>NC_140947.1:30784843-31392343 GCF_014529385.1 Adiantum capillus-veneris
GAGATTGCAGGCCATGATATGTATAGTTTTATGGATGGCTACAACGGTTACAAGAAATTAAATATTGCTCCTTAAGATAGGAGAAAAACCACTTTTATTATTGAATGGGGTGCATTCATGTATTTAGTCATGCCATTTGGTCTCTGCAATGCTCCAGCAACATTCCAGTGTTGCATGATGGAGATATGCAATGAATTCTTGCACACATTTCTAGCTATATTTATGGATGACTTCACTATATTCTCAATCGAGGAGAAGCATCTACTATTTTTGGAAATGGTTCTTCATCGATGTAAGGAGAAGAGGATCTGCTTGAATCCATTCAAGTCTGTCTTTCCGGTCTAGAAGGGACAATTACTGGGACATATAGTGTCCAAAAATGGCATAGAGATGGCCAATGATAAAGTCCAGTGTGTCCAACAGGCCAAGGCACCCCGCACAGCATCTGAATTGAGTTCATTCTTGGGGTATATAAGTTTTTACAAAATATTTGTTCACATGTTTTCTACAAAGGCATTACCTCTATATGAGCTTACCAAGAAAACCAGTAAGTTCATCTGGACTTCTGAATGTGAAGAAATCTTTCAATTTCTTAAAAATGTAATTATCAGTAATCCGGTACTCTGATAACCAGACTAGAATGTTATACTCCATGTGCATGTTGATGCTTCGAGGCTGACAATGGGGGTAATACTGGCTCAACCAGATGGAAGGACGGATTATCCAGTTTATTTTTCCAGTCGAAGATTCAGTCTAGCTGAACAGGGATATACTACCACGGAGAGAGAAGCACTGGGAATGGTTGTCAACGCCACCAAGTTTCGGCATTACTTATTGGGCAAATTATTTCATTTCTATGTGGATCATCAGGCACTACTATTTTTTATCAAGAAATTTATTATCGAAGTAAGATTAATCAGATTGATGATGTTCCTGATGGAGTTCGACTTCCACATATTTCACAAGCCTGGTAAATCTCATTATGGTGCCGATTTTCTTTCCAGAAGTACTGAAGGCTACTCTGAAATATCCTTGAGGAATGAGCCAGTAGATACAAAGTTGTTTCAAATGACAGCTAAGGAGAATTTAGAGCCTAAATGGTATGATGTATATCAATTCCTTTCAAGAGGAGGATTCCCAGACAATTGGACTCAAAATCAAAAGAAATCTCTAATCATTAAGAGTCTAAAGTTCACCATAATAGGAGGATTGCTCTATAGATTGGGCATAGATGGTGTTCTTCAAAGGTGTGTGCCAATGGAAGGGAGGATTCAAGTCATCTCTGAAGCACACGATGGGGATTCTGGAGGACACTTCTCCACTGATATCACTTATAACAAGATTTTGCAAGCCGGATTATGGTGGCAAACCTTGATAGCGGATGTCTAAAGTTTCTCCAAGACTTGTGATATATGTCAGAGAATGGGTAGACTAACAGCAGCAGCTGATATGATTCCACTCACTCCAGTACAGCCACTGGGAGTATTCATGAAATGGGGTCTGGACTTCATGGGACCATTCAAGAAGGTTATTCCAAGGAAGAACCGGTACATCTTGATGGCTACCTGTTATGTCACTAAATGGGTAGAGGCCAAGGCTCTTCCAGATAATTTTGCCAAGTCCACTGTTGTTTTTTGTTTGAAAATATTATCTACTGCTATGGATGCCCCATTGAAATTGTGTCTGCTCGAGGGACACATTTCATTAATGACACAATGGAAATTCTAATGGAGGCTCTCAGATAAGCACAGGAACTTCGTATTATCCCAGGTGCAATGGTCAAGCAAAGAGCAGTAATAAAACCATCAAGAATGTTTTGACCAAGATTGTTCAGAAGGAGCCACACCAGTGGGATATCAAGCTCCAGACTGCTCTATGGGCCTACAGAATAGCTTATAAAATCACACTGAAATGACACCTTTCAGAATGGTGTATGGTACTGAAGCCGTAGTGCCTATTGAATTTGTAAATCCCAGTCTCAAAATGGCAATTGAATATGGATTAGATTTTAATGATAGTCTTAAACAAAGACTGGAGGAATTATTGCAGTTGGATGAGTTACGACAAAGATCCATGCCGGAACTGGAAATTGTTCAGCAATGCAAAAAGCATTGGCATGATAGAAGGATAAAGGTCAGGGAGTTTCAGAAGGGTGACTTAGTTTTGCTATATCAATCCAACTGGGCCCTAAGAAATTGAATTTGAAGATAGCTTGGTCTCGTCCATTTGAAGTTGATTGGGTATTTTCAAATGGCACAGTGAGGCTGAAAGACTTATCTGGATTACTACTGCCATGTGTTTATAATGGGGCTAAGATCAAGTTATATTATTCTAATGACAAGGAGACCTCCATAGGTGATGATACTAGTATTCTAGGTATTGATGACCAAGGAGTCTGATCCGGCTGTTCTAAATATTTTCCATGTCAACCCAGTATCAGAATCAGTAAATTCTTAGTATGACAAACCAGTGACAGTGAGACAGAGCCAGTGGATTTTCAGAATCAGTACCATTTTCTATGGGGAAAAGGGCCAACTAGAATGAATGTATTAATCATTAAGGAGATTATTGAACAAAATGGCCAATGCATGTGTGCCACGTCGTCATCGGAACACATAACTCTAGGAATGGTAAGTAGTAGAGCTTTTACGGTGCGTACATGTATAACAGTGAGGTGTGTGGGCACACTTCCTCACAAGTCTCATGCGCGACGACTACCTGCTGTCACGCACTTGCCATCCCCAAGCTCCGAGAACTCTTCGCTCCAACTGAAACCTCCTCGTCAATAGATTATGCTTGTCCCTATTTGACACTACTTGATACACCTCGCTGCGGGTTAGGATACACAAGTAAGTCTTCTTCCTCTACAGATTTGCAACCATCATAGTGTATGGGTTGCAAGAAAATGTCAGAGAAGATGTATGATGGCTGAGATTGCAGCAGTTATTACTTATATTCAAGCCTCCCTACCACTCATTCCATACAGCAAGATACGCAGATATGTGTTTAATGAGCATGCAAAATTGCTGCTGCAATTATGGGATCTGCATGTGGTAGTACAGGCTACGAAGTTTGATTTTGATGCAGCCACTATTAAACATGGCCTCGATTCTTTTGATGTTGATGAAGGCAATGCCACTATTAACGAAATTAAAATAACAGTGACACTTGAAGATATTTCTTATGCCTTCAGATTGCCCAACGAGAAAAGGCCTAGCACAGCATCTGCAGACCAGATCAGTTTGGCTCTTAAGGAAGATGAAGTAGCTAGAAAGAAAAAGACGGCTGGTGGGCAAGGGATTCCAGTAGCTGCAATGGATGTTCCATCAGCCTACAAGTTTATTGCAAAACCTATTAGTCTGAAAAACAATTTGACATATGTGTGAGAAATTGTATGCAATGCTGCTAGCAAAAAGGTTGCATGATAAAACCAAAATCAATCTATGCCAAGTTTTATCTCACAACGTCTTATAGCAACAGCAGACTGCTAAGCTGAAGTCACATAGTCTATTCAAAGCTTGGTATGTCTACCAATTTTTGTATTGGGCTACTGCTCCAGAGGCCTTTCCCTAGGTAAAGCTGGCTTGGAGTCCTAAGCCTATTCCATTAACTAACAATGTGGAGTTATCTTCAGATAAAGAGGACCCAGGTAATCAACTGGCCATCACTTGATAAAAGAGGAAGGCCGCACAGGCTGAGGCAAGTAGCTCAAAGAAACCCAAGATTCTGTTAGAAAAGAGTATTGCTGTACCGAAGAAACTTGAGAGTCAGGTCCAACCCCTGCCCATTGAAAAACATTTTGAAGGCTAGACTTTAGCAATGCCCAAAGAGCAGACTCAAATAGTAGTCAGCACTGAAAAAGGCTTGCAAGAAGCAACAACTGAATGGATAACAAGCACTAAATAGGTGACAGCTGATACTGGCAAAGGAAAGGGCAAAGCACTTGCCAGCCTTATCACCAGCTCTCCTTTCAGTAAACTGGCTTTATCATTGGTCAAGAAGGATCGGTTGCAACAGTCGCAGAATAACCCTCTCAAAGGCAGATTATTACTTCAAAAACCAAAATTTGCAACATTACCATATATGGCTCCATTCATGGTTTATGAGCCAGCTGAATCTGATTCAGCTACAGTAGTTGATGGGTTGCTTGACGATCATCCAAGCATCATGGAACACTTTTGTCCGTTCCTTAGGACAGATGATGTATGTATCAGTTTCAAGTAAAGAAGTGGCTAGAGGCTGAAAGAAGAATAGGGAAGCAACCAACATCAAATTCAGGAACTTCAAAAAAAAATGACGGAACAGTCTCTCAAGAATGCTATTGTTGAGAATCAGTCAACTCAAACAATCAAGGAGCTGCAGACAAAGATGCTAAAACTAGAAACCAAAAATTGGCAACTGAATGAAGAGAAGGCAGCTGCTTTGAGAAATGCTGATAGATTTTTAAATGTGTTACGTATGAAGCATGCAAATTTCAAAGAACTGCTAACTACCTACACTATGTTAAAGGATTTTCTTGCAGAGAGATACATATACAGTAACCTTGCTGATATCCTGAATCCACAAGGAAAAGTAACCCTGAATATGGATGTTTTGAAGGCACTCATTGAGTAGATTCAGAGTGATTTGCAAGATAATCTCACTGAATATAATACAGCCTTGGTAAATCATACCATTATGGATCATATCAGTAAGCAAGATGATACTGAAGAGGAGTTTGAGCAGGAAGAAGTGCATGACGAGGAAGGGGATGACAAGCCTGATGATGATGATGATGATTCTCCTCCTTCCCCACCCTCAGGCTCTAGAGCTAGAGGATCAGTTGCAACTGAGGGTAGTGGACCCAATAAAGGCAATCCAGATACTAATTAGGACCAGCAAGACCAGCAATTGGATGATCATGAGTAGCAAGGCAGTGACCAGCACACTAAGGGCAACACTGGAGAATCTCCAGTACACCGGTCATGGCACATTCCCAACAGCAAAGGAAAAGCCAAAGCTATGATTGAATCTTTTGAAGATGATGAGCAACACTCTTTATAGCTCATCACACTGAATAAGAGATTAAGGCATCAAATTATTTTGGGATGACACTCTTATCTCTGATTTAAAACGCTTCCAAAGGAGCTAGGGAGATGGTTCATCACTAGAAGTCGGCTACTTTTCATGATTAAGAGTTGTGTCACCTACGTGTTCATCCCTGCAATATTCAACTACTGGTGGAAAGGGTACCTGAGTGGACATTGACTTTTGATGATATGACAGTTAATTCACATTGGCAGAGACGGTCTACTGCAGATCGCCACTCCATAGCTATTGAATTGGATTTGCTGCTAGGAAACAGACCTACATACAGATGTATGAAGGAGGTTAGGATTCAATTAAAAGAACCCTTGCTTCAGATGCAGATTTCCAGAGGTGTCTTGGATCAGAGGGTGCAGGCCATCATTGAAGGTTAGCCTACCAATAGTAAAGGACCCCGAACCCAAACGTCAGTAGCAGAACAGACAACTGCTCTCTGAAAAATCTTTCAACTGGTCCAAATTACCAGGAAGATGATGCAACAGGAGAACCAAACTGTTCTCAATTTTTTGGAGTTTGTACTTGATTCTCTAGTACTCCTGTATGCTTTACCTACCAAGGAGGCGGAACTGCCAAGATTCTTCCGAGCCTTGTATCCTCAACATCCAGAAACAATAGATTGGCTCACTTATTTCAACATCACTGATGAACTTCGTGAATGGTATGAGTGAGCCACTATGGAATGGAAAACCTGGCAATCACTTGTCAATGATGCCCTCAAAAAGGACAATGTCATCGATCTACAGAGAGAAATGCAAAGGTTCAACCTCTGTATGGGTCAGTGGAAGGTCCAGCTCTGTGGATTAACAAAGATCACAAATCAATTACTTCAACTAACTGTGGAGTCCTCCAAGATTCCTGAAAAGGATATTACTACCAAACCACGACTAGGACCACAACACATAGAAATGGTGGAGATTATTTTTGAAGCCAAGACTGAAGACAAATCATCCACTCTCGCAAGGATGGATTCACACAGCCTCGCATTGTCAAAACTGGCTAGAACCCATCTAACTAAGGACAAATCCAGTTTATATGATCCTGACACCAAAACTTACAACACCCTCACGAATTATGAATTTGACATAGCCACAGAAAGGCGGGATCAGCTTGAGCAGGAGGCCATTTACAGACTTATTCAGAAGGACAATGTTGGCACTAGGACTTCTGAGGCACCAAAGAAGAAGAAGGGCAAGAGGAAGCGGGTTAAGTGGAAGGATACTGTGTAGTTCCATCTCAGAATCAGACGGTGGATTTTCCCAACTATTGAGTAGGCATTGGAGAAGCTACAGGGGTAGTAACTACAGCAGTTACTGCAATAACTCTGTAAGCCTATAAATAGGAATCACTACACTGTATCCAGGGCCTTTTTGGCCTTTTGGCTTATGGGATTTTGCTTCTAGACTTTTAGCTTCAGAAGATTTTGGCTTTCAACTATGTAATCACTTACTCCTATAATCAATTCTCAGACTTCATTTGAGCTTAACCCTGTTGTACATTGTATTGATTATCTTTGTACTACTGATCTAAATCTATAATACCGTTCCCAGTCTTCCAGTTTGTGTCTTCTATAATCACTTACTCCTATAATCAATCCTCATACTTCATTTGAGCTTAACCCTGTTGTACACTGTATTGATTATCTTTGTACTACTGATCTAAATCTATAATACCGTTCCCAGTCTTCCAGTTTGTGTCTTCTATTTCAGTACATTATTCCAGTTCAGTTCTCTGTTTTAGTCCAATACTTAATTCCAGTCCTCACTAATTAAACTGCCTAGATAATCAGTAGCTCGGAACTCTAACACTGGAACAGCTGGGTGAAAAGGCCACCTCTCATTCCACCTCTGAATCAAAATTCAATACATATGACAAAGAGTTGATTGTTGTAGTGCATGCTTTTAAAATTTAGAAACATTAGCTAATGGGTGTTGATTTGATAATCAAAATTGACCAATAAAGTATCAAGTATCTATTATCTCAACCCTTAATAGATGAAAGGCATATTAAATATGTTGCCTTCATTCAAAGATTTCAGCCCAACATTCAATACCAATAAAGTAAGAAAAACATTGTGCTTGATGCCTTGAGTCAAAGACCCTCTCTTAATAATTTATCAATCATTACAGGTACCTCATTTGACTCTATGCATGATACTTATGCACAAGATGATGATTCAAAACAACATGGTTACATATGCTTGACAATTTTGTGCACATATTTTTGGGATACACTATACAATAAAATATTATTTATTTTAAATAGAAATTAATGTCACAAAATCTTTTCTTCCTTTACTCATTGAAGAGTTGCACAAACCACCCTATGCCGAGCATAGAGGGTTTGATGCTACATTTCAAAACTTATGTTGTGATTTTTACTGGCCTACTATGAAAAGTGATATTAAGCAATATGTTTCATGTTGTTTAATTTCCCAAAAAATTAAATCATTGACAAGTAAGAAATTGAGCCTTTTATACACTCTCTCCATTCTTGAAAAACCTTGGGAAAACATTTTTTTGGAATTTGTTACTGGTTTCCCACTCATTGTTCACAAGCATGTTATGGTATGGAATTTCATTTATCATTTCTCTAAACAACTATACTTTATTTCTTGCAAAAAAACTCTCATAGGACATCAAGATGAACTTATCTTTCTTAGAGCTACCTTTCTGCATCATGGTTTGCCAAAGATAATAATATATGACCAGAGATTTCAAATTTTGATGTGCTTTTTGGACTACAGTTTTTGAAAATCTTGGTACTATCCTTGATTTTACATTTACATTCCATCCTGAGTTTAATGATCAAGCAAAAGTAACCAATTTTACCATCATTGAATTACTCAAATATATCTTTTTTCAACCACAAAAATGAAATGATTACCACTTCCTACTCCTGCTTCACGTCTTTCTAATGTTGTGCCCGCTACTGATTATTTTAATGAAAATTTTTCATGACATTTATACAAATGTTTATTTTGCTTTCTAGTATTCACAAGAGCTTTACTTTAAGCATTCTAATAATATTGGAAGG
Source organism: Adiantum capillus-veneris (assembly GCF_014529385.1). Lineage (NCBI taxonomy): Eukaryota > Viridiplantae > Streptophyta > Polypodiopsida > Polypodiales > Pteridaceae > Adiantum > Adiantum capillus-veneris. The sequence goes on from NC_140947.1 coordinate 30,792,962, forward strand.
GACACAAGTTTAAGGAAAGTGATTATGTTATACTTCAAATAAAAAAGCGCAAATTTAAAAGTGTTGACACTAATTTTTTGTAAAGCTTGCTCCACGTTTTTATAGTCCTTTGAGATTATTAATGATGTTTCATTTCATCTAGATTTTCTCTCACACTGGCACATTAACAATGCCTTTCACATTAGTTTTTAACGACCCTTCCAAGGACCCCTACTTACACATTATACTTTTGAGGATCCACCTTTACTTGTAGATCAAGAAAAGCAATTCATTCCTATACAAATAGTTGATCATGAGACCACCACCACATACACTATATGATTAATTATTGCTATCTTTTAACTTTTAAGGTCTACCCTAGAGAAGATGCCAAATGGATGCTTGAATTTCTTTTTCCAAAAAAAATCAGAACTTCTCTACACTTTTCATCACGCATGGTCCAATTGATTGTCTATTGGAGAAATTGAGGACAGTTGATTGTCTATTGGAGCAATTGAGGACAGTTGTTATCCCTGGTAGAAGAGATGTTACAATATTGGGTACCCTCATATTGTATATGATTAGCATTATAATTGGGATAGTTGGCATGTAATGGTTAATTATTGTATTGTTTTTATTTTTCATTAATTGTGAGTTGATGTTGTGTAGATTGGAATTCTGGGAACTAAGGAGAAGGCATTGGCAATAAAACCAATAATACTTCTCGGTTGTTTATTTTTAAAGAGTGCTAGTTTTGTTTTTCAATAAGCCTATATGGCTTCATTGGACAAATTTAGTGAGAAACTACCTATCATGCATAAGTGATTGGTACCACCCGTGAACTCGTGTAAAGAGGAACCTCTAATATTTAGCGCCAACTTAGTCAATAATGAAACTAAATACCAAACTCTACAAGAGGTGCTGCCGATTTTGACAATCCTGTTGTCCATGATGCATGCTTGTCAGTTGTGCTGCAAATTCACATGTGTGGTATTTGGATAGTGGTGCTACAAAGCACATTACCTCACATCGTGAATTGTTTACCTCTCTCGAGTGTGTCCCTCATCGGAATTCAATCACTTGTGCCAACAATGCCTCTTATCCGGTTCAGGGAGTTGGAAAGATTGTGCTTACTGCTGCAAATGGCAGTTCCTTCACACTTGTTGATGCAATTTATGTACCTGGGATCAAGAAGAATCTCTTGTCTATATCCGCACTTGCTAGACTTGGACTTGTAGTCAAATTTGTGGATGACAAATGTACAGTTCATGATCTCAGTTTTGGTGATGAAATTGTTGCATCTGGCCTTTTGTGCCGTGGGTTGTATAAGCTCACTTTTTATGACAAGTGTGGACAAAATTTTGCAAATGTTGTTGCAGATTCAAAGGCTATTTCAAATGCAAAACTTTGGCATGCACGTTTTGGTAATCTGAATTTTGCCAGTTTGCTGCGTTTGCAGAAATCTGATATGGTTGCTTCTTTGCCGCCTCTTGAAGCACCTATCAAACATGTTTGTGAAGGTTGTATTCTGGGTAAAATGCAGCGTTCTAAGTTTCCAAAGGATGGTTCAGTTAGGTCCACATGCAGGTTGCAGCTTGTGCATAGTGATGTTTGTGGGCCCATGCAAATTTCGTCATTGTGCAATTACCTGTACTTCGTGACTTTCATTGATGATTACTCCAGGCATGCATGGGTATTTCCGCTTAAAGCGAAGTTCGAAGTTTTTATGTGCTTCAAACAATTTCTGGCTATGGCTGAAAATGTCTCGAAATGTACTATGGGCACCCTCCGTTCGATCGAGGGGGGGAGTATATGTCTCATGCATTTAATGCATTTCTGGCTACTTGTGGGATAAAACACCAATGTACAGTGCCTTATACACCTCAGCAAAATGGTGTTGCTAGGAGGGAAAATGGGTCACTGACGGAAATGGCACGATGTATGGTCAAAAGTCAAGCTTTGCCGCATTCTTTTTGGCTTGAGGCCATCATGTGTGCCACTTATGTACTTAACATGTGTCCTACGAAAGCTTTGCAGTCTATTACTCCATATGAAGCATGGCATGATAGAAAGCCTTCTATTGCGCACATGTGTGTTTTTGGCTGTTTGGCATATGCTTTGGTGCCACAAACACAGCGCATTAAATTGGATGATAAGGCTGTCAAATGTATTTTTGTTGGTTATAGTGCTGAAAGCAAAGGTTACTGAGGTTGTATAATTCGCAAACAAAACGTATTCTTGTTTCACGGGATTTAGTGTTTGTGGAAGATTCTGTTCAACCCTTGTTGTCATGTACTAGAGACAGTAATGTAAGCTCATAGGACATTTATGACACTTTCTTGCCTCTTTTTAGTGGTCGAAATACGAATGTAATTTCCAATGAGGCAAATGTACAGCCTATGGGGGTTTCTGAAAATGTTACAGATCAGCATATTACTGATGCAGATGTACATGTTGTACTTGATGAGGAAAGGGCTAAAAATGAGTAGGCTAGAGGTATGCCAAAATGGCTGGTGCATACTTTGCGGGACACTAAATTGGATGCACCTTTGTCTAGTCGTACTTGTTCAGGCTCGACAAGTTGAAACGCAAGCCGGATGGTGAGATCTATCGCCATAAGGCTCGACTTGTTTCAAAGGGTTATGGACAGCAAAAAGGCATAGATTATGAAGAGACTTTTTCTCCCAGTTGTCGTATGACTACTGTGCATTTCTATGTGCATTGGCAGCTCATTTTGGTTGGGATGTACATCAATCAAACATTGTTACTGCTTTCTTGAATGGTGACATATTTGAGGAAGTTTATGTAACGCAACCTCGCGGTTTTGTCATAAAAGGACAAGAGGACAAAGTGTGCAGATGTAAGAAGGCTTTGTATGGGTTGAAGAAATCTCCTCGTGCTTGGTATGAGAAAGCTGACACTCATTTGGTTAAACGAGGCTTTTCTAATAGTCCAACAAAAAGCACATTGTATGTAAAGTGTGAGGGTGATGTACTCTCATTGTGGTTCTTTATGTGGATGATTTGCTGATCACTGGACCAAATGAGAGACATATTGCTGAATTTAAGGCTGATTTGAATGCTACTTTCAAGATGAAAGATTTGGGGCTGTTGCATCATTACTTGGGTATACAGTTTAAGCAGTGTGATGGTGGTATTGCCTTGTGTCAAAAAAGTTACATAGAGACATTGCTATGTAAGTTTGGACTTGAGGATTGCAAACCTATTGCCACTCCCATGGAAATAGGTTTGAAGTTGAGTCTACATGATGGTGGCGATCCTGCTGATGTCACTCTTTATCAAACTGTTGTTGGCTGCCTCATTTATGTATGCAACACGAGGCCGGATATTCAGTTTGCAGTCTCACAGGTCAGCAGATTTATGCATAGCCCAGGGTCTAAGCATTGGCAGGCTGTCAAGAGGATTTTCCACTACCTTAGTGGCACTTTACATCTTGGCTTGTTTTATCCCAAGGGGAGATCATTTCCGCCAGATTTGCATGCTTTTTCAGACTCAGATTGGGCTGGTTGTTTTGACACGCGAGTGTCCACAAGTGGTTTTTGTTTCATGCTTAGCAGTTCATGTATATCATGGTTGAGCAAGAAGCAACCTACTGTGGCCACTTCGACTTGTGAGGCTGAGTACAGGGCAGTCTTCACAACTACTGTTGAGTGTGTATGGCTCAGACGCCTTATGGCTGATTTGGGTGTTGGTGGATAGGACACTGCCAACACTATCTACACTGACAGTCAGAGCGCATTGGCAGTTGTGAGGAACCTAGTTTTTCATGCTCGCACAAAGCACATTGAGGTGCATTACCACTATGTCAGGGAGAGGCTCTCAGCAGGAGAGATCAGCTTTGCTTATGTGCCAACACAGGAAAACCTTGCAGATCTTTTCACAAAGGCATTGTCTCATGAGAAGCTTGAAGCTTTCTGCAAAGCTTTGGGCTTACTCCCCTTTGTGGACTGATCATGTCCTTAGGGCATGGAACTTCCCTTTACTCATGTGCCAGCTCTCGTTCACCGCATCACTCCAGGGGGGATTTGTTATCATATACATGTGGTAGTGATGTGTGTGAATACACTTGGACCGCCGGGGCATTTTTTCCCTCTTTAGGAGGTTTTTCATCCCGTGCATTGTATATACGCCCATCACTCTAGGGCTATCTATCTTTCCATTGCACACTAAGCAATATACTCTCTATTGTGTGCCTTCAGATTCCTTCGTCTTCTCCAAGCTGTGTGCGTTTCTCTGCAACCCTAATTCCAACATTCAACATGATTGATTAAGAGAAAACATTGTTACAATTGGATTTTGGGATACAAGCTACTCGTGCCTTAAAACTAAAGCTAGGAAGGGAAGCTCACAAATTAACACCCTTGTACTCCTCTTAGATGACATTTATTCAAGTAAGGGCTCAAATACATTGTTCTACAATTGTCCTTAAGATTTCCAATTTAATTTGTCACATAGACCACGTGATACAAGAAAAACATTACCTATATATAGTCTTGCTCAAGAACAATGGATGCAAGCACAAACGTCAAGGGACTTTGCTTTGTTCCAACACAAGCCATAAAACTACTTTGAGTTGCCAAGTGAAGCACAAGCCATCCTCTCTCAACCATAGAGGATGTGCAAAACTGCCCAGCGGGTAAGAATAAAGTAAACAAGAGCATGAAACCCACAACAAAAAAGAATGAGTGTACCCATCCTTACCTCTACAATCTGCATCAAAAAATCCAAAAGTAGCACTTGTCATAGAATGGAAATATGTGACATCATCAAGAAAAAATTTTCGCCCCACAAATTTTACCATAAACATGTTGTAGTGATGTGTATGTACACACTTAGGACCACCAGGGCATTTTTTCCCTCACTAGGAGGTTTTTTCCCTCATGCGGTGTGTTGAGCCAGCAGAGGATCACACCCACATTTTTGCTCACACTCATCATTATGTAACCATTGATTGTAATAAATGTCTTTCCGACATTAATTTTGATTTGAGCCATTCATTAAGTAACGGGACTCAATTGAGTTTCCAACTTGTAATTCCGAAGTAATTTCACTTGCTGATGTAATTAGTTAGAGATGTTCTCACCTCCAAGGCTGAGGTATATAAGCCAAAGTTTTTGTAACCTAAAGGATTCAGTTTATTAATCAAAGTGAGTTTTTGAGCGTCGTGACTGTGTCTGAGAGAGAGAGAGAGAGAGTCTTATCTACTTGCTACGCGAGCTACGGAGCCGCCATTGGAGAAGCGACACCGCCATTGTGTTAACAACGGCGAGAGCTACGCACTGATACCAAGAGTGCGCGCTATCGGCTTCTATGTGTGGTAAGTTCCTACGAGCTTTGGTGTGAGTTTTCTTCCAACTCGTGTATCGAAATAGAGCATGCAGCATATCTATAGAACCACAATGAGTAGAGCTACACATTAGTACCATCGGGGTCAAGTTTCGATCACCTGTATTTTTCGGCCTGTCTTCATACGCGTTTACCGCACGGAGTGGTTATAGGTTGATTTTGCAGTTCAAGTCTTTAGGGTGTTGTTCTTACCTAGTGTATAGACTTCCCCTTGAGTTTGAGATCGATTCAATGATTCTAGATCCTGTTTCGTATAGCATTCGTTCGTAGTACGGATTTCAGTCACTTGCGTATTTTAGAACTTAGATTTGATTTCCTTAGTAGTGATTGTCATTAGAAGGTCGAGTAGGTGATTTGACACCCACCTAGTTGTTTCCATGCGCCTGCGGGTCAAGCTCCATCCTCGTCTAACAAATTCTGTTGTTGGTTGAGTTCTCGCTATTTAGCTTCCGCTAGCGGCGTAACTGCCTTAACATTTGGCGCCGCTACCGGGGACGAGAGCCCTAAGTAGGTAACCTTAGACTAATCCTACGAGGTGAGTCGTATAAACTACTTTGTATACTTTAGTTAGAAAAGATCTAGGAGTGGTGGACTCCGAAGATCTCGAGAGATACTAGGAAGTGGGGTATTCTTGGGTCTTCTGTGTTGACAGTATTTTTAGATTAGCTTAGATTTGTTTGTTGTTTTGTTGGTGTTGAGTAGTTGTTGATAGAAGAAGAATTTGCTAGTCCGTGAATGGCAGTGGATCTCTTTAAAATCACAATTACCAAACCCATTTTATGATTAGGAATAGCTTAGGTAGGACTTCATTTGATCTTGATCTAGAGCTAGTAATCATTGGAGTATTTGCTTGATATGGTTGATTGCATGTTAGATCACTAAACCGTCGAGTTAGTAGTGAAACTTGCAATAAACAAAAGTCAGAGAAATTTTCTGTGTATCTGGGAGTTGTTGAGCACTAGAGAAAGCTTTAGGAAGGATTCTGTGCCAAAAAACTGAAAATCTGCAACTTTAGACATCATACGCGTATGATGTCTAAATGACCAAACAGAGACCAAAACAAAAATTTTGACTTTACCAGAGTGTTCAAAAGGGGAGTTATACCCTAATTTCAACTTAAAACAAGAGCATTAACACTCAAAGAAACCCGAAAAGACAAGTCGGAGTCCAAGAAACGCAAAGAATAGGAAATTTTGGATTCAGATCTTGTTTTTACATTCAAACCTGACAAAAACACTTGAAACTCAATTGTAAACATTGGAGAAGGCTTAAAACCAAGAATAGTCAAAATCTGGGACAAAAGACATCATACGCGTATAATGTCTTTTGGCACATCCACTGCTTATTTTTTATATCTGACCTGACAAGATTGTTACAAGCACTGTAGGAAGCATAAATATCAAGTTTTGACCCAAATTGATGAAAAAGACATCATACGCGTATGATGTCTTTGACCTAATTTTGAACATATTTTGATACTTTGCCAACACAGATCCATTGTAATAGCTGTCTAGAGGTTATATTTCAAGTTTCATCCCATTTGGATCACAATTGACCCAAAACAAGTCAAAAGCGGAAAATTGCCAAGAAAAGCCTAAATTAGCTATAACTTGCTCAAACAAAGTTCAAACTGAATTTTGTGAGTGGACAGAGCATAAGGGGGCTACTGAGAGTGAGCATAACCAAAATAGTCCAAATCTGTGAAAAAAGACATCATACGCGTATAATGTCTTTTTCAGCATAACTGCAACAAAATTCTCACTTGATGAAACAGAAGTTGTCCAACTGACAAGATTAAACAATTGACAAAGTATCAATCAGTTTGGATCAATTCTGACCACAAAAACTTGAGGAAAACAAATTGCCGAGACGGAAAAGTTAAAGTCCTTTAGGGGAATTGATGAATTTGAGATCGGGCAGGAACCTCCAGAATAACCAACCAAAACAAGGGGAACAAGCAAGTGCCATATCAACCGAGGGAAGTGTAAACCAAAGTTGGGTGCAACCATTAGAGCCGATCTTTGAAGGAAGTGTTCCTGATACTTCTTCGGAGAGATCTTACGAGATTTTCACCAAACACTTGGAACACTTGAACCTGAACAACAGAGAAAATATGGCAGTAGGATCATCAAACCCTTCCGCCACAATGAAGCTATTGTTCATAAAATATCAGTACGACAATGAGCAAGGTGCCAAGATCTACAAGGATGGAATGGACCGCTATTGTGTGAAGATAGAAGATAGACCTAGTGAGTTCAAGGACTTAGTGCCTGTGAGCTATAGCGGAGATAGATATCTAGATGACGAGGGTACCATGTACTTGGTAGTCCTAAACCCTAACATTGTGGACAAGTGGGGATTGATGGGCACCAAAGCCAAAGTAGATGAAGAACTCGAGGAGAAAGCACCAATAATGAACTTCCCTGATGCGAGGTTAAGAAGAGAGAATGAAACTACAAGGATCAACACTGATAACATCTATGTGGGGCTATACAAATATAATAATGGGGAGCAGGATCTCTATTATAGATGTGAAGAACCCTACACTGGAGAGTTGACAGACCGAAAAAGACTTTATGTCTTTACCTACACAGAGGGATCGGAAGTGAAAATTGCCGCTTATGACAAGTATGGGAGGCAATACTCAACAATGGGCAAGAAAGAATTAGAAGGATATACATACTTTGGAGGACCACTACATCAGTATTATGTTACTTCTAGCTCACAAAGACCAGCACCAACAAATGGAGTGCAAAACTCAATGACAACAGGAGGACAAAGAACTCAGGTTGTTGACTCTTTCAGCCAACCTCCGTACTCGAAGCTTGGACCAATGGGATCATTACATTCCAGAGAGTCAATGGATACGAATCGAGGTAGTGCAGTTCCAATCCACACATATACCACTCCAGGTCCAAGGTTCGAAGCGGAACCATCACATTTACCTCCTAGTAGTAGATTCAGGGCAGGGGAACCGACAAGGGTAACCCATGAAGTCCATGATGCTAGAGAAAGCTTTAGCCGGGACACAGGAGCAATGAGATTGGTAGCAGACAATAGACGTATGAGACCATCTCAAGTAGCGAAGTGTATGCCAAAGAAGTATGGTGGTTCAGGAGATCCGTATGCACATGTGTCACTCTTTAAGCAAGTCTTAAGAGCTGAGCAGATAACAGATTTCCATACACAATACGAGGGATTTGGTCTTACTCTAGAAGGTACGGCATTGACATGGTTTCAACCACTGAACATAGGGGGATTCCATGACATTGACCATTTTCTAAGAGAGTTTGCTGAGGAATTCTCAAAACGAGGGATTAAGCACAATACGGTCTCACAAATATATGCTTTTAAACAGAGAGAACACGAAAAAGTGAAGGAAGCTTCACTTCGCTTCAAACAATACATTGAGAGATGTCCAGTACGTGAACGACCACAAGATGACAGACTATCTGTTCTCTTTATTGAGGGACTGAGAAACGACACTCTCAAGAAGGACTTGCACTTGAAAGCTTGTACAAGTTTCGAGCAAGTAACGAGAGAGGCATTGTACTTAGTGGATAACTGTACGGTTTATGGAGAGGTTTCAGCGGATACAGATTTTGCATCCAGTAGCTCCTCCTCCGTAGTAAGCAAGACTACCACTAAAAAGAATGTTCAAACAACAACCATGCCAAATGTAGAGCAAATGATAGAAGATGCTCTAAAAAGGATGGCACCATACCAAAAACCATTGCCAAAAACATTGAAATGGTGTGCTATTGAACAAAAATGGACAAACCATCCAACAGAGGAGTGCTATTACAACAAAGGGTATGTAAGGGAGCGTCAGTATGCACCTCCTACTCAATTAGCACCACCTCAGGTACATCCAGTACCTCGATACCCAACGGGAAATGTACCAGGACCTATGGGGATAGAAAGACCGCAACCGGTATTGGGACAACAACCACCTTTACCAGGAGCAAGACCAGTGGGCATTAGATATGCACCAACATGAGAGAATCAGGAAGAACAAGCCTCAGTGCCTGTTCAAGCCTATTATGAAGAATCCGGTGCACACATGTCTCCAATTGTGTATTACCCACCAAAAGAACCCAAACAACCAGAACCATGGGGCATGATGGGGAATGTTGGAACACCAACAATTACAAGTGCTTCTGATGAAGAGAGATACAATTTGGACGCAAGAACATTGATGTTCATAGCTCATGGAGGGTTAACAGGACAAAGACCATCCTATCCACAAAGGACGAATCAAATGGGACCAAGACCAGCACTAGGACCCTGTTACAAGTGTGGAGGTGACCATCTGATGAATGTTTGTCCACATACGGAAATCATTAGAATTAACGCTTATTGCACTGAGTGTGGGGTTACTCACTTCATTGAGGATTGTTCAAAGAATCCAAACAAAGTGCAAAAGACGACATTGAATATGCTAGAAACTATTTCTACCAGCAGTGGGTCTGAAAATGAAACTCTGATACCAACGCAAGTGGTTACTAGAGCTCAAGCTAAGAAAACCACTAGAGAACCTGAAAATGGAAAGTTAGCGACTGAAATGGTTAGTCAAGGACCGCGGAGTCAGAGAAACACATGGAAAGCTAGAAAAGCACGCATGAAGTTGAGAAAAGAACGTGAAGACGCTATTCTAGCTGAGGAACTAAAGCGAACGAAAGATAGATTAGAAAAACTTGAGAGTCAAAACGGGAAACGAGAGATGAGCCCGGAAAGAACGAAACAAAAGAGTATCAAAGAAACAACGAGCTTAAGCTCAGGGGGATCAGTGCTAGTCGACAAAGTACACGAACCATTGGACGCACTGATGAGAGCTTACGAAGCTAGGTTAAAGAACAACCAAACACAAGAACAGAGGTGGATGACATACCCAAACGCGGAATTGGAAAAGGAGAGACTTGAAATGTGCCAGAGAATGATCGAGACTGCACAAGCCTTATTAGAACCACCAAGAGAAACAATGAATTGTGGAACGGAAAACCCAATTCAGCAAGAGACTATCGTTTCACGGGTAGCTGAAAAGACTCCCAGTGCACAAAAGCCTGACAATACACACAAGGATGACCGCATAGTGTTGAACACAACCGATCAGGAGATAGAGAGTTTTCATCCAGTCATACAGAGGTCTTACGGAAGAGATGAGGATTACAATGAATTTTGGAAACAAGTGAGAGAGGCAAACTTTGCAAACGAGCTAAGTTGCCAAGCTAATCAGACAAATTGGGAAAAGGACATCAGGAATCCTCCCATAGTGGAATTTGAAGCAGGATCTCAAGTGGACTTGGATCTGCAATCTTACGGGAGATGGGGGCTCTGTTAGAACAATGGAGAGCAAACCTCATTCACTGAACACCTTACCTTCATACTTAGGAGAGTATGAAGCAAAATCCGAGATTAGAGCACTTCCCTCACGAAGAATCTCATCAGACAAAGTCATGGACTCGCAAGGATTGATAGAGATCTTGTCAACACCAGTGACATGCACTATCACTCTAGCTGAGCTTTTGAGGCTAAGACCACATATGTGGACCACTATAGGAAAATGCTTGGAGAAATTTGGGATAAAAGACCCAACATCGCGACTGCAAGAGGGTATACAAGAGCTGAGTAAACCACAAAAGAACGCTAAGCCTGTACCCTTAAACAAGGTCGGAGAGTATTGCGAAGGTGAAGAGGGGAATACAACCTTACTAGTTGAATTCCAAGGAGTGAACACGATGGCAATACTAGACAGCGGAGCTGGGGTAGCCATTGCTACAAAAGAAATCTGGAAAAAATGGGGGAAACCAGCAATAAGGAAGACTAGGTTGAAACTCCAATTAGCAGATGGACACATGGAGAAACCTATGGGGTTATTGGAGAAAGTTGTAGTGACTTCTTGCGGCATTGAATACGAACATACTTTTGCTATTGTCGATTTTGGCAAGGAGAATAACTATGATATCATACTAGGAAGACCATTCATGAGACAGTTGAAAATGGTCCAGGATTGGGGCTACGATCACATATACCTGAGAAATATGGAAACCACTACACGTGTGAACCTGAAAGACCGTAGCTACAAAGATGTGAACCGAACACCGGTGGAGGAGTTTGATTCAGCTACTTTGGCGGGATCCGAATTTCCAGCTTGGTTAGGTAAACCCAAGGAGTTATGGATGTGTGGAGCTTCAAAATGTGGAAGTCTGAAACGAGAAGAATGTGTTTTAGAAAGGGCTATCGAAGACGAAACTTATATAGGAGAACCCTTTCCAGAGGACACGCTTGAACCATTAGAATGGACACACATTCTAGCAACCCTAGATGTTTGTGCAATCCCAGATGGTCCCACAACGAAATTTTGCGACAAGGACGGGTACGACGTGGTTCCGTACTTCATGCTGAGAACTCTACTTGAAAAAGAAACTGAAAAGAACGATACACTGGAAAAGGAAAATGAAGAAGAGGTGTTTCACGACATTCCCGATCATCCAGAGTGGGGAAATGAAGCAGACAACGAGTCAACGGACAATTCAAGCGGAAACGAAGAAACTATAACGGATGTCCGATTTTATGATTTTCCGAACCAAACTAAACAACGCCAGAAACGCTATAGAGCAAAGAGAAAAACAAAGGGGGTTAGAATCAATCCGATGCCTAGAATAAGAGGAAAAAATCAATTCCTAATGCTAGTAAAGGCGGAAGATTGTGTTAAGGACAAAATTTCTGGAAGGATTTCTAGAAGAATGAGAGGCAATGATCAAAAGAGCTTACGAAAAGACAAAAGAGGCTCAAGAAATCAAGTTCAAAGGAATGGAACGAAAACAAAAACAGAAAAATCAGAAAAGAACAAGCGCAACAGAGAACACACGGAGTCTAAGTTAGAACGTAGAAACAAGTACAGAGAGCTCAAGAAAACTCTGAAAGAAGTTTGGATGACAGAATTTGAGAGTGGAGAGGACGAAAACGCCAAAATCAAGGAAAACATGGATGTTCCCTCTCACTATAGGAAATTCACAATAGAGGATAGGAAGGTGGTATTAACCCAACCTATAAGAGAGAGAAGGGAGAACGAATCTTATGACGGACCGGAGAATGCAAAAAAAGTTGATTTAGCAGCTCCAAGTGAGACACCTAGACCGGTGTACATAGCCACAGATTTGTCTCCAGGCGAGGAAGAGAGACTTTTGAGTCTTCTCAGAGAGTATAGGGATGTGTTTGCATGGTCTTATAAGGACTTAAAGGGAGTTGACCCATCGATATGCCAACACACAATCCCACTGAAACAAGACGCAAAGCTTAGCAGACAGAGACCATACACATATAATGATACGTTTGCTAAGCGAATCAAAGAAGAGATAGATACGCTAATGGAAGCTGAATTCATATACGAGATTGAACACACCGATTGGGTATCTCCAATTGTGGTAGTACCCAAGAAGAACGGAAAACTCCGAGTGTGTGTCAACTTAAAGAAAGTGAATGCTGCAACAATCAGGGACAATTATCCCCTGCCGATAACTGATCATGTTCTAGAGCGTGTATCAGGGAAAACAGCATACTCCTTTCTTGATGGTTTTTCAGGATATAACCAGCTAGCCATAGCACTGGAAGATCAACATAAAACAGCTTTTGCAACGGAGTGGGGAATTTATGCTTATCGGGTTATGCCTTTTGGTCTAACCAATGCTCCCGCAACCTTCCAGAGGCTGATGACGCATGCTTTCAAAGAATACTTAAGGTTGTTTCTAGAAATATACATGGATGACTTATGTGTACATTCTCTTCTGAGAGATGAGCATCTAGAACACCTAAGAAAAGTATTTGAGAAATGTAGGACATATCGCATTTGTCTCAATCCTGAGAAATGTGTGTTTATGGTCCGACAGGGCAGAATTCTGGGACATATTGTCTCACAAAACGGAATATCCACGGATTTAGAGAAGATAAAAGTTATAGTGGATATGCCTAGACCAACCAATGCGAAACAAGTACAGAGCTTTATGGGACATTGCGGATATTATAGACGATTCATTTACATGTACGCTATAATAGGCCAACCACTTTACAGGCTAATAGTGAACTTTGAATGGACAGAGGAGTGTGAGGAATCGTTCAAGAAATTGAAAGAGGCACTCATTACTGCTCCAGTCTTGAAATCACCAGATTGGGAGAAGATATTCCATGTGCATATAGATGCTTCGGCATATGCAATAGGATGCATTCTGGCTCAGCCAGAAGAAGGAAACATGGATTTTCCTATCTGTTACGCCAGTCGACAGCTCAACAATGCAGAGAAGAATTACACCACAACAGAGCGAGAAGGATTAGGAATGATATATGCTGTGAAGAAATTTCGGCATTATCTTCTAGCCAACAAGTTTGTGTTTTTTACGGATCACCAAGCCTTGCTCTACCTAGTGAATAAACCATGCAATACCGGGAGAATAGTGAGATGGTTCATTATCTTACTGGAATTCGACTTCACGGTAGTAGTAAAGAAAGGAAAAACACATCTTAGAGCTGATCATCTTTCGCGATTGACGAATGGAGAAGACCCTATAGGAGTAGATGACGACATGCCAGACGCGTACTTGTTCAACATAGAAATGATACCGAAGTGGTCTCAAAATGTCGTTAACCTATTAACCTATGGAGGAGAGTTCGATAGAAGAGAATACAACCAGAAACATATTGCTATTCAGCAATCCAAGAATCTTCAATTGGTTGCAGGAAGGTTGTATCAATTGGGAAATGATCATGTTTTACGACTATGCATCAATCCTGAGGAATATAATATATATCTGCGCGAAGCACATGTTCAGGAATGTGCATTTCATTGTTCAAGAAGGAACACATATAGGAATTTGTTACAATTGGGAGTCTATTGGCCAGGAATGAAAGAAAGCGTACATGAATATGTCACTGTATGTATTGTATGTTCATCAAAACCGCCAGCAGAGTATTCGACATTATATCAGATAATGATCGCTCCAGAATGGAGTCAGTATATTGTTGAATATCTCACAAATAGAACTTTCCCAGAAGGAACGTCAAAAGCTCGTCAGAAATCTGTAGAGACAGAAGCTAGAGATTACGCTTTAATAGGAGATCAACTCTATAAGAGAGGTAAAGACAACCAGCTTAGGATTTGCGCATCAGAGTCTGAGTATGTGATAATCCTAGAGCAAGCTCATGGAGGAGTAGGTGGAGGCCATTTCTCAGGTGATAAGACAGCAAAACTTGTCTTAGCCGCAGGAATATGGTGGCCAACATTACATATGGACGCTGAGGAATACGTTAAACGGTGTGATGACTGTCAGCGGACCAAAGTACCACTTAAAAGAGATGATATGCCGCTTAGACCAATGATGGGGGCAAGAGCTTTTGCAAAATGGGGGATTGATTATGTCGGACCCATTTCACCTCCTGCATATAAGACTCATGCACAATACATCATTGTGGCTACAGACTATCTAACAAAGTGGGTCGAAGCAAAGGCAACTCAAAAAGCAGATGCCAGGACCACGGCACAATTTCTATATGAATACGTCTTTGTACGATATGGATTGCCAATAGAAATTGTGAGTGATCGAGGCACACATTTTATAAATGAAGTGATAGAGATCCTTCTAGATGAATTCATGGTAATCCATAGGAAATCAGCCCCGTATCATCCACAAGCAAACGGACAAGCTGAAGCAACAAACAAAACCATATGCACGGTCCTTACGAAGATTGTATCTGAGTCGAGAACTGACTGGGACCAGAAGTTGCATTCAACATTATGGGCATATAGGGTAGCATATAAAACATCAATAGGAACGACCCCATATAACATGGTTTTTGGGCTAAATGCTATCTTACCAATAGAATTCTTGATTTCAACCTTAAGGGTGGCTAAGGATCTAGAGTGGACAGGGCACGAGCTTTCTGATAGAATAGATGACCTGGAAAAGCTAGATGAGCTTCGCCTAAAAGCAGTAGCTTCTATCTACGCTCAAAAAAGGCGACAAAAAAGAATTTTTTGATAAGCATGTGCGGACTAAAGAGTTTAAGGTTGGGGACTATGTCCTAGTTTACACTCTGAAACAGCATGCTAAGAAGCTTAAAAAGCGAGGGATGGGACCTCTGGTGATTAAAGATCTATCACCAAGTGGAGCCGTCAAGCTTGCTACATTAGACGGAGAAGAAATGCCCAATTGGATTAGTGGATGCAGAGTGAAAAAGTATCTTTTGCCGCTAACCCAAGACATGCTTCTCAAAATACATCAAGAAAAGCTGCGTGTCCAGAAAAAGAAAAAGATTTGGAGGAAGCGCAAGCCGAGGCGAAGGAAAGAATGGAGAAAAGAAGACTACTGCGTCAGAAACAGCGCAATGAAGGAGCAATACGAATAAACGCAGTCAGTATAACAGAAATGGATAATGACAAAGAAGAACCCATCATTGAATGCAAAGTAGGAACCAACCAAATCAAAGCCAGAGCACTATTGGATTCAGGAGCTCAAGCTAACCTACTTTCACTCAGTTTGTATAGACAATTGACAAATGACACTAAACTACAAACTGCCAAGCAAGAGTTAAAGAGTTACTCTGAGAATTCAATCAAAACTGTCGGATGCACAGTTTTACATATACAGATTAACCAATATGTGTATCCTCATATGTTTTACGTGGTTGAAGACCAAGCTACACAACATCCATTATTGCTAGGACAACCATGGCAGAAGCAATACAATGCAATGATTGACTGGAGTTCTAAATCAGTGCTTATCAAATACGAAGGTGAAAGTCAATCAGTTAAGTTCACCAAAGGAGAAGAGCCAACTCCAAAGGACGAATCCAAAGACAAAGGTAAACAACAACCAGAGAAAAAGAAGAAGCAATGGCAACCAAAAGTTTCTATACAACTGGATTGCTCTTCGACGAGGAACTCTCAACATGGATAAGGAAGACAAGCAATAATATAACAGCTCAACCTTGGAAAAAAACGGAGTCAAAGTTGGTATGGAGACCAAAAAAGGTGTGCCAGAGAAAACAAAGGTGGAAAACAGAGTCTTCAATACCAGACAACAGAGTGATTCCAGACAATCAAGGACAGTGAAACAGATCTGGATTCCAAAGAAGTTCATGACGGCACAAAGCTATAGCAAGCAAATTTGGATCCCAAAGATTTGTAAACAGGAACTCCCTTCAGTACAATCAACGGAAACTCCTAGGTATTTCAAGGCGAGGAAATCAACACAAAGAACAAAGCAGGTTTGGGTCGCAAAGAGTTTGTGGCAAGCACAAGCAAAGCGGAAGCAGATTTGGATTGTGAAAAAGAACAACAAGGTAAAGAAGAATCCATCTACTGATTCTACTACCGAAGTGCCAAAACCAACCCAAAACCCGACCACCAATCCTTCAATCAAACAAAGAGCAGCTTTATTGGAAAGATGTTGTATCATCGCTCTACAATTGCATTGGAACTTATGACCAAAACAACTACAATGCTTCGCCCACAGACACTTCATAGTCGTCCGGGAGGACTCAGACTAGGAGGGGGGGAGGTATACAGGTATACAGGAGCTACAAAGCAGCTACAAGCGAAAACAAAAAAAAAAAAAACAAAAAAAAACAAAAATTATATTACAAGGGCAGTGTCTTACATGATTTTGCAATTTTTATGTTTGATTGCGGATATTGATAATATTTATGCCCTTATATACCTTGTTTTGCAACAAGAAGAGATCAAATGATGAATTTGGGTCTCTAGACGTGTAAATATCACTAAATAAGAGTGTTTTTGGAGCTAAAAAGTGGAAAAAAGTGGTAATCCAAGTCCAGAAATCACAAATAAGTGTATATTCATATACACAGGGTTACCAGCTATTTATTGTGTATGTTTGGAATTTTTTGGCTTCAATTTGCTATTTTCCTTTATTTTTTATGATTTTCTTGATAAAAGTAAAAGAAAAATAAAAAAGCGGGTGAAATGAGGCCGGAAAAAAGAAAAGAATAGACGGTGATGGTCCTAATGACAAGGGCAACCCATGGTAAAAATTGGGTACAATTCTGAAAAAGTTGCGGAAAGCCCGAAATGACAGAATTTTGGCAAAGTGGACAGATTTCTCAGAAACAGGTCAAACGGAGTCCAAATTGAGAAATTTCAAATCCTAAAGTGCATTTCACGACGAGATAGGAGCACATGTCAAATTTGGTAACAAGTGATCCGGGAAGTCCGAAGTTAAGTATTTTTCACTTCACTTTCAAGCTCATTTCCACTATTACCTTCTTGGAGAGAGCAAAGAGCACACAGGAGCATCCAACCTTATACAGCCTTCTACGACTGCTACGAGAGCTCAGAGGACACCAGACATGAGAGGTAGACTCATTGCCATAAGCTTTTGATGCTTATCGTTAACTTTTGTCGCGAAAACTGACCAAAACCAAGAAACAAGAGCTGACGGGGAATGGGGAAGAACGCTAGGTAGGGGCACAACCGCCTAACCAAACCTTGCAAGAACTTAGAGGTGGGTTACCCTAGCATAGAAGATGGGTTTCTAACACTCAAAGCTCGAGAAAGAACGACTTGAAAAACCCTAGGTCAACAGAGCCTGCAAGAGGCAAACAGGAAAAAGTTGTCGAAACGACACAAAACTTCTCAGGAAGCTTAACAACATCGAGGGCAATGCAACCATGGAGTATCTCCGGGTTTGGATCACCAAAAGTAGGTCGGAACAACCGATTCGGCTGCGGACACACAAAGCGTCATTTTGGCATAACGGCTAAAATTGACGACCAAATGACATGAAACTTCACAAGCAGCTTCAAATATACATGGATGACTTATGTTTGCAAGCAAAACCCAAAAGAAAGCTGATTCACTTACCGATGGTGAAAAAGACGCTTTCGGGCAACCAAATGGAGAAAGATGGAGAACGGGGAGCCAAAGTCAAGTTCAACCAAATAGTGGCTTCACAACATATCCAATGAGCTGGAAATGCAACTCTCGAGAAGAAAAGTTGAAGAAATTCAACTCCAAGAAAAAGACGACTTCGGAGACTGAAATGCCTATAAGGGGGCTTTTTAGCTAAACTGATGACTTTTTAAGTTGAAAACTAGTTAGCAGGGCTTAGGGCACTAGCACAAAGCATTCTTTGCACAAAAAGACCAACATTTCAAGAAAAGACATCATACGCGTATGATGTCTCACAGCATGATTTTCACATCCATTTCAACATTTGAGTGCATAGCCTCATTCCACATGTTAATCACATCCTATGAACCAAGTATCATGAGAATTGGAGTTAGAAAACCCAAGGAAAACCAAAAAGACGCAAAGTAGGCCATAAAATTGATTTTTGGTCCTAATTTTGTCAAAATAACTCCAAACTCATTGAAACTTTGTAGGATTGTTGATTAACACATCTACAAGCTATCTGGAACCAAAAAGCACCATTTTGACACAAAAGACATCATACGCGTATGATGTCTATTTGCACTTACAGAGCCAAAACTGCTCATTTGTCATCATACATCCATTATATATATCTAATACATGCTACATATGAAGTTTGGAACCATTTGGTCAAGTGGATCACCCCATTAGCCCAATTGAGGGAAAATCCTTCATCCAAAGCCTATTTTTGCCCAAATCCAACATACTCAAGTCCAAACCAAGATTTGAGTAGGGACAGTCCTTCACTAGTACATGGGGAGTCCACAGAACCAATCCCATGAAAAATTGATGAAAAAGACATCATACGCGTATGATGTCTCCAGAGCCATTTTTAGCCCAAAATCTATCCAAACTTCATAAATCCACTGAATAAGCCTATCTAAAGCCAAATCCAAGCTTATAGAGAAATTTGGTCCAAAAATACACTAAAAGACATCATACGCGTATGATGTCTCACTATGTGATTTTGGCACCTCAGGGCTTCAACCACCAAACAGAAGTGATCTACATGCCATTTGAAGGTGAACCACCAAGTTTTATCCAATTTGGATCATAAAATCCAATTCCCTTTCAAAATTTTGCCAAGAGCCTGAACTGGACTAAACTGGCCAAAACTTGACCAAATGGGATCCAAACTCAAATCCAAGCATATGATACTCATGTATACACTATCAGCTACAAGCACAACCAATATGAAGTCATTTTGACACAAAAGACATCATACGCGTATGATGTCTCCAGCATGATTTTGAGCCCAGTTTGCATATTTTTTCACCTACCCTGCATCCTTAGGCCCTGAATAGCTCATGTTTCAATTTTCAAGTCATTTGAATAGTTAAAAGCTTCATTTCGGCTTTCAGTACTAAAAAGACGCTAACTTCTGAAATTGGAGTTACAGGATCCATGGATTCCGCCAAGTCATCGGCAACAAAGAGAAAAAGACCGACAATCAAAGATGCTCTTGCAGAAGCAGAACCCTTTGACATTCCAGCAGAAACCCTCAAGCCAACCAAAACTTGGGTGGAGGAAGCAGTACTGGAACAAGAGGGAATAAAGATCTACCAGGGGACTTTCAGAGATCCTCAAGGGCAAGCGGTGGATATACCATGATCCCACAAGAATTGGTGGATTATAGCAGGTCAGAGAACATCAGCAGGTACCTGGAAAGGGCAGACTTGCACAGATTCTTCACCTCGAGACCATCAGGTGTAGATACAAGAAGAGTGTATGAGTTGGCAACCTCCATTCAGAAGGATGGGAAAGCCACATTGACAGCAATAGATGGAGAGAAAGTAGAGGTACAGATCACTCCACAGCTCATTGCAGATGCATTGAAGCTGCACAACAAAGGGAGCTCTGTCAGGGAAAGAAGGGAGGCTATAGAGGTTTATGGGTCCAAGAAACAGAATGCAACCTATGGAGATATGGCAGACCAAAGAGCGGCAACCCTTTGCCGACTGTACAACCAGTTTCTCCATATTTGCAGTAAAAGACCGCAAAAGTATACGACACCACCCCATGCCATTGCAACTACCATCACATGGGCATTGAAGAGCAATATGCCAAAAGAGGTGAATTACGCTCAACACATCCACGAGCAAGTAATTGCCATGCACAACGAGAAGCCAAAGTATATAGGAGGAGCTGAAGTTCTGACAAGAATAGCTTATGAAGCTATTGGAGCCAGAGATCAATGGCCAAAGGTTCCCTCCCAGAATGAGTGGCTTAGAGAAGCCGATGAGGAGGAAGAACAGCCTGAAGTATCCAAGAGGGCGCCACAAGAGCACGCAGGAAACTAGAAATAGTTTCAGACCTGAAGAGGATGTGGATGAGCCGCTTATGAAGAAAGCAAAGAAGAAGGTTGCTCCCAATCAAACCAAAAGTCAGAAAGCGGCAAGAATGGAAAGACTGGTGGAGCAGTTTAGAGCGGAAAGAGCTCTAAAGGGGGACTTTGAAGAAAAGTGGGTGCCAAACCCCACTAAAGTCGGAACTAGCTCAGCCAGGCCACATGTTGATCAATATGATCAATATATTAGAGCTTATGAGAAGTCAGAGGCTATACTGGAGCAGCAACCTGTCGAGCCATACACTGAAGAGGAAGTACAGCTTTTAAACGCTGAGCTGAAAAAGGACGACAAGGGGAAGAAGAAAGTAGATGAGTCTACTGAACCTCAAGAGAAAGACGGGCAAGCAAACAAAGGGAAAGCCAAGATGACTGAGGACAATCAGCCCTCCTTTACTGATGTACCAAGCCCGAAGAAGACGGAAATCATTGTGGAAGAGACCACAGTAGAGATGGACACAGGTGGTATGGAAAAGCCAGGAGCCGGGACCAAGGAAAAGGAGATAGATCCAGTTCAGCAAAAGAAAACGATTATGAGGATCTGGTAGCGATAGGATACACTGAAGAAGAGGCCCTTGAGGCAGTTTATGGGATCACCCTACAAAACAAGATGATCGGAGAGGGACAGAGGAAAAAACAAAGAGTACAAAAGGAGAGTGAAGAGAAACTGGACGAGCAGAACGTACTAGAAGAGCCGAAGCCAGTGGAGGTGGTGGCAGAAAAAGCTTTAGAGTTGACAGATGAAGATGAAAAAGACATGCACATGGTGCATGAACTGCTCAGCAAGATCAAAGAAAGATCCAAGGCAAAGGAAGTGGAGATTGAGACAGCCAAACAAAGGGAAGCAGTTTGCAGAGGAATTAGAGATGCTATGACTGAATCTGAAAGTCATAAAGCATCACTCTACGACGCGGAAAACGAGAGAGACGGCTTGATACTCCAGCTAGCCGAGGCTTCAAGAGAAGTAACAAGTGCACAGGAAGCAAGGAGCGGATGAAGACGACTTGGAGGCGGCTAAAGATGAGCTCATTGAGCTAAGGGAAAGAGTCGAGCTCCAAGAAAGAACAATCACTAGACTCAGGACTACCCCTAGAGCTAGCAGAGCAGGAACCGAACAAGAGGGAGCTCTTGTACCAGCTCTGGAAGACCAGGTCCGAAGCTTACAAAGAGAGCTAAGATTAGAGCAAGTGCAAAGGTTGCACATTGCGGAGGGATCATTGGCAGCAGAGGAGAGGCTCACTTTAGAAAATCAAACACTAAGAACAGAGAATGAGACCCTCCGCAAACAGCTCCAAGATCTACAAGAGCAACAAAGAAGAGAGACAGAGACACCACAAGAAGAATCAGGTGGAGCAGCCATAGAGCTACCAGAAACTGGAGAGGCAACCACAATTGAAGATCCAGCCCCAGTTCAAGAGGTGGCCTCGACTTCAGGAATCTCTGAAGAAGAAGAACAAAGGCTCCATGACCAAATAGAAAAGTCAACAGAGGAAGTGCCAAGGCGGAAATGGAATGGGAGAGGAGACTCCTAATCTCCATTAGACTTCAGGGATAGACACAAAAGTGCTCCATGAAGAGTGGATGCAACCCAGCCTGCCTTTCCCTTTGATGAAGTTTGAAGTGATAAAAACGAAAAAGAGAATAGAGGAGGAGCAGTATGTCGCTCTTTACGAAGGCGACATCACAAAAGAGGAACAATCAAAGAAGATTGTAGATTCGCAGCCTAGATGGAGGAAAGGTTGGCTGAACAAATACCCAGCCTACCTCATCTACTTGGTAGAGGCACCAAAGGAGATTCGGGAGGATGCAACCTTCTGCCCGGTGCCAAGAGTCAGAAGCTGGAAAGAGCATGGCAGGATTGCAGAAAAGAAGCCAAATTGGCTTAATTACCCCAGGATGCCAGGACCAAAGGCAGGAGAGAGAATAGGTAAAGCCTACATGGTGAAAACCCTAACGGGCACCATCAAGCTCTTTACTGGCTCTCCTGACCTTTCGTGTCAGATGCTCAAGAAAATTTGCAGGACTCTCTTAGCTTGCATTGAAGTGTTCGCGCCAGATAAAGCCACGACCTCGAGTCTACTATCGACGGCCGACACAGTGACTGATATGATGTATGATCTTTCATTGCAGCCTTCTCCAAAAGTGTTGCACCTCCTATATACCAAAGGATTATGTTTTTGCCTAGCTTCCACATGCAAACATTCGAAGAAGCTTTCTACACCGGCTTTTTCACCCACGAAAGCAAAATATTCGGCCAACCTTGACCATCGGCAACCTACGATACGAATCACATTTGCAGATGCTCAAGACGACAGGACTTTATTGACCAAGCATAAAAGTCATGTCAGGGACGACATGAACGCGGGGAGGGGGGGAGTGTTGAGCCAGCAGAGGATCACACCCACATTTTTGCTCACACTCATCATTTTGTAACCATTGATTGTAATAAATGTCTTTCCGACATTAATTTTGATTTGAGCCATTCATTAAGTAACGGGACTCAATTGAGTTTCCAGCTTGTAATCCCGAAGTAATTTCACTTGCTGATGTAATTAGTTAGAGATGTTCTCACCTCCAAGGCTGAGGTATATAAGCCAAAGTTTTTGTAACCTAAAGGATTTCAGATTATTAATCAAAGTGAGTTTTGAGCGCCGTGACTGTGTCTGAGAGAGAGAGAGAGAGTCTTATCTACTTGCTACGCGAGCTACGGAGCCGCCATTGGAGAAGCGACACCGCCATTGTGTTAGCAACGGCGAGAGCTACGCACAGATACCAAGAGTGCGCGCTATCGGCTTCTATGTGTGGTAAGTTCCTACGAGCTTCGGTGTGAGTTTTCTTCCAACTCGTGTGTCGAAATAGAGCATGCAGCATATCTATAGAACCACAACGAGTAGAGCTACACATTAGTACCATCGGGGTCAAGTTTCGATCACCTGTATTTTTCGGCCTGTCTTCATACGCGTTTACCGCACGGAGTGGTTATAGGTTGATTTTGCAGTTCAAGTCTTTAGGGTGTTGTTCTTACCTAGTGTATAGACTTCCCCTTGAGTTTGAGATCGATTCAATGATTCTAGATCCTGTTTCGTATAGCATTCGTTCGTAGTACGGATTTCAATCACTTGCGTATTTTAGAACTTAGATTTGATTTCCTTAGTAGTGATTGTCATTAGAAGGTCGAGTAGGTGATTTGACACCCACCTAGTTGTTTCCATGCGCCTACGGGTCAAGCTTCGTTATTTAGCTATTTAGCTTCCGCTAGCGGCATAACCGCCTTAACACAGTGTATATACGCCCATCACCCTAGGGCTATCTATTTTCTCGTTTTGCACGCTAAGTAAAACACTCTCTATTGTGTGCCTTGAGCTTCCTTCATTTTCTCCAAGTTGTGTGTGTTTTCCTACAACCCTAATTCCAAGAGTTGGTAGCAGTGCAGGTTGCATCCTCCTGGGCTTGGTCGCCAGCAACTTCGGCACACACTTGCTCACTTTATTTGATTTTTGTGAGCTTTGGCAAGCATCTGCCGTAGGTCAACAAATATTTTGGGAGAGCTTGTAGAGCTTGCTCTACTTAGGTTTTTGATTCGGGCTCATTTTGACCTTCGTTTCCACTACAAGCAGTATTGCGTATGCCATTTTGTCATTTTGTGCAAAAAATATCAGTGCCATTTTTGTATAATAGGTCCTTACAGTCTTCTACGGTTTGTGCTACATAGCGCGTGTTGTTCTTGCTTTGTTTCTCATCTTTTCAGGCAGTTTTCACATCAAATGCAACATTTGCCATGGCTGACAGCAACACAGATGTGTTCAAGATATTTGCTCATGAGGATAGTTTGGATGGGGAAAATTACCCTATGTGGGCTTATATGATGCAATGTCCCCTTATGTCAAATGGTGTCTGGAATATTGTGCAGGCATTGATGTACGTCCTGGTTCTAAGGATGTAGACAATGTTGAGGATGCTGCAGATTTGGTGGTAGGATTGCTATTGCCAGAGCTGTTTTGCCTACGACTGATCAAGCTCGTTGAGATGTAAAAGATGCGCAAGCTCATACATTGATTGTGTTGTCTGTGAAGCGCACTATTACTCCTCACATTTGTTCAGCAAAATTTGCAAAACAGGCTTGGGATATCCTGGCTGGTCTTTATGCAAGTCGTAATGACGCAAAAAGTTCTGCATTGTTGCGTAAAGAGTTGGAGTCAAAGATTATGCATGAGGAAGATGATATGGACACTTTTGTTGTTGTTTTCAAGGACATCAATGAGCAACTTATTTCTACAGGCAAAGTCATTTCTGACAGTTCCCTTGTGCAGACTGTTCTTGATACTTTGTGAGAGTCTTACCAGACTTTTGATAGTACTTGGAGACTTATGACCCAAGGAAATCCAAAAGTTGTCAAGTTTCATGGATTATGCACATTGTTGTTGCAAGAGTCACTTTCTAGAAAAAATAGGACTAGACAGTGTGTAGTTGAACATGCCTTTGTTGTTGCTTAAAGAAAAGGTGGTAACAGCAATGTAGCCACTTCTCATGGTTCTTCTATGAGTGGTAAATCACTTGTTCCTAATGCTTTTTTTCTAGCAACAATTTGTATGGGAATTCTGGTGAAAAAGGAAAAAAGAAGATGTGTTGCCATTATTGTAAAGTTAATGATCACTTGATCAAGCAGTGTCCTAAGTTGAAGGCCAAAGAGTCTAAGAAGAAAGAGGTTGGTTCCACTACAAATGTAGTTATTGTTGAGTCTTCTATGAAAGGAGACTGTGACGTTGATGTTGATGCGGAATGGTATTTTAGTGCAGAGTGCACTTATGATCCTTCTGTCCATGATGCATGTTTGTCAGTTGTTGTATATGCTCTCGTGTGGTACTTTGACAGTGGTGCTACAAAGCACATTACCTCTCATCGTGAATTTTTTACCTCTCTCGAGGATGTCCCTCATGGGAATTTAGTCACTTGTGCCAACAATGCCTCTTATCTGGTCAAGGGAGTTAGAAAGATTGTGCTTACTACTGCAAATGGAAATTCTTTCACACTTGTTGATGCATTTTATGTACCTGGGATCAAGAATAATCTTTTGTCGGTATCTGCACTTGCTATACTTGGTCTTGTAGTCCAATTTGTGGATGGCAAATGTACAGTACATGATCTCAGTTTTGGTGTTGAAATTGTTGCATGTGGAATTATATGCCGTGGGCTGTATAAGCTCACTTTGTATGACAAGTGTGGGCAGAATTTTGCATATGTAGTTGTGGATTCTAAGGCTATTTCAGATAAAAAAAACTTTGGCATGCACGTTTTGGGCATCTGAATTTTTTAGTTTGCTGCATTTGCAGAAATCTGATATGGTTGCTTCTTTGCCACCTCTTGATGCACCTATCAAACATGTTTGTGAAGGCTATATTTTGGGTAAGATGCAACGTTCAAATGTTTCCAAAGTATGGTTCAGTTAGGGCCACATGTAGATTACAGCTTGTGCATAGTGATGTTTGTGGGCCTATGCAAACTCCATCCGTGGGCAATTACCTTTACTTCGTGACTTTTATTGATGATTACTCCAGGCATGCAGGTCTCAAAATGTACTATGGACACCCTCCATTCAGATCGATGGGGGGAGTATATGTCTCATGAATTTAATGCAAATTTGACTAGTCGTGAGATAAAACAGCAATGTACAATGCCTTATATCCCTCAGCAAAATGGTGTTGCTGAGAGGAAAAACATGTCACTTACGAAAATGGCTCTATGTATGGTCAAAAGTCAAGCTTTGCCGCATTTGTTTTGGCTTGAGGCCATCATGTGTGACACTTATGTACTGAACAGGTGTCCTACAAAAGCTTTGCAGTCTATGACTCCATATGAAGCATGGCATGATAGAAGTCCTTCTATTGAGAACATGCGTGTTTTTGGTTGTTTGGCATATGCTTTGGTTCCACAAACGCAGCGCAAAAAATTGGATGATAAGGCTGTCAAATGTATTTTTGTTGGTTATAGTGCTGAAAGCAAAGGTTACAGATTATATCATCCACAAACAAAGTGTATCTTGGTCTCACAAGATGTTGTGCTTGTGGAGGATTCTGTTCCGCCCTTGTTGTCATTTACTAGAGACAGTAATGTAAGCTCATAGGACATTTATGACACTTTCTTGCCTCTTTTCAGTGGTGGAAATTCGAATGTAAATCCAATGAGGCAAATTTACAGCCTATCGTGGTTTATAAAAATGTTATAGATCAACCTATTACTGATGCGAATGTACATGATGTACTTGATGAGCAGGCTATAGGTATGCCTAAATGGCTGGTGCATACTTTGCATGATAGTAAATTGGATGCACCTTTGTCTAGTCGTACTTGTTCAGGTTCTCACCATCCATCTTATGCATCAAATTGTTATGCTTTGGCTCTGTCTAGTTTATGTGATGTTGAAGAATCTCTGTCTTTTGATGAAGCGCATAATTCAAAAAATTGGTTGGCTTCCATGCAATCAGAATATGATGCACTTATAGAAAATGAGACATGGGCTTTATGTGATTTGCCACCACCTGGCAAAAAGGCTATTGGTACAATGTGGGTTTACAAGTTGAAATGCAAGCTGGATGGTGAGATTGACCGCTGTAAGACTCGACTTGTTGAGGGTTATGCACAGCAAAAAGGCATAGATGATGAAGAAACTTTTTGTGCGCGTATGTCGCACGTGTCAATGCAAGGAACTTGCCGATACACCATGTGCGAGCCACAAATGGCTCCAAGCACACAACAAGCCTAAACTAGTAAGCTCAAAGAAGGCGATGATGTGTCACTCACCACTCTACACTTGCTTCGTGGAGGATTCCTCGCCGCGAAGAAGAAGGAGCCGCCGCTTCACCGCGCTCAACCACTTCGCCGCCACCGTGCCGAAGATGCAATGCTCGATCTCTCTCTCTCTCTCTCTCTCTCTCTCTCTCTCTCTCTCTCTCTCTCTCTCTCTCTCTCTCTCTCTCTCTCTCACGCATACACACACACACACAAGGAGATGAAGAAGAAGAAGATGGAGATGGAGCAAGAGCACTCTTCAATTGCATAAATGAGAGAATGAATGAATTTTAGGTTTGGTTGACTTTTATATGAGCTCGCTCGATTCACACTTGGGCGCCCATGCTTAGCCAACTAATCCCTTGAATGTTCCAGTTAGAGTGCGCCTCTCATTAGCGATCACTCTTACCCTTTTCCTATTGGACCGACAAGCCCGGTACCTCACTCTACCAAGTAAACAATACAATCATCCGTCGTAGGTGATAGGGTGTCCGTGAGCCGTGAGGGTTAACATGCCCCCCTTCTTGATGTAGATTCTATCCTCGGAAGCTATTGAGTTGAAGCTCATTCATCGAGGTGGAAGAGCATTTGAGATAAATGTCCTTAGCCTTGTTCAGTCCTCACTGCAAAATCAAACAACATTGGCACAGTAATTGCATTCTCATAAGCGAATAAAAAGCATATGATGTTTTAGGCAGACAAATTGATTGGTAACATAATTTTAAACAATTTGTCAGCAATAAACATTAAATTTCAATATAATCAAATGCATAAACAGATGTAAAGGTAAAAAATTAAACAAGTCTGGGGTCGCTAATTTAACTGTCGAAAGGCACTAGAGATCGACTATTAATACCATGGGTAAGCTTCTTTATTTTCTCTGGTCAATTAAGTTGTTTAATCGCGAGAGCCAAGTATTTCATGTTCGAGGGCTGACTAGAGGCTATACCTAGAAGACCTTGTAGTTAAGCTACGATAAAAGGAATCTCTCATGAAATCATCGCCTGACTGATTACCTTTTCTTTGACCCCCCAAAGTCTTTTCAAAGTGATTCAATTTTGATGTGTGTGCTTATTTTGTATGCCTTGGGTTTTTTGCTTTTCAAGGAAAAGCGCCCACACTAGGAACCTCTAGGGCTTTAGTACCATAGGCGATACATGTGAGTGAAGTACCTAATGAAGCTGAGATTTCTCTTCCAGCTTAAGATTTTACATTGTGGCACTTTGATTTGTTGTTGTTTGTTCGTTTTTCAGCATTTTAATTTTGTAACTTTTGGGGGGTCATATAACACTGTTACACCTCCCCAGGCTCATCACACTAGTAAACTCCCTTTATAATACTTAAGCTAAAGGTCAATAGGGTCAAGTCCACTAGAAAGCCCTAGTACATTTCACACAATACTGCCTAAATCGGATTAAGAACCTAAGTAACCATTGATTATTAGGAAGGCATTCCCCATGGTATTAAGAGAAGATCTCTAACACCTAACTTGGTCAAACTAGCTTAGTCGGACTGCTTGATTTTTAAATCTAGACAAGTGATTATGACAAAAAATTCATTGAATTTAATGTTTGGTACTAAGCAAATGCGCTGAATATTATGCTACCAATCACAATCAAAGCAGACAAACATGGATGCAAAAAGATAAGGGGCAATGCTAATGGACAAGAAACACCTGTTTGTGTCGATGGTCGCGCTTGATTTGAAGTGTGAATGAGAGAAAGATCCCATGAAGGTCCAAATCCTAACAACAGCAACACGTTCCTGTACACACTAAGAAACATAAGGAATACCTCTAGGAGGCGCATCAGTGGGAAGAAAGAACTTTGCTAATCACTCAACTCTAAAACAAAAACACTCCTATCGTTCTAATCCTACCTACCCTTCATCACTCTAGTGATGAGGATCAAAGGTGTTTTATGACATAGGTTTCTGTTTCAGTGTACCGGATGTGAATGTGTAGGCCTGAGTCAATGTTTTGACTTTTATTGTGCATACTCGTTTGCTAATTGCTCTTGCTCTTTATTATTTTTCTTTTTTGTGAGTATAAGGCTTTATATATACATTCCCTAAGATTGGGAGATTGAGAGGTGAGGGAGGAAGGTTGAGAGGGGAGTGAGTGAATGATGATTGTTAGCAAAGACTCCCCCCTTCCTTGGGTAGATCATACCGTTTGAAATGAGCTTGTCACCCTTTGAAACCAATTGTTCCAGTTGGTAATAGGTGGGATTTTTGCTAGTAGTTTTCTATTACCTTAGGTGCCTCGTCCAGTTGCAAGGGTGGTAAGGTACTCTCCTAGGATCGAACTTAAAGTGGTTCATCAGGTGATTCTTGAACACTGGGAGGTGTGGATTCCTTTGTAGCTTAATGGAGGTCCACTATTGTAGGTGGAGGCTGTGGAGAAGCTTTTACCTCTATGGATGCATTATATGAGGAGCTAGAAGCTTTATGGGACTCCCCCCTTCCTGAGCTAGGTGGAACAAATTGTTCTTTCTTTGGTACCCAAACTAGCTTTGGGGTGGCTGTGTAGCATTCTGTGATTTTTTTCTTTCCGCGATCGTCTATTTGTTTTGGAGCTACGGATTGGGCTCCCATGGTTTAGGTGACAAGTAAGAGCACAATTTACATTTTGACACCCAGATTTGATCATTTCCTTGATAGTAGCCTTCGGCTTTCAATAGTTGTTTAGGAATCCAACACCACATTTTCTTACTTTTCTTGGAGCAAGTGGTACGTTTCTTACGAGGCTTCTATTTTTTAGCACTAGCTATGGTCGCTAAAGAAGCTTTAGAGACCCACTTGTATGTTTTCTTCATTATATTAGGATGAGTCTTGTCAGAAGCTATTTGCATTGCTTCTAGCATATTTAAGGGTACAGGCATTTCATCCACCTCAGGTGTTACCCAGGTCGTCCCCTATCTCCCCAAGTGTCTATGGTTGCTGCTAGGTGGACCCAATCCACATTGTCCGACTCGATCATCCCAGGTAGTACATCCATATAAGGAGAATCTTGTCCAACATCAGTGTCCGCTTTACACGTGTAACAATACTGCAATGGGGCCGAGTGAACTCTGGTGTCATATCTATGATCAATTATAAACATGTTTCTTAGAGGATGTGCTCGACCCGTCACAAGATCCACTCGAATGACAGAATCTTGGAACTGTAGGTAGACATGGTTTTTGGACCAGTCATGCACCATTTTTGCTTCCCTAATGAAAGGACGTCTTAAGATCATCTCCGATGCCATAGTGTGTTTGGAGAAATCCATAACAATAAAGGTAATCCTTATTTTATGTCCAAAGACCTTGATCTTGAGATCTTCTAGCATCCCAATAGGTTTAACAATAGACCCATTGGCCATCTTTACTACTATGGTTGTGGTCGCAAGGTGAGGTCTTCCCATAGTTTCCCAACAATTTTTAGTCACAATGCTAACCCCAGCGCCACCATCAAGGATTCCCTTCACAGTTATCCCTTAGTAGTGATTGGTATGGTCGCATTGGATTCATCACCCTCAAAGTATTGTCCCAACTTGTTAAGAGGTATTTCTATAACAAGGTTCTCATCTAGGTTGGGTTGTGGATCTATGTATTCCTCCTCTATTGGCATCTCCCCAGCTCCATCCATCTGTGCAAATTGTGGTATCCCAAACTGCAGTTCTGCATTGAGGAAGGCTCGAACCCGGGGCGGTCACTTTTTAGAATGTGTATGCTATCACATGAGTTAACCGGAGAGGATTATTAAAAGATCAAAATGTATCAAAGTGTATACATACAGAGGGGGGTGGGGGTTTTTTAAATAGGCCCGTAGTGTAAATATAGTATGTATATTGAGGTATTATTAATAACCTCTTGAACGCACGTGATATAGGAAGCTTTTGATAAGTGACCGCCTCGGGGGCTCGAAGAGCTGAGACTAGCTGAGGGTCTTTATATAGTTTGGACATGATGGTGGTTATAACTTCTGAAGACATGAAATCCATCAATTTGGAAATGTTTAACGGCACCTTTTGGCCTTGAGTCCCTTGACGTGGGGAAGATGGGATCTCCATTTCTTCGATAGGATCAAGTAGTCCCTCTGTAAACATTCTTTCCATCAAGAAGTGAGTACACCCACTTTCCCATGACTTTAAGTCACTTTCTTCTTGGATGACACTAGGTATGGCTAAGGGTCTATGGTCTTGGTGAGGTTGTTGTTGCGTAGGGAACACGGTGTTTGTAATCTGGATCTGTGCTGCCTAGGGGCTAGTTCTAGACCCCTTTGGGTATCTTCTACCAAACTCTTTAATTGCTTGACTCGCTCAATCTCCTCTGTAGGGTTTGGATAAGTTCCTATCTTCTTCTTAGATCCTAGCCATTGTGGCTCATGAAGATCTTCCTTGTTGATTTCTATCTTAGTGCTTGTTTTGGTCTCCATGGTTTCACCTGAATCAGAATCTTCTTCAGCGTCATTCATATATACGGGGTTGTCACCAATCCCTATGTTGGTCTTTGAACTGGGGTCTGTGAATTGGGGTCTGACTTCGTTGCTTTTTGCGATCTCTTTCTTCGTGTTTTCTTCTTTTTCTGAGATTGGGCAATTGATGCCATGTCTCTTTCCTCAAGAATATAATTTTGTTTTTGGAGCATCGATCGTGTGAGTACGTTTACTAGTACCACAGGTGTACTTTGTGATGGCTCCTCGGTAACTTCAATCAAGTTTAATGGCGTAACCTTCGGTGCATTTGGATTATTTGGACATTGGGCAATCAAATGATCTATGCCACATCGATTACACATGAGTATCGGCATTGTAGACGTGCTCGCTTGATTGGTTTGCATTAGTGTGGCGTTCTTTTGCACCCTCCACACTCATAGCATTGAAGAGGTGGTCTCTTAGTAGTGTAATTGATATTTTGGCCTCTTGCACAAGAGTAGCTACTTGATATACATGTTTGACTTGTCCCCAATAGTCCTCCATGTAGTATTGTGGCTTTCTTCAAGCACATCCATCCCATAGGCGATATTAGGATCTATATCTTCCTCACAGCCTTCCAAACAAGAAATAGATGACTCACAACCCACTTGATTCACAGAAGTGATTCTCGGATGTGGTGGTTGCGGTCCTAGCACTGGAGGTGGTAAGGGTGTTGCTTGAACAACATTTTGGGCCCTAGGGACCATGTGTTGTGTTGTTAGTTCAAGAGGTGGGGCCGGCATCAATGCAGGTACTCAAGGTGTGTCTGTCCATGCTAAGGTTGGTCTATTGGCCATCGCACGCTTAAATACTATGCAATCCTTAGCTTGATGACCATACCTCCCAACACACGCATTGCAGTTCCCATTGAATTTTACTCTTAAAGTAGGGCATTCACTGGTACTATGCGGTCCATAGCATACTGAGCACCATTGCTGCTCCCTTCTTGGATACATATAATTGTTTTGCGAGCACGATTGTCTCTAAGACTCTCTTGAATAGCCTTGGTGAGATCTGCTAAAGTCATATCATATATCTTTGGCTCCTTAGCAATAGGCTTTAGGATCATTGGCTGATGCCCCGATGCTTGTGAGCTAATAGATTTAGACTCAACAGACACTCTTTCTCCTTTAATCATTAAATTATCCTCCAATTGGATCGCATTGGTGGTGACTGCTTCCCAAGTGGTGATACCTCTAATGAATAGGCCATTGTAGATATCCTCATGTCGTAATCCCCTAATGAATCTATCAAGACATTGGTTATTGTTGAAGCGCTCATTTGGATTACAACGAGAATTCAAATGCTTCAAGCGACTAATAAAGTCTCTCACCGACTCTCCTTCCTCTCGTTGGGCTTTCTGGAGCTAAGAGGCTACACCCCAAAGCACTCCCTCTCGTATGTATTCTTTTAAGAACAGTCTCCTAAGAGTAGGGTAAATCGTTTTTTCTTCCACCCACCCTTAGGGTTCTATACCAATGCCCTGCCTTCCCACTTAAGGTTAGGCTTAATGCATTGCCCTTATGCAGGTCATTATGTTCTCCTAGAGAATCGCATATTTGTTCAAACACTTCGATATGCTTTCTCACATCCCCGTCTCCACTAAATTTTTGTGTGATCTTGGCTATTTGTACTGCCTTACTTCTAGGCTCTCTATCAGGCGTGTGACGGATATTCTCAGCAATAGATCGACCAATAGCTTGAGCAAATGTTGCCAAGTCACCTAAGTGAGCAGGCACCGTGGGTGAAGGCGCTCCAGAGACTACATGTGGAGTAGGTATTGGCATCGGGCATGTTAACCCTCACAGCTCACGGACACCCTATCACCTACGATGGACGTTGTAACCTACGGCGGACATTGTATTATTTATTTGGTAGAGTCAGGTACTGAGCTTGTCGGTCCAATAGGAAAAGGGTAAGAGTGAGCGCCGATGAGAGGCGCACTCTAATTGGAACTTTCAAGGGATTAGTGGCTAATCATGGGCGCCCAAGTGTGAATGGGATGAGCTCATATAAAAGTCAACTAAACCTAAAATTCACTCATTCTCTCATTTGTGCAATTGAAGAGTGCTCTTGCTCCATCTCCATCTTCTTCTTCTTCATCTCCTTGTGTGTGTGTGTATGTGTGAGAGAGTGAGAGAGGGAGAGAGAGAGGGAGTGTGTGTGTGATCGAGCATTACGAAGGCACGAAGGCGGAGAAGCGGTTGAGCACGGCGAAGCGGCGTCTCCTTCTTCGCGGTCGCGAGGAATCCTCCACGACAGGAAGCGTAGAGCGGTGAGTGACACACCAACGTCGTCTTTGAGCTTGCTAGTTTAGGCTTGTTGTGTGCTTGGAGCCATTTGTGGCTCGTACGCGGTGTATCGGCAAGTTTCTTGCATTGACACGTGCGACATACGCGCACATTTTTGGCGCCGATTGCCGTGCATTAAGCTCGAGTAGCACTCTGTGCTTCTCCGTGGTGCAATTTCTATTGTAGGAAAGGTAAGGAAGGAGTGTGTCTGTGTTGAGAAGAGGGATTTGATGTTATACTGTGTATTTTTTTTGTTAATGGAGTTTTCAAAAGTATTATGTTTATTCTCTGTGTTCTAAGGTTGTTAGTTTTCTTTGTTAATGGAGTTTTCAAAAGTACTGTGTTTGTTCTCTGTGTACTAAGGTTGTTAGTTTTCTGTGTACAGTAAGTAGGAAGTAGATCTCTGAGAGTTAATAGAGTGTGTTAGTGTGTAATAGTAGGTGTATTAGTTAGAAGTAGGTAGATAGAGTGTGTGTGTGTGTGCTCTCGCGCAGGCCGCGACGACCTTATCCTTTATTAAAAAAAAAAATTTAAAAAAAATTAAGGTAGGATCGGGATCGGGCATATCTCCCAGACCCAACAAGCCCAGACCCAAGCCCAAGCTCACGCTCAAGCCTAGGCCTCAATCGCCTTTAAAAAAAACGAATTTTAGCTTCACACGTAGCTAAAAATCGATTTTTTTAGGACCAACGGAACTTCAGATGCCCAAAAATTGTGTTGTAAAGCACACAGCGACCCTCTAAGTGATACGCTCATTTCGAGCTATCACACACTTTAATCAAAAAAATCAAACATTAAAAAACATTAAAAACGTAAAAAACACAAGTGAAAACGGACGCTTAAAACAGGTAAGCGGTTAACCTTCGAGGTTATTCGCCGATGTTTGTAGGGTGCCAAAGGCACATGCATCTGCGCTCTGGTCGTGTGCTAGAGACGAAGCAACTAGAGAGAATTTCGACTTACGCGAGTTCTCAATATCCACCTACTTTAGGTTTTGGACCCTCAGCGGGGACCCAAGGTAGTACAAACCAAGACCCGAACATAGCGGCTAGTGACTCTTCCTCTGACTACGATGTCATGGAGGGTTTCCCAATGCCTAATCCCGATAGCTCGAGCCAAGACATGCATGCCATGGGTCCTTGGTCCGGGCCGAGTGTGCTTAGCCGCCTGAAGGAAACCTTTAGTAGAACCACTCGCTCCGAACATGGAGCTAATGATGTAAATGAGGGGGGTGGGGAAGTAAATTCTCCATTCGTGACAAACGTAGACCCTATATCGTTAGAGAATGTGCACGTGAATACTTCATTCACTGCACCTCCTGAAAATTCAGAGTTATTTCCCTCCGAGGTCATATTACACGATGGTAGAAGCCTTGCCGAAGTGCAAGAGGTTGAGCGATATATCCTTGCAGCGAGGGAAAAGGAAGTCCAGAGCTTACGAAAGGCGAAGCAACGAAGAGAGTTAAAAGCGAAAGCCCCTATGACAATATCCTTGCTAAGAGAGCAATCGAGTGCTGCTGACTTAGCAACCGCTAAGGGCGAACGACAAACAGAAACTCTGACCGACCTATACACAGGTCACACGTATCACGTGGGTTGGTTAGATGTCCTACAATCCACAATGGGTACTACTAGTGTGGAGGATCAACAACAAAGAGTTTGTGAGGTCATCCATAGGGTTATCAAGTTAGAGAGACAGAACAAGGGGATCAACATGCCGTCAACGGGTCTCATGAGATTCTTGGATACAGGGAAGGCTAAACAATAGACCTTATCGCAAATGGAGACTCCCTCGGTAAGTCCGATGGATCCCCCATATGTTGTTTCTCCAGGGTCTCATTGCAATCTGAGCCCACAAGTGATAGCTTCACCTTTCCAAGTCTAGCTCAACTTTCCCTTGATGACACCACGGCTACCATGCCTACCCCAATGATGGGCATGCTGAGAAACACGCCATGGACCTCATTTGTTAGTAAAGCACCACTACATGATAGTTCAATGCCTGCAACAGTACCTACAAGTGTGTACCAATCGTATGCACCTATAGGTCATCACACTCATGTAGTCCCTACCCCTCCCATTGTTTCAACTACCTATGCTCCACAACCACAATACACAAGTTCTTATTTCCATGGGACTATACCGGCTAGCATTAGCATGTCACATTCGACATCTGTTATGCCTAGGGCCACCCATATGAACTATGGACCACCACATGGCACAATATCATACCCAACGTCGAACCCAAGGGCTTCCTATGCGCCAAGCCCAATGCCAATACCTACTCCACATGTAGTCTCTGGAGCGCCTTCACCCACGGTACCTGCTCACTTAGGTGACTTGGCAACATTTTCTCAAGCTATAGGTTGATCTATTGCTGAGAATATGCGTAACGCTCCTGATAGAGATCCTAGAAGTAAGGCAGTACGAATAGCCAAGCTCACACAAAAATTTAGTGAAGACGGGGATGTGAGAAAGCATATCGAAGTGTTTGAACAAATATGCGATTCTCTAGGAGAACACAATGACCTACATAAGAGCAATGCTTTAAGCCTAACCTTAAGTGGAAAAGCTGGGGATTGGTATAGAACCCTAAGGGTGGAAGAAAAAATGATTTACCCTACTCTTAGGAGACCGTTCTTGAAAGAATACATACGAGAGGGAGTGCTTTGGGGTGTAGCCTCTCAACTCTAGAAAGCCCAACGAGAGGAAGGAGATTCGGTGAGAGACTTTATAAGTCGCTTGAAGCATTTGAATTCTCGTTGTAATCAAATGAGCGCTTCAACAATAACCAATTGCTTGATAGATTCATTAGGGGATTACGACATGAGGATATCTACAATGGCCTAGTCATTAGAGGTATCACCACTTGGGAAGCGGTCACCACCAATGCAATCCAATTGGAGGATAATTTAATGATTAAAGGAGAAAGAGTGTTTGTTGAGTCTAAATCTATTAGCTCACAAGCATCCGGGCATCAGCCAATGACCCTAAAGCCTATTGCTAAGGAGCCAAAGATATCTGAGATGACTTTAGCAGATCTCACCAAGGCTATTCAAGAGAGTCTTAGAGACAATCGTGCTCTGCAAAACAATTATATGTATCCAAGAAGGGAGCGAGCAGCAATGGTGCTCAGTATGCTATGGACCGCATAGTACCAGTGAATGCCCTACTTTTAGAGTACAATTCAATGGGAATTGCAATGCATGTGGAAGGTATGGTCATCAAGCTAAGGATTGCATAGTATTTAAGCGCGCGATGGCCAATAGACCAACCTTAGCATGGACAGACACACCGCGAGTGCCTGCATTGATGCCGGCCCCACCTCTTGAACAAACAGCACAACACATGGTCCCTAGGGCCCAAAATGTTGTCCAAACAACACCTTTATCACCTCCAGTGCTACGACTGCAACCACCACATCCGAGAATCACTTCTGTGAATCAAGTGTGTTGTGAGTCATCTATTTCTTGTTTGGAAGGCTGTGAGGAAGATATAGATCCTAATATTGCCTATGGGATGGATGTGATGGAAGAAAGTCCACAATACGACATGGAGGACTATTCGGGACAAGTCAAACCTGTATATCAAGTAGCTGCTCTTGCGGCAAGAGGCCAAAATATCAATTACACCACTAAGAGACCACCTCTTAATTGCTATGAGTGTGGAGGTCCACATCGTGTAGCCGAGTGTCCTATTAGGCTACAAAATAACGCCACACTAATGCAAACCAATCAAGCGAGCACGTCTACAATGCCGATACTCATGTGTAATCGATGTGGCATAGATCATTTGATTGCCCAATGTCCAAATAATCCAAATGCACCGAAGATCACGCCATTAAACTTGATTGAAGTTACCAAGGAGCCATCACCAAGTACACCCGTGGTACCAGTGAATGTACTCACACGATCGATGCTCCAAAAACAAAATTATATTCTTGAGGAAAGAGACAAAGCATCAATTGCCC
This sequence comes from Adiantum capillus-veneris, assembly GCF_014529385.1. Classification (NCBI taxonomy): domain Eukaryota; kingdom Viridiplantae; phylum Streptophyta; class Polypodiopsida; order Polypodiales; family Pteridaceae; genus Adiantum; species Adiantum capillus-veneris. The sequence continues at coordinate 30,831,097 of NC_140947.1, forward strand.
AATCTCAGAAAAAGAAGAAAATACGAAGAAAGTGATCGCAAAAAGCAGCGAAGTCAGACCCCAGTACAAAGACCAATATAGGGACTGGTGACAACCCCGTATATATGAATGACGCTGAAGAAGATTCTGATTCATGTGAAACTTTGGAGACCAAAACGACCACTAACATAGAAACCAACAAGGAAGATCTTCATGAGCCACAATGGCCAGGATCCAAAAAGAAGATAGGAACTTACCCAAACCCTACAAAGGAGATTGAGCGAGTCAAGCAATTAAGGAGTTTGGTAGAAGATACCCAAAGGGATCTAGAACCAGCACCTAGGAAGATCCAGATTACAGACACCGTGTTCCCTACGCAACAACAACCTCACCAAGTCCATAGACCCTTAGACATACCTAGTGTCATCCAAGAAGAAAGTGACTTAAAGTCATGGGAAGGTGGGTGTACTCACTTCTTGATGGAAAGAATGTTTACAGAGGGACTACCTGATCCTATCGAAGAAATGGAGATCCCATCTTCCCCACGTCAAGGGATTCAAGGCCAAAAGGTGCCGTTAAACATTGCCAAATTGATGGATTTCATGTCTTCAGAAGTTAGAACGACCATCATGTCCAAACTATATAAAGACCCTGAGCTAGTCTCAGCTCTTCGAGCCTTCCTCAATGGAGAACTAAAGTTTGGGCTACCACAATTTGCACAAATGGATGGAGTTGGGGAGATGCCAATAGAGGAGGAACACTTAGATCCGCAACCCAACCTAGATGAGAACCTTGTTATAGAAAAACCTGTTAACAAGCTGGGACGATACTTTGAGGGTGATGAATCCAATGCGACCATACCCTCACTAATAAGGGATTAACTATGAAGGGAATCCTTGATGGTGGTGCTGGGGTTAGCATTGTGACTAAAAATTGATGGGAAACTATGGGCAGACCTCACCTTGCGACCACAACCATAGTAGTGAAGATGGCCAATGGGTCTATTGTTAAACGTATTGGGATGCTAGAAGATCTCAAGATCAAGGTCTTTGGACATAAAATAAGATTTACCTTCATTGTTATGGATTTCTCTAAGCACACTATGGCATCTGAGATGATCTTAGGACGTCCTTTCATGAGGGAAGCAAAAATGGTGCATGACTGGTCTAAAAACCATGTCTACTTGCAGTTCCAAGATTCTGTCATTCGAGTGGATCTTGTGACTGGTCGAGCACATCCTCTAGGAAACAAGTTTATAATTGATCATAGATCTGACACAACAGTTCGCTCGGCCCCATTGCAGTATTGTTACACGTGTAAAGCGGACACTAATGTTGGGGAAGATTCTCCTTATATGGATGTACTACCTGGGATGACTGAGTCAGACAATGTGGATTGGGTCCACCTAGCAGCAACCATAGACACTTGGGGAATAGGGGGACGACCTGGGTAACACCTGAGGGGGATGAAATGCCCGTACCCTTAAATATGCTAGAAGTAATGCATATAGCTTCTGACAAGACTCATCCTAATATAACAAAGAAAACATACAAGTGGGTCCCTAAAGCTTCTTTAGCGACCATAGCTAGTGCTAAAAAACAGAAGCCTTATAAGAAACGTACCACTCGCTCCAAGAAAAATAAGAAAATGTTGCGATGGATCCCTAAACGATTATTGGAAGCCCAAGGCTACTATCAAGGAAATGATCAAATCTGGGTGCCAAAACGTAGATTGTGTTCTTACCTGTCACCTGACCCATGTGCGCCCAATCCTCTAGCTCCAAAACGAATTGAAGATCGCGGAAAGGAAAAAATCACGAAATGTTACACACCCGCTCTAGAGCTAGTTTGGGTACAGAAGAAAGAACAATTTGTTCCACCTAGCTCAGGAAGGGGGGAGTCCCATGAAGCTTCTAGCTCCTCATGTAATGCATCCATAGAGGTAAAAGATTCTCCATAGCCTCCACCTACAATAGTGGACCTCCATAAAGCTACAAAGGAATCCACACTTCCCAGTGTTCAAGAATCACCTGATGAACCACTTCAAGTCTGATCCTGGGAGAGTACCTTACCACCCTTGCAACTTGACGAGGCACCTAAGGTAAGAGAAAACTAATGGCAAAAATCCTCACCTATTATCAACTGGAACGATTGGTTTCAAAGGGTGACGAGCTCATTTCAAACGGTATGATCTACCCAAGGAAGGGGGGAGTGTTTGTTGATAGTCATCATTCACTCACTCCCCTCTCAACCTTCCTCCCTGAATTCTCAATCTCCCAATCTTAGGGAATGTACATATAAAGCCTTATACTCACAAAAAAAAAAAAAAAAAAAGCAAGAGAAATTAGCAAACGAGTATGCACAATAAAAGTCAAAACATTGACCAGACCTACACATTCACATTCGGTACACTGAAACAGAAACCTATGTCATTAAACACCTTTGATCCTCATCACTCAAGTGATGGAGGGTAGGTAGAATTAGTACCATAGGAGTGTTTCTGTTTTAGAGTTGAGTGATTAGCAAAGTTCCTTTTTCCCACTGATGTGTCTCCTAGAGGTATTCTTTGTGTTCCTTAGTGTGTACAGGAACGCGTTGATGTTGTTAGAATTTGGACCTTCATGGGATCTTTCTCTCATTCACACTTCAAATCAAGCGCGACCATCGACACAAACATGTGTTTCTTGTCCATTAGCATTGCCCCTTATCTTTTTGCATCCATGTTTGTCTGCTTTGATTGTGATTGGTAGCATAATAGTCAATGCATTTGCTTAGTACCAAACATTAAATTCAATGAATTTTTTGTCATAATCACTTGTCTAGATTTAAAAATCAAGCAGTCCGACTAAGCTAGTTTGACCAAGTTAGGTGTTAGAGATCTTCTCTTAATACCATGGGGAATGCCTTCCTAATAATCAATAGTTACTTAGGTTCTTAATCCGATTTAGGCAGCATTGTGTGAAATGTACTAGGGCTTTCTAGTGGGCTTGACCCTATTGACCTTTAGATTAAGTATTATAAAGGGAGTTTACTTGTGTGATGAGCCTGGGGAGGTGTATCAGTGTTATATGACCCCCCAAAGTTACAAAATTAAAATGCTGAAAATGAACAAACAAAAACAAATCAAAGTGCCACAATGTAAAATCTTAAGCTGGAAGAGAAATCTCAGCTTGATTGGGTACTTCACTCACATATATCGCCTATGGTACTAGAGCCCTAGAGGTTCCCAGTGTGGGCGCTTTTCCTTGAAAAGCAAAAAACCCAAGGCATACAAAATAAGCACACACATCAAAATTGAATCACTTTGAAAAGACTTTGGGGGGTCAAAGAAAAGGTAATCAGTCAGGCGATGATTTCATGAGAAATTCCTTTTATCGTAGCTTAACTACAAGGTCTTCTAGGAATAGCCTCTAGTCAGCCCTCGAACATGAAATACTTGGCTCTCTCGATTAAACAACTTAATTGACCAAAGAAATTAAGAAGCTTACCCATGGTATTAATAGTCGATCTCTAGTGCCTTTCGACCGTTAAATTAGCGACCCCAAACTTGTTTAATTTTTTTACCTTTACATCTGTTTATGCATTTGATTATATTCCAATTTAATGTTTATTGCTGACAAATTGTTTAAAATTCTGTTACCAATCAATTTGTCTGCCTAAAACTGCATATGCTTTAAAATCGCTTATGAGAATACAATTACTGTGCCAATTTTGTTTGATTTTGCAGTGATTGAACAAGGCTAAGGACATTTATCTCAAATGCTCTTCCACCTCGACAAACGAGCTTCAACTCAATAGCTTCCGAGGACGAAATCTACATCACGAAGGGGGGCATGTTAACCCTCACGGCTCATGGACACCCTATCACCTACGACGGACGTTGTAACCTACAGCGGACATTGTATTATTTATTTGGTAGAGTCAGGTACCGGGCTTGTCGGTCCAATAGGAAAAGGGTAAGAGTGATCACCGATGAGAGGTGCACTCTAACTGGAACTTTCAAGGGATTAGTTGGCTAAGCATGGGCGCCCAAGTATGAATGGGGTGAGCTCATATAAAAGTCAACTAAACCTAAAATTCACTCATTCTCTCATTTGTGCAATTGAAGAGTGCTCTTGCTCCATCTCCATCTTCTTCTTCTTCATCTCCTTGTGTGTGTGTGTGTATGTGTGAGAGAGTGAGAGAGAGAGAGAGAGAGAGAGAGAGAGAGAGAGAGGGAGTGTGTGTGCGATCGAGCATTACGAAGGCACGACGGCGGCGAAGCGGTTGAGCATGGCATAGCGGCGTCTCCCTCTTCTTCGCAGTGAGGAATCCTCCATGACAAGAAGCGTAGAGCGGTGAGTGACACACCAACGCCATCTTTGAGCTTGCTAGTTTAGGCTTGTTGTGTGCTTGGAGCCATTTGTGGCTTGCACGCGGTGTATCGGCAAGTTCCTTGCATTGACACGTGCGACATACCCGACAACGGCGCCAAAAATGTGCACGTATGTCGCATGTGTCAATGCAAAGAACTTGCCGATACACCGCGTGCAAGCCACAAATGGCTCCAAGCACACAACAAGCCTAAACTAGCAAGCTCAAAGATGGCGTTGGTGTGTCACTCACCGCTCTACGCTTCCTTTTGTGGAGGATTCCTCGCCGCGAAGAAGAGGGAGACGCCGCTACGCCGCGCTTAACCGCCTCGCCACCGTCGTGCCGCCGCAATGCTCGATCGCACACACTCTCTCTCTCTCTCTCACGCATATACACACACACAAGGAGATGAAGAAGAAGAAGATGGAGATGGAGCAAGAGCACTCTTCAATTGCACAAATGAGAGAATGCGTGAATTTTAGGTTTAGTTGACTTTTATATCAGCTCACCCCATTCACACTTGGGCGCCCATGCTTAGCCAACTAATCCCTTGAATGTTCCAGTTAGAGTGCGCCTCTCATCGGCGATCACTCTTACCCTTTTCCTATTGGATCGACAAGCCCGGTACTTGACTCTACCAAATAAATAATACAATGTCTGTCGTAGGTGATAGGGTGTCCGTGAGCCGTGAGGGTTAACATGCCCCCCTTCCTGATGTAGATTCCGTCCTCGAAAGCTATTGAGTTGCAGCGCGATCATCGAGGTGGAAGAGCATTTGAGATGAATGTCCTTAGCCTTGTTCAGTCCTCACTGCAAAATCAAACAAAATTGGCACAGTAATTGCATTCTCATAAGCGATTAAAAAGCATATACAGTTCTAGGCAGACAAATTGATTGGTAACAGAATTTTAAACAATTTGTCAACAATAAACATTAAATTGCAATATAATCAAACGCATAAACAGATGTAAAGGTAAAAAATTAAACAAGTCTGGGGTCGCTAATTTAATGGTCGAAAGGCACTAGAGATCGACTATTAATACCATGGGTAAGCTTCTTAATTTTCTCTAGTCAATAAAGTTGTTTAATCACGAGAGCCAAGTATTTCATGTTCGAGGGCTGACTAGAGGCTATACCTAGAAGACCTTGTAGTTAAGCTACGATAAAAGGAATTTCTCATGAAATCATTGCCTGACTGATTACCTTTTCTTTGACCCCCCAAAGTCTTTTCACAGTGATTCAATTTTGATGTGTGTGCTTATTTTGTATGCCTTGGGTTTTTTGCTTTTCAAGGAAAAGCGCCCACACTGGGAACCTCTAGGGCTCTAGTACCATAGGCGATACATGTGAGTGAAGTACCCAATCAAGCTGAGATTTCTCTTCCAGCTTAAGATTTTACAATGTGGCACTTTGATTTTTTGTTTGTTCATTTTCATCATTTTAATTTTGTAACTTTGGGGGGTCATATAACACTCATACACCTCCCCAGGCTCATCACACAAGTAAACTCCCTTTATAATACTTAAGTTAAAGGTCAATAGGGTCAAGCCCACTAGAAAGCCCTAGTACATTTCACACAATGCTGCATAAATCGGATTAAGAACCTAAGTAACCATTAATTATTAAGAAGGCATTCCCCATGGTATTAAGAGAAGATCTCTAACACCTAACTTGGTCAAACTAGGTTAGTCAAACTTGCTTGATGTTTAAACCTAAACAAGTGATTATGACAAAAAATGACATTGAATTAAATGTTTGATACTAAGCAAATGTGCTGGATATTATGCTACCAATCACAATCAAAGCAGACAATCATAGATGCAAAAAAGATAAGGGGCAATGCTAATGGACAAGAAACACCTGTTTGTGTTGATGGTCGTGCTTGATTTGAAGTGTGAACGAGAGAAAGATCCCATGAAGGTCCAAATCCTAACCACAGCAACACCTTCCTATACACACTAGGAAACACAAAGAATACCTCTAGGAGGCACATTAGTGGGAAAAAGGAACTTTGCTAATCACTCAACTCTAAAATAGAAACACTCCTATCGAACTAATTCTACCTACCCTCCGTCACTCGAGTGATGAGGATCAAAGGTGTTTTATGACATAGGTTTTTGTTTCAGTGTACCGGATGTGAATGTGTAGGTATGAGTCAATGTTTTGACTTTTTTTGTGCATACTTGTTTGATAATTGCTCTTGCTCTTTATTATTTTTGTTTTTTGTGAGTATAAGGCTTTATATGTACATTCCCTAAGATTGGGAAATTGAGAGGTCAGGGAGAAAGGTTGAGAGGGGAGTGAGTGAATGATGACTGTCAGCAAACACTCCCCCCTTCCTTGGGTAGATCATACTGTTTGAAATGAGCTTGTCACCCTTTGAAACCAATTGTTCCAGTTGGTAATAGGTGAGGATTTTTGCCAGTAGTTTTCTATTACCTTAGGTGCCTCGTCGAGTTGCAAGGATGGTAAGGTACTCTCCCAGGATTGAACTTGAAGTGGTCCATCAGGTGATTCTTGAATACTAGGAGGTGTGGATTCCTTTGTATCTTCATGGAGGTCCACTATTGTAGGTGGAGAATGTGGAGAAGCTTTTACCTCTATGGATGCATTATATGAGGAGCTAGAAGCTTCATTTGATTTCCCTGTTCCTGAGCTAAGTGGAACAAATCGTTCTTTCTTCGGTACCCAAACTAGCTCTTGAGCGGGTGTGTAGCATTCAATGATTTTTTTCTTTCCACGATTGTCGATTTGTTTTGGAGCTACGGGATTGAGTTCACATGGGTCAGGTGATAGGTAAGAACACAATCTACTTTTTGGCACCCATATTTGATCATTTCCTTGATAGTAGCCTTGGGCTTCTAATAGTTTTTTAGGAATCCATCGCCATGTTTCCTTACATTTCCTAGAGCGAGTGGGACGTTTCTTACAAGGCTTCTGTTTTTTAGCACTAGATATGGTCGCTAAAGAGGCTTTAGGGACCCACTTGTATGTTCTCTTTGTTATATTAGGATGAGTCTTGTCAGAAGCTATATACATTGCTTGTAGCATATTTAAGGGTACGGGCATTTCATTCACCTCACGTGTTACCCAGGTTGTCCCCCTATTTCCCCAAGTGTCTATGGTTGCTGCTAGGTGGACCCAATCCACATTGTACGACTCAATCATCCCAGGTAGTATATCCATATAAGGAGAATCTTCCCCAACATCAGTGTCCTCTTTACACGTGTAACAATACTGCAATGGGGCTGAGTGAACTGTGGTGTCAGATCTATGATCAATTATAAACATGTTTCCTAGAGGATGTGCTCGACCAATCACATGATCCACTCGAATGACAGAATCTTGGAACTGCAAGTAGACATGGTTTTTAGACCAGTCATGCACCATTTTTGCTTCCCTCATGAAAGGACGTCCTAAGATCATCTCCGATGCCATAGTGTGTTTGGAGAAATCCATAACAATGAAGGTAACTCTTATTTTATGTCCAAAGACCTTGATCTTGAGATCTTCTAGCATCCCAATAGGTTAAACGATAGACCCATTGGCCATCTTCACTACTATGGTTGTGATTGCAAGGTGAGGTCTTCCCATAGTTTCCCAGCAATTTTTAGTCACAATGCTAACCCCAGCGCCACCATAAAGATTCCCTTCACAGTTAATCCCTTAGTAGTGATTGGTATGGTCGCATTGGATTCATCACCCTCAAAGTATTGTCCCAACTTGTTAACAGGTATTTCTATAACAAGGTTCTCATCTAGGTTGGGTTGTGGATCTAAGTGTTCCTCCTCTATTGGCATCTCTCCAGGTCCATCCATCTGTGCAAATTGTGGTAGCCCAAACTTTAGTTCTCCATTGGGGAAGGCTCGAAGAGCTGAGACTAGCTCAAGGTCTTTATATAGTTTGGACATGATGGTGGTTCTAACTTCTGAAGACATGAAATCCATCAATTTTGCAATGTTTAACGGCACCTTTTGGACTTCAGTCCCTTGATGTGGGGAAGATGGGATCTCCATTTCTTCGATAGGATCAGGTAGTCCCTCTGTAAACATTCTTTCCGTCAAGAAGTGAGTACGCCCACTTTCCCATGACTTTAAGTCACTTTCGTCTTGGATGACACTAGGTATGTCTAAGGGTCTATGGACTTGGTGAGGTTGTTGTTGCGTAGGGAACACGGTGTCTGTAATCTGGATCTTCCTAGGTGTTGATTCTAGATCCCTTTGGGTATCTTCTACCAAACTCCTTAATTGCTTGACTCTCTCAATCTCCTCTATAGGGTTTGGATAAGTTCCTATCTTCTTCTTCGATCCTGGCCATTGTGGCTCATGAAGATCTTCCTTGTTGGTTTCTATCTTAGTGGTCGTTTTGGTCTCCATGGTTTCTCATGAATCCGAATCCTCTTCAACGTCGTTCATATATACGGGGTCGTCACCAATCCCTATGTTGGTCTTTGAACTAGGGTCTGAGTTCGCTGCTTTTTGCGATCTCTTTCTTCGTGTTTTCTTCTTTTTCCGAGATTGGGCAATCGATGCCGTGTCTCTTTCTTCAAGAATAAAAATTTGTTTTTGGAGCATCGATTGTGTGATTACATTCACTGGTACCACAGGTGTACTTTGTGATGGCTCCTCAGTAACCTCAATCAAGTTTAAGGGCGTGATCTTCAGCGCATTTGGATTATTTGGACATTGGGCAATCAAATGATCTATGCCACATCGATTACACATGAGTATTGGCATTGTAGACGTGCTCGCTTGATTGGTTTGCATTAGTGTGGCATTCTTTTGTAGCCTAATAGGACACTCGGCTACACGATGTGGACCTCCACACTCATAGCATTGAAGAGGTGGTCTCTTAGCAGTGTAATTGATATTTTGGCCTCTTGTCGCAAGAGCAGCTACTTGATATACAGGTTTGACTTGTCCCCAATAGTCCTCCATGTAGTATTGTGGACTTTGTTCAAGCACATCCATCCTATAGGCGATATTAGGATCTATATCTTCCTCACAGCCTTTCAAACAAGAAATAGATGACTCACAACCCACTTGATTCACAGAAGTGATTCTCGGATGTGGTGGTTGCGGTCCTAGAACTCGAGGTGGTAAGGGTGTTGTTTGAACAACATTTTAAGCCCTAAGGACCATGTGTTGTGCTGTTTGTTCAAGAGGTGGGGCCAGCATCAATGCAGGCACTCGAGGTGTGTCTGTCCATGCTAAGGTTGGTCTATTGGCTATCGCGCGCTTAAATACTATGCAATCCTTAGCTTCATGACCATACCTCCCACAAGCATTGCAATTCCCATTGAATTTTACTCTAAAAGTAGGGCATTCACTGGTACTATGCGGTCCATAGCATACTGAGCACCATTGCTGCTCGCTCCCTTCTTGGATACATATAATTGTTTTGCAGAGCACGATTGTCTCTAAGACTCTCTTGAATAGCCTTGGTGAGATCTGCTAAAGTCATCTCAGATATCTTTGGCTCCTTAGCAATAGGCTTTAGGGTCATTGGCTGATGTCCTGATGCTTGCGAGCTAATAGATTTAGTCTCAACAGACACTCTTTCTCCTTGAATCATTAAATTATTCTCCAATTGGATCGCATTGGTGGTGACTGCTTCCCAAGTGGTGATACCTCTAATGACTAGGCCATTGTAGATATCCTCATGTCGTAATCCCCTAATGAATCTATCAAGCAATTGGTTATTGTTGAAGCGCTCATTTGGATTACAACGAGAATTCAAATGCTTCAAGCGACTTATAAAGTCTCTCATCGACTCTCCTTCCTCTCGTTGGGCTTTCTGGAGCTAAGAGGCTACACCCCAAAGCACTCCCTCTTGTATGTATTCTTTGAAGAACAGTCTCCTAAGAGTACGGTAAGTCGTTTTTTCTTCCACCCTTAGGGTTCTATACCAATCCCCAGCCTTTCCACTTAAGGTTAGGCTTAAAGCATTGCTCTTATGTAGGTCATTGTGTTCTCCTAGAGAATCGCATATTTGTTCAAACACTTCGATATGCTTTCTCACATCTCCATCTCCACTAAATTTTTGTCTGAGCTTGGCTATTTGTACTGCCTTACTTCTAGGCTCTCTATTAGACGTGTTACGCATATTCTCAGCAATAGATCGACCAATAGCTTGAGCAAATGTTGCAAAGTCACCTAAGTGAGCAGGCACCGTGGGTGGAGGTGCTCTAGAGACTACATGTGGAGTAGGTATTGGCATTGGGCTTGGCGCATAGGAAGCCCTTGGGTTCCACGTTGGGTACGATGTTGCTTAACAAGGATATTGATATAGGGGCTTTCGCTTTTAACTCTCTTCGTTGCTCCGCCTTGTGTAAGCTCTCGATTTCCTTTTCCCTCGCTGCAAGGATATATCGCTCAACCTCTTGCACTTCGGCAAGGCTTCTACCATCGGGTAATATGACCTCAGAGGGAAATAACTCTGAAGAGTCAGGAGGTGGAGTGAATGAAGTATTGACGTGCACATTCTCTAACGATATAGGGTCTACGTTTGTCACGAATGGAGAATTTACTTCCGCACCCCCCTCATTTACATCATTAGCTCCATGTTCGGAGCGAGTGGCTCTGCTAAAGGTTTCCTTTAGGCGACTAAGCACGCTCGGCCCGGACCGAGGGCCCATGGCATGTATGTCTTGGCTCGAGCTATCAGGATTAGGCATTGGGAAACCCTCCATGACGTGGTAGTCAGAGGAAGAGTCACTAGCCGCTATGTTCGGGTCTTGGTTTGTACTACCTTGGGTCCCCGCGAGGGTCCAGAACCTAAAGTAGGTGGATATTGAGAACTCGCGTAAGTCGAAATCTCTCTAGTTGCTCCATCTCTAGCACACGACCAGAGCGCAGATGCATGTGCCTTTTGCACCCTACAAACGTCGGCGAATAACCTCGAAGGTTAACCGTTTACCTTTTTTAAGCGTCCGTTTTCACTCGTGTTTTTTTTACGTTTTTAATGTTTGATTTTTTAAAAAAAAGTGTGTGATAGCTCGAAACGAGCGTATCACTTAGAGGGTCGCTGTGTGCTTTATAGCACAATTTTCGGGCATCTAAAGTTCCGTTGGTCCTCAAAAAATCAATTTTTAGCTACGTGTGAAGCTAAAATTCGTTTTTTTTAAAGGCGACTGAGGCCTAGGCTTGAGCATGAGCTTGGGCTTGGGTCTGGGAGATATTCCCGATCCCGGTCCTACCTTTAATTTTTTTAATTATTTTTTTAAAAAAAAAGGATAAGGTCTCCGCGGCCTGCGCGAGAGCACACACACACACACTCTATCTACCTACTCTTAACTAATACACCTACTGTTACACACTAACACACTCGATTAACTCTCACAGATCTACTTCCTACTTACTGTACACAGAAAACTAACAACCTTAGTACACAGAAAATAAACACAGTACCTTTGAAAACTCTATTAACAAAGAAAACTAACAACCTTAATACACAGAGAATAAACACAGTATCTTTGAAAAATCCATTAACAAAAAAAACACACAGTATAACACCAAATCCCTCTTCTCAACACACACACCCTCCTTCCTTACCTTTCCTACAATAGAAATTGCACCACAAAAGAAGCACAGAGTGCTACTTGAGCTTAATGCACGGCATTCCCCGGCAACGGCGCCCAAAATGTGCGCATATGTCGCACGTGTCAATGGCAAGGAACTTGCCGATACACCGTGTGCAAGCCACAAATGGCTCCAAGCACACAACAAGCCTAAACTAGTAAGCTCAAAGAAGGAGATGGTGTGTCACTCACCGCTCTACGCTTGCTTTGTGGAGGATTCCTCGCCACAAAGAAGAAGGAGCCGCCGCTTCGCCGCGCTCAACCGCTTCGCCGCCGTGCCGTCGTCGCAATACTCGATCGCACACTCTCTCTCTCTCTCTCTCTCACACACACACACACACACACACACACACATACACACACACACACACAAGGAGATAAAGAAGAAGAAGATGGAGATGGAGCAAAAGCACTCTTCTATTGCACAAATGAGAGAATGAGTAAATTTTAGGTTTAGTTGACTTTTATATGAGCTCGCCCCATTCACACTTGGGAGCCCATGCTTAGCCAACTAATCCCTTGAATGTTCCAGTTAGAGTGCGCCTCTCATCGGCGATCACTTTTACCCTTTTCCTATTGGACCGACAAGCCCGGTACCTGACTCTACCAAGTAAATAAAACAATCATCCGTCGTAGGTGATAGGGTGTCAGTGAGCCGTGAGGGTTAACACTTTTTCTTCCTTTTGTTGTATGACTACTGTGCATTTTCTATGTGCATTGGAAGCTCATTTTGGTTGGGATGTACATCTGTTAGACATTGTTATTGCTTTCTTGAATGGTGAAATATTTGAAGAAGTTTATGTAACGCAGCCTCACGATTTTGTCATTAAGGTCAGGAAGATAAAATGTGCAAATGTAAGAAATATTTGTATGGGTTGAAGCAATCTCCTCGTGCTGGGTATGAGAAGGTTGACACTAATTTGGTCAAACGAGGCTTTCATAGCAGTCCAACAAAAAGCGCATTGTATGTAAAGTGTGAGGGTGATGTACTTCTCTTTGTGGTTCTCTTTGTGGATGATTTGCTGATCACTGGACCAAATGAGAGACATATTGCTGAATTTAAGGCTGACTTGAATGCTACTTTCAAGATAAAAGATTTGGGGCTGCTGCATCATTACTTGGGCATATAGTTTAAGCAGTGTGATGGTGGTATTGCCTTGTGTCAGCCAAGTTACATAGAGACATTTCTATGTAAGTTTGGACTTGAGGATTGCAAACCTATTACCACTCCCATGGAAACAGGTTTGAAATTGAGTCTTCATGATGCTGGTGATCCTGCCGATGTCACTCTTTACCAAAATGTTGTTGCCTACCTTTTTTATGTATGCAACACGAGGCCGAATATTCAGTTTGTAGTCTCACAGGTCAACAGATTCATGCATACTCCAAGGTCTAAGCATTGGTAGGATGTTAAGAGGATTTTTCGCTACTTGAGTGGCACTTTACATCTTAGCTTGTTTTAATCCAAAGGGGGATCATTGCCACCAGATTTAGATGCTTTTTTGGACTCGATTGGGCTGGCTGTTTTGACACGCGAGTGTCCACAAGTGGTTTTTGTTTCATGCTCGACAGTTCATGTATCTCATGGTTGAGCAAGAAGCAACCTACTATGGTCACTTCTAGTTGTGAGGCTAAGTAGAGGGAAATCTTCACAACTACGGTTGAGTGTGTATGGCTCATATGCCTTATGGCTGATTTGGGTGTTGAACAAGACACTGCAAACACTATCTACAATGACAATCAGAGTGCATTGGCAGTTGCGAGGAACTCAATTTTTCATGCTCGCACAAAGCACATTGAGGTGCATTACCACTATGTTAGGGAGAGGCTCTCAACAAGAGAGATCAGCTTGGCTTATGTGCCAACACAGGACAACCATGCAGATCTTTTCACAAAGGCATTGTCTCATGAGAAGTTCGAAGCTTTCCACAAAGCTTTGGGCTTACTCCCCTTTGTGGTCTGATCATGTCCTCATGGCATGGCACTTCCCTATACTCTATGTGCTAGCTCTCACTCACTGCATCACTCCCAGGGGGGATTTTTTACCATATACATGTGGTAGTGATGCGTGTGAACACACTTAGGACCGTCGGGGCATTTTTTCCCTCACTAGGAGGTCCTCCCCTCCCCCCCCGTGCATTGTATATACGCCCATCACTCTAGGGCTATTTATCTTTTCATTTTGCACACTAAGTAAAACACTCACTGTTGTGTGCCTTGAGCTTCCTTCATCTTCTCCAAGCTGTGTGTGTTTTTCTACAATCCTAATTCCAACAACAACATCATCAAAACTTGATTTCACTATTCATCAGCTCCGAACATCATCATCGCACCATGACTTTACACATCGGTAACATCATAAGAGTCCAAATTTGTTGCTCTGCAACATCATCACAACTCATAGCTCATCAACTTGCCACAATATCATCAAGCTCCTTCTTAACCTATTCTCTGTGGCAACAATGAATCAACCTGGTTAGTAATAAGCATGGGCAAGTCCAACAGATCAATCCCTTTACTCCTTAAGAAAATGCACAATATTCAAGCATACCTTAAATTATCGATTTCAGGTAAGCATGGGCAAGTCCAACAAGTCAATCCCTTTACTCCTTAAGGAAGTGCACAATAATCAAGAATACCTTACATCATCGATTTCATTCAAATGCGTGTAAACTCCTTGAAATGTGTGCAAACCCAACAAATCAGAATTATAGCGCACAAGGTCATATTATCTTCACAAATCTCAAACTACTCCATGCGTGTGCAGCCCCGGAACCAAGCACCAAAGCTTCACCAAAAGATATAGGATGTGGTCGCCTCCTCTCTAGACCCTCTAGGACGACATGGTCGTCTCTTCACTTTGAACGCTAGGGAAAAACTGCCAAAAGCCTCTTGTCAATGCACTGCCTAGACAGAAACACAAATTAAGCATGTGGTGTTTAATATGAGCTAAGCCCAACAAACAACAAGCAAAAAGAAAGCTGAAGACACAAAGGGCTTTTGCACATGTGATGATGAAGGCCTAGAGAGAAACCATAGCAGTAGAGATAACAAAAGTAAAAACCTCCTCCAACTCCAATAGAGCCTTGCACAATATGCTGATGCAAGCCGCCTCTCACATCCTCCTCTTCAAATCCCATCAACACTCCACAACATGCAAACATGGAAGCGTAAAGTGATAAGGCCTACTCTTCACAAACACCTCCAAAGCAACAAAGCCTTAATAAAAAACCCACCATAGCTGCAACACATGCACAAAGATTCCCAATCGTTGGAGGTTGCCACAAAGCAAGGGACAATGCACACAAAACTACGTCCTACCTTTGTTAGGCAAGAATAGGATAAGGTTATCAAGAACCTTAGCATACGTGGACCACACCACCTCCACACCCCTAAGCCTTCTATTCCCATCAAATCTATTCTACCTACCCACCCTAGTTTGTTATTGGTTACAGTATGGGCACCCATGTGGTATTTAGTCAATACTATGCACGATGGAGCTAATGGTTATATTGTCTTGTGGGTGACTACCATGGGTCTATACCTTGCACTTTCCTTCAAGGGTGAATCTGCGTTTATCCTGGATTCATCTAGCTAGGTATATATATATACCATAAAACAAGCTTTAAAAAAAAAATCCTATTTTAAGCCAGAAAAAGAGAACACAACTCTAAAACCTGTGCGGCCAAAAAGTTCTTTATGGAAAACGCCATTTTGAGGGTTGAAATTTTAACTTGAAATCACCTTTCAAAGTTTTCAAGCGTTTTTGGCTGTTAATCTGTTGCACAAGCTTGACTTTGGAAAAAAGTTCCGCCCCATCACACGAGGGGGATACCTTCTGTCCACGCTTGAGCGCTCACTCACTTAGCTGCCTGCTCGTTCTCGTCTACCCCTCCTACTTTACTCTCTTCAATTCCTTATACTTGCTTACTTCGCCATGGCGCTCTCCACAGCTCGCAAGCTTCAGGTCCTTTCGCCTGTCCCTGCCGACATTGACATCGCCAACTCTGTGGAGCCCTTCCCTATCAGCGTCATTGCTTCGGAGATAGGCCTGGATCCCGCTCATTACGAGTTGTATGGCAAAGCAAAGGCCAAGGTGGGTGCGTGTGCTTGCGTGTATGTGCGTTTTATGCTAGGCAAAAACTGTGTGTGTGTGTGTGTGTGAGAGGGAGATTCTTAACGGCATTGCAGTGAGGAATTGTGATGATTGTGCTCTATGTGATGTAAGCATCTTTAAACTTTTCGAGAACGCTTGAATCGGAAGTTTGGGCAGCAGCTGATGGAAGAGTAAGGGGAGATCCTTAAATGCATTGCAGTGAGGAATTGTGATGATTGTGCTGTATGTTTTGTTATGAAGCAAGTGGCTGGTTCTACTGTTTTTGGGCCATGGTGGGTTTTTTCATCCGCACAAGGTAGCTGCAAGTCTCTCCCTTGATACTGTGCTGATAATTGTTGTCTGTAGAAAGAGATTATTTGTGCCTATTGTGACAGTATTATTTCCCATTTTCAAAGGTAATTCAAGCTCATGAATTTGCCATCGGAAACTCACTTGCAATTCATTCAGCACTATGGAAACAACTGCATGCACGTAAGGGAATTCAAATCCTACAGTTGAGCTATGTACATGATTGTATGGGGAAATAATTATAATAAGGGTCTGGTAACGTAGTAGGTATGATGTATATACAACTGTGGCAAGTGGACTGTCTAGTGGTGTGAGCAGACTATGTCCTTGTTCTAGGTCCACCAAAAGTCCTTTTATTTTCTCTTAAATGTAGACTGCTGGCTTGGAAGAACAGCAGTGCACTGTCTAGTGGTGTGACTAGACCTTGTCCTTGTTCTAGGTCCGCTGAAAGTCCTATTATTCCCTCTTAGATGTTAACTTCTGGCTTGGAAGAGCAGAAGTGGCATGCAGTGCATTTAGACTATTGCCCATGCCATTGGCCGCCCTGAGCTCAGCAAGTGTTTGTGCCATTGTGACTTTTGAGACCCAAGATTGGAAGTAATATGTCTCTTAGGTGTGCTAGCCATGGTAATATCTAGGAAACCTTTATTTGGTAAGATCAGCAAGATGTTTTTGTCAAAGTGCAGGCTTATTGAAGAGGGAAAGATAGAGCACGAGAGGATAAGATGAGCGAGAAAGCTTTATTAATGTCTTGTTGAGGCCAAAGTCGGCCTATGAGAGGAGACGTTTTTAAGATGGAAGAGAGAGAGAGAGAGAGAGAGAGAGAGAGAGAGAGAGAGAGAGAGAGAGAGAGAGAGGTGCAGACCCCAAATCTGAGATGATGATGATGTTGTATTTACGTCCTCGGGGGGCCAAAATGACCCATGGGACCACAAAAAAAATCTACAAGAGGCTCCCCTCATGTCTGTAGAGGGGGTAGTGGGCTAGTAGCTTTCTTGTGTGTTAGTGTTGTGTGATGATCCAATACTTTGGCAAAGTAGATGCCTAAAGCTGCTGAGGAGGGGTGTGTCCGAGAGAGAAGCTCCTCAAAGGTGACATCTCCTTGCAATAGTAGTGGGAAATCAACACGGATGTGTGCGTATGTTGGGCACTCGATGGTGACATGGGCCTCGCTTTCCACTTTGTTTAAATTGCATTGTGTGCATGTCCTTCTATTTTCCTTAATACTCAGCCACCCTCCCGTTTCAATCTTGAGCATGTGTGATCTCGTCCGCATCAAAGTAATGGCCCGTCTTGCCCGGTGGGACATAGGTGTCCTGATATGCATCTGGGTGTCCCCAGTCTTGTAGGTCTCCCAATATCGTGTATTGATGTGTTTGTTGTAGTATTCAAATTTGGACCTGTGTATTGCTGTACTCCATCTAGTGTGTAGGGCTTCAAGTATGCTTTTGTCAAAATTCAGCCCATGCTCATGTTCAGTGCCTTCCTCTATGTGCATGTCCACATGGTCTCCCACATTCTATCTAGAGAACCATTTCCGTATGTCTTCTACGAGACTGGATGTGAGAAATTTACTCTTGTAATTCTTTTGCGGTTTACATCCGGCTTGCCATGCCATGTGGGGTAGACGGCTCTCCGGCATCATCTTAACTTTCATGAGGTATCTGTGTACCCTCTGTAAGGCTTGCATTTCCAAGGGTCTCTTGCCCGTCTCCAAAAGCATCACTGAGTATGGGGTGGTAGTTTTGATCCCCATGTGTCTACATAGGAATTTTTTCTGTATTTTTTCAATGTCATTCCAAGTGCTAGCGGGGATACTCCCCCCCCATACCTCTACACCGTAAAGTATTGTTTGGACCACGCATACATCAAATGCCAGAGACTTGATTTCCCATTGCCTTGTGACACTTTGCTTGCACATGTTCTCAAATTCATAGTATTTCGCTTGTCCTGCATCAATTCTGTTTTGCGCGCAACTTCCCCATGCATGGTTTGAAGGTACATAGATGCCCAAGTACTTGAACCTCTCAACCGCTTGGAGTGCTTGCCCCTCATACGTGATGATGGGCTGATTCTCATTTCTACATGTGTGGATTGACATAACCTTTGTTTTGGCTACATTGACTGACAAGCCCGTTGCATTGCAAAATGCATGTACTGCATCCAAAAGTTTCTGTAGAAGGAGGGATTTGTAGGCAAAGAGAACCACATCGTCGGCATATATGAGGAGCAGAAGCGTGAAAGTACCAATGCTAGGGTGATCTCCCCCCTCTCCCATAGCCTTGTTAATGAAATCATCAAGCTAATCTATGCATAGTCCAAAAAGCGTAGCTGACAAAGGGCATCCTTGTTTAACTCCCATAGTGCTCCTGAACTCTTGTGAGAAACTTGTGTTTGTCTTGAGTTTACATCTGACCTCTTGGTAGAGGCGTCCCACTGCTTCCTTGAGATGCATAGGAACTCCCAGAGTTTCCATACGTGACCATAGCCCTTGACGGGGTACTGTGTCAAACGCTTTCGTGAAGTCCACAAAACAACAATACAGGGTTTTGCCTTTTAGCCTGGTTTCATCCATCAAGACCCGGAGTGTGATAAGGTGGTCTATCGTGCTGTGGCAGGCTCTAAATCCTGCTTGTCCAATGGCACGTTTCCCGTTATTTTCAGCCCATGTGCTAAGATCTTTCTCAATAATGCTTCCAAATAGTTTTGCCATACATGAGCTCACCATGATGGTGCGATAATTAGTGAGCAAATTGCGGTCACCTCCTTTAAAGAGCGCTTTCACCCAGTTTTCTTGCCAATCTTGGGGTAAGTATTGGTTGATTGCTTGATTCATCATATGGTGTATCCATTTCTTAGCCTCAATACCTGACCATTTCAGCATTTCAGAGGTAAGATGTAATGTGTCAGCTGCTTTCCCATCCTCCAGGCTTTTGAGGCCTTTAATGACTGCCTGGAAGGTGATGGGCTTTGGATGTTCGGCCTGAGCCCCTGTGTATATCGCCTCTTGAGTCCCCGACGGGGCATACAAAGTTTGTACATAAGCATACATTTCATTTAGGCTGAAATATCCCATCCCATCCCCTTTCTTCCCCTTCATGTTACGCCAAACCTTCTTTGGCTCTTTCTTGAACCTGCTGAGGTCTAGTTGTTCTTTTGAGAGTTCATACATGCGTCTCTTTTTCCTCTTGAGCAGCCCATTCCCATTCAGTTGAGTGTTGTGCTAAGCCTCTCATCTTGCGTTTGGCCTCCTTGCATTCTGCATCAAACCAAGGATTATGAGGTAAACCCTTCCTAGTCTGTTTACCATTTTGATACTTGCCCATAGTAATTTTTGCCGCTTCCTCCATTGCATGTCGGAAGATCTTCCACGTCTCTTCAATGTCACAAGGCATGTTCCGGTCAAACAGTAAGCTATCTAAGAGACTAGCATAGTCCTCTTTCTTCGTGAGTTGCATTTTGTATGACCAATTCGGTGTATTCATTGTGTTGACAATAGGCATACTGGGCATGTGTAGGCATATATGAATTGGGGTATGGTCGGAGGTTGGTAGCCTGCTACCCACTTCAAAACTATGGACCAAGTCCAATGCATCGTATCTCACCAAGGCATAATCATTTGTACTCCTCCCATGGTTTGCCGTGTAGCAAGTGTATGATCCAGAGTGTACGAACTTATCCGCACCATTCATGGCTACAAGCTGCATTGAGTTCATCATACTTATCATGGCTGACCCCTGTGCATTCATGATGTTATCGCTTGAACATCTATCCCACATAGAACCAAGTATAAGTTCCCCATTCTTATCTGCAGGGTGCATTGAATGGTCTGTCAATTGTACCTGCGTGTTTCCAATCCGGGCATTCAAATCCTCAAGAAGGACAACTGCTCCCTCTTGTGCATACATTGCAATGTATGTACATAGGTCAGCAAAGGGGTCATTTTTGGATAGCTGGTTTGTGTCATAAAAAGGTGACTCTTGATGCGGGGTATAGCATCATGCAACAAAGATCAATCCTTTTGATGAGCAAACCTTAACCCATATATAGCGCTTGTGGTCATCGATCTTGCATACCTCAACCATCTTTTGAAGCTCTTCCTTATACATTACAACTACACCTCCTTGTCCTCGCATTTTGGTACCATTCCACCATACGGAGTGCTTGATATATCCACTAATGTCCGGCAGCCTGCATGTGTTTTGTTCCCATGTTTCCAATAGGAAGAGTTTGTCAGCTTGTGGTAGAATATCCACCAGCCCTTCTCCCTTATGCCATGGGAAACCTCTACAATTCCAGCTTGTAACCTGTATGGTCGTGATCCCATGGGTCGCGTGCCCCTATGCATTTTTAGGCGGTGATGCTGGTTTTTTCTCCTTGAGATGTTCCTCATATGCTTTCCTTCTTGTTGCCTGTTGTGTCGGTGTTCTATCTTCACTTACATAGTACTGAGTGCCTTTCAAGTAGAAGCGTGCAGTTTCCAAAATTATGGCCCTTTTGCGAGCATCCAACATTGTGCATACAACTGTCCTATGAGCATCAGTCTTCTTCTGACCCACTCTATGTGCCCCATATACCCCTGCATCTTGCATATCAAGCTTTTCTGCTAACAGGGTGGTAACGTCTACGTTCAATGACATGACTGTTTCCCCCTCGGGTTCTGGCATGCCTCGTATCACAATGTTTTGGGATCTTTTCTCCCTTTCCTTGTATTCGGTAGAATCCTCATGCGTATACATACTCTCATACGTATACATCTCTCCTGTCTTGTGTCCCATTGTCCTCTCTTGTTTCACTATCTGTGCCCAAGATGGAGGAGACCCCTCGGGTTCATCGGTTACATTATTGGTGACCTGTGTTATGTGACTGCCTTGTTCCAGCACTTGAGTTTGCAGTGTTTTCAGGGTGTCTTTTTGTTGTTGAAGCTTCAGAGCTTGCAGTGCAATGGTATGATCCAACTCTTGGTTGCGTAGTGTCATGTTCTTGATGTCTTCATTTTGGCGTGAAATAACCTCATTCTGTTGTCGTACCTGTTCTTGGATAGACAGTAGCAGTCCCTAAATGTCCTGTGTAGTACATGTGATCGTCGTGTCCCTTGAATCCTTGGGGGGCGTGTCCTTCGGCATTGATTTAAGAGGCGATGAGCTCACTGTTCGACCGCTTCTGGATAACCTTTGATTAATGTGCGCTGATTGCATAGGTGGGGAAACATGCGGCAGTGGCTACATGCAGTAGTGAGACAGCGGGCCTGGTGCAGTGAGGCAGCGGCGGCAGGCGCTACACTCTTGGCACTGTGCAATCGCAACAGGTCAGCCACAGCGGGTGCAGCAGCAGCCGCAACAGTGGCGCGCGCAGGGGATGAAATAGCAGCAGCGGGTGAGAGCAGCAGCAGTACGTAGGCAGCCACAGGGGTGGCACGTGGGCAGCTACAGGGGGTGCAAGGGCTGCGCGGTGGGGCAGTGTTGGCGAGGAAGGTGGCGGGTAGGCATGGCCAGAGAGAGAGAGAGAGAGAGAGAGAGAGAGAGAGAGAGAGAGAGAGAGAGAGAGAGAGAGAGAGAGAGAGAGAGAGAGAGAGAGAGGAGGGGAACGCGCGACCTACTGTCTGTTGCGCCAGGAACCCTAACGCGCGACTTGCTGCGCGAACCTGCCTCTAGCGTGCGCGCGAATCTGCATCTGCCCTGTGCTGCGCACGATTCTGCCTGTTGCCATGCGCGAACGTGCAGCTGCGCGCGAATCTGCCTGCTTGCGCAAACCCTAACCGTCGCCTGCTGCCTGCGCGAACCTGCTGCTGCCTGCCCGAAATCCTAACTGTGCGAAACCCTAACAGTGCGAAACCCTAACTGTGCGAAACCCTAACTGCCCGAAACCCTAACTGCTCGGAACCCTAACTGTGCGAAACACTAACTGTGGCCTGCGCGCATCTGCCTACTGCCTGAGAGAGAGAGAGAGAGAGAGAGAGAGTCCAAGCTTCACTTCGGGTCTTGCTTTTATCGTTTGCCAGTCTCGCCCATTCTTCATGGCGGCTTTGCCAGTCTCAAGTGCTACTCACGGCGCTCCATCACCACTTGCCTGTCGCGTGGACTGCATTGGCGACCTATTGACACGCATTGACTCCAAAGTACAACACTTGGATCAGCATGCCTTAGTTGGCCGGATGATTGGACAGTCTCCACCCCGATCTTCTATACGTGATTGGTGTCAGACTGCATTGGGCACTACTCAGGGACGGATCTCGGAGCTTACACTCCTTGGCAGAGGCATATTCATGGTACGTCTTTCAGATCCAGCCATTGCCTCAGCTCTCCTGGCTCGCTCTCCGATACTCTCAGATCGCAGGATGATATACTTGACGAGGTGGTATCCCGAGTTTTCCACTGAGGAGTTTGACAGTCGACACCTTATTCCCAGATTCCCTTTGACGCTCTCCTTCCCGGATATGCCTCTCCATTTTATCGATGAGCATCTCCTCCAGAAGATTGCTGCTTATTTTGGCATGGTAGTTCCAGGATCCTGCATCTTCTCATCTAGCCCACCTTGCATTCAGTTCTTGGTGTTTGGGGATACTTCATTACCAGATACAGTTACTGTGGCTGTGCGCGATCGAGACTACTCTCTACGTATGGTAGTCACTGGCCGCCCAAGACAGTGCTTACCCTGTCACGAGATGGGACACTTGGCGCGAGATTGCCCCACCCTGCCACGACATCAGCGGCAACAACAGCCGGCTCGTGGCGGTCATGCTCAGCCACGTGGTCAGCGTCAACAGCTGGTTCCTCCTTCTTTCCCATCTACTACTCAAGCACCTCGGCAGCCTACAGGCGCTCCTCGAGCTCCGACCCTCCATGTTCCTCCCTCCGCTTCAGCTCACACTGAGGCAGCATGGCATACAGTGGGTCGTAATCATTCCTTCTGTCCTCGTCAGCAACCAACAACGCAGCGAGCTCCCAGTGTTACCTCTCCTGCTCCCTCTCAAGTTTCCACCACCCCCTTACCCCCTGCATCTCCTCGCCATTCTTCTTCTTCGCCACAGGATGACTTACCTCTTCTATCAGCTCCTCCTTCACCTGGAGTTCCCCCGCCCGCTCCTTCCCCTCTTCCCGAGGTCCCTGTTCCCATGCAGATGGATCATTCACCGCTACTACCTCTCCCTTCTCCTCCTCTTCCTCTCGCCCTTACTCTCCCCCCTCCGCCTTCTGGTCCTCCCCCTCCCTTAGCAGCTCATACTTACGTTCCACGATGTTTTCTCAGCTCTTGCCCTCTTTCCTGGGGCACTCATCGGGCTGAGATGTGCGGTGACTTAGAAGGGCCATTGCGGGTGCAGCTCTATCTTATGCATCACAAGACAGGTTGTGTTCCCTCTTTAATAGGCAGTCACTCTCAGCCTACCCATTCCTTTTTCCTTCCATTCCACGCTGCTCAGGAATGGTCCGAGGATCAGGTTCTACATTTTGTGCACGCACAAACTATGGCTCAGCTTCATTAATGGTTGTCTACTTCCGCTCCTGATGTTTTGTCTCCTCACTACCCTTCATGTATTGGTGCTATGGAGTGGAGTGATGTTTATGCTTGCTATTCATTGCCTATGGTCATTCATGTATCCTCAGATGTGGTGCTTCCTATGTCTATGCGCATTTGGGGTGTCAAAGCTGCAGCATCGGTAATGCAATGTAAACAAGCTGAGGTCCGCAGTTGGTGCAATGAGACACCATATCTTAGAGAGGGCTTGCGGGTAGCTTTCCTACCGCCTGAAGCTCACCCCTTGGATGGCCCAACTGCCTCCAAGAAGATGCGCAGTTAGTCAGATGCTATTCACACTCTTTCATGCAGTCTATGGATTTACATGTAGTTTCTTGGAATGCTAATGGTTTACAGACTTCTCGGGTAAAAGGTTCCCGTAAGCTTTTACTTCGTAGAGATTTACACGCTCATGTAGTGGGCGTTGTGGATATATTACTAGTACAGGAGCATAAGATTGCCACTCCCTTTGGTAATCTCATGCCCTCAGGCGCCGCACTTTTTGGGAGCCTGCTCTGCGCCTTCATGGACAGAGTTGCGGTGTATGCATCTCAGTGGGGCCAGGTTACTTGGCCTCAGTTCAACAACATGGCACCCTTGTCGTTGGCAGAGCAGTTTATGTTTCTATTCGGATTCGGGAATCTATCATTGGTTTTATGTCA
Source organism: Adiantum capillus-veneris (assembly GCF_014529385.1). Lineage (NCBI taxonomy): Eukaryota > Viridiplantae > Streptophyta > Polypodiopsida > Polypodiales > Pteridaceae > Adiantum > Adiantum capillus-veneris. Next base: position 30,855,589 of record NC_140947.1, read on the forward strand.
GTCTATGCACCCACTACTCCTCGGGAGAGGGCTACTTTTTGGTCCTCTTTGGTTGCTGTTCTACCTGCTGTAGACTCTTGGGTTGTTGGAGGTGACTTCAACAACGTTGAGAGCGACTCTGATTGGCGCGCCATCACACCTCCAGTTCTATCATCCATTTCTCCCGATGAGCAGCCAGCTTGGGATCGATTTCTTCTAGCTATTCAAGGTGTTGACGCCTGGCACATACCCTCTTTTGGTCACCACCCTGCTACACTTCATTACTCTTGGGGGTTTTAGAGACAGCAGGGGAGATTATTAGAGCGACTTGATCGTTTTTACATTGGCCCTTGGGCAGCAGCTCTAGGCGGATTTACTACTATATGGAGAGGGACTAGCCTCTCAGATCATTTACCCATCTCATTGTTTATCTCCTTTACTAGATCCTCTACACAGAGACGAGGCTGCCGCATCCCTGACAGTGTTCTCACCACTCCAATATTGCAGCAGTAGATTCGTGACTTATGGTCCACGGATGCTTCTTATTGTGGACCCCCTAGAGAGTTCTTGCTCATTGCATTACTCAGTCTAGTATTTACTGCCGTGATCAAACTGTTATTATTCATCGTTAGTTGCGAGTACGCGAGTCTGATCTTCACATCCCTCTTGGTTCCACTCTGCGCTTGCTTGAGGAGTGGCCTCAGGATGCTTTTCTCGTTGCTAGACAGACAGAGCTCACAGAGGAGATTCGTCGCGTACAGGAGGCTAGGTCTGAGTTCACTCATCATGCTTCAGTCTCTCATTGGATAGCTAAAGCTGATTGAATGAATAAAGACTTCTTCGCTGCGCGTAAAGAGCGGCCTCCTGGCACCACCCTTTGGACTTTGTGCGATGCTCAGGGGACACTACATATGCATCCTGATGTTATACTTGATATGTCTGCAGCTTATTTGGAGACATTGTTCACTGCTGATGTATGCACTACTGAGGTTTTACTTGCCCGTGAGCAGATCTGGCATCACACGCGACACCGTTGTACAGACACTATGGCAGAGATCTTGTTGGCACCCTTCACACTTGCAGAGCTCCATGCTGCTATAGAGAGTCTTGATCCATCCTCCTGTCCAGGAGAGGATGGCCTCACTAGAGCTTTCTTTTTGACATATTGGGATGTATTGCATATACCACTGCTTCGCGGTTGTCAGGACATCTTTGCATCAGGATATATGCATCCGGATCTTTGCTCAGGTCTCATCTCTCTTATTCCGAAGGGGGGTGACACCACTCAGCTCCGACAGTGGAGACGTATTACCCTACTCCCTTCGGTCTATAAGATATTAGCGTTACTGATCAGCCATCGCTTGCGGCCGTTCTTACCAGATATTATTCATACTTCTCAGACAGGCTTTGTCATGGATCGATGCATCCTGGATAATATCTTCACTTTTTATGAGGCAGTAGAGTGGGCCATATCATCTTCTGAGCCTCTCGCTTTTTTCATCCTTGACTTCGAGAAAGCATACGATCGTGTTGAGTGGGACTTTCTCGAAGGATCTTTAGCGTGGATGGGTTTCCCTTTGAGATGGATCTCAGGCATTTCTGCTCTCTTCAGGACTGCAGTGCTATTACTATTGGTGGCCGTGTCAGTCGTAGTTTTGAGCTTTCTCGATCTGTGCGTCAGGGATGTCCTCTAGCAGCATATCTGTATCTGTTTGTAGGAGAGACTATGTCCGACTTTCTTCGTGCTCAGAGTCATGCATTTCGTGGCTTGACCATGCCAGTACCTATAGCTCCAGACCTTATCGATCAGGAGTTTGCTGATGACACTATGCTCATGTTACGCTATTTGCTAGCTGCTCTTGATGCCATGCGGGAGGCCCTAGAGGTTTTTTGCATTGCCAGTGGTGCACGCATTAACTGGCATAAATCCTATGGGTTACTGGTTGACAGTGATGACATACCTACTTGGGGGGTAGCTGATGGTTTCACATGGCTGCAACCGGGTCAGACATGCAGATATCTGGGCTTTCAGGTTGGATTCGATGTTACCTCACAGCAGCAGTTTGCACCCGTACTACAGTCTATTCGCAGGAAGCTATGCCATTGGTCTTTACGTCATCTGTCGTTGGTTGGCCGTGCATTGGTCGCCAACCAGGTCATTCTGGCTACAGTATGGTATACAGCTTCTTGTTTGATGTTACATTCTGGTGTGATAGCTCTGCTCCGCCGCCTAGTGTGAAACTTTTTATGGAGTGGCACAGATGGGACTACTGATACTCGTGCTCGAGTTCGCTGGTCCACGATTATTCGTCCTAGGTCAGAGGGAGGCCTTGGCATTATTGATCCAGAGTTACAGAGCCGCGCCCTTCTTACCAAGCTTATTGTTCGGGGTCTTTTTCCCGGACAAGAACCTTGGAAGATGCTTCTTCAGGCCGCTCTTTGCGCAGTGACTCCACGACTCGGCACTAGAGATGGTCATACTTGGCATACAAGGTATCGTTTTCTCTTTACGGATGCCCCCTTGTCCACCACCACCCTCTCACCCTTCATCCGATCGCTCCTTCAGATTTGGGTTTCCATGCGACGGGCTATCATACGCTCACCTCCCTCATGTCGTGAGGAGATTGAGCGCCAGCCTCTCATTTGGAATGCTGCAGTTCTTGATTCTTCGGTTAATCCACCCCGTCAGCTTGGAGAGAGGACTCACATTGATTGGGCTGCTTGGGACACTGGCCCTGCTGCCTCTATGCGGTTGTTTCATGAGACACGTATGCTGGATGCTGATTTTGTGGCAGAACATTATGACATTGGTCGCGGGGTGACAGACAGACTGCTTTAGATTGATTCCGCCGTTCCTTCACAGTGGGATGCAGTCATGAGAGGCACGGTTCAGATGCCTCCCCATTGTGGCTGGGAAGGCCTCTTTGCTCAGAGCACTCTCTTATTAGTTCGTTTAGACACCATGCTGTTCACAGTTGATACTGACCAGTCTCAGGGGATTCATGCTAGATTGACATATGATGCCACCTCTCCGCACCTTGTCCTCCCCGGCGCTCGATGGGAGGCCATCAGAGTAGTTGGCCCCCGCGGGAAGCGTCGTTGCGTTGACCCCCGTTTCACTTCCGCTGATGCTGCACTTTGGAGGCTTTGGGTGTGGGAGGGTCATGCCCTATCTCAGCTTTATTGGGACCCAGGAGAGTGGCATTGGCCTCACTCTGACCCCACCGGTGCACCTGTATCCTTCTTTGAGTACACTGTCAGGATTGGACGGTTAGCATTGATGAGACAACAGCCAGAGCAGCCCACTCGTATGCGTTTCTGGTTACATTCAGGCCTCTCCCATGCCTATCTGCAGCAGTTTTGGTCCGCCATCTGGGATTTACATGCGGCTCGTCGTATTTCTTTTTTCATGTGGATGATTGCACATGCGGGACTTCCAGTTGGGACTTGGCTAGCTACTATGGGTCATGATCCGTTATGTACTCGCTGTCCTTTGCGACTACTTGAGTCACCTGCACACTGTCTTTGGTCATGCTCAGCTTCCCATGTAGTGTGGCTTGCAGTTTGCTTTCTACTTAGCAGAGTAGGTGTTCAGCATGGATTTCTTACTTGGGGATCTGTCTCATGGTTGATGCCGATGCCCGGCCCCCATCTTTTTTACGAGGGCTCAGACATAGATCCAGCCTTTATGCTTACCTCGGCTGGTTATCGGCGAGGGACTTTGGCTATGCTCCCACAGATTGCTTGGCAGGGGGATTCTCAGACAGGTGATGAAGTTTTTTCAGTCATCACTAGTATTACACTATGGAATGTTTGGAGAGCTCGTTGTCTCCACATTCTAAGTGCGGCTCCACAGCTCCTTCAGGATACCCTCACTGCCATTTGGCTGGACATCATTCACACCCTGATTTGGCAGTGGGATTCTTCCTCATGTACATCTCGAGCAGCCGAGGCTCGCCGATTTGCCTTCCTTCGGCGTTGGGCCCGATTCCCACTCTTCTTCACACTTACAGGTGGCCAGATTACGTGGCATTATGCCCCTCCTCGGTGGTTTCTCCTCCACTCATCACACCGACCACCATGAGATTGTTCTAGTCGAGTTGTCGCTATAGTGGCTCTCCTCCTTATATTCAGCTTGTACACCCCACGTGATAGGCTATTTTGGCATCCGCTGGGGATTATATTGTACTCAGTAATATACAGCCTTGACTTTTCCACAGAGAGAGAGAGAGAGAGAGAGAGAGAGAGAGAGAGAGAGAGAGAGAGAGAGAGAGAGAGAGAGAGAGATGAAATGAAATGTAATATTAACGTCTTCAAAAGGCCAAAATGACCTATGAGACCAAAAGGTTACATGTGGTGAATCTAATACGAGGTCTGGGTACAAAAAGTACAAAGAACTGAAAAGAAAATAAAATAGTGGGTAGGGGTGGGGTGAAAGCTGATACAAAGGGAATAGGAAATACAAAGGGAATAGGAAATACAAAGGGTGAGCTGATACAATGGAGCTCTTTGACAGTCGAGGCATCATATACATAATCAGTATCCGGGATGGCTCCTATGTCGCGCCAATATGGTATGGATCCTTTGTCGCAATCTGCGTCGATATCGAGAGGGCCCCCTCATCGGTGGGCGACGGGACCGCCCCAACTCTATCGCTCGAGCAAGCAGTATGCTTCTGGTGCCTCTGGTGTTGTTATGTTGTGGGGGCTGCTCGAACCCCTCTGTCTATGACTGAAAGAAATCTGTAATCTTTCGCTGTCGCTGGATCTCTCTCATTGTGCCCCTCTTCAAGAGGTCCTCTCTGTGTTTGCGAATCTCCAGTAAGTAAAATCCGAGGGATCTCTGATCCCGTATCTCATGACTCTAGAAAGTGGCCCAAAACCCTCTCTGAATAGACATTGAAAGCGGCATCGTATCTCATAGTATACTGGGCAGTACATATGTAATGTAGCTCTGTCTCTGGCTCTATTTGGTGCACCTGACAAATCCTGGACGCAGCGGGTACTCCTCTAAATCTGCCTGTCGATCTCTAGCTGATGGGAGGATGTGCGTATTTGACCAATAGCACATCGTATCCCGTGGGATAGATGAGTATCCATGTATCCTGTTCTGATCACAAACCATCTTCCGTGAGTTGGAGAAGATGCTCTCTATAGAAAGTCATCTTCGTACCTAGCTCATGTATAGGTTGTATCCATGTCCTCTTCTTATCCAATTGAATCAAGTCCTTCTGACGAGCCTGGTAATCTTTTCCCTAGTGAGGGAGATGGAGGGTGCATCCAGAGAGTACTGAAATGGGGTTAGCCGGTCCATACTAAAGCCATGTAACTGAAACCAAGATGCCATCTCTGCATACCAACATGAGAGAGAGAGGGAGGGAGGGATGAAATGAAATGAGATGAAATGTTATACTAACGTCTTCAAAAGGCCAAAGCGACCTATGAGACCAGAAAGTTACAATGTGTTGGATCTGATACAAAGTCAGAGTAACAAGATGACAAAAATGACAGAAAAATAAAATATTATGGAATCCTAAACTGCTAGGTGTGAGCTAAGCAGCTAGCTGGGATAGCTAGATCACAAGAGATCCAACATCGGTCGCTGGCGAATCTCATCAATCTCCTCCATGGTAAGTAGTCTGACCGAGCGTCATGCACGTCGGGCCAAAGTGATCCGAATCCTCTGATGCAGCCTCCGTCGATGCTGTGTAGTCCTCCTCCGTAGTCGTGGGCGTATGGATCTCCCTAGCTTAGTCACTCGGTCGATCAGTGTGCCTCTGTTGTAAGGCGACGAGCTGTGCTGTGGTAGTAACTCCTCCGGGTGTCCAATGGAAGCTCTAAAGAAGTCTGTGATCTGTCTTTGAGACTGGCTAGCCTCTCCTCTCATCAGGCTCTCTGTGTGTGTGTGCAGCTTGAGCAAAAACATACCCAGGCATCTCTGATCCTCGTACCGCATGACTCTGGAGAGTGGTCCAAAGCCCTCTCTGAACAAGCAATGGAAGCGGCCTTGTATCTCGTAGTAGATGGGGCAGTGGCATGTGTAGTGCAACTCATGCCACACAGGGGGCATGTCCTGGCCTCTTTTGGTACTCCGTTGTATCTCCCAGTCTCAATTCGCAGCTGGTGTGAAGATGTGCGTATCTGGCCAATAGCACATCGTATCCCATGAGACAAGTGGGTGTCCATGTATCTGGGCCTCGTCACAAAACCATCCTCCGTAAGCTGGAGAGATGGTCTCTGTAGAAAGCCATCTTCGTGCCCAGCTCCTGTGCTAGCTGTATCCATATCCTCCCGGTGTCTAGCTGAGTCAAGTCCTGGTGGATGAGCCTGGTGATCTCGGACTGTGTAAGAGTCAGAGAGGGTGCATCCAGTGAGTACTGGAAGGGAGGCAATCTGTCTATGCTGAACCCATGCGCCTAAAACCATGATGTCATCTCCCCATACCAGCATGCGCTATCTCCCTGCATGGCTAACTGTCGAGAGGACTAAAGTGCAAGGCGGGCATATCTGTCTTTGGGAAGTTCCCACATGCGGTGTATGAAGGAGGCAGATCTGGTGAGCGCCTCAACCACTAGTGGGGGGGCAGCTAGCTCTTCTCGGACAATAGCGCGTGTATTGAAGCCTTGGCTCTAATGAGCCGTGAGATCATAGAGACCAGAGGCTTCTCCATGTCCCCCATCCATCACTGTGGCCTGTCCTCTCGTGATGATCCAATGAAGGTCCCCAAATCTCAGCTCCATAAAGCAATGCAGAAGCCACCAAAGTGTCAAAGAGCCAAAGCTTTGTCCGAGGCTCCTGAAACTGAACCTGTGAACACATCCTTTCCAATCTACCCAATGTTGCATGGGCTCTGGTCAATCTAGTCTCTGCTGCCCTCCTCAATGAAAATGCTGGCCCACTAAAAACCACTCCAAGGTAAGTGTAAGCATCTGTATACTCCACTGTCTCCTGGCCATATGTGAATGCGGGCGCTGACCTCTTGATCCAATGTGGGGTGGTATTAAAAACCATGACCTTGGTTTTACCAAGGTTGACGGACAAACCGCTTTCTTGGGCAAACCTATGCAAAGCATCCAAGTGACGTTGCATCCCCTCCGGAGAGTCGGAGATCAACACAATATCATCAGCATATAACAATAGTGGAATCCATGTTCCTGCCAGCTGTGCACCTCTATCACCATCTCTCTCAATGTAGTCAGAAACCTCATCCACATACATACCGAATAGAGTAGGAGAGAGCGGGTAGCCCTGCTTCACCCCACTAGTGGAGTGAACCGGTGTGGATAAACCCTCTGAGGTGCGTACATGCCCCACTACTGACCTGTGTAATGCCATGACCCCCCAAATGAGCTCTGTGGGTACTCCCATCTGCTGTAATCTGCGCATCAATCTAGCTCTTGGCACTGTGTCAAATGCTTTGCGGAAATCCCTCCTGAACCCTGCCTGCCCTGTTGCGCATATCCCCTCCCTCTCTGCCCATCTACTCAGCTGCTGCTCAAGAATAGATGCGTACAACCGTGCCAATATGTGTCCAATCATGATAGTGCGATAATTCCCAGGCTCCATAGGGTCTCCCGACTTGAAGATAGGTACAATAGTCGATAGGCTCCAAGTATCAGGCAAGCCCTCACACATGGCACTGTTAAACATAACTGCTAGAAGCTCTGCTAGTAGATCTCTGGCATGCGTGAAATGCTCAGCCACTAAGCCATCATGATCATATGCTCTCCCAGTCCTCATCCTGTCAATGGCCTTCCTCACCATCTCAGCGGTGAAAAAAGCACATGTGTGTGGGCATGGATCGGGGGGGGGGGTCGGGAAGGGGGGGCTGCTCAGAAACTGTGTACAGAGATGATGCGTACTAGCCCCAGGCCTCTGTAGAAGTGATGGCCGGGGGGGGGGGGGGGGGGGGGAGTGCTCATGAAAGAGCCGCCATGCCTCACGTGAGTCCTGACTCAAGAATAGTTGGTATAGATCCTGCTCTATCCTCTTCTTCCGCCGCACTAGGCGTCGGAAGTCAATCTGTAACTATCTGTGAGTGATGTCCCCCAAAAGCACCCCCCTCTGAAGTCTAGCTCTAGTGTCCCGGCATTCCTCGTCATACCAACTGTTCAAGGGCATGCTCCTCGAACGGCGTCTCTGCTCAGGTTGGGTTGTGGGTATGCCTCTGTTGCTGCATCATGTAGTGTCTGTGTCAGTATAGTAGTAAGCTCCTCCAGAGGTCGCCCTGGCTCCTCTGTGCACAGGCGTCTGTAGATCCTATCTATGTATACAGAGTCCATCTCCCGTGTGAAGGTGTAGCGAGTAGGGGCTGCTGCCCGTGGCCTATGTGCTACACTAAACTGAAAAGAGATGGTCAACGACATAAGAGCATGATCCACTGCCACACCAACAGGTCTGGGTCCAACCATGAGATCTTGGATACTAGATATGAAGCTCGACTGTGCCATGACATAATCCACTATGCTGGCTCCATGTCTGTGTGGAAAGCATGTAAACCCCCCGCAACAGGAAATCTCTGTAGGCCATTCAAGATGGCCAATCCATGTGCAGTCCCCATGTCTATCAAGTGTCGTCCATACTCAGTGTGTTCCCCATCTTGTGATAGTCTGGATAGGCCCGTCTCTGCAACATCCAGCTCTCTCAGCATCTCCTCTGAAGTATCATAAAATACTGTCTGATGATGGGCAGTCCTAGCATTGAAATCCCCTAGAATGATGATGTCACCATCTCTAGAGAACTCCCATATGTCATCATCCAAAATAGAAAAGGGGGATTGTCCTTTGGGTGGTGCATAAACTGACATACTCGGGGGAAAGTAGCAAATAGCAATGTAAAGATATTTGCCTGTCTCTGCTCTCAATCTCACCCACATGTACCTAGCTTGCTCATCCGTGCGGGCTATATGTATCAATGGCTGCAACTCCTCCCTGAAGAGAGAGAGAGAGAGAGAGAGAGAGAGAGAGAGAGAGAGAGAGAGAGAGAGAGAGAGAGAGAGAGATATTGAGATTTTAACGTCTTCTTAAGGCTGAAGTAGGCCTATGAGACATAACACTATACATGAGTGTGTCCCTTAGATACCCAATGAAATGACAAAAGGTTCAAAAAAAAAAGCCACTAGAAAAACCCTTAAGTTGTGAGGTGAGGTGGTGTAAACATGGGTAGGTGCGGAGGGGATGGAGTGTGGCTGTAGATCTAGGAGTATAAAAGGTCAAAGGTGCAGCGGCTAAGGTGAATCGAACGACAATCAAGTCTGCAACTGCAAGCAAAACCTCCTCCCGAACATGGGCAGCCACTGGATCTTGGGTCTATCGCGAGAGAACTCCCTTTGAACCAGGAGAGCCCACCGCTACGGCCTCGGGTAGCCTCGAACTTGCAAACAACTGTAAGCAAGGAGCTGCAAACAAGCCTAGAGAGAGGTGAAGAGAGATCGCTGATATGAGAGAGAGAGAGAGAGAGAGAGAGAGAGAGAGAGAGAGAGAGAGAGAGAGAGAGAGAGAGAGAGAGAGAGAGAGAGAGAGGCCGAAGTCGTCCTATGAGACAAAACCATACACGTGTATCCTTTGGATATCCAAAAAAAGGGTAAAAGTGCTGAAAAAAATGATACAAACTGAGGTGGCTACGATAATCTCATTAGAGGTGGAGTGATTACATGTGCATGTATAAGGAGGGGATGGAGCTCTATTTCTAGTGGATGTGAAAAAACTATACGCTCAGGGAGTACAACCATGATACGCAAAACTAGCTCCATGCGGTACCAAATTGGGGGTGTAGTATATAATGCATAGGTGGAAGAAAGCCCTTGTAGTATAGCAACAGGGTCAGAGAATGCTCGCTGTATCTCTCTCTATCTGTCCTGCTCATGCTGTGTCCGAATCTGGTGAATCTCTCTCTGGTGTGCTCGTCGAGCACGATATCCCACCGCTATAGGACCTCTCTTGGATCGGAGCTCATCTGCTTGCTCTAGAGTAACTCGCTTGGGGTGTGGTAATGACCGGTGGTACAAGGGTCGCTTGATGGAAAAAGTCTGTAAGCCGAGGGTGACTACCTTCTCCAAGTGATTGTAGTAGCAGATCTCTATGTTGGAGGAAGTGACCCAATTGTCTTTGATCTCTAGGGTCCATGAGCTCTCTAAGTGTATTTTGTCCTGTCAAGGTAAGCTCGGTAGCTGCAAACATAGTGCTCCTCGCTCTCTACCCGTGTTGTGTAAACTCTATAGATCCGCTGCGCTGGGAGAGTGAGATGCTCGCTCTGCCTCAATCTTTACTCTATGTGATGAAACTCTGAGCTGCTGGATGGCTCCTCTGGCACTGGGGGACATGTACACATCCATGTACCTAGGCCTCTGAATGAAGCTGTCCTCCAAGATGGTCATGAAATGATCCTTGTAGTACATCATCTTTGATGGAAGAGGCTGTACTGGCGTGATCCATGTCTCGCTGAGACGTGCTCGTAGAGAGCGGAAATCCCCCAAATCATCTCCGAAGGGACTCCCCCAGTGACCGAAGGCGATGGAAGAGTCTATCGCGTGGTACTGTGTCAAAGGCTTTGGGAAAATTTACAAAGTAGCAGTGTAGACGTCTCTTCCGTGCCTTTGTTTGATCAATCAGACAATACAGCGTGAAAATATGGTCTATGGTAGAGAAGGCCCGTCTGAAACTTGCCTATCCCGGTGCTCGTAAGTACTTGTGCTCTGCATAAGAATGCAGCTCCGCCTCTAATACTACTCCATAAAGCTTGGCCAGTGTGTGACCAATCACGATGGTCCTATAGTTGCTTGGGTCAAGTGGATCCCCGGACTTGTGGATAGTGTGCATAGTCCACTATGAAGGCAATCCCTCTACCAATGCTCTATTAAAAAGCATTGCAATGCAAGGCGCTAGTGTATCTGCAACATATATAAGGTGCTCACTTTGCATACCTGTGTGATTTGTGGAGCGTCCATGATGTAGGTGGCGTGTAGCTCTCTCTGACATAACTGCTGTGAAGAAAGCAGAGGTGGTCGTGGAGGGTCCCGCAGGCTCTGGTATGGGTGACTGTCCTAGGATCTGGTAGAGCCTCTTGGCATAATCATACCATCTCTGTGGGTCCTCAATCAGGGTGAATGGGGCGAGGCTGCTGTAGTCGACGCCAAGCCACTATTGAATCTTGGCTCATCAGTAAGTGGAAGAGATCTAGCTGCTGTGTCTCCTCAAATTACTGCTTTTTACGGCGGGTAAGGGATCTCATCTGTCTGTGGGCCGTTGTGATACGGAAAGCTATCGAGAGATGAATCATGTAAAACAGATGAGGATTGTGTGGTGAGTGTGTTGAATGGTGCGGATGGATCAAGTTGATATATGTCACTATAGACGTGCTAGACGTGCTGAGTGTATATGTCAGAGAGAGAATGTGTAAAGTAGATGGTGGTGTGGGATGTGGAGGTGGCTGGGCGTTAGCAGATTGACCGAACAGACGTCCACCTGACCAGACACGTAGCCGGACACCACATTTGTACTCTATTAATTTTCCGAGCTCGTGTAGTGATACTCTGTGTAAATCCTGATTCCAGAGTAGCAAGTCGACTCCTTGAGTTGTAATTCTGTCATGACATTTATAAAAGTTAATGTGAGCCGGCTACTGGCCATTTAGAAAGCCCTAGGTATAAAGGTCAATAACTTTAATGTGAAAGGAGATTTATTTGAAGAAAGGAGCTCTGCAAAACGTACACTCAAGCTACTAAGCAGCTCCAACTTGTAATCAACTTTTCTAATGATTGGGTAATTTGTTTTCGATTTCGAAACTTGCATTGTGTTCCTCTCTCTTTGCTCTTTCATTCAAGTGTAAGCATTGTCAGTTTTGTTGAGGTTCGCGACTACGCGTTAATGAGCCTTATCTTCAGATTTGAGTGCTTAAATCACTGTTTTTTGATGTTTTGACCGTAAGAGAGTGTTTTTGGACCATAGGGCAACCTTTCTGGTATGTTTTGTTGTAGTTTTCAGGACCTTTTTCATGATGGATTGTGATTTTGGTACCATGTCGGATTGTAACCAGACTTGGTAGGATAGTGCCCCTAGGTGTCTTAGACCTCCTCCTAAAGTTTCGTTGCATTTCGAGTCCGTTCGAGTGCCGCAATGGCGTGAATGATAGAGTTCATCTTCCTGTCCGGTGGTAGCTCTGGTATCTCTCAGGAGCAGATTAGGGAGTGAGGACTGTTTTGTGGCTGTGCCCGCCGTACTTGAGGTATACGTACCTATTCTCGGCGGTGCACATCATGGTATTGCTACCCGATAGGCTGGCATGAGGCAGGATCCTTGTTCTTAGGGTTTCCCGGGGTCAGAGTCTCGAGTCATCTGCACTTCGGCCACTAAATATGTGTTCCAGGTCACTTTTAGTGAGTTTATATATTTATTAGCCATTTTAGCCAATTTCCAGAATCGTGGGGTTTTGTAGCTGAGTAGGGCAAACTGGAGTTTGTTTTATATAAGCAGCCTCCCCCCTTGTACTTTTTGGCAAGTTGAATGCAGATTACCAGCATTTGGGCTCGTTTTCTCTCTCTAGCGTTTGCACTTTGTGGCGAGCACTCTCTCTCAATGCCACATCGTAGAGGGTGTGTACAAAGCGAGGGAAGGGGACGCTAGCAAGAGGAAGTGAGATGCAAGGAAAAAGAGAGAGAGAGAGAGAGAGAGAGAGAGAGAGAGAGAGAGAGAGAGAGAGAGAGAGAGGCCGCGTGCACCAAAATGCTAGAGAGAGGGTGTGTATGCCCAAAACAATGGATCTCTACACTGAACAACATGCCAAAAGTACAAGGGAAGGGGTTGCATCTATAGATTGCCAAATTTGCCCTACCTACTGCAAAACCCCACGATCTTGATAAATGGCCTTAAAAAATGCTAATAAATATGTAAATTCACTAAAAGTGACCTGGCACACATAGTTATTAGCTGAACACTCGAGACTCTGTCCTCGAGAAACCCTAGAAACGGGGGTCCTGTCTCATGCCAGCCTACTGGGCGAGCAACACCGTGGAGTGCATCGCAGAGAAAAAGGTATGCCTACCTCAGATACAGCCTGGCACACCCACAGAAGGCTCTCACTCCCTAATCTGCTCCTGGGAGATACTGGAGCCACCATCAGACAGGAATCTGAAATCTAACACGTCCCGTCACAAAACTCAAGGACTAAACATGGCTAGAATGCACCGACATGAAAAAACTGCCTCACGCTGGCCAAGTGCAGCCACAAAATAGGCCCGACTCCCTAGCACCTGCCCTTTGAAGAAACTGGGACCGATTGAACGAATTCAGAGAGATGCCAAAACTCTTAACAATTTGGTGATGTTTGTGGTTGATTTGGAGGACCCCCTTGTTACCATATACATGTGGTAGTGATGTGTGTGAACACACTAGGACCGCCGGGGCATTTTTTCCCTCTTTAGGAGGTTTTTTCCCCCATGCATTGTATATACGTCCATCACTCTAGGGCTATCTATCTTTCCATTGCACACTAAGTTATAAACTCTCTATTGTGTGCCTTGAGCTTCGTTCGTCTTCTCCAAGTTGTGTGTGTTTCTCTGCAACCCTAATTCCAACAATTGGTATCAGAGCAGGTTGCGTCCTCCCGGGCTTAGTCGCCAGCTGCTCCAGTACACGCCTGCTCACTTTTTCCGATTTCAGTGAGCTTTGGCGAGCGTTTGCAAGTCGACAAATACTTCGGGTGAGCTCGTAGATTACGGTCTGCTCAGATTTTCGATTTGGACTCATTTAGGCCTCCGTTTTCACTATAGGCAGGACCTCTTCACAAGCAATTTCGTCATTTTGTGCAGAAATTTTGTCAGTGCCGTTTTCTGCATATCAGGTGCCTTGCAGTCTTCTACGGGTTGTGCTATATAGCACGTGTTGTTCCCGCTCCATTTCTCCTATTTTTGGGCAGTTTTCACATCAGGTGCAGCATTTACCATGGTTGACAACAACAACACAGATGTGTTTAAGATATTTGCTGCTGAGGATAGGTTGGATAGGGACAACTACCCTATGTGGGCTTATATGATGCAACATGTTCTTGTGTCAAAGGGCGTCTGGGACATTGTGCAGGGCATTGATGTACGTCTTGGTTCTGAGGATGTAGGCGATGTTGAGGATGTTGCAAGTCTTGCTGCAAGGATTGCTGCTGTTAGAGTTGTTTTACCTACGGCAGAACAAGCTCGTTGGGATGTAAAGGATGCGCAAGCTCATGCATTGATTGCGTTGTCTGTGAAGCGCACCATTGTTCCTCACATCCGTTCAGCAAAATCTGCAAAACAGGCTTGGGATATTCTAGCTGGTCTTTATGCAAGTCGCAATGAGGCTAAAATTGCTTTGCTGTGTAAAGAGCTGGAATCGAAGATTATGCATGAGGAAGATGATATGGACACTTTCCTTGCTAGAGTCAAGGATATCAATGAGCAACTTATTTCTGCAGGTGAAGTCATTTCAGACAGTTCCCTTGTGCAGACTGTTCTTGATGCCTTACCAGATTCTTACCAGACTTTTGCTAGTACTTCGAGACTTATGACCCAAGGAAATCCTGAAGTTGTCAAGTTTGATGCATTATGCACATTGCTGTTGCAAGAGTCACTTTCTATAAAAAACAAGACTAGACAGCGTGCAGTTGAACAGGATTTTATTGCTTCTCAAAGAAAGGGTGGTAACAGTAATGCATCCACTTCTTATGGTTTTGCTGTGAGTGGCAAAAATTCTGTTTCTAATGCTTCTGTTGGCAACACTTCGTTTAGCAATTCTGGTGATAAGGGCAAAAAGAAAATGCGTTGCCATTATTGTAAAGCTAATGATCACTTGATCAAGCAGTGTCCTAAGTTGAAGGCCAAAGAGGCTAAGAAGAAAGAGGGTGGTTCCACTGCGAATGCTGGTTCCACTACAAATGCAGCCATTGTTGAGTCTTCTGTGCAAGGAGACTGTAATGATGATGTTGATGCAGAATGGGCTTTTAGTGCAGAGTGCACTTACAATCCTGCTGTCCATGATGCATGCTTGTCAGTTGCTGCAGATTCACATGTGTGGTATTTCTACAGTGGTGCTACAAAGCACATTACCTCACATCGTGAATTGTTTACCTCTCTCGAGTCTGTCCCTCATGGGAATTCAATCACTTGTGCCAACAATGCCTCTTATCCAGTTCAGGGAGTTGGAAAGATTGTGCTTACTGCTGCTAATGACAGTTCTTTCACACTTGTTGATGCACTTTATGTACCTGGGATTAAGAAGAATCTCTCGTCTGTATCCGCACTTGCTAGACTTGGACTTGTGGTCAAATTTGTGGATGATAGATGTACAGTTCATGATCTCAGTTTTGGTGATGAAATTGTTGCATCTGGCCTTTTGTGCCTTGGGCTGTATAAGCTCACTTTGTATGACAAGTGTGGAAAAAGTTTTGCAAATGCTATTGCAGATTCAAGGGCTATTTCAGATGCAAAACTTTGACATGCACGTTTTGGTTATCTGAATTTTGCCAGTTTGCTACATTTGCAGAAATCTGATATGGTTGCTTCTTTGCCACCTCTTGAAGCACTTGTCAAACATGTTTGTGAAGGCTGTATTTTGGGTAAGATGCAGCGTTCTAAGTTTCCAAAGAATGGTTCAGTTCGGGCCATATGCATGTTGCAGCTTGTGCATAGTGATGTTTGTGGGCCCATGCAAACTCCGTCCTTGGGCAATTACCTGTACTTTGTGACTTTCATTGATGATTACTCCAGGCATGCATGGGTATTTCCGCTTAAAGCGAAGTCCCAAGTTTTTATGTGCTTCAAACAATTTCTGGCTATGGCTGAAAATGTCTCGAAATGTACTATGGGCACCCTCCGTTTTGATCGAGGGGGGGAGTATATGTCTCATGAATTTAATGCATTTCTGGCTAGTCGTGGGATAAAACACCAATGTACAGTGCCTTATACACCTCATCAAAATGGTGTTGCTGAGAGGAAAAACAGGTCACTGACAGAAATGGCACGATGTATGGTCAAAAGTCAAGCTTTGCCGCATTCTTTTTGGCTTGAGGCCATCATGTGTGCCACTTATGTTGGGTTCAAGCCCTTAGTGGTCAGCCCGTGAAAACAAGTCTCAAGGCATGCAGGTATAGACCATTAGTTAGTTGAGTTTGCATGTGGAAAAAGGTGAGGTAGACATCATCCTCCAAAGGCTATGTAAAGGATTCCATTAATAAAAATTAGTGTAGCGTGTTCTTTTGCTTTGGCTTGTGTCGAGATCTCTGCTCTCTCTCTCTCTCTCTCGCCTTCTGCTGTGCTCAGCACCACGCCATGGCCCTTAGGCTGCATCCCCCATAGCCTCAGGTTCCAACAACTGTTATCAGAGCCTTGCCCTCGGCGCTCGACAAGTCACGCGCGGGTACTGCCGCTTAACAGCATGAAGGCATCACCATCTACCTGCACAAAACGGGACAAGCCCGGCATCAATAGGATCGCCCTGCCATGTTGGGCATTTTTCGTCTCTTCAAGAACCCCAAGAGGTGCATATCCTGCTCGCCATGATCATCTTCATGTTTGCGCAGTACACAGCTCGCTGTTTTTCGTGAGTTCTTCATTAAAACTTGATATTGAGTCCATACTAAGGCTCAAATTTCAGTCTTTTGTCCTCCTCAAAAGTGGCCACCCTCTTCATAAGGGTTGATTTCCCATGTAAAAATCTATCAAGGTTGTGGTAGTGCTTTCAACACACAAAGGGATTTTTGTTCGGCTCCGCAATTCAATATCGAACAAACCCCTGACTCGGAGCACAATTCAAACGACGTCAAATCAAAAGCTATAAAGCGTCAAATATGGCTTCGAAGGTGGATAAATTCAACGGATCCGGTTTCCACACCTGGCAAATTAAAGTAAAGGGCTATCTGATGCGGAAAAATCTTTGGAATGTGGTCAAGCCTCTCGCAGCCGACGAATCCGGCACATCCGCTGCAGTTACAAGAGCACTATCTGCTGAGCTACAGAGGAAAGACGAACAAGCTTTTGGTATTATCCTAACCTCCTTAGAAGATGATTTTATTCATTATTTGGATGATGTCGATTCTTCAAGTGATGCCTGGATAGAGTTAGAGAAGCTTTTCGGTGCCAAAGCTAAGTATTCAAAGATGAGTTTAAAAATGGAATTATATTCCATCCGCATGTGTGAAGATGAAAATATTGCAGCTTTAGCCAATAGACTAAAGAGTATTAGAACGCAACTTGTTTATGTCGAAGCTTCAGTACCAGAAGAAGATCTCATAGCCATTTTGTTAAAAAGTTTGATTGACAAATTTCATCAGATTGTTACTGTTTTAAAAGAGAAAGATCCGCTGCCCTCCTTGGATGGTATCATCAATTCATTGCAGGAAGAAGAACGCAGGGTACCTAGTTCCAATTCTACTATTATTCCTAGGGCTTATACAATCTCGAATGCTGTGTCACCCACCAGTTCTTCTGATACTTCCAGTGCATATGCAGTCACTAAATGTGCTGCTACAGCAGCTTCATCTCGACCATTCAATGGAACCAGAACTTGTGCCATTTGTGGGCGCAACAATCATCAGACGAAAGACTGTTTCAAGAAGAATCCTTGTGTTCACTGTGGTAAAACAAATCATCCGTCAAATAAGTGCTTTCAAAAGGGTAAAACTCAAATTCATGTGGTTGAGGGAGACACTGAATCTCCAATATATTCTGTTGATGAGGAAATTTATTAGATCAACTCTTTTCATGTTGTTTTTCTTTTTTTTAGTCAAAATAAATTGTACGGGTTATAGACACTGCCACAAAGATAAGTGGTAAGACCTCCCATTTTATCAGTTCTCAGCCCATTTTTGTACGCTCATGAGGTTACTGGGTACACCTTAAACCCAAGGTTTGGCAGTGAACCAAAAACTCCAATACTTTTGGTAGCTAATGTTTTGACCTACACCCTATCTGTTCAAGGGGGGGTTACTGACATAGCACCAGGTTATGGATAAACCAGAAATCCTTGGTTGTGAGAAAACCTAAAACTCACTGTTGACGAGTATACCAAAAACTCGAGGTATCATGAGTTGCTTGTCCAGTTCGGGCTTGAGGGGGGGATTGTTGGGTTCAAGCCCTTATTGGTCAGCCCGTGAGAACAAGTCTCAAGGCATGCAGGTATAGACCATTAGTTAGTTGAGTTTGCATGTGGAAAAAGGTGAGGTAGACATCATCCTCCAAAGGCTATGTAAAGGATTCCATTAATAAAAATTAGTGTAGCGTGTTCTTTTGCTTTGGCTTGTGTCGAGATCTCTGCTCTCTCTCTCTCTCTCTCTCTCTCTCTCGCCTTCTGCTGTGCTCAGCACCACGCCATGGCCCTTAGGCTGCATCCCCCATAGCCTCAGGTTCCAACAACTTATGTACTTAACAAGTGTCCTACAAAAGCTTTGCAGTCTATTACTCCATATGAAACATGGCATGATAGAAAGCCTTCTATTGAGCACATGCGTGTTTTTGGCTGTTTGGCATATGCTTGGTGCCACAAGTGTAGCGCAGAAAATTGGATGATAAGGCTGTCAAATGTATTTTTGTTGGTTATAGTGCTGAAAGCAAAGGCTACAGGTTGTATCATCCGCAAACAAAACGTATTCTTGTTTCTCGGGATGTAGTGTTTGTGGAAGATTCTGTTCAGCCCTTGCTGTCATGTACTAGAGACAGTAATGTAAGCTCACAGGACATTTACGACACCTTGTTGCCTTTTTTCAGTGGTGGAAATACGAATGTAAGTTCCAATGAGGTAAATGTACAGCCTATGGGGGTTTCTGAAAATGTTTTAGATCAGTCTATTAGTGATGCAGATGTACATGATGTACTTGATGAGAAAAGGGCTGAAAATGAGCAGGCTAGAGGTATGCCAAAATGGCTGGTGCACACTTTGCGTGATAGTAAATTGGATGCACCTTTGTCTAGTCGTACTCGTTCAGGCTCTCGCCATGCATCTTATGCATCAGATTGTTATGCTTTGGCTGTGTCTAGCTTACATGATGTTGAGGAGCCTCTGTCTTTTGATGAAGCACAGAATTCAAAAAATTGGATGGCTGCCATGCAATCAGAATATTATGCACTTATAGAAAATGACACATGGACTTTATGTGATTTGCCTCCTGGCAAAAAGGCCATTGGTACGAAGTGGGTTTACAAGTTGAAACGCAAGCCGGATGGTGAGATTGATCGCCATAAGGCTCGACTTGTTGCAAAGGGTTATGCATAGCAAAAAGGCATAGATTATGAAGAGACCTTTGCTCCCACTTGTCGTATGACTACTGTGCGTTTTCTATGTGCGTTGGCAGCTCATTTTGGTTGGGATGTACATCAATCAGACATTGTTACTGCTTTCTTGAATGGTGACATATTTGAGGAAGTTTATGTAATGCAGCCTCGCGGTTTTGTCATAAAAGGACAAGAGGACAAAGTGTGCAGATGTAAGAAGGCTTTGTATGGGTTGAAGCAATCTCCTCGTGCTTGGTATGAGAAAGCTGACACTCATTTGGTTAAACAAGGCTTTCGTAACAGTCCAACAGAAAGCACATTGTATGTAAAGCGTGAGGATGATGTACTTCTCGTTGTGGTTCTTTATGTTGATGATTTGCTGATCACTGGACCAAATGAGAGACATATTGTTGAATTTAAGGCTGATTTCAATGCTACTTTCAAGATGAAACATTTGGTGCTGTTGCATCATTATTTGGGTATACAGTTTAAGCAGTGTGATGGTGGTATTGCCTTGTGTCAGAAAAGTTACATAGAGACATTGCTATGTAAATTTGGACTTGAGGATTGCAAACCTATTGCCACTCCTATGGAAACAGGTTTGAAGTTGAGTGTACATGATGCTGGTGATCCTGCTGATGTCACTCTTTACCAAACTGCTGTTGGCTGCCTCATTTATGTATGCAACACGAGGCCGGATATTCAGTTTGTAGTCTCACAGGTCAGCAGATTTATGCATAGCCCAAGGTCTAAGCATTGGTAGGCTGTCAAGAGGATTTTCCGCTACCTTAGTGGCACTTTACATCTTGGCTTGTTTTATCCCAAGGGGGGATCAGTGCCGCCAGACTTACATGCTTTTTCGGACTCAGATTGGGCTGGTTGTTTTGACATGTGAGTGTCCACAAGTGGTTTTTGTTTCATGCTTGGAAATTCATGTATATCATGGTTGAGCAAGAAGCAACCTACTGTGGCCACTTCAAGTTGTGAGGTTGAGTACAAGGCAGTCTTCACAGCTACGGTTGCGTGTGTATGGCTCAGACGCCTTATGGCTGATTTGGGTGTTGGAGAGGACACTGCCAACACTATCTACACTGACAGGCAGAGCGCATTGGCAGTTGCGAGGAACCCAATTTTTCATGCTCGCACAAAGCACATTGAGGTGCATTACCACTATGTTAGGGAGAGGCTCTCAGCAGGAGAGATCAGCTTGGCTTATGTGTCAACACAGGACAACCTTGCAGATCTTTTCACAAAGGCATTGTCTCGTGAGAAGCTTGAAGCTTTCCGCAAAGCTTTGGACTTACTCCCCTTTGTGGACTGATCATGTCCTTAGGGCATGGCACTTCCCTTTACTCATGTGCCAGCTCTCGTTCACCGCATCACTCCAGGGGGGATTTGTTACCATATACATGTACACACTAGGACCGCCGGGGCATTTTTTCCCTCTTTAGGAGGTTTTTTCCCCCGTGCATTGTATATACGCCCATCACTGTAGGGCTATCTATCTTTCCATTGCACACTAAGTTATACACTCTCTATTGTGTGCCTTGAGCTTCCTTCGTCTTCTCCAAGTTGTGTGTGTTTCTCTGCAACCCTAATTCCAACACCCCTTCATCTCATCTTGCCCTAGTCTTTGCACGTGCCCAAGTTTTTCTCAACCATAGAATTGGGTGAAGGTTTTGACAAGTATTCGTTCCACGATGAAAGTAGTACATGAAGAGGTTGCCAATGGAGGAACACACGAAGAGGAGTAGGGAGATTTGTTGCAGTTCTACTCCGGCATTGGAGATCAACGAATCACGATTCCTACTCTACCCACCTTTCCTACTGATCGGCAATTAAATGGCGAGAATTCTGCCATTTGGAGAGCGACTATACTGGTTGTCACGAGGACGTGGCAATAGTTAACTATGTCACGAGGACGTGGCAATTGCTAACCTTAGTTGTTGGTTTCTTTCCAATGATTTTTGTTTTATTTTTGAGACCCTCTTTTTGAAGTTGCAAATGGTCGGACATTGTATGGCCAATGTGAACGGTAGTTTCACCCGTAGACGGGAAGTTGGTCGGCACTGGAATTTGTATAGTAAGAGGATGTCTAGGCTTAGTGCAAGATCATGTAGGTCTTGCACTTAGCAAGTTGGTGGATACTAGGAAGTGAACTCAATAAAGGCATAAAGTCAAGGTGGGATCACCAACAGAAAGTATTCGACAGTTGGGCCACATTGCACTTTTGGATGCGGTCCCAGTGAGGATAGATGGTCAGATGACCAGTGGGAGCCCAGCGGAAGCATCTCCTAAAAATTAGGGAACTGCTATTTTGGGCCGTGAAATGTGTTCGCGTCATTACCTTCGGTATGACCGGGGGAACACTTTACAACTCTGCCGCGAAGTCAACCGGGCAACCAGTCGGGAGATTTTTAGGCGGCAACCCCAAAACGGGAAAAAGCTTGTAATCGCGCCAAGTGGCACAATTTCATGCACTTGCCTCATTCAGAAAAATGGGCGTTGAATTTTAAGCTGGGAGAGGCCTCATTTGCTGCCTGTCAAGGTTAAGAGCTATGGAGTGCTTTCTTTCCCTCTCATGTACACTGTGATGCTAGGAGTGATGCCCTGCACACTACACACTGCTCTCTCTCTCTCTCCCCTACGTGCAGTTATGTGATGCCCCACAAGAGGGCTCTTCATTTGACTGATGTACAGCTGTGTGGTTTCATGCTTTTGTGTTGAGGAAAGAGCCTCCTTGAGCAGGAACATGGGTAGCTAAGTGCTACTCCAAAGCTGGCACCGGTGAGGGTCATAACCTCACCGTACAGGTGCGTTTTCAGCGCTGTGTATACGCTGTAAATTGACTGTTTTTCAGCCATACGGATGCCAGAACCATTGGGAATAGTGTCCCACTGGCAGAGGACAGTTAGGGGACTGATTGGGGCTGAAAACATGGCAAAAACCAGTAAATACAGGGTGCTGAATTTACTGTTTTGGGCAGGAACCATAGGGTTTATGCCAGCGGAAGTGAGTTCTAACAGGGGAATTGATTTTGCGCAAGTTTTGGGGTTGTTATGTTGCCGAAATTTGGCCAAAACAAGTGGTATCTAGCGGGATACAGGTAAAGGATTCCCATGAATCTACTTTGTAATTTACCCTCTCAAAGTATAAAGAAATACCGAAAGGGGCACCAATTATAGGGCCTACAGGTTGTCGGCGTCTGCTCGGAGCATTCTAGCTTCCGAGCTATGTGTGTACTTAAGTGTTAATTCCCGTCGCAGGTTCCTTATGCAAAGTACTCTCCCTCTGTGTGTGTCTAAAGTAAAGTAAAGAATTTCGGGTGAAAGCCAAAGCCTACCACCCCACGGACCGGTTTGAAGGTTACGTTGTCGGGACCTCAATCACTTTTTCCCCAAGAAGTGAGCCTCAATTGTTTTGGGTAAAGACACAGAGTACAGGAATGCAGGATTACACTATGGCCGACAAAGGGAAGGGCATTATGGAAGAGGGTTCCTCTTCGAAGGACAGACAGGAAACTGCTATGGTGTTCGAGATTGGCGAGAGCTCACAGTCACGTCAGTCTGTACCTCCTGTTGATGTGAATGTCCCTCCAGTAGTACAGGGCTTTATGATTGGGCAACTTGAGGATGATGCATTCAAGACTCAGTTAGTTGCCGCGGTGAATGTCTTTTCGCAGCTGGTGCAAAATCCAAGGTTTATGGAGTTCTTGCAAGCGCCACCAGTGCAACAGCAAAATAGGCAACCTACACCGCGTACAGAGCTTGTTGAGGCTCAAGCCCAAGTACTTTATGCGACTCAGCAGGATAGAGAACACTTGCATGTTACGGAGTCCGGGGCTCCAAAACAAGTTTCTCCCGTGCTTGAACAGGTGGCTAGAACGCCTATTCCACAGGTTATGCCAGTTAAGCCCGCCACCTTTCAGAGCTCGCATGCTGTCTTGAATGGACAGGGAATTGGTTACCAGGCAATGCACCCAGTTTCTCCACCATCCACGATACATCCTGGGTATTTCGGGGGTGGATCTGTGTTCCAAAGTATGGCTGGTTATGCGCCTGGAAGTCAGCCGTACATGCCAGGAACGGTGTTTGGGGGTATGCAAGGCATGATGCCAAACCCCATGTATAGTAGCATCGGCATGCAACAAGGTTTTCAGTGCAACCAGGGCTAGTTTGGGGTGTCACGGGTCATTTTGGCATGGCTGGTTTTTCTGGACAGCAGCCGGATATCGCACCTCTGATGCAAAATGTTAATGGCGAAGATGTGCCGATCATGCCATACTACAGTGCCCATGTGCAGACCATTCCTTGTGACAACTTGGGGACACTGGAGAAGCCGAAAGCTTACAAAGAAGTTGGTGCAGTTGTAAAGTTCAGCACCTTTAGTGGCTTCGAGGATAAAGCAAAGGCTCTCACTTTCCTCCAGCAGTTTGATACAGCTTATGCAGGAGGGAATTTTACAGAGGCCTCTAAGGTCAGGAAAGCTGCGACTTTCTTAAAGGACAATGCGCTTACATGGTGGATGACATTGTCAATGCAAGGACAGGCACCCACCACTTGGAGCAAATGTTTGCATCTGCGTGGTTGTCAAATGAATTTGAAGCCGACGTCATGACAGATTGGCACCAACTTACTTCGGCTACATGCAAGAGCTTGCTGGAGTACAATCGGAGGTTTTGTAAAGCGTTACTCTCAGTGACCTCCTACAGGTTTGTGCCATTGACAGAGCAGATAGAGAAATACTGTTGTGGGTTGCCTAAAGGGCTTTGTGATTACTGTACCAAGAACAGAGTGGCTACCCTCACTCAGCTTATGGAAGTTGCTAACACTGGTTTTGCCTTGTTGAAAGGAGAGGATAGTGGGTTTCTGAGCAACGAGAAAGGAGGGCAGCAAAAGAAAAATTCAGCGAAGAAGCCCTTTGTGAAAACGGCTCCTGAAGTGCCACAGGGGTCAGAAAAGGCCACCAAAGACAAGGATTCAGCCGGGACTTTTGGAGCGCTGTCAAAGAAACAGAAAAGGAAGCCTTTTGTGCGCAAGTCGCTCGAGGAAAAGAAGGTCCTAATGGCTGAAAATAAATGCTTTATATGCGAGCAACTTGGTCACTTTGCTACCAATTGTCCACAAAGGAAAAGACCAGCCGACTTAGATGATAAAGAGGATCAGAAAGGCAAGAAGCCTAATCCCACGGTAGGTTTGGTGCCAGACATGGTGGGTGACAGGCCCAATACAGATGCTAGTGAGTTATGCAGGGCATGGGGTAAAGTTAGGGATCAAAGGGCACTCATCTTCTTTGATCTAGGTGCCAAAGCAAAGTTTATCTCACCTGAGTTAGCTATGAAGCTGGGCATCAGAGCTGAAGAGATGGGATACACAGCACAGGCAGGGTTGGCACGTCCTGGCCACTTAGAGTGTGTTACTCCCATTATTGGAAAGCTGCGTCTGCATATTCAGTCATATGTGGACACAGAAGAGTTCTATATCATGCCATTGGAAGGGTGCGATGCGCTACTTGGGATTCCCTGGATGTTCAGAGTACATGGCGTGCTGGATGTCTTCGGCAAGACGATCACCCTTCAGCATAGGGGCAAAACTCGTGTTTTGGATGTGAAGCTCAAAGGGGAGTCTGTCCCTATTGTATCTGCTTCTGCTATCACTTCTGTAATAGAGAATCATCTTTCTGTGTGCTTGATTTTTGCACGTGATGTCTCAGATAATGATCAATCAAATTTATCTGTGTTAGATAAAGAAAGGTTAGCATTTTTGCAAAAGTTTAATGACTGTTTTTCTGATTATTACTGTCACAATTGCCGGCAGAGAGACTTGAGGACCATCGGATAGATTTGGTGCCAAGGTGTAGCCCACCAAATAGACCTCCCTACAGGGTTAGTGCGGCGCAACAGAAAGAGATTATGGGCTAGGTTGAGGAGTTTTTAGAGAAAGGGCTGATTCAGCCTAGTTCTTCACCCTTTTGCTCCTTAGTGCTCCTAGTGCAGAAGAAGGATGGCTCATGGCGCACGTGTATTGATTACCGTGCGTTGAATAAGAATACCATCAAGAATAGGTTTCCTATTCTTAGAATTGATGATGAGAAATGTGGATGCCTTTGTGTGAGCATGAGTAATCTGCCAAAAGGTCAAGTTTGACAGGCAAAAGGCACCAGGGTTGTTACAACCACTGCCGATTCCGGATAAGCCATGGGAAAGCATTGCTATGGACTTCATCTTTGATGTTCCAAGAACGCCAACAGGGAATGATGGTATATGGACCATTATCTGAAGGTTCAGCAATCAGGCCCACTTTATCCCTGTCAGGAAGAAGATAAAATCTAATTAGATGGCACGCTTGTTCATGTACAATGTGTTTAAGTACCATGGTATGCCACAATCGATTTTCCGTGATCGTGATCCTCGCATGACCAGTTTGTTCTGGAGAGGATTGTTTGAGAACATGGGCACTACGCTCAAGTTCTCGTCTTCGTTTCATCCACAAACTAATGGATAGTCAGAAGAGGCTAATTCTACCGTCTTAGATCTGCTGAAATGCTATGTGTCAGATAATAAGGGCAAGTGGGAACAATATTTTCCTATGCTTGAGTATGCGTACAATAATACGGTGCATTCATCAATTGGCAAAGCACCTTTCGAGATTGTTGAAGGCGGCAAAAAGGTTCCTTCCATTTCGCATACAAAGGACAAGATATTTGAGGCAGATCGATATGTTGAGAACATGGATGAAATGCATAAGAAAATTAAAGTTGCCTTGGAGAAGACTCAGGCAAAGCAGAAAAAGGCTGCTGATCGTCACCGTCATGAACTGCTATTATCACTTGGTGATTGGGTTCTGTTAAGGTTCGAAAAAGGCAAGGTTAAAGAAGATGAAGGGCAAGGAACGGTTGTTTCCTAAGCTGAGTATGTGTTACTATGGGCCTTTTCAAGTGCTTGACAAGATTAGCGATGTGGCTTACATGCTGAAATTGCCTGGTTGGTGGAAGATTCATAATGCGTTTCACGTGAGTCTTCTAAGACCCTTCGTGGGTGATGTGCCAGAAGATATGCCAGATGAGGATCA
Source organism: Adiantum capillus-veneris (assembly GCF_014529385.1). Taxonomy (NCBI): domain Eukaryota; kingdom Viridiplantae; phylum Streptophyta; class Polypodiopsida; order Polypodiales; family Pteridaceae; genus Adiantum; species Adiantum capillus-veneris. The sequence continues at coordinate 30,881,865 of NC_140947.1, forward strand.
GCCAGAAGTTGAGGAACTTGATGAGATTCTGGTACCTGAGCAAGTTTTGACACATAAGGATAGAAATGTTAAAGGACAGTTGCAAGACACTATTTGGTGAAGTTCAAGAACTATCCGCCTATGGATGCAAAGTGGATGGAAGAGCATGAACTGTCAGTCACCAAATGTATTGCAGCTTTACTTTGAAGCCTTTGGGTTACAGCCTATCTATGCCCCAACCCAACGTGTGCAAAGGAGGGGTATGATAGAGTTAGTACATCAAATGTACATATGAATTCAGTGTGATGGATGGAAATGACAAAAGTATGAAGGTCTCATTAAGTCATTTGTATCTATGTGTTACAACCTTTCTTGTGGATAAATGCGATGATAAAAGAGTGTTCATAGCACAAGATCATCAGTGGCGTGTATTTATGGTATGCAATCGAGGACGTTTGTGATTTCAAGAGGGGGGTATGTCACGAAGACATGGCAACTGTTAACTATGTCACGAGGACGTGGCAATTGCTAACCTTAGTTGTTGGTTTCTTTCCAACGATTTTTGTTTTATTTTTGAGACCCTCTTTTTGAAGTTGCAAATGGTCGGACATTGTATGGCCAATGTGAACGGTAGTTTCACCCGCAGACGGGAAGTTGGTCAGCACTGGAATTCGTATAGTAAGAGGATGTCCAGGCTCAGTGCAAGATCATGTAGGTCCCCCCGTCGCACTTAGCGAGTTGGTGGATACTAGGAAGTGAACTCAATAAAGTCAAGGTGGGATCACCAACAGAAAGTATCCGACAGTTGGGCCACATTGCACTTTTGGATGCGGTCCCAATGAGGATAGATGGTCAGATGACCAGTGGGAGCCCAACGGAAGCATCTCCTAAAAATTAGGGAACTGCTATTTTGGGCTGTGAAATGTGTTCGCGTCATTACCTTCGGTATGACCAGGGGAACGTTTTATAACTCTGCCGCGAAGTCAACTGGGCAACCAATCGGGAGATTGTAAGGCGGCAACCCCGAAACGGGAAAAAGCTTGTAATGGCGCCAAGTGGCACAATTTCATGCACTTGCCTCATTCAGAAAAATGGGCGCTGAATTTTAAGCTGGGAGAGGCCTCATTTACTTCTTGCCACTCACAGGTTAAGAGCTATGGAGTGCTTTCTTTCCCTCTCATGTACAGTGTGGTGCTAGAAGTGATGCCCTGCACACTGCACACTGCTCTCTCTCCCCTACGTGCAGTTATGTGATGCCCCACAAGAGGGCTCTTCATTTGACTGATGTACAGCTGTGTGGTTTCATGCTTTTGTGATGAGGCAAGAGCCTCCTTGAGCAGGAACAGGGGTAGCTAAGTGCTACTCCAAAGCAGGCACCGGTGAGGGTCATAACCTCAGCGTACAGGTGCGTTTTCAGCGCTGTGTACGCGCTGTAAATTGATTTTTTTTCAGCCATACGGACACCAGAATCATTGGGAATAGTGCCCCACTGGCAAAGGACAGTTAGGGGACTGTTTGGGGCGCAGGTTTTGGGGTTGTTATGTTGCCGAAATTTGGCCAAAACAGGGGGTATCTAGCGGGATACAGGTAAAGGATTCCCAGGACTCTACTTTGTAATTTATCCTCTCAAAGTATAAAGAAATACCGAAAGGGGTGCCAATTTTGGGGCCTACAGGTTGTCGATGTCTGCTCGGACTATTCTAGCTTCCGAGCCGTGTGTGTACTTGAGTGTTAATTCCCGTCGCAGGTTCCTTCTGCAAAGTACTCTCCCTCTCTGTGTGTCTAAAGTAAAGTAAAGAATTTCGGGTGAAAGCCAAAGCCTACTGCCCCACGGGCCGGTTTCACCGGCGGTCTTCGACTCATACAAGTTGGGAGGCTTTGTCAGTGGAAACTTCCAAAAGCCGAAGGATCCAGTGGCAACAAAGCTAGTGAAGCTATGGTAGCATGCTAATGCCTAGATTGGATCATTTATTATCCTCAAAAGCACACCATCGATCATCAGTCACATCCGATTGATGAAGGACTTGAAAATGATTTGGGATCGACTTACCTAGCCTCTACACTAGGGCAAACACCAGAGAGAGGTGAAGAGAGATCGCTAATGAGAGAGAGGGAGATTGATTGCTAATTTGCAAAGGCGCTTGCGATAGGGGTGATGAGAGAAAATGCTAGTGAGGGGAAGAAGGGAAAACGTTAGAGAGATGATCTCTAGTCCTAGAACGTTGGCACAATCCGCAATGCACTGAATCAATATGCAAGGTCCCTATATAGGGACCTTCTTGCCCGACCCACACGAATACCCACAAGTGATAAATTGGAAATTGACTAGACTGGTCACCTGCTGGCATAAAACTGGACAAACTGCAGATAGTAGGGACTTTGACCCTAGGAAACCCTAGGAACAGGGGTCTTGCCTCATGCCAGCCTACCGGGTTGGCGCATACTGCCAAAAAAGGAATGTCTACCTAAAATACCTCCGGGCATAGCCCCTTTCTCCCTAATCTTCTCCCGGGAAATACTGGAGCCACCTCCGGCGGACGGAAGATGAAACTCACATGAAAATGATTTGTGCAGGGAGTACAATCATGAGATGCATGTATCTAGCTGCCCCATCCGATACCCAAATCTGGGGTGTAGAATATGATGCCTGGATGGGTAGGGAATAAAGAGCCCACGAAGGAGAGTTGCAAGGCCTCATCTTTAAGTGACGTAGGTGCGCCACGAGGGATTGATGGCAAAGATTTGCAGGACCAGATCTTGAGGCAAGGGTGTGGGTTCAAAACCCCAAAAAATTATAAATGCCATGCGGCTCCTAGCTCGAGTTGCGACTCCAGCTCTGACCAGCGTCGCTGACATAGGTTATCTAGCCATCACCCTAGCATGTATTCTTTGAAATGATGGTTCATGCGGCTAATTGCATTTATTAATGTCGCTGCACCTACCACATCATCCAACGGCTGGGAAGGATCCCATCGTCAATCTCTCCTAGGTATGAATCATGTAATAGTGTATGAATCTTATGGTTGTATAGTGGAGCTCCTTTTATGTTGATTATTTTTGTGAAAAAACGTATTCAAAGGAGACCACATTTATGGGATTTGCAAAAGATTAGAACTCAAAAACTTCTGCATTTGCATAGCTTTTACCTTGTGCTGATAATAATGAGCTAAAACACCACCTCGATTTAGAAAGTAACTTTCTGAAATAGACAATTGTGTCTATTACCTCTTCCAAAGTCCTAAGCATTTGTAAACTCGATATGCAGTTGTAAGTTGAAGTACTTATCAGAATGCTTATGAGGTTGTGGTTCAAAGCATTAGTAGACATTAAAATATAATAGCAAGGCTTATCGCTTTTAAGTAGCTAACTTTTACAGAATATCTTAAGTATTACATAAACCTAGCCTCAAATTTTGGTAGAAATTTTATTGGAAAACTTGTAATGATTCTGAAAGATAAGTAGTCACAGGGAGAATTGCTTATTGCTGTTCACCTCTTAAACCTAGTCATATTGATAAATTTACCTGGAGAGGTATTTATTAATTTTCAGATTAATTGTGCAAACTTGAATCCTGGTGGTAATTCGGACACTAGAATGTGCAATTACAGAACAAGTATTTTTAGATAAAGCATGCGTGTTTTCTAGCTAGAGAATCCGAAGTGCTGCTGTGATGTGGATATGTCTGATGGTGCTTGATGTTCAATGGCAAGATGGCCAGTCTGGATGTGTTTGGATGCTAATATTGAATCCATTTTTTTGAGAGGCTGCAATTTCACCATCATTACTTTCTCTATGCCTTGCAATCAGTTTCTTGTTAGCTTAGCACTTTTTTTCTTTGTTGCAGGTTCTCCTAAGTGCTTATGATAAACTCAAAGCCTCACCAAATGGTTTTTATGTGGTTGTCGGTGGTATCACTCCTACACCTCTTGGCGAAGGGAAATCAACGACTACTGTTGGCCTATGTCAAGCACTTGGAGCTCATCTGGGTAAAAAAGTACGTGTTGGTGCTTTTAACAGTGACTCTTTGTTTTGTCCTTTCACCTTTAATGTCCGTCTCTGGGGCTGCTCAATTTTTTGGTGAATGCAATTGTTTTTTTAACCTTTTTTAGGTGCAATCTGACTTATTGTATATTTGTTTTGATTGATCCAATTTTTAACAAGTAAAATTTGTGCTGTCTTGTTAAATTATTGCTCATTTGTGTTCTTTAAATTCTTGTCAATGTGTGGTTTGTTCCTGTTTTCTGTTTTGCTTATGGGGTTTGTTGATGTTCTGTTTCCTTTGTCATGTTTTCTGGAATCTGTTGGTTATTTCAGCATATGCTTTGTCTTGCAGCTTTCTAGAACATTGGATGGTACCTTTATAAGTTTTTTGCATGTCTAGGTTTTTCCACAGTTGCAGGCACTGAAAGGAAATTGAGGTCAGGTATCCGTTGTGCAGGTGGTTACTTGTGTGCGGCAACCAAGTCAGGGTCCTACCTTTGGAATCAAAGGGGGAGCAGCCGGTGGTGGATACAGTCAAGTGATACCAATGGACGAATTCAACCTGCACATGACTGGGGACATTCATGCCATCACTGCGGCTAACAACCTTCTTGCCGCCGCTATCGATGCTCGAATCTTTCATGAGTCGACTCAATCTGACAGAGCTCTCTTTAATAGGCTGTGCCCTGCTGACAAGGAAGGGAAACGTGTGTTTGCACCTATCATGCTGAAACGCCTGAAAAAACTTGGAATTGAAAAGACTGATCCAGGAGAATTGACGCCTGCAGAGGTAAAACGATTTGCACGACTTGATATTGACCCAGCTCAAATTACCTGGAAGAGAGTGATGGATGTGAATGATCGCTTTTTGCGGAAAATTACAGTCGGGCAGGGTCCGGAGGAGAAAGGTATGGTGAGGGAGACGGGCTTCGATATTTCAGTAGCCAGTGAAATAATGGCAGTTTTGGCATTAACAACCTCACTTGCAGACATGAGGGATAGGTTGGGAAGAATGGTCGTTGGAACAAGCAGGGGAGGTGACCCAGTAACTGCCGATGATCTTGGTCTTGGTGGTGCCTTGACAGTGTTAATGAAAGATGCAATAAACCCAACCTTAATGCAGACCTTAGAAGGCACACCAGTTTTGGTACATGCAGGTCCCTTTGCCAATATTGCACATGGAAATTCCTCCGTCATAGCTGATCAAATCGCTCTCAAGTTGGTGGGGGAGCATGGTTTTGTAGTCACAGAGGCAGGATTTGGGGCTGACATTGGAACAGAAAAATTCATGAATATCAAGTGCAGATACAGTGGACTGACACCTCAGTGTGCGGTGATTGTGGCCACTGTAAGAGCTCTTAAAATGCATGGTGGAGGGCCTGAAGTGGTGGCTGGAAAGGCCTTGGATCATACTTATAAATCTGAGCAAGTCGATCTAGTGAAGGCCGGTTGCTCTAATTTGGCGAGACATATTCAGAACACGAAATCTTATGGTGTGAATGTTGTGGTGGCCATTAATGCTTTTGCAACCGATACAGAAGCAGAGTTTTCAGTTATTAAGGAAGCTGCAATTGTTGCTGGTGCATTTGATGCGATTGTGTGCACTCATCATGCCCGAGGTGGTGCTGGGGCGGTGGGTCTCTCTTGACATTTGCACACCTGTTTCTTAAAACCTGGTGGTTTATCTTGTGTGTTTTTTCTTTGTAGTGTGTTTGTAATAGAATATGGAAACCTTGTGCACAGGTGGATCTTGGGGTTGCCGTGCAGAGGGCCTGTGAGCAGCATCGTACTGCCTTGAATTTCCTTTACCCACTTGATCTAAGCATCAAGGGAAAAATAGAAATGATTGCGAAGTCGTATGGGGCAGATGGTGTGGAGTATTCGGCTGAGGTGGGTATGATTTCAAATTGTGGAGAGCATATGCTTTTGTACTGAGTTATGTGTTTATTCATTATTGGGTTGGATTGTTTTCATGGCAGGCTGAATTGCAGATTGAAACTTACACAAGGCAAGGATTTTCTGGGTTACCGATTTGCATGGCAAAGACACAATATTCTTTTTCTCACAGTGCAAGTTTGAAAGGTGCCCCATCTGGTTTCACTATACCTATTAAAGAAGTTAGAGCCAGCATTGGTGCTGGATTCATTTATCCATTGATTGGCACCATGAGCACAATGCCGGGTTTACCAACACGCCCTTGTTTCTATGACATTGATTTGGACCTTGAGACTGGCCGTGTCTTGGGTCTGTCTTGAAATATGCTATCTTGTCAGTTCGGGACAGGATATGGGGTTTTGAGCAAGTGATTGATGCAAGCTATCATGTTTATTCGGTTTTTCACCAGAACTTGTTTGCTGACAGATGTATAGTGCTGCTATGATCAACTCTTAAGGCCTTGGTTGTACTGAATTTGGGCCCAAATTCTTCAATGGCATCCCTTCATTTGTACTAAAAGGAGTGCTTATTAATATGAAGTAAAAGTGTCCTTAATTCCAAGTCATTGAGAAACTAAGCACACGACCATCAAACATTTTGGTGATTACTTCCAGAGTTCTAATCAATACCCTTCATGTGGCACAAATTGCTGGTAAAGAAAATTCCTGCTTTGGAGCCGATGAGAGCTTCATCCTTCATTTTTACTTCAGACATAGAAAAATGGGCTTGGGTTACCAGCCCCATCTCTGCATTCTTCTTGTAAAGCATTGCGTACGATATATCTAAACATTATCAGGTGGTGCCTGCAGAATCTTCAGCTGGAATAGATGCATTGTGCTCAATTGTGCGGATGGTGCATGCGCTTGGATAGCATGTTCCCTCTGTGTTTCTCTTTTCTCCTGTGGTCCTCCTCTCCTTTCTCTTCTTACAGAGCAAAAAGTGCACAAGGGTCAGATCTAGCAATCACGTAGAAACATTGGGGTTGAGAATATGGAGCTGATGTGAAGGATGTAAATTTTCATGTGGACAGCTGGATGCCGATAGCAAGGCACATGCATTGGTGTAAACTGTGGTAGATGGGTAACTTGGAATATGCAAGTGTGATTATCGAGGATGATGTTGCCTTGCATAAGTGAGGACAAGGCAAAGTTTTGAAAAGCGATTGCTGAGAACCAAGCCAGGCACGATAGATGAACTAACAGCACTTTAATTATCACATACACCCATATAAACGATAACAAAGCAATATTGACAACATTTTGAACATCTGTTGCATTGTATATTCACATGCAGAACCTATCCCTGGTATTCAGGAGAAATACACCAGTTAAGTTGACACAAGCATTCTGTGGTTTGTCACAACACTAGGTCTTGACATGGTGACTGTTCCCACAGTGAATAGGAAGGTCTTATGCAAGGTGGGATTCTCATGAGAAGCGATTCTTGTTGTGAGAGTAATTGAATAATGTCATATAGAAAAGTTAATGTGACGTTATGGAGAGGAGAAAAAAGAGAAGAATTGGCTTGATTAATTCAAATCATGCTCCTGCATGTGATTAGTTTGGATAGTATAATGACGGGCATTTAGGGTTGACACATCGGAATTCTTCAATTTGCAAGTTGCAAAACTTACCTCACAATTGTAGGATGCTATCTTGGCTCTAGCACATGGTATGCGATGGTATATATGACTCATGGGTGTATGCACCAAGTGAGAGTTCATTGGAAGTGGTCATAGGACACAACCCATTCCCCTCAAACTCCCTCGGATGAAGACACCCCAATCATCCCACACAGAGTAGATCGAAGCTCTTTGGGCACATAAGCATATGCCTCACATCCAAAGCCACGCAAATAATCATACTGTGGCTTCTTTGTAGACCATAGTTCCTCTTGATTTTGGTAATTCAATGACGTACTAGGTAGCCTGTTAATGACGTGCATTGCTATCAGTGTTGCTTTTGCCCAAAAACAGTCAGATTTGCCATAGAAAGCATAGTTGTAACTAGTTGTGACTCACTTTGGGATCGTTTGATTCATCCGTTTTGCAACTCCATTTTGATTGAGTGTGTAAGGACTAGTAAGTTGCCTCTTAATACCTCTCTTGCTACATAAATTTTCAAACTCCCTAGAGACATGCTCTTCACCATTATCAGCTCTTGAGCTTCTTGCCAAATTGATTCTCTATCAATACTAAGAATTTCTGGAAAGCAGAGAAAACTTGATTCTTAGATGCAAAGGATAAACCCATATCTTCTTAGTAGAATCGTTTATAAAGGTCACAAAATAGCTAGCTCCCTCAAGGATTTGGTCATAGGACCGTAAACCTTGCTATGAATAAGTTCTAGTGGCTGCAAATGCTTCCTGTCGAATGACGATGGGGTTTTCTTAGTTCGTTTGCCATAGATGCAATGCTCACACATAGAAAAGTTTGAAAAACTTAACACACGTAAGTAACCAAAATGTTATCATTCCCTTTTGGCTCATATGGCCTAAGTGGCTGTGTCACAACATAGTAGACGGTAGCTCGATTATGGATATACAATCCTCTTTTACACACGAGACAAACATAGAGTAAAGTTTTCCATGCTTCTGACCTTTGAGAATAACAAGATTGCCCTTTTTAATTTTCCATAAATTATTTTCCAAGGTGGTTGTGTAATCCGAGTTGTCAAGCTAACCAACAGATATCAAAATCTTCGCTTAACTTGGGGACATGTTTGACATTCTTGACTATGAATTACGTGCCATTATGCAAAACTAGACTCTAGCATATTGAGCTCCTCAATTTTAGCTTTGCCCATTCCATCATTGTCAAACTTCTTTAAGTTCTAAGACTTTTTCTTGTCTCTTTGCCATTTCTTTAAATGCTCTTTCTTGTGGCAATGATAGCACTCAACATTTTGTAAATAACCTCTAGATTTGCTACGAGAATTCTCCTGATCCTCACTTTTGGCACGATTATGAGTGTGACCTCTCTATCTTTTGCCATTGGCAATATACACATTACCTTACTTTTCAGGCTCCATAGAATTCTTACAAATCTCTTCACTGAGTAGACATGAAACTACAACATCATAGATCATTTTTTCCTCAAGTACAAAGTTGCTTATGGCTGTGCATAATATGTTTCATGAAAAGGGTAGAGAGGATAACAAGAAGATAGACCGTACTTTGTTGTCAAAATCTAGTCCTTGTGACGTTAATTGACTGAAAAGTACATTGAACACATTCAAAGTGCTCAAAAACTGTGTCACTTTCTTTCATGGAAAGCTCAAATAGCTTTTCATGAGGAACACCTTGTTACTTGCGCTGTTGCTCTTATATGTTTTGCACAACTTGTCCCATAAAGCTTAAGCAGAAGTTTCACCCATGATAGTGAAAAAGGACTTTGCAAGGTATAGGTACGTTAAATTAGGGTTCTATATAAAATTTCAACATGTTCCTAATTTGCGTTTCTTGATCTTCTTGTTATTTTAGCATATAATAAGTAGTGGAATTATTTTGAGCCGAAAAAGATTGTTTTACAAGCTTTTGGAAGCATGGGCAATGGATATCAACTTCCATGGTTAAAAGAAGCGTTATTTGTTTGATAATTGTTTGAGAAATGTTTTGAATCACTGTTTAATCCTGTTCGATAATATTGTTTGGGTATTATATGAAATCGTATGATCTTGTTTGGACCTATTTGAATCTTGTCGATGTGCTATCCAAACTTGTTTGATTCTCATTCAACTTGTTTGGTATTTGTTTAAACTTTTTATGAGGTCACTATACGTGGTCTATCGTTAAGGCATAGCTTGTTGTTGGGGATAATATTAGCTAGTCTAAGAAATTTAGTTTGAGCAATGTCTATAATTATGTCAATGTTTGTATGCCGATAGATTTACCATCTAAACGGGCGATTCTACCTTGGAGCTTTGATGTTTTCTACAACTACTTGTTTGGACTTGATGAAATACTTGCTTTGAGCAAAGGGAAAAACTTGCCTTGAGCAGATGGACAAGTTTATATTTCCTACATCGAGCAGATGGACTGGTGTAGAACAAAGTTGTAACAGTTTTTAGTATGGTTGGACAAGAGTCTAGGATCCATCCATACAATGGATGTGCTCTAAGCACATGTACTTAATTTCATATTCATGTTTATGGGAATGCATTTGTGGACACATACTTTTTTGGAGATTTGACTCTAGTGCATCAAGAGTTCTGGATTGGATAAGATAAAGTACATGAATGGTAATCTTAGTGCACCAAAAGTCTTGAAAATGATGAGAAGACCAGGGAGATCATCATTCTGAAATATGAAGAATTTAATAAAGTATGAGATAACAAGATAGAAGCTAATTGTGGAACTGGATATTCTATGGATGCATGCCTTAGAATGCACCATCTAGAAGAGATGGCCATTGGCATGTCTGCATGAAGTCAGTGCCTGCTCAAGTATCAAATTTCTTCTTGTAGGAGGGAGTTTCTTTTGGGGAGGGGGGGGGGGGGGGGGTCACAACTTGGTGAGCTAGCATGTTGGCACCATATAAAAAAGACAGAATGAAGAGTTGAGCTCAAATTTCACTTGAACAAAGAACTCAAACTTGGCAACAATAGCTTTCAGAGAGCACTCAAAATGTGGTGCGATTTGAGGTGCAAAACGCGGGAATAGGCAGCTAATATGGTAGGTGCTTTTGGGCTCCCACTTTGAAAGAAATTGACATTTGGGACTTTTTGAATGCTATCTTTGGAGACCAGTTGTGTTTGGGGCTTTGAGCCATGTAAAAGCAAGAGGCAAGGTACCTATAAAAGTGAGGCCTTGTGAGAGCTATCAACATCCAGTTGGAGCCAGACTCCCACCAATGGTTGTATCTAAGAAAATCAACTTATAAAAAAGACCACAAGGGGTGCGACGTCAAGGGCCCAATACATCTAGGAGAGGAACTCCACCTTACCATGTCTCGTCTTAAAGTGTGAAGTGCCCGTCAACTCAAGTACTAAAAGTATTATAGATTGGTTCCAATTGTGCGAAAATCGGTTCCTACTGATCTTTCCATCACCACGTGGTGCCTCAAGTTTCAAAATAATGCACTTCATGTTATTAGTATATGATACATGAAAGCACTAGATGGTGTTGTTCCATAAGAAGCTTGGAATTGACGAACACCTTTGCATGATCATTTGAAGTATATTTTTCTTGGTTGTGAAGAAGATGGTGAGATTAGATGTCATTGGATCAACAGTCTCATAAGATAATATGTACAGTGATTTCATATTCAATGAGAAGAAAATTCATACGATCCCTTGAAAAGAGGTAGAGAAGAGGAATGATAACCTTTAAGGAGATTATACCTCTATTTATGAGAGATGAGAGGCTACTATCCATGGGCTACAAGGTTAAAAAAGTGTGTGTATTGGCTCCTAGTACCTCTAAGAATTTACAAAGTAGTATCAGTGTGACGAGTAGTGTTGAAATGTGGAGAGCCATCCTGTTATGATGAGTCTATGTTATGAGATGACAGTGGAGAGTGCTATATAAAATTAGAGGATAATTTATTATAGAAGATTTGGGCAAGGGGTTTAAACCTATGCCAAAAGGGGGAAGGATGCTTTGTCATGTAAATAGGTATATATCTTGCAAATCACATTGAAGGACGTTGTTACCATATACATGTGGTAGTGATGTGTGTGAACACACTAGGACCGCTGGGGCATTTTTTCCCTCTTTAGGAGGTTTTTTCCCCCGTGCATTGTATATACGCCCATCACTCTCGTAGAGCTTGGTCTGCTCAGAATTTTGATTTGGGCTCATTTCGGCCTCCGTTTCCACTATAGGCAGGTCTGCACAGGCTATTTCGTCATTTTGAGCAGAATGTCTGTCAATGCCGTTTTCTGCATAACAGGTGCCTTATAGTCTTCTACGGTTTGTGCTATATAGCACAGGTTGTTCCCGCTTCGTTTCTCCTATTTTTGGGCAATGTTCACATCAGGTGCAGCATTTACCATGGCTGACAACAACAACACAGATGTGTTCAAGATGTTTCCTGCTGAGGACAGGTTGGATGGGGACAACTACCCTATGTGGGCTTATATGATGCAACATGTTCTTGTGTCAAAGGGTGTGTGGAACATTGTGCAGGGCATTGATGTACGTCCTGGTTCTGAGGATGTAGGCGATGTTGAGGATGTTGCAGGTCTTGCTGCAAGGATTGTTGTTGTTAGAGTTGTTTTGCCTATGACAGAACAAGCTCGTTGGGATGTTAACGATGCGCAAGCTCATGCATTGATTGCGTTGTCTGTGAAGCACACCATTGTTCCTCACATCCGTTCACCGAAATCTGCAAAACAGGCTTTGGATATTCTAGTTGGTCTTTATGCAAGTCGCAATGAGGCTAAAATTGCTTTGCTGCGTAAAGAGCTAGAATCGAAGATGATGCACGAGGAAGATGATATGGACACTTTCCTTGCTAGTGTCAAGGATATCAATGAGCAACTTATTTTTGCGGGAGAAGTCATTTCAGACAGTTCCCTTGTGCAGACTGTTCTTGATGCCTTACCAGATTCTTAACAGACTTTTTCTAGTACTTGGAGACTTATGACCCAAGGAAATCCTGAAGTTGTCAAGTTTGATGCATTATGCACATTGCTGTTGCAAGAGTCACTTTCTAGAAAAAACAGGACTAGGCAGCGTGCAGTTGAACAGGCTTTTATTGCTTCTCAAAGAAAGGGTGGTAACAGTAATGCAGCCACTTCTTATGGTTCTGCTACGAGTGGCAAAAATTCTGTTCCTAATGCTTCTGCTGGCAGCACTTCGTCTAGCAATTCTGGTGATAAGGGCTAAAAGAAGATGCGTTGCCATTATTGTAAAGCTAATGATCACTTGATCAAGCAGTGTCCTAAGTTGAAGGCCAAAGAGGCTAAGAAGAAAGAGGGTGGTTCCACTGCAAATGCTGCATCCACTGCAAATGCTGGTTCCACTACAAATGCAGCCATTGTTGAGTCTTCTGTGCAAGGAGACTGTAATGATGATGTTGATGCAGAATGGGCTTTTAGTGCAGAGTGCACTTACAATCCTGCTGTCCATGATGCATGCTTGTCAGTTGCTGCAGATTCACATGTGTGGTATTTCTACAGTGGTGCTACAAAGCACATTACCTCACATCGTGAATTGTTTACCTCTCTCGAGTCTGTCCCTCATGGGAATTCAGTCACTTGTGCCAACAATGCCTCTTATCCAGTTCAGGGAGTTGGAAAGATTGTGCTTACTGCTGCTAATGGCAGTTCTTTCACACTTGTTGATGCACTTTATGTACCTGGGATCAAGAAGAATCTCTTGTCTGTATCCGCACTTGCTAGAATTGGACTTGTAGTCAAATTTGCGGATGATAGATGTACAGTTCATGATCTCAGTTTTGGTGATGAAATTGTTGCATCTGGCCTTTTGTGCCGTGGGCTGTATAAGCTCACTTTGTATGACAAGTGTGGACAAAATTTTGCAAATGCTGTTGCAGATTCAAGGGCTATTTCAGATGCAAAACTTTGGCATGCACGTTTTGGTCATCTGAATTTTGCCAGTTTGCTGCGTTTGCAGAAATCTGATATGGTTTCTTCTTTGCCACCTCTTGAAGCACCTGTCAAACATGTTTGTAAAGGCTGTAGTTTGGGTAAGATGCAGCGTTCTAAGTTTCCAAAGGATGGTTCAGTTCGGGCCACATGCAGGTTGCAGCTTGTGCATAGTGACGTTTGTGGACCCATGCAAACTCCGCCCTTGGGCATTTACCTATACTTTGTGACTTTCATTGATGATTAGTCCAGGCATGCATGGGTATTTCCGCTTAAAGCGAAGTCCGAAGTTTTTATGTGCTTCAAACAATTTCTGGCTATGGCTGAAAATGTCTCGAAATGTACTATGGGCACCCTCCGTTCTGATCGAGGGGGGGAGTATATGTCTCATGAATTTAATGCATTTTTGGCTAGTCGTGGGATAAAACACCAATGTACAGTGCCTTATACACCTCAGCAAAATGGTGTTGCTGAGAGGAAAAACAGGTCACTGACGGAAATGGCACGATGTATGGTCAAAAGTCAAGCTTTGCCACATTCTTTTTGGCTTGAGGCCATCATGTGTGCCACTTATGTACTTAACAGGTGTCCTACAAAAGCTTTGCAGTCTATTACTCCATATGAAACATGGCATGATAGAAAGCCTTCTATTGAGCACATGCGTGTTTTTGGCTGTTTGGCATATGCTTGGTGCCACAAGTGCAGCGCAGAAAATTGGATGATAAGGTTGTCAAATGTATTTTTGTTGGTTATAGTGTTGAAAGCAAAGGTTACAGGTTGTATCATCCGCAAATAAAACGTATTCTTGTTTCTCCGGATGTAGTGTTTGTGGAAGATTCTGTTCAGCCCTTGCTGTCATGTACTAGAGACAGTAATGTAAGCTCAAAGGACATTTATGACACTTTGTTGCCTCTTTTCAGTGGTGGAAATACGAATGTAAGTTCCAATAAGGCAAATGTACAGCCTATGGGGGTTTCTGAAAATGGAAGTCATTATGGTTTGAGGCAAGAACCAAGAAAATGGTAAATAAGTTTGATACTTTTATGAATTATTAAGGATACAAGAATAGCGAGATTGATCATTGCTTCTACACAAAGAAAGTTATAGATGATAGTCTTTTGATCTTGATCCATTATGTGGATGATATGCTCATTGCTCGGGCGAACAATTTGGAGGTAGATGCATTGAAGGATTTGGGAGAAGCAAACCTCATTCTTGGCATGCACATTATATAGGACATGTCAAAGAAGGTTCTTTAGTTGTCACATAAAGAGTACATTTGGGGATAGTAAAGAATTTTAATATGGAGGGAAAAGGCCAATTTCCAATCCTTATCTAAATCTTATCGAAGAGGATTGTTCAAAAGCTGATAAGAGAAGGGTTGAGATGGTCTAGATTCTGTATACATCTAAAAGTTGTTAGTATATTTATTATGAATCTCAAAAAGAAGCATTGGGCAGCAGTGAAAGGTGTGTTGAGATACTTGTATGGTAGAAATGAGTTGTACCATTCAAAAAGAAGCATTGGAGGCAGTGAAAGGTTTATTGAGATACTTGAATGGTACAAAGGAGTTGAGATGGCCAAGATTCCTTACACATCTACTGGTGGTTCTGACCATGATTTGGACTCATGAAGACGTTGCATTTGTCTTGAAATTTGTTATTAGGATATTTATTATGAATCTATAAAAGAAGCATTGGGAGGCAGTGAAAGATGTGTTGAGATACTTGAATAGTATAAAGGAGTTGTGTATTTGCTTGGAAGGTAACAATGCATGTGTAGTTGGCTACAAGGATGTAGAATATTTAAGGAACATGAACAATAGAAGGTCTTTGTCAAGTTATGTCTCTTTACATTTATTGGTGGTGCACTTTCATGGAAATCTTGTCTACAAGAATATAAGACTCAACCTATCACAGAAGTAGAGTATGTTGCCGAATCAAGTAAGGAAGCTATACATCTAACTCATCTAGTGGAATATTTGGGAATTTATATAGAGGTTCTTATTTTCCATTATAATAGTCAAAATGGTATCAAACCAGCATGGAGTCTAATGTTTCATGCGAAGACAAATAAAATTGATGTGAAATATTGCTTCCTTTGTGAAGTGCTTAAGGACAAGCGCATCAAAATTTTCAAGTTTCACAAAAATAAGAGCCATGTGGATCTAGTAATTAAAGGTTTACCCTTTGAGAAGTTTTCACTATGTCAAGTTATGTCTAAAGGCCAAGTGCCTCCAGCTGGTCTTTGTCTGATCACCCAGCCAACATACTAGTTATGTATTATCATCCTAAATTAATAACGCCATCGACTTGGAGATTTCCTAGTAGCTCGAGTCTCTCTCTCTCTCTCTCTCTCTCTCTCTCTTCTTTTTTGCTTCTACTGCTACTTTGACCTTATTGTGGTGCAATCGCCTCTTATAACCTTTGATCTCATGTACACTCACTTTGCTTCATGTCTTTTTGAGAAACGCCTCTCGTGCACATGTCTATGAGGGCACTTACTTGTATTTTTCTATTGTTTGTACTACACAAAAAATGTCAACGTTTATTTATGTATACCCTGACCTAGGGAGCTCAAAGTGTCCAACTAAATGTGGTTGATGCACGCTCAGTGCCTTGTACATGCGCTACATTGTTTTCGTACTTTGAGTGAGAAAAACAATGGTTGAGCATCGATTTTTTTTCTATTGTAGTTATTTCTTATATTAAAACTATGGTGCTACCCATTTCCATAGTCTACCATGCTTTGCCAATGTCTCTCCTCAAGTTTCTCTATTCTGGTCACTTTGTTTCTTTCCCTCGAGTATCTCTCTATCTCTTACATTATGCTATTTGTGCTCCCCTATTCGTTGTTCACCTTGCACCACCATTGTGTACGAGTCCACACTACAACTCCCACTACACCAACACACCCACCATTGTAGCATATAGTGCATGTTTAGAATGGCCTCACTTTGCACATTGGCAACCTTAAGACATAGAAATTAGTGATACCATACTTTTGAAATGTGGAGCTTGCTTCTACCCGTTGAGACATTTCTTAAGCTTACATACCATACTTTCATTTACCTGCTCAATAAAACCCTTTGTTTATTGGATATAAGACTCCTTTTGGCCGTCATGTAAGAATGCATTTCACCTTTACTTGGAAAGGCTTCATGTACTCTTGGAAATTAAAGCACGTATGACATGAAAAGTAGTCTTCTTCACAACTTGTCCATATGTTGAAGCAAGTTGTAGGTAATGATTTATGTGATTTGATGTAGACACCACCTTCCTCAATCGCTTTCACTTTATGAGTTTTTTTTGTGTGAGTATTCTAGGCATATATGGGTTATCCTTTTGAAACCATATCTTAAGTATTTGTTTTGTTCAAAAAATCATTTTGAAATACCTTAAGTCATGTGTTAGTAGACCCATATGAACCACTCCACAGAAAGTTGCATTCTAGGTGGAACATGCATGGCATGACTCCCAAGTTAAGAGTCATGCGAGATCTTTGCTCATTTCTTTCATGTCCTGTTCAATCAAGTTGATGTGTACTCGCAAAGTGGGTACCGAAAATTACATAGATAACATGGCATCAAATTCTTAGACTAAAATGAATGGAGTAGTGTTCAAGGCCATGCTATAGGACACTTCATATGCCTTTAGTATAGAATGCAATTCTTAGACTAAACTGAATGGAGTAGTGTTCAAGGCCATGCTATATGCCACTTTATATGCCTTTAGTATAGAATGCAACTGATTTTCCTAGTTTGTTCTACCCAAATTGACAATCTTTGTAAGGACATAGCTTAAGATCTTGTTTGTGTGTTTAGATTGGCCCTTTGCTTGTGGGTGAGAGGGTGCACAATTTTTATGAATGACCATGAACTCATTTAGCAATTGTTCAATCACTTCACTCGAAAAATGTGTTCCCCTTTCACTAACTATTCCTATTAGTAGGTCATAGCATGAAAATACTTACATGTACAAAAACAAATCTATTGTTCGAGCATTGTTCTTCTGCATGGCTTTTCTTTCAGCCCACTTTGTCAGAAAATCTATGGCTACAATGACATATTGATCTTGAATTATATATGTTGAAGGGTGTATGAGTCCCATAAAGTCTATGCCCCATGTGGTAAATGCTCTTGCTCCCACCATTCGTCTCAAAGGAATCTTATCCTGTGTGGCATTTAGCCTTTGGCATGCATCACATCTTTTACGTACTCTTTGGCATCGGAGAGTAGAGTTGACCACCATATTCTAACCATCATTATCAATCTTCTAGTCAAATCTGTTGAAAAATGCCCTCTTGCTAGTCTCGCATGTGCCTACTCTAGGTTAGGTATGTATTCCTCTTCATAGACACATAATCAAATCTGTTCATCTTTATATCACCTGTATAATTGGTCTGCTATTAGACATAATTTTGAGCTTCAACATTAAAAGCTCATTGCTGCATTTGATCATTTGTTTAAAAATTATTTGCTTGAAAGAAATTGCACCAGATTTTTACCCCACTTAGGCACCACCATAATCTAGAACAATATGGTGGATGGTATGGGAGATACCTTATGGAATTGTTTGCATTGTTCCACATACTTATTGACATCTTGCTTCATTGATGGCCGATACATGCCAAGCCATTTGAGTCACTTAATGGATTGATCCTTTGCAAGATGAAGAATTGTGATGGTTTTATTAGCCCGAGTCAAATAGAAGCTGTGCTCTTTAGGCTCTATACATAAAGGAAATACTCCATCGTAAGTTTAGTCTTCTTGCTTGTAACTTGTACACAACAGTTTGCTTGATTATCTTGGGAGTTATAAACAATGGGATTTTTTTAACATTAAAACCATCTTGAACCATCATTAGAGTCATAATACTTTTAAGACATCTTGAACCCATTTCAACAAATAATAGATATGCATATTGTAGATCATCATCTACCCCTTTTGGTGCCTCACCCAATGTAATCCTGGATTGTTTTAAGCTATAAAGATGTGCTATTGTGTTATGGTTAAATCCAATTCTGGCAAGAGTGTGAAAATATGACACCCCATTCCCCAAAGTCTAAAACAAGTAAGAGCCTTCTCTTCTATAGTCATTTTGAAACCCATATATTGATTGTGGAAGATGCGAACTCTTTCAGTCCTCAATACTTGGTCAAAGCTAGACAAATTATCATTTGGGTCCCATTTCCATTATACTTCTTCACCCATTTCTAAAAATTCCTTACACGGTCCACTCCAACCCTTTAAGAAACTACATTTCCCATTCTTAAGTCTTGGACCAATGTGTTATGAAGTTGTGACCCCCTTGGCCCTCTATTGCTCTCATAAGTTATGATAGGATTTGTTCTTCCCCTCATTTATCTAACCCTTTGGGATTATCCCTGCTCTCACCCAATCTTGTTTGATTTTGTGTAGATCTCCTTTCATTGTTCACTCTCAAATGACTATTGAGTTTTTTGAGGATTTCTTGTTTAACATCCAATGCTTAATAGAATATCCAATATAGGTAGTTTGATCAATGCCTGAATCAAACATTGTATGGAAGCTCTTATTATACTTATTTTGAAACCTACAGTGTGGCAACATAGAAGGCTCCTTTTGTTGAAAGACATAGATGATCTTGCTCTCCTATAGTGGAATGGGTTTAGCATTTGTCTTCCATAAAAGTTCATTGGAATGTCCATTCTTCAATAGTATACCTCTATGCTATTATTGTCTATTTTGATTTCTCATATGATTCCCAAACTTTCCAAGACGTACCCATCGAGTCCCGAAGCAGGAGGCTGTTCAAAGATACCTTGTATACAAAGTTGTGGTGCTACAACTTGTCCTCAAATATCCACATTGTTGGGATTTTCTATCTTCATATATCTAGTCCCCTTTTGATCCATGTACTTGTTCGTTCCAATTTCTTTCTCAAGCACTACATCACAATCATCGATCCTTTCCTCATTAGTACCTAAGGAAATTTGAGCATCATGTCCATTCTATATATGATAAATTAAGATATGCAAAAAGAAAAACTTTTGATTGAAAGTTGGAATTTTCTTTGCAAGGTCTCAGGAGCTTTTTTTTATTATATGTTCTTTTTGGAAAAATTACCAAAATACCCTTCAAATTTAAAAAATTCCCAATATTCCTTTGTATTATTTTGGAATGGATTTGCTTTAATTTAGGCATAGTGTAATCTTTATGACAATAAAGTTCTATCTTACAGTATTTAAAACAAAATTATTCACCAATGAGCTCACAAATAGAGGCGTTTGTGTCTAAAAATGATGAACAATTTTATCTTATGTGCCCACAATCCCATTTAAAAACCTATTCCTATCATCATCTATTGAGGGAAAGCCAATCTTCTTTTGAAGAGTTGCAAAAAAATTGTTGTTCAAGATGCTTAAGAGGTTAATGAGGGGTATTTGGGGAATTCGGGAGAAATTGAAGTGCATTTCCGGATTTTTTGGTCAAACATGAGGGTATATTGGGAATTTCCACAAATTACAGGGATATTTTGGTAGGTTTCCCTTGTTTTTTAATATTTTTGCTCAAACTTGACCCACAAGATGTACACTACTATGGGAGCACAACTATTAAATAAAAAACACCTAGAATAAGGAAATGTTAATAACTGGCATTATTTACTTTTCTTCCAATGAAAATTCTAACCATATAGACTTGTTTGCAATGCTAATCTATCTCTGCTGGCAAATTTGGATTCAATTTAGAACACTTTTGAGATTGTCAAAATGAAATTTTCTCATGAGTAGACACTTCAATCCCTATTTCTATGTTTAGAGTCAATTTGGTGTTCCAAACTTGACGAAAGCTGATAGGCAACTCATATAAACATAGTAGGTCAAAGTAGATACAAAATAATAATATTTTGGTCAAAATTGGATAATCACGATTATTTGAATTTTGCTATCTTTTTCCGATTTTTGTTCCCATGTCTTCAGAAAGCTTTTCAAACACAATGATATTACGAGAGTTGAGTTTTCTTATAAATTTGGGTAATTTACAAGCAAAACATATATGGAGCTTTTAAGCCAAGAAATGGCTTTGTGCATGAATTTGATGTTAAAACACATGCAAAACTCACCAATGACCCCTAGATAACATGTACAGAATTTATGCAATATCAACCTTTGCTAGCTTAAAATTTCAACTTTTCTGATCTCTAGATTGCGACAAACTATTTAACATGTGATTTTGCACCTCTATCCACAATAAATCACACAAGTGACACTTTGAAATGAGTTTAGAAGTCCATTAGGCTAGAAAGGTTCTAAATTGCCCAAAAAATAGCTTTTGGATTATTTTGGGGTTGATCACACCTCCAATGAGTTATCCTACGTACCTACAACTAAAGATATAAAGATGTGAAAAATATCAACAAATACCTTTTGACTTAGGGATGGCCTCTCTTAGCCATCCACAAGTCTCAAGCATCCATCACTAGCCAAAATTACTGTAATCTACTTCCATGAGATCCTTGGCAAGTATACACTACTCCCATAGTACCTTGTAGAGTTTAGGGAGGGTAGATTAGAGAACCATTCATGGCATTCTCATGATCAATACACTAGAATACACACTGCAAGTAGAGTAGAGTCTAAGCACAAACTTGAATACTTGATTGATCTAGGTTTGTAAATAGAGTCTCATTATATGGATCTAGTGTATGCATGTCATCTAGCATTATACATGACATCACACAGAAGCTCCAAATGAGCCCACAAATCTACTTAAGAAATTTTGGGTGACCTTTCAAGCCACTTAGGGACCCTTAACTATCTCTACGTGAGTCCACACGATCTAGTAATGGCCCCCATGGGTACCCACATGCTTTAGGTGGTGTTACCATATACATGTGGTAGTGATGTGTGTGAACACACTAGGACTGCCGGGGCATTTTTTCCCTCTTTAGGAGGTTTTTTCCCCCGAGCATTGGATATACGCCCATCCCTCTAGGGCTATCTATCTTTCCATTGCATACTAAGTAACACACTCTCTATTGTGTGCCTTGAGCTTCCTTCGTCTTCTCCAAGGTGTGTGTGTTTCTCTACAACCCTAATTCCAACAATTGGTATCAAAGCAGGTTGCGTCCTCCCGAGCTTAGTCGCCAGCTGCTCCAGCACACGCCTCCTCACTTTCTCCGATTTCAGTGAGCTTTGGCAAGCCTTCGTAGGTCGACAAAAATTTCAAGAGAGCTCAAAGATTTTTGATTCGGGCTCATTTCGGCCTCTGTTTCCACTACAGCCAGTACTGTACATGCTATTTTGTCATTTTGTGCAGAATTGTTGTCAGTGCCGTTTTCTGCATAATAGGTGCCTCATAGTCTTCTATGGTTTGTGCTATACGTGTTGTTCTCGCTCCATTTCTCCTATTTTTCGGGCAGTTTTCACATGAGGTGCAACATTTACCATGGTTGACAACAACACAGATGTGTTCAAGATGTTTGCTGCTGAGGACAGGTTGGATGGGGACAACTACCATATGGGGGCTTATATGATGCAACATGTTCTTGTGTCAAAGGGCGTTTGGAACATTGTCCAGGGCATTGATATACGTCCTGGTTCTGAGGATGTGGGCGATGTTAAGGATGTTGCAGGTCTTGTTGCAAGGATTGCTGCTTTTAGAGTTGTTTTGCCTACGACAAAACAAGCTCGTTGGGATGTAAAGGATGCGTAGGCTAATGCATTGATTGCATTGTCTGTGAAGCGTACCATTGTTCCTCACATTCGTTCAGCAAAATGTGTAAAACAGGCTTGGGATATTCTAGCAGGTCTTTATGCAAGTCGCAATGAGGCTAAAATTGCTTTGCTGCGTAAAGAGCTGGAGTCGAAGATTATGCATGAGGAAGATGATATGGAAACTTTCCTTGCTAGTGTCAAGGATATCAATGAGCAGCTTATTTCTGCAGGTGAAGTCATTTTAGACAGCTCCCTTGTGCAAAATGTTCTTGATGCCTTACCAGATTCTTACCAGACTTTTGCTAGTACTTGGAGACTTATGACCCAAGGAAATTCAGAAGTTGTCTACATTATGCGCATTGGTGTTTCAAGAGTCACTTTCAAGAGAGCTCAATTTTTTTTGATTCGGGCTCATTTCGGCCTCTGTTTCCACTACATCCAGTACTGTACATGCTATTTTGTCATTTTGTGCAGAATTGTTGTCAGTGCCGTTTTCTGCATAACAGGTGCCTCATAGTCTTCTACGGTTTGTGCTATATAGAACGTGTTGTTCTCGCTCCATTTCTCCTATTTTTTGGGCAGTTTTCACATCAGGTGCAACATTTACCATGGTTGACAACAACACAGATGTGTTCAAGATGTTTGCTGCTGAGGACAGGTTGGATGGGGACAACTACCCTATGCGGGCTTATATGATGCAACATGTTCTTGTGTCAAAGGGTGTGTGGAACATTGTGCAGGGCATTGATGTACGTCCTGGTTCTGAGGATGTAGGCGATGTTGAGGATGTTGCAGGTCTTGCTGCAAGGATTGTTGCTGTTAGAGTTGTTTTGCCTACGACAGAACAAGCTCGTTGGGATGTTAAGGATGCGCAGGCTCATGCATTGATTGGGTTGTCTGTGAAGCGCACCATTGTTCCTCACATTCGTTCAGTAAAACAGGCTTGGGATATTCTAGCAGGTCTTTATGCAAGCCGTAATGAGGCTAAAATTGATTTGTTGCGTAAAGAGCTGGAGTCAAAGATTATGCATGAGGAAGATGATATGGACACTTTCCTTGCTGGTGTCAAGGATATCAATGAGCAACTTATTTCTGCAGGTGGAGTCATTTCAGACAGTTCCCTTGTGTAGACTGTTCTTGATGCCTTACCAGATTCCTGCCAGAGTTTTGCTAGTACTTGGAGACTAATGACCCAAGGAAATCTTGAAGTTGTCAAGTTTGATGCAATATGCACATTGCTATTGCAAGAGTCACATTCCAGAAAAAACAGAACTAGGCAGCGTGCAGTTGAACAGGCTTTTATTGCTTCTCAAAGAAAGGGTGGTAACAGTAATGCAGCCACTTCTTATGGTTCTGCTGCGAGTGGCAAAACTTCTGTTCCTAATGCTTCTGTTGGTAGCAATTCGTCTGAAAATTCTGGTGATAAGGGCAAAAAGAAGATGCGTTGCCATTATTGTAAAGCTAATGATCACTTGATCAAGTCGTGTCCTAAGTTGAAGGCCAAAGAGGCTAAGAAGAAAGAGGGTGGTTCCACTACAAATGCTGGTTCCACTAAAAATGCAGCCATTGTTGAGTCTTCTCTGAAAGGAGACCGTTTTGTTGATGTTGATGCAGACTGGGCTTTTAACGCAGAGTGCACTTACAATCCTGTTGTCCATGATGCATGCTTGTCAGTTGCTGCAGATTCACATGTGTGGTATTTCGACAGTGGTGCTACAAAGCATATTACCTCACATTGTGAATTGTTTACTTCTCTCGAGTCTGTCCCTCATGGGAATTCAGTCACTTGTGCCAACAATGCCTCTTATCCGGTTCAGGGAGTTGGAAAGATTGTGCTTACTGCTGCAAATGGCAGTTCCTTCACACTTGTTGATGCACTTTATCTACCTGGGATCAAGAAGAATCTCTTGTCTGTATCCGCACATGCTAGACTTGGACTTGTAGTCAAATTTGTGGATGACAGATGTACAGTTCATGATCTCACTTTTGGTGATGACATTGTTGCATCTAGCCTTTTGTGCCGTGGGCTGTATAAGCTCACTTTGTATGAAAAGTGTGAACAAAATTTTGCAAATCCTGTTGCAGATTCAAGGGCTATTTCAGATGCAAAACTTTGGCATGCACGTTTTGGTCATCTGAATTTTGCCAGTTTGCTGCGTTTGCAGAAATCTAATATGGTTGCTTCTTTGCCGCCTCTTGAAGCACTTGTCAAACATGTTTGTGAAGGCCGTGTTTTGGGTAAGATGCAACGTTCTATGTTTCCAAAGGATGGTTCAGTTCAGGCCACATGTTGGTTGCAGCTTGTGCATAGTGATGTTTGTGGGCCCATGCAAACTCCGTCCTTGGGCAATTACCTTACTTTCATTGATGATTACTCCAGGCATGCATGGGTATTTCCGCTTAAAGCGAAGTCCCAAGTTTTTATGTGCTTCAAACAATTTCTGGCTATGGCTGAAAATGTCTCAAAATGTACTATGGGCACCCTCCGTTCCGAGGGAGGGGGGGAGTATATGTCTCATGAATTTAATGCATTTTTGGCTAGTCGTGGGATAAAACACCAATGTACAGTGCCTTATAAACCTCAACAAAATGGTGTTGTTGAGAGGAAAAACAGGTCACTGACGAAAATGGCACGATGTATGGTCAAAAGTCAAGCTTTGCCGCATTCTTTTTGGCTTGAGGCCATCATGTTTGCCACTTATGTACTTAATAGGTGTCCTACGAAAGCTTTGCAGTCTATTACTCCATATGAAGCATGGCATGATAGAAAGCTTCTATAGAGCACATGCGTGTGTTTGGTTGTTTGCCATATGCTTTGGTGCCACAAACACAGCACAAAAAATTGGATGATAATGCTGTCAAATGTATTTTTGTTGGTTATAGTGCTGAAAGCAAAGGTTACAGGTTATATCATCCGCAAATAAAACATATTCTGGTTTCACGGGATGTAGTGTTTGTGGAAGATTCTGTTCAGCCCTTGCTGTCATGTACTAGAGACAATAATGCAAGCTCACATGACATTTATGACACTTTGTTGCCTCTTTTCAGTGGTGGAAATACGAATGTAAGTTCCAATGAGGCAAATGTAAAGCCTATGGGGGTTTCTGAAAATGTTACAGATTAGCCTATTACTGATGCAGATGTACATGATGTACTTGATGAGGAAAGGGCTGAAAATGAGCACGCTAGAGGTATGCCAAAATAGCTGGTGCACACTTTGCATGACAGTAAATTGGATGCACCTTTGTCTAGTCGTACTCGTTCAGGCTCTCGCCATGCATCTTATGCATCAGATTGTTATGCTTTGGTTGTGTCTAGCTTACATGATGTTGAGGAGCCTCTGTCTTTTGATAAAGCACAGAATTCAAAAAATTGGATGGCTGCCATGCAATCAGAATATGATGCACTTATAGAAAATGACACATGGACTTTATGTGATTTGCCTCCTGGCAAAAAGGCCATTGGTACAACGTGGGTTTACAAGTTGAAACGCAAGCCGGATGGTGAGATCGATCGCCATAAGGTCGACTTGTTGCAAAGGGTTATGCACAACAAAAAGGCATAGATTATGAAGAGACTTCTACTCCCACTTGTCGTATGACTACTGTGCGTTTTCTATGTGCATTGGCAGCTCATTTTGGTTGGGATGTACATCAATCAGACATTGTTACTGCTTTCTTGAATGGTGACATAGTTGAGGAAGTTTATGTAACGCAGCCTCGCGGTTTTGTCATAAAAGGACAAGAGGACAAAGTGTGCAAATGTAAGAAGTCTTTGTATGGGTTGAAGCAATCTCTTGTATGGGTTGAAGCGATCTCCTCGTGCTTGGCATGAGAAAGCTGACACTCATTTGGTTAAACGAGGCTTTCGTAATAGTCCAACAGAAAGCACATTGTATGTAAAGTGTGAGGGTGATGTACTTCTCATTGTGGTTCTTTATGTCGATGATTTACTGATCACTGGACCAAATGAGAGACATATTGCTGAATTTAAGGCTGATTTGAATGCTACTTTCAAGATGAAAGATTTGGGGCTGTTGCATCATTACTTGGGTATACAAATTAAGCAGTGTGATGGTGGTATTGCCTTGTGTTAGAAAAGTGTGATAACGAGGACTTCTTTATCTCTCCTCTCAAGCATGAGGATGTAATCCTAGGGGCACCATGGTTTGACCGGCTGGCTGCCAATGTTAAATTTCCTGAAAGGAGAATCTCCTTTAAGTTCAGGGAAAAATACATGTATATAGATGCTAAGGAAATGGGTAACACTATCCCCATTGTACATACACCAGCTTTCAACAAGTCAATAAAGAGCTCTATTTCCGTGTACATGATTTTTGTTAAAGATTCTCAAAATGAATCTAATGCTTTAGCAAAAGAAAATAAAAGCTACCAAAAGGAATTAGAGTTATCCAATTTTCTCAAGGGGTTTCAAGATGTTTTTATTGACGACATCCCTTGTGCTACCTCCTAAACGAGGTAATGATGACCATGCAATTGAACTTCTTCCTGGAAGTTCACCGCCTAACAAACCTCCTTATAGAGTTTCTCAAGCTCAACAAGAGGAGATTATGCGGCAAGTGCATGAGTTAGTTGAGAAGGGCATGGTTAGGCCTAGCTCATCTCCATTTTGCTCACCTGTGCTATTAGTGCAGAAGAAGAAAGACGACACATATCGTATGTGTGTCGACTATAGAGCACTAAATAGGATCACTATCAAGAATAGGTTTCCCATTCCACGGGTAGAAGACCTATTTGATAAGCTATAAGGATTGACCTACTTCAGTATGATTGACCTAAAAAGTGGCTATCATCAAATAAGGATAGTTGATCAAGACATTGTAAAGACCCCATTTCGCACCACATTTGGTCTTTACGAATACATTGTCATGCCTTTTGGCTTGACCAATGCACCAGCCACATTCAACCGCTTGATGGAGAAGCTGTTCAGGCCTCATCGAACCTTCACTGGAGTGTTCTTTGATGATATTATCATCTACTCTAATTCATTAGACGAACACAAGCAACACCTCCAGGTAATATTTCAAGTTTTAAGAGAGAATAAACTTTATGTTAATCGAAAGAAAAGTGAATTTTTCTTGCAAGAGATTCAGTATTTAGGTCACATTATCTCTCAAGATGGCATCCAAATGGATCCATCAAAGTTAGAGGTAATAAAAGGATGGCCTAAACCAAGAAATCTTCATGAACTAAGAATCTTTATAGGTATGTGTGCATACTATAGACGCTTCATAGAAATGTTCTCACAAATTGCGGGACCATTACATGACCTAACAAAGAAAAGCGTTAGGTATACATGGTCTGCTAAGGAGAACAATGCTTTCGAAAAGCTTATCTCTCAACATGTGCTTACACTACCGGATCTCTCAAAACCATTTGAGGTCCAATGTGATGCTTGTGGTGATTGCCTTAGAGCTGTTTTGCTCCAAGAAGGGCACGCCATAGGCTATGAGAGTCGAAGGCTCGACCCTGTTGAGAAAGCCCTAGGCATATATGAAAAGGAACTCCTTGAAGTTCTACATGCCTTAGACTCATGGAAGCACTATTTATTGGGGACTCCTTCATTCTGCGAACGGATCACCAAAGTCTTAAGTACTTCATGACGCACACCAAGCTCTCCGACAAACAAATGAGGTGGGCAAATTTTCTTTCGCAATTTCATTTTCATATTGCTCACATTGCTGGCAAGCATAATCAAGTAGCTGATGCACTCTCAAGACGGCCGAGAGTGAATGCGGTTTCCATAGCAACTCACAATGATCTATCTTCAATGATAGATGAGTACGCTATTGATCCTGATTTTAGAGATGTAATTTCAGCCCTTGCATTAGGGAAGAAAGAAGAACCATTTACTTTACAAGATGGTTATCTTCTCTATGGAAATAGACTATGTGTTACTAACTCACTACGTGAGAAAGTAATGTATGAATCTCATGCTCCACCTTATGCGGGGCATAGAGGGATTCAGTCTACCTTAGAGGGGATTGAAACATATTTCTATTGGCCTACCATGAAAGTGAACATACAAGAGTATGTTTCTAAATGCGTGGTATGCCAAAAGACAAAATTTGATAGAGGGAAGCAACTTGGATTGCTTCAACCCTTGCCAATCCCTAATTCACCATGGGAGAGCATATCCATGGTATTTATCTTTGGATTGCCTAAGTCTATCCATGGGAATACGGGAATATGGACGATAGTAGACAGGTTCAGTAAACAAGCTCATTTTATACCGGTCAAAAAGACTATCAAAGCCCATCAAATGGCAACCCTCTTCATTTCACAAATTTTCAAGTACCATGGCTTGCCAATGTCCATAGTGTCGGATAGAGATCCTAGAATGACCAGTAATTTATGGAAGGGTCTCTTTGAGAATTTAGGGACAAGGCTAAGCTTCTCTTCGGCCTATCATCCACAAACGGATGGCCAAAGTGAAATAGCTAACCTAAACATTCTCGATCTACAAAAAGCCTATGTAACGGAAGTAGATCAAAGATCCCAATGGGAGAAGTACTTACCCTTAGTGGAGTATGCTTACAATAACATTGTACATACTTCCACGGGAAAAGCACCTTTCGAGGTAATTGAGGGAAGATCAAAAAGTCCCTTGCTACTTAAGGTACATGGGAAGATCTTCGCTGCAGATGAGGATAGCCGAGACCTACAAGAATCTTTTCAAAAGATTAAGGATGCTATCTCTATCTCACAACAAAGGCAAAAGGCTGCTGCTGACAAGCACAAAAGAGCCCAAACCTTTAAAGAAAATGATTGGGTCTTATTAAAGTTTCCCAAGGCTCGATTAAGGCACACAATGGGCAAGAATCCTACGGGACACCAAAAGTACTATGCTAAACTAGCAAAAAGGTACTATGGTCCCTTCCAGATTCTTAGGCCAATCAATGAGATGGCCTATCAACTCAAGTTGCCCAATCATTGGATCATACACAATGATTTCCATGTGAGCCTATTAAAGCCTTACAAAGGAGAGCCACCTCAAGAACCAACTATTGAAGACCCACCGGAGATCGAGGACCAAGAGGAGGTGCTGCAGCCCGAGTCCATTCTCCAACATGAAGACAAGGTACTAAGAGGCGGTAAGACTATCCAACGATATCTTATTAAGTTTAAGAATTATCCTTTTGAAGATGGATGCAAGGCATACAATTAAAGGATAACCTAAACCTTGTCAATGCTTACAATGCTTCCCAAGAGTAATCAAATGTACAAAATGTTAAAAATGAACAAAGTTTTTGTCTTATAAGACTCTCTTTTTCTTTATTGTGCACAAAAATGAAGTAGTATGCATGCTTAGATCAAGTTTGCGGAGACGACGTCTCCCAAACACCAAGTATAGCTTGTCACTCTACTATGGAAGATTGATAGGACTAATGTGCAGACATGCTTGCGGCAGCCTCAGGCTCTCAAGCACCAAATGGACTAGTCATCCATTGTGGAATGATGTCGTAGGGTAACATAGGGATCCTCTACCCGCTAAGAAAAGGACTCATGAATATGCTTTATCTTCTCTACACCATAGTCGAGGAAGACTATGATTTCAAGAGAGAGGTAATGTCATAATAATCAATATCTAATTCTCCTAAATGATTTTCTCATGTTAAACTGATCATTTAATATGGGGAAGTGCCAGGGGAGAAAAAGCTAGAATATTGGTTAAGCTAGCAGACCGGCCACAGTAGGGATCCAAAGGAGGGAAAATAGGGATCCAAAGGGGGGGCCATCTGCAAAAGAGACATGTGCAACAATGGGCTAAGAAGACCCTAAGGTTCAGCCCATTAAGACTTCCAAAATGCTAAGGTTCCAAAATTCAAAGGTTGTGTCCAAAGGTCAACCATAAAGGAATTGGATGCTTTGTGTGTGTACAAAAAAGTCTTTACAATCCCTACTTAGGAGGGGGCGAGCCTTGCATGTAGGGGATGAGAGACAAAGCCACACACACACACACACACACACACACACACACACACACACACACACACACACACACACACACACACACACACACACACACACACACACACACACACACACACACACGCACGCACACACACACACACACACACACACACACACACACAAGCTCCCTTTACACAAAGGGAATGAGGGACACATGTCAGCTCCCTAGGCCAGATGCCGACAAGGTGTACCCAATTCCTATTGGATGGCCTTGGAGGTGGACCAATGAGAATTAGGCTAGAGTAAATCTAGTTTAATTAATATAAAAAACACTTAATAAAAGAACCAATGAGAATAGAAGACTATTGGACAGTCTCCCAAGGGGTCCAATGAGCATTCAGCAGCCCAATGGATTGCCTGATTCCTATTGGCCAGGAGGCAAAGGGGTCCAATGAGAGTTTAGTTGAATTATTAAATTACCTAAAGCTCTCACAAAAGGGGAAAGGGGGACACATGTCAGAAGGCTATCACTTATGCTGCTTAATTGTCATTGGCTAGTCCTAGGGAGGTCTAATGGGAGGATAGCAAGAGCAAATAGCAAGAGGGGTCGCCCAAAGGAGAGAGGGGGCTGATTTTTGCAAGGCATTATCACACACACACACACACACACACACACTCTCACACAGTCTATGTGAGAAGCAAGAAAAAGACTATCTCTTCCCAAGCTTTAATGGAGAGCTCATCACCTACTCCAAGCTTGTGAGATAAAAGCCTACATCGACACACTCTTGGCATGTGGATGCAAATCCAACCAAGAGCCAAGCTCCAATGCATGCTCATCTCCTCTACCAAGCTAATTACTAAGCTAAGCTATGCTAATATGAGTGATTATGTGAGGAGATGTACATCTTTCTCGTAAGATACTCCTTCTTCCTCTCAATCTACTCTCATACCCTGCTAGCTCTCACCATCTTTGAAGGTGTGTGAGGTCTTGGGTCTGAGACCGGGGATAATTGATGTTGTGTTTGCTTAATGCATGAAGCTTTCATCTTCATTGCACTAGCTAGTCTTGAAGGAACACAAAGAATTGTATTGTACAATGTCGTCTCTTGATGGGAGAAACCATAATACAAAGCGTTTTGGAGGGGGGAGCGGCTCTATGCAAATCCGGTCCTCAACTATTGTCAATAGCTTAATTTCTCTCTCTCTTTTGAAAGTATTGTTAATGCTATCTAACTAGGTGTTATGCTTTTTGTTGCTCTCTCCACCCAAGCACTCTTGTAATTCTCATTAGGAATCTATTCTAATGAAATGCCCACTATGTTCATGCTAATCTCCGCTACACACAAGTTTTTAGGCCATTAAATGTTACAATACCCTACCACCTACTGGTACTTGGGATCCTTTTAGAGCTCGGGTTCATGGAGGGAGGCAAAGCAGCTTTAGCCTATGTCTGGCTCAAGTAGGTTGGAGGTGTTCTGGCTTGGTCCCGACAAAATGAAATTCTCTCTTTCCATAATAGAGCGGAAGTGGATGGGTGGACCAGTCAATCCCTACACAGGGTTCGGTGCTCTGCTAGTTGTTTTGTGAACATAAACTTTTTGATGTTATGGTATACCCAGATTTTGTCATTGCATGAATACATGGTTGCCTGTTCCATTTAGATGGGCATTTAAAGATTTTTTGTTGTCATCTTCTCATGTCTCTGTGCACTCTATTTCACCCTCCACTATATTCTCTCTCTCTCTCTCTCTCTCTCTCTCTCTCTCTCTCTCTCTCTCTCTCTCTCTCTCTCTCTCTCTCTCCTGCAACACGGTGTACACATATATTCACCCTCGACAATGTTATAATTTTCTTGAGTATGATTTCATTCATAACACCCATTCAAGGGTTACACTAGTCGCTAAATACCTCTGGATGCAGTCCGGCTCATGGCATAAACTCCATGCTTGGTCGGGCACTGAGAACTCCTCCCCTATGCAAATGCTTTCACAACTCTGATGTATATTGAAAATTGTATAAAAGTGTAAATTGTATATTTTATGCATAGACCCCCGAGGAGGGGTATCTCTCACCTGGTATCAGCGCTAATGCTTAAGGTTGTGGGGATAGCCTAAAGCATGATACTAGTCGGGTTAGTTATGCATCATACAGGCATTCATGCATGCTGTTTGAGAAAACATATTGTATTCATGATGCATCTATAAGTGGCATTGGTTGATGGTACTTGTTTGACTTGTCTTCTGAGTGGCACTGTTGATTTGAGTTATGGTTTAAGTGTTCAAACAACATCGTTGTAATATCTTTGAATTTTATTTTGTAGTGACAAATGGCTCCCAAAGTGACGTCTGAATGCATTAGCCAGGGGAACGAGGTTTTGGCCATAGTGTTCAACAATATGGCGACACGGTTGTCTAGGGATGAATGAAAACTCTTTTACTTAGAAATTGGGACTAAAGTCTTTGGCATACCAGGAAGCATAACTTGTTGGAAGAGTGTTGACCGTAGCTACCTTACCCGTCACCAAGAACCCTTCTGTCAATTCTTCATCTATATATACGATAGTCCAAGAGATTGGTTTGCCAACCTTAGGCTACTTCAACTCAAAATATGGTTAGGTCTAGAAGACATGGTCTATTACTTGGCGATGCATTTCCAAATGTTAAGAATTGCCAAAGTCGCTAAGAAGTTTGAAGCTCTTGCAGCTATCATAGGAAGAGAAAAGTTGGAAGATAACAACAGACCACATTGTCGCATGGGAGGTCTCAGAGAATACCCTGTTATGAGAGTTAAGAGAATATTTAGAGAATTAGCTCCAAGACATCCATAATATTATAGTAAAATCATTAAAATCAAATTTTGACGAATAAAAGAAGCGTAGACTCAGTTTGGTCCATTTGTGTACTAAGTTTTCTCTCTCTCATTGTCTTGTTTTAGATGGATCTTCTTAATTGTCTAGATGAACTCCCAAGTGACTTTGCACAAAGAGTCTGTTTCAGTTATGCGGTTGGATTTAGTCTCCATTGGGAAATTGAAGTGGTTCGAGTTTCAAAGGGGACTAGAGATTACCTTGTACCCAACACTTACGTAGCATGGGAGTTATATGTTGAAGCTCAGCTTGAACATCGAACACAAGTGCCTGATAGGTTTATGACCAACCCACAACTTTGGGTGAAGGAAAAGATCCAAGAAGGCGATGTTAAAGTGCAAGGATATGTTCTTTACCGTAACTTATGCTCTCTTTTGGACATACTGAGTCGTGAACTCATACTTAGTAAGAAGGACCTTATATTAAACCAAAGATAAGGCTTTTATGAGAAGGTCATAATCAGAGCGTGGAAGAAGTCGAGTGGCGGAAACCAATTCTATTATGTACCCAAGGATTGGTTCAATAGAGTCTATGGACCTATCCTCAAATACAACCCTCACAATGTCACCATTATCTTTGATGACTACGAGAAACCAAGGTGCATTGGTGACTTTGCCCGAGCACAACCAATATCAGTAAACTCAAGTAGATACTTCTACAAAATGATGTAAAAAAACGACATGACCATGTAAACTGCTTTATTGGATTATCACCCAAGGATGTATCATGGGGGGGAGAAAGATATGAAAAAAAGGACGCAACTTTTAGTTCACAAGTTGAAGTGCTAAATTTTGACACCCGCGATGTGAACAAATATAGGGGTAGAACCTCAGTTGTAGGAACCAAAAATTGGTTCATTGGACCCTTTTATATTTATGTATCTCCCTAGAAACACTATGCATCTTTTTGGTCTTCTATGGTTATAAAACATTGATTTGGATATTTAGACATATTGTTTTGAAGATGTAATAATTGAGTTTGAATCTTGGTTTTATCATTTTAACTAGCTTGAGTGATGGGGTGTGTGTGTAGATGACTAGCATCTTACCTCGAGGGATATGGACGGATATACTCTCTCGCCTTATGGTGGAGGAGCATTTCCAAACTAGAGTGGAAGTCCAAAGACTTGTCACTACCACGCATAACGGGAAAGAGAAGAAAAGGTTGATGTCTATGGATTTCATTGTACCAAATACCTTTCGAGCTTGGTATCATTATGCTGCAGGGAACCCCGATGTACACCCCTTGAACATAAATCCTCACCTGTTGGGAGTATCGAGTGGATACAATCTAAGTTGGGGACAAAGATTGTAGTCACTAATCAAATATTGTATATAAATGCTTATAAACTTACCCTAAGACCGGCAAAGGAAACGTGGATGGCCAGAAACATACTTCCTTTAGTAATGGCTACGGGATGCTTTGACATTGTTATGTTTAATGTATGGGGCCGATAGTGCCAAAACAATGATCGACATTCCTATAGCCCAATACCTTGGAAGTTATTCTTTGACTTCTTTGGGAAGTCATTGATCTACAATCCTTGCAATGTAAAAATTTTATACAATGCCTACAACAGACCTCATCGCCTTGCAGATTGTGCAATATACACAGCTCAGTGGATGGTACACATTGGATGTGTTTCCAAAAGAATCTGCTTTCTTTGATGACTACTTCAGTCGATTATCCATACCAAAATGGGAGTACTTGTAACCAAAAAATCCCTTACTCAAAAATGGTATGACTCACACGCCAACGAAGAAATGTTCCAGCCAAAGATTATAAAGGATTATTGAAATCAACCATCAGACATACTCAAGGAATATGACAACTATACTCCATTGGTGGAAGGATGTCACAATGGATATTACTGAGTGCATTATATTAAAGCCATTAGGATTTATTAGAAACTTTCAAGACACTTTGTAGACTTTTTGAAAAGCCAAGGTTTTGTGATATAGAAATTGGATTAATTAATTTATTATTCTTTCTCCTATTTTCTTCTCATCTCATCTTTAAGTGCCTATTTTATTTGATTTAAGAACCTCAAGCGGAATAGAATATTTTACTAAGTGTGGCCTTGGTTGATATGGTGTACTAAGTTACCATGCTTCCTAGACGAAATGCGGCTGCTGCTAACGTAAATGCGGCTTGTAATGCTAATGGCCTATGAAATTTGAGAATAGCGGAATTAAGAGAATTAGAGTGAGCATTTTTGTGAGATTACTTTGAGAACGTGGAGGGTGAACTTAATTGATGGTAGCAACATAAACATAGTACTTAATTAACTTGGCATGAACAATACTTTTGCAAGAGAGAGAGTATTAGAGAACAGGACAATACATGAGGACTACTTGGAGCCGGTCCCCCCTCCAAAAGGTGTTTGTATTATAGATTCTCCCATCAAGAGAGAGTTTGTTACAATACAATTAAGAAACTTGATCCATTGCTGGGGCTGGTAATTGTAGTATGCTCGAAGCATATCTTCAATGACTTGATTTACTTGTGTTCCTTGTGACCTTGGTGATGCTATGAAGATGGAAAGCTTCATGCATCACGAGCTTAACATAAACTTTGAAACAAGCATTAACTATCCCAAGCCTCAGTCCCAAGGCCTCAAACACCTTTGAAGGTGGAGAGAGCTAGCAGGGAATGAGCGTAGGGAAGAGGAAGAAGAAACATTCCATAGGAGAAAGAAATAGTTCCTCACTTATCATCACTCTTCTTGCTTAGCATAGGATAATAGCATAGTAATGAAGATGAAGAAGATGGCAAGCTTAAGCATTTAAGCATGGCTCTTGGTTGGATTTGCATTCCATAGCCAAGAGTATTGGTGTAGGCTTTCCACTTCTCAACAGACTTGGAGAAGGAGATGGATCTCTTGCATTTTGCACTCCACACAATGAGAGAATGTGTGTGTGTGTGTGTGGGAGAGTATAGCCCCCCTCTCATCCTTGGTCCACACCTCTCTCTCTCTCTCGTATTATTTTATTATTTCCTTTTGACATGTGTCCTCTTTTTCCTCTTTTGAGAGACATAACTTAATTATTTATTTTTATGTATCTAAATTTTTATTGGACCCCTTTCAAACCTACCCAATAGCATTCAAGCACATCATGAGGGCCACATATGGAGGATCATTTGAACATGTGTCTTTTATGCTTATTAAGTCATTTGGTTGAATGGCATACTTCAAGGGCTTATTCAATCAAGCAAGCATGTGTCTTTTATGCTTCTTAAGTCATTTGTTTTGAATTGAATACTTCAGGCCTTAGTTAATCAAGCATGGACGTTCGTGCCTCTTGATAACTTATCTTTGCATTTAACATTTCAAAAACCTTAGTAGTCATTTAAGCATAAAAATCACCTCAAGATTTGGGCAAGGTTCCCACAACCACTTTAAGCGTCTTAGCACCTCATGCTTAGGTACGATTCCCACCTCGAGGCTAGCCCTAGCTTGCGTAGGGTCAAAGGACTTTTTAACACTAACTTTTGGAGGTCTTTAATGAAGCTAACCCTAAGGTCTTTTAAGCACCATTAGGCAACATTGCTCTTTGACAAACCATCTCTTATTTGGATCCCTTTACCATTGGCCCCGTGTTGAGATAGAGCCTTGAGCACATGTCTATATTGTAACCCTTGTTCTTGTTTATCATCCCACAATAAATGATCAACTTAATATGAGAAAATCATTTGGGTTGGTTAGACATTAGATTTTATTGACATTACCTCTCTCTTGAAATCAGAGTCGTCCTGGACTATGAGGTAAAAGAGATAAAGCCATAGTCATTAGTCAATTTGTCTTAGCGGGTAGAGGATCCCTTTTTACCGTACGACATTATTCCAAGATGGATGACTAATCCATTTGGTGCTCGAGAGACATAACTGCCGCAAGCATGTCTACTCTTTAGTCCATTTCAACCTCCCAAGTAGAGTGACAAATTCTACATGGTGTTTGAGAGACGTCGTCATAAAAAACGTGATTCTTAGTATGCATACTACCTAAGTTTGTGCACAATAAAGAGACAATTAGTCTTATAAGATAAAAAATTGATCATTTAAAAGAAACATGTACATTTGCTTACTCTAATGTAGCATTGTAAGCATTGACAAGGTTCATACTATCGTTAAGATGGATTCCTTGCATCCATCTAGCATCTTCAAAAGGATAATTATTAAGTTCAAAAGGATAATTTTTGAACTTAATAAGATACCGTCAAATAATCTTACCATGTCATAGTACCTTGTCTTCATGCCGAAGGATAGCTTCGGGTTGTAGCACCTCTTCTTGGTCTTCGATTTTGGGAGGGTCTTCAATAATTGGTTTATTTGGAGGCTCTCCTTTGTAGGGCTTAAGTAGGCTCACATGAAAAGCATTGTGTATGAGCCAATGGTTAAGTAACTTGAGTTGATAAGCCACCTCATTGATTAGATTCAATTTTGAAAAGGACCATAGTATCTTTTTGTTAGTTTAGCATAATACTTTTGATGGCCCGTAGGATTTTTGCCCGTCGTTTGCCTCAATTGAGCCTTAGGAAACTTAAGTAAGACCCAATAATTTTCTTTGAACGTTAAGGCCCTTCTGTGCTTGTTAGCAATAACTTTTTGCCTTAGTTGAGAGATGGATATAGCCTCCTTAATCTTTTGAAAAGATTCTTGCAGGTCACGAGTATACTCATCCGCAACGAAGATCTTCCCATGTACTTTAAGTAGCAAGGGACTTTTAGGTCTCCCTCTATGATTTCAAAAGGTGATTTTTCCATATAAGTATAGATAGTATTATTATACGCATACTCTACAAGAGGTAAGTACTTTTCCCATTGTGAGCGTTGATCTACTTCTGTAACATAGGTCTTTAGTAGATCAAGAATTGTAAGATTGGCCATCTGTTTGTGGTGATAGGCCGAAGAGAAATTCAATCTTGTACCTAGATTTTCGAAGAGACCTTTCCAAAAATTATTGGTCATTCTAGGATCTCTATTTGGCAGAATGGATGTTGGCAATCTATGGTGTTTGAAAATCTGGGATATGAAGAGAGTTGCCATTTGGTGTGCCTTAATAGTCTTCTTGACAGGGATAAAGTGTGCTTGCTTGCTAAACCTGTCAACTATTGTCCATATTCTTGTATTCCTATGGATAGACTTGGGTAATCCAAAGATAAAATCCATGGATATACTCTCCCATGGTGAATTAGGGATTGGCCATGGCTGCAGTACTTCTCCGCCTCTATGCCCCGCATAGGGAGGAGCATGGGATTTATACATGACTTTGTCACGAAGGGAGTGGGTAACACATAGCCTATTTCCATGGAGACGATAACCATCCTACAAGGTGAATGGTTCCTCTTTCTTCCATAAAGCAAGGGCTGACATTATGTCTTTAAAGTTAGGGTCAGTAGCATACTCACCTATCATAGAGAATAGATCATTGTGAGTTGTTATAGAAATAACATTAACTTTTGGTCATCGTGAAAGTGCATCAGCCACTTGATTGTGCTTACCAACAATGTGACGAATGTGGAAATTAAATTGCAAAAGAAAATTTGCCCACCTCATTTGTTTCGGAAAGCTTTGTTTGCGTCATGAAGTACTTGAGACTTTGATGGTATGTTCGTAAAATGAATGGAGTCTCCAATAGATAGTTCTTCCATGTGTCTAGGGCATGTAGAGCAGCTAAAAGATCTTTCTCATAAATTCCCAAGACCTGTTCATCCGTATTGAGCCTTTGGCTCTCATATGCTATGGCATGCCCTTCTTGAAGCAAGACTGCTCCAAGGCAATCACCACAAACATCACATTGGACCTCAAATGGTTTTGAGAGATTCGAAAGCATGAGGACTGGTTGAGAAGTAAGCTTCTCTTTGAGCTTGTCAAAAGCTTTTTGCTCCTTAGCATCCATGAATACTTAACGTTTTTCTTTGTTAAGTCATGTAATGGTCCTGCTATTTCAAAAATTTTTGCTATGAAGCGTCTATAGTATGCACACATACCAATAAAGCTTCTTAGCTCATGTGGATTCCTTGGATTAGGCCATGCTTTTCTTACCTCTAACTTAGATAGATCCATACGGATACCATCTTGAGAGATAATATGACCTAAGTATTGAATCTCTTGAAGGAAAGATTCGCTTTTCTTTTGGTTGAGAAAAAGCTTGTTCTCCCTCAATGCTTGAAAAATCACTTGGATATGTTGCTTGTGTTCCTACAAGGACTTGGAGTAGATGAGGATATCATCAAAGAACACTCCAGTGAACTTGCGGTGGGGTCTAAATATTTTCTCCATCAAATGATTGAATGTGGCAGGTGCATTGGTCAAGCCAAAAGGCATGACTAGATATTCATAAAGACAAAACGTTGTACGAAACGTGATCTTTAGGATATCTTCCTCCACTATCCTTATTTGATGAAAGCCACTTTTAAGGTCAATCCTACCGAATTAGGTAGAACCTTGTAGTTTATCAAACAGATCTTCTACCCAAGGTACGGGGAATCTGTTTTTGATAGTGATATGGTTTAGTGCACGATAGTCCACACACATGCGGTATGTTCCATCTTTATTTTGCACTAAAAGGACTGGAGAACAAAAGGGAGAGGAGCTAGGCCTCACCATCCCTTTGTCTACCAATTCTTGTACTTGCCTCATGATCTCCTCTTATTGAGCTTGGGAAACTCGATAAGGAGGTTTGTTAGGCGGTGAGCTTCCTGATAGGAGCTCAATTGGATGGTCATCATTCCCTTGTTTTGGAGGTAAGTCCATAGGGATATCATCGATAAACACATCTTGGAATCCTTTTAGAAAGTTAGACAAGTCTAACTCTTCTTGATTCCTACCATTCACCTTTGATGAAACATTAGGACCTTTTAGGGACTCTTTGACAAAAATCATGTACACAAAAATTGAGCTCTTCATTGATTTATCAAGGGAAAGAGGATTTACAAGTGGTATAGTACGACCAGACTCATTAGCATCTATATACTTGTTCTTTCCCCTGTAGGTGAAGTAAATTCTCCTCTCATGGAACTTCACATTGGCAACCATGCAATTAAACCATGGCGCCCCTAGGATAGCATTCTCATGTTGGAGAGGAGAAATGAAAAAGTCTTCTTTGTCGACATAGCTTTGGACATGAAGCCATCAAGGGAGTAACAGAGGCTTGCTATCCCTTGAAAGCTGTGTCAGCTGCTACAATATCTCCCATCTCAAAAGCTTGAATGCCCAACTTGGTGGCCAAAGTTGTGAGTAGAGCCAGGGTCAAACAAGATGAAGGCATCATGCGCCCTTACCTTTCCCCAAGCATAGGAGAGAGATGATCCTTTGCAATGAGCATCCTCTTTTGGAGCTTCGATGGTGGAATCCCTAGGAGTCTCATTGCGAGCATTTTTCTTGGGGCAAGAACGATAGCCATGTCCTTGCTCCCCACACTTAAAACACTTATGGTCCTTACAAAAAGCTTCAAGCTCTTCATGAGAGAGTTTTTTTTACCTTTGTAAACTCCCTTCTCCTTGGACCTATTGTTGTTGTTGTAGGAAGTGCCTTTGGAAGAATTTGGGCATTGGTTTTTCCCTTTGCTTCAATTTCATCTTTGTTTTCCATGGGTTTGACATTCCATCTAGACCCTTGTTGGAAATTGATGTGGGAAGCAACCATGGTCTGGTGGATTACTTCAGTGATAGAACCAAACTGTTGGAAGTTGACATACTCGGCCATTTCTTCAAGTAATCCCGCACAAAATTGTTGCTTTTGCTCGGTGAAGTCTATCTTTTAAAAGACAGTAGCCTTGAGATGTAAATCCCAAAACTTGTCCACATATTTGTGGATAGACTCATGAGAGAGAAGCCTCAAACTCCGCCATTTGGTGAGCACTTTGTCCTTTGCATCGCTTGCAAGGAATTGCTTCATGATGGAAACTCATAGAGTTTTCCATGTCTTTCGGGCTTCGCCGTTTCCACAAAGGCTAGCCCTCCATTGACGAGCCAATTTTTGGAAGTGCATAGCTACATGGTGTAGCTTGGAGAACTCCATGAAGCCCTCGTCTCCAAAGGACACATCAAATTGCTGGATGAAGGTCAATACTTTGTCGGTAGCACGAAAGGTGTCATCATAGGTGAGAAAAGAGATACTCTTTCCTCCCTCTTTGAACTTCTTTAGCTTCTGTGACCTTCGCCATGCAGGGTAAGATTTGTGATGTCCTCCCCTCTTGTATTCTCTAGGAGAATAGCCATAGCTTTAATCGGTAGAGGATGAAGGTGAAGAAGAAGGAGAAGAGGGTGACCTCTTTCTTGCCCTTTTCTTCCTTTAATTGGTAGAGGAGGAAGGTGAAGAAGAAGGAGAAGAGGGTGACCTCTTTCTTGCCCTTTTCTTCCTTTTTTCATCTCTTCCCTTTTGGAGTGATGAGGAGAAAGACTATGGGTTAACCGTTTCCTCTTGGGAGGAGTTGGTGATCGTTTAATCCGCCTTCTTCGTGGAGCCACATCTTTGGAGGAACTTAGGGGTTCATTACTTTCTTCATCATTGGATTCCTTCTCTTGTATGGGAGAAAGTCTTCTTTTGGGGGTCTCATCTCAAGAGGCCTCCTATCCTCTTGGAGAGGAAAGGAAATCCCATAAGCACTAAGTTGTTGAGTAACTTTGGCTTGCAAAGCGGGGTTGCCCATAGCTTGTTGCAACCTAGTAAAAAGATAATAAACAAACATGGGGGCATCATCATTAGCACCTTCATGTGCAAAATCAAAGTTATCAATGCTCATTCTACTCCCTTGGTTATTATCAGCCATGTTAATTAAACTTATGTGTTTACTTAGTGTATGCTTTGGCAATTCAAAACCTGAGTTGCTACTCCTCTTAGCCTTTGAAAATACGCACTTAAGTATCTACACCCACGGCTCGAATTGGTTAATTATAGAGAGTAGTGGAGTGGGTCCAACATATAGATTTTGCTGAGGGATAGCTCCTTTCGGACTTCTTATGGCTCAATAATGGTAAAGTTGTAGGCAAGTCTAAGAAAACTCCATTATTAAGACCAAAGCTTCCAAGGTGTGCACCATATCCCACATAGTGGGCTCAACAAAACCGATAATAGATCCCAGTCCCACTTACCGTAATATAATTAACAAGATCAACCATTACTAGGCTACTTAAGGACCTCTCTTCTTAAGCAAGAAAAAAGAAACCAAATGCTCTGATACCAATGTAATGCAAATGGCCTATGAACTTTGAGAAAGCAGAATTAAGAGAATTTTAGTGAGCATTTTTGTGAGATTACTTTGAGAACTTGGAGGGTGAACTTAATTGATGGTAGCAATATAAACATAGTACTTAATTAACTTGGCATGAACAATACTTTTGCAAGAGAGAGAGTATTAGAGAACATGACAATAGATGAGGACTGGATTTACTTGGAGCCGGTCCCCCTCCAAAAGGCGTTTGTATTATAGATTCTCCCATCAAAAGAGACTTTGTTACAATACAGTCTTTGTGTTCCTTGTGACCTTGGTGATGCTATGAAGATGGAAAGCTTCATGCATCACGAGATTAGCATAAACTTTGCAAAAAGCATTAACTATCCCAAGCCTCAGTCCCAAGGCCTCTCTCTCTCTCTCTCTCTCTCTCTCTCTCTCTCTCTCTCTCTCGTATAGGGAACGAGGGTAGGGAAGAGGAAGAAGAAACATTCCATAGGAGAAAGAAATAGTTCCTCACTTATCATCACTCTTCTTGATTAGCATAGCATAATAGCATAGTAATGAAGATGAAGAAGATGGCAAGCTTAAGCATTGAAGCATGGATCTTGGTTGGATTTGCATTCCATAGCCAAGAGTGTTGGTGCAGGCTCTCCACTTCTCAACAAACTTGGAGAAGGAGATGGATCTCTTGCATTTTGCACTCCACACAATGAGAGAATGTGTGGGAGAGTATAGCCCCCCTCTCATGCTTGGTCCACACCTCTCTCTCT
The DNA here is from genome assembly GCF_014529385.1 of Adiantum capillus-veneris. Classification (NCBI taxonomy): domain Eukaryota; kingdom Viridiplantae; phylum Streptophyta; class Polypodiopsida; order Polypodiales; family Pteridaceae; genus Adiantum; species Adiantum capillus-veneris. The sequence continues at coordinate 30,924,757 of NC_140947.1, forward strand.
CTCTCGTATTATTTTATTATTTCCTTTTGACATTTTGAGAGAATGAACTAATTTCTAAACTCATTTCTTTTGGCCAAGACTAAAGCGCGATGTGTTGAACTATGTTACAAGATGTTTAACATGCCAATGTATTAAAGTTGAAGGAATCTGATAACCCGGTAAGCTTCAACCTATGGATGCTCCACAAATGAAATGGGAATGCATATCCATGGATTTTATTATAGGACTTCCTACATCTCTGGGATATGACTTTGTTTTTGTGGTTGTTGATATGCTTACAAAAATGACCCTTTTATTTCCAGTCAAGATAACCTTTACGGCTAAGGATATAGCTCAAGTCTTCATGAAAGGTGTTTTCATGTATCTCGACAGATAATTTTTGATCGTGATGCAAAGTTCACCTCAAATTTTTAGAAAGCCTTATTCTCAGCCATAGCGACCCAGTTAGCCTTTAGTATTGCTTATCATCCTCAAAGTAATGGGCAGACACAAAGGAGAAATCAAATTATTGAAGACATGAGTAGAGTAAATGGACTTGATATTTGTATTTGGTTGAGTTTATCTATAATTCCTCATTTCAATGCTCAATTGGAATGTCTCTTTTTCAAGCATTGTATGGACTAGAGTGTCTTACTCCACTCAAATGGACAGACCCTCTCATACGAGTTCAAGCATCCAAAGAAATGTTTGACGAAATGCAATTATAAACCGATCTTATAGGGTAGGATATGAAGAGTACTCAAGATAAACAGAAGAGTTATGCTGATCCAAAATGATCTACTAGACTTTTTGAAGAGGGTGATATGGTATTTTGGAGAGTGAAACCCAAACATAGTTTTTTATCAATGGGTAAGTGTAAGAAGCTGAGTGCTAGAAATTGTGGGCCTTTTGTTATCAAAGAGCAGATAAATGATCAAGCTTATAGACTCTTCTATGCATTTTAGACTCATTGAACATCACTTGTGAATTGCGAATAACCTTTTAGATTCCGAGTGCCAGAGACGATATCACATCTCTCCATCTGCACCATAACCAATGAAGATGCACTTGTGTGACTTGGGATCTTGCTTTTTGCAAAGTTCTTTGGGAATGTGTGAGAATGATTCATACCCAAACACACTTAATCTATCATAAGTTGGCTTCTTGCTAGTCCACATCTCCTGCGGAATCTTGAAATTCAACGGAGTACTAGGTGATCTATTGATTATGTGTACAGCTAACAGAGTCTCCCCAAAACTCACGAGGTAAATTTTCCATAGATAACATGGCTTTGACTCTTTCATGAATTGTGTGATTCATACGCTCAACAATTCCATTTTGAGCAGGTGTATACAGCGTAGTAAACTATCGTCAAATCCCTGGCTTACTACGAAAATTCTTGAACTCTATGGAGATATACTCTCCACCATTGTGAGTTCAAAAAGATTTTATCTTTCTACCAGATTGGTTCTCAACCATGGCTAAGAATATTTGGAATGTAGCAAACACTTCATCTTTCCCCTTTAATAGATAGTCCCACACCTTTCGAGTAGAGTCATCTATGAATGTCACAAAATATAGTGCTCTCCCTAGAGATTTGTGTGGCATAGGTCCACATAAATCACTATAAATCAAATCCATAGGGTTTTCCAACTCTAGATGTGATGGCAATGAAGTTTGCCTAGTTTGCTTGCCATAGATGCAATGCCCAAACGTTGAAGGATTTTCATTCCTTTCTGGCTCATATGGCATAGATGGCTATGCCACAACTCAGTAGAAGGCTGCTCGGCTACATAGATATAACTCTCTTTGACTGAAGAGACATATAAAGAGTACAATGAACCAGGTTTGTAACTTCTATGACAACTAAATTTTCTTTACGCACCATCCAAGAACCAATTCCAAAAACAATAGTATAGCCTAGAGCATCAAGCTGACTAACTGATGCCAAACTCTTAGTAGGAACATGACTGACTCAACAACTCGGGGGGTGCACTATGTAATCACGTTAATGTATAACGTGAGTTTGAAAGGAGGGGTTTTAAAAATCCAAAAATTTAGGCAATTTAACAGAGATACATTAAAATAAGGGGTTTTTATATTCAATTTTGGAAAAAAATCCTAAAATAAGGGGTCATTTTATTCATTCAGACATGTTAAAAGAGGGGTTTTTTTAATACCCCGTGAACACAGGTTATATAGGGGGGTACTAAATGGTGAACCCCCCGAGCTCAACAAAGTATAAATTTAGTGCCATTTATCATGCATAACTTGACATCTCCCATAGCGCTATATCAACAAGCTGATAGGAATCTGTTAGGAAATATCACGTAGCTATATAGATATTTGAGTAGATTACTTAATGGAGAGAGATAGATTTCACACACAAGATATTATAGAGTAGAGAGAGAGTACACACAATATACGTGGTTCACCCAATGTGGGCTACATCCACGGGAAAGCAGCCACTCAATGGCTTTAGTACTTCAAAACAAAAAGTAGTTTACGAAGGGATTATACCCTTAATAGAGCTCCCACCTTGCTTCACTCTCACCACCTCACACCCACCTTGTTGCATCAACTTCACACTCTATAATGTGTGTAGAAATGGCCTACTTTTATAGGCCAAAATGGTTTCCCTCTCTCATGAGAGGCAGCCATGTGTAGCCGCCCTTGTGTAGATAAGTCCAAATCGGACCCTCCAATCCGCCCATGTGTGGCCGCCCTTGAGAAGACAAGTCCGCTTTTGAATTTGGCCACGGCCATTGACTTCCGACCACCGGCCACCACTGACCAACCGGCCAACCGACAGGTCGTTTTCTGACCACTTTCCGGCCACCGTCCAGCCACCGTCCGATCATAATATTCCAGCAAAAAGGAATATTCCAACGAGTGAAAATTTTGGTTTCCAGTGAGTGATTTTAATTTTCGGTGAGTTATTTTTCTTCACGCACGATGGCAGAGTATTACAAGGGGTAAATCAGGCTCCATACTTAACAGAATCTACAAGCTTGACTAAACCATGCAGAGTAGTATATGTAGAGAACCATTCTCTATGGGGAGTAACATGGAAATTGGCACGTGAATCAATGATCCAATTTTGTGCATAACACTAATCAAGATCCAATAACGCATCTGGACTCAAATTGGAAGTGAAAATAAGCATATCTAACAGCTGCTACACGTTAGAAACAACTTCTGCATGTGGAGATTCAACCACATTGATCTCCTCTATCTTTACACTGCTCTTTGGAGTGTAAGACTTCACAATAGCTTTTCCCTTTTCATGTTGTAAAACACAGCAATCTTTCTTTAAATGGCCTTTCTCACTGCAATGATAGCATTCTACATTTCTCAAGTCACGGCTTCGACTCTTTCTACAATTCCGGCGATCCTTACGATCTTGTTAACAACCGTGGTTGCAACTACGTCCACCTCTTTTCCTACGGCGATTATGGTCACTTGCAATATATGCATCTCCATGTCCACCGCTATCGAGAGATTGATGTCTAATCTCCTCAATGAGCAATGCACTAGTAACATCACATAACTTCAATTTACTGCCTGATGCAGAGTTACTAATGACACTATTGAATGTCTCCCAAGAAGAAGGCAAAGAGCATAACAAGAAAATGGCCTTCATTTCATCATCAAAATTCAGCCCTTTTGATGTCAATTGAAAAAATGTGTTATTGAACTCATTCAAGTGTGCACTAGCACTACTACCTTCTTTCATCAAGCAAACTTTGTTAGAAGCACTTTTTCCATCCCAAGCTACACATAGAGAGTCCCAAAGCTCTCGTGTTGTAGTCTTGTCCATAATCGAAGAATATGGTCTTGCCAAGATGTAATCTAATTGTGGCCATAACACGGGTATATGACTCTTCCCACTGATCATTAGTGTCTCTCTACGCTTGTGGGACGGGTGTCTAACCTCACTCCTATCTTTTTGCAGACATAGCGAGAACCATGAGTATAATTGTCAATCCATGGGACGCAAAGCTGACTCAACTAGTGCATAGAGACTACAAGAGGTTGTCAATCCCTTGAAAGAAAAAAAACAACTCGCATCTAACTCAAGCTACACTCAAATGACTGAAATCACCAAAAGCGAATCGCTCATCGGCAAACAAATCACATCCGTTGCAGCATCAAATGACATCCAAATGTTACAAAACTTCTAGGACATGTTTATAAGACCTAAGCACACATACTTATGGTCTCAAATTTCACTTTAGGTTAAGTGCAAAAATCGCGATTATTAACAGCAGTGAGTTTTTGACCTAATCGTTTTCCATCCAAAATGCATCTAAATGCTTAGCAATAATGCCCCAATACCTCGCCTATACTTGATACACCGCCTATACTTAGTTTTTTATTTTTTAAAGCTTAAATTTCTACTTATGATGAAATTAGGCCGCGGGTCGGCGACGCCAAAAGCTACGGATTACCATGAAATGCTTACGTCAATGCATAGAGCTCTTACTTGCGGTTACAATGCAACAGAGGTTACTGTAATGTGACAACCGGGGAGGAAGTAGAAGCGCGAGAAGGAGAGAAGTGAGCGTTGTTAGCTCACACTGTGTTTCTATTATCCAAAACTTATAAAAATTGGCTTTTTAGCCAAGGTTTTTGGTGGTCAAAACTAATAATTTAGGAGCTCTAACTAAAGGCAGGTTGATACAATTTGAAAGCTTGTAGCCCCGGCTCATCAATTACAATGTTTATCTAGAAAGTAAGAGTTACAATATTCCAGATTCATCAAAATAATAAGTGTTTGTACAGTGAAAGCTCCAAAAAATGATATTCGAGTTAGCTGGCTACTAACATTCCCTCCCTCCTCGATTGTGTTGTCCCTTGACACAGCTTCATGGACTGAAGCAGTCTTCGGGTTGACGGCTGATGAGGCGGTCTTTAAGCGCATGGAGTGCTTTCTCATATATTTGAGTCTTTTTTCTTTGTCAGGAACCTGCAAGAATTGCATGGTGACCCTGTTATTAAGCTCAATGGCTGAATAGCCAACAAATCTGGATGTGAGGTTACTAATCACTGGCCCAAATATCTTCGTTCTCCAAGTGAAGAAACCTATATAAAATGCTTTCTCAAATGCCAAAATATTGCTTGAGGGAAAAAACATGCATCGGGTGTAGAAGCCATAAAGGACTTCTTCGAACGGCTGGCCACTTAAGTCGTAGAAGAGACCCTTATTTCCTTTGAGGAACGATATCCATGGTGCCCCTGCTTGCTCTGGCTTGTGAAAAGCTTCAATACATGAGAGTAGCATTCTGCAAATCTTGTATAACATGGCACATGAGAGGTCAGAAAGGCTCTTGAAAAAAGTCATGGAGCCCGTTAGAGATTTCACCATGTACTCCTCTATTGTCGGTCCCTGCTCTGGAGCTGCCAATTGTGGATAGTTCAGCCATGTATGCCGTTTCTTTCTTGGTGCTTCATATGCTTGCTAGGTCCTTATCCTTGGTACATGACAAAATGTTGGGTCTTTCTGTAGTGCTGCAGGTGCTCTTGTGAACAGAATCATATATCTTGGATTCTTGTTCAGCCACCTCTTTCTCCAATTAGGGTGGACATCCGCAGTGCCCTGTGCCTGCAAATCTTTATGTAGTCTTTCTTTTACCTGTAATAGCTCTACCTTGACCAGAGGGTATGGCAATGATTGTTGATGCTACTATGCATTGATTTGGTTTGGAGTGAGTTGAGTGAAATTAACGGAATGGAGAACTCTCAACTCCCAATCCATCGCTGCTTTCCATTCAAGATCTGTTTCCTGAGCAACTTGTTCCTTCAGTGCATCTTCCTCAGCTTTAGAAAGCTGGACCATGGGAACTTGCTCAACATCTGTGAGTGGTACCTGAAAATTTTCTTCTTCTAGCCCTTCTCTCGGCTATGTTTCCATCTTAGCAAAAGAGACTGAGGGAATTTTGATAGTCGGTTGCTCAGAGGTACCTGGTTCTTCTTGTGTCTCTGGTTGTCCCTCTCTCACTAGCTGATTGACTCTTTTTAACTTCGCTATCTCCTTGAGCAGTTGATCAATCTCGTTGTACTTGCATCAGTGCAAGGTCTCTTCTCTGTGTTTGCTCTAGCTTTAGCTCTAGCTGCTTATTCCTCTTTTTCAAAGCCTTATAGACTTCATCCGTACCTTTGATCGAGTGCCCCTGAGTCTGAATTGCTGACAATTGAGACCAATTTTCTTCAAATCAATTTTGGAGCATGCATAGATGCATAAAAATATGTAAAGATCAAAATCATACAATTCAAGCAAAAATTTGCAACAAAAGTAAATAATCACGATTATTTATAGCTAGCGATTTTTTTCAACTTTTTGCATTTTTGACATCATAGGCTTGAACAATGTGGCATTTAAGTGCTCTGAGTGATGTGTGGGCTCATTTGAGAGTGCAATGGGTGGAAATGGTGTCAGATTTACGCTTTCAATATCTGAAACAGTAGATATAAAGGGATTTTGAGATCCAAATTAGCTCAAATTTGGTCAGTGGACTTGGGACATCATGTGCTTTGGTTCCATAAGGTCAAAGTTGCAATTTTCTCCCATTTTGGCAAGAAAGTAAATAATTGCGATTATTAACTTTTTCATCAAAATGAACATTTTTTTGGTGCAACTTGATTCTACACTTGATGTAGACCCTGTGTATGAGATATGGGGTGATTTGGATAAAAAAATGTGACAGATAACTCAAAATTTGGATTGGAAAGACTTCTTTGCTTTTTTTGACCATTTTCAAGGTTTTCTTGATCATTTTGGCTCATACTTGAAATGTGGCATGTAATAGGTGTGTACAAGTGATAGGTGAAGTGAAGGTACCATTTACAAGCCAAAAAGGTACAAAAATAAATAATCGTGATTATTTACAATAGTCAATTTTTTTTGCTAAACTTGACAATTTTTGACCTAGACATATTCAATACACCTAAAACAAGTCCTAAATTGAATTTGGTAAAGTTTTGTCATGTTGGCATTACTTCATGCTTTGTCGACTCTGAAATCACTGACTTTTGTGACTAGATGGCTTGTGGAGTAGGTTAGTCACTTTTGAAGCTATGGACTTGTCCGCTACATAGTCCTGAAGCTACCCATCCAGTTTTGGCCCATTTAGAGTCAGTTTGACTTCGTATGTCAAATTTGACGTTTTGTAGCCTTCGAGCTGTTTTCTGCTTTTTGAGAGCTTGCCTTGACTATTTTCATGAAACCATCCATGTACATTGTGCATAGACCCAGTCTATAAGCAATCTGTGGAGTTAGAATCCAATTCTGACATCTGGAAAAAACCTAGCTTTTCTACTTGGGACCCCCTTTGACCCCTACCGAATGGTCATCTGGTGATATAGAAGTGTTCTATTATATAGGGGCATGCTACAGTTCAAGTCTCGTCCGATTTTTTTGAGATGACAGGCCGCTATGGTCAATTTTTGTTCGTAGGACTTCGTGCACTGCTCGATTTCTAGGATTTTTTTCTTGAGCTTAGACTTGCTATCGGCCATATAGAAGTGATCATTGATAAGCATAGAACTTACCCCGCGTGTATCATGTTAGACGGCGCTGTAATTGGGTGACTGTGGACTCCGAAAATCGCGCGCGAAGAAGGTCGAGAGCTCTCTTCTCCAAGGACGACTAGTGTGATTTTGGGCTACCTTGGATATCTATACTCGGACTTCCCAAACTATTTTTCCCCAAATTTCCCTGTTAGTCCTACTAGGCCGTGAAATCTATGTTAGACTCAAAAATTTCTTCAATCGGATTCCGATAGCTTATTCTGCAAGAATTTTGCGAACGTAGGCCTTGGCAGCTTGATTTGGGCTTCTCGCTTCCATCTGTCGATTTGACTAAATTTTTTTGCGCCTGTCCGCCTTGTCTTTCTGATCATCAGTGTATCTTTAGTTTTTCCTTCTGAGCTCATTTGCTATTTATTATTAATTTTTGACTTGTTTATTGAAAAAATCAAAGAAAATAACAGAATGCACTAAAAAAGCAAAGTAAAAATCCAATAATTAAAGAAAACCATTGAAAAACATAGCTTTTCTTGTTTTTTTGGTGGATTTTTTCATTTTAAGTCTCAATATCAAGAAAAATGATGAAAAATAACAAAAAAAACTTTTTTGATGATTTTTTGATAGTATATACACTATTTACACTCGTCGGGGAGATGTTATCATTTAAATTTTCCCTGTTGATGATTTGTAAGGGTATTATTATGTAATTTTGTAAAAAATCACACGTTAACATTAAACTTTTTCCTCCCTCTTCAAACATTGCCCTTAATTACTTAGTTCCCTTCCACCCCTCCTAGATGGTGTACTCCGGGAGACGACTGTGTACATGGGTTGAACAATCGTGTCTATGCATAGCCTTGGTTGGCTCTACCATGCTTTGAAAATCAATGCAATTCAAACCATTATATGATGTGCAAGAGTTGGGTTTTGAGTAATTAACTCAAGGGTTTCTAATGTCGAGGTTTTCTTTTGCTGTCTTTCCAAAGAGAAAATCTTGTAGCTTGTGTGCTCTTTGCTTTATTGTACCGTCAGAATGTTTTGACACACTAATTTCCTGAGCTATCAATATCAATAACGATGGTTGTCAAGCTTTTACCCGCCATTGGGATCTTGGTTTGTGTTGGTCAGAATGTTGTGGTTAAGTCTTCTGAGACTTAACTCTCCATTGCTTCATGGGTTTTACAGTTTGCGGCGGAGAAGATAAGTGCTCCTTTTTCCTCCAGATCCATTTTGTTTTAGGTTCCCTGCTTGAAGATGCTCCTCTTTGTGTTTTGAACCTTGGAACCATCTTTGGTACAGTAGATGATGTTTTGGACAGCCAAAATTTGAATCGGCTTGTCCTTAAGCTGTGCTTTTGGTACCCAAATTTGCCTGACTCCTTGCATGCTACTTGTAGCATTTGCTTGTCTGTAGGATGGAGAAGATTGATTGCTTCGTGGTTTGATTTTCTAGTAACATCCTTTCCATTCCTCCTTACTTGGTGCAATTGGAACAATGAGTTGTCCGCCTTTAGGTGATAGCTTGAGCTGATTGGCATCCCAAACTGGTACTGCTTTGTACGTCCGCATCCATGAGATTCCCAAAGTCATTGTTTTCTTCATGTGTTCATCTGGTGAGCATACAAACTGATGAGGGAATGAACATCCATGTACTATCACATTTAAGTTGACTACTCCCAATGTCGGTGTTGGGTTCTTGTTTCATCCTTTAATAGTCAATATTCTTGCTGTCAAATATTGACTTGTTGCTTTCTTGTACGTGGAATAACTAATTGCATTTACTGGAGCTCATGTATCGACCAATGCATTTGTGTTATGATTGTTCAATTGTACTTTGATGCGAAGGTCCATTCCATCTAACCATTCATCATCTATTGACACTGCATCTTTCTGTAATTCCCATAGTCGGTCATCTGGTTCCAGAGTGTTGATGGGAATAGGTATTTGCTTATTTTTGAGAGCAGCTTTCCTTTTGAGTACTCGAAGCTGAGCTTCCTCTTGGGTATCATCAATAACCTGCTATCGTTTTATCTTTCTTTGCTTGGCTGCATGCATCTTTTCTAGCAATTCATTGGATAGCTGTAAATTATACTTCTTTAAACGACATCCGCTAATCCAATTAGCCATTGGTTCACCATCTAGGGTGGACAACTTAACTGCTCCACTTGGAGATACATCTTCAATGATAAAAGGTCCATTTCCCTTTTTCTTAAACTTGGGAATGTGTTGCTTAAGGGAATAGACAAAAACTAAGTCCCCTTTTTAAAGATTTTTGTAATTAGACGGGAATCAAAAAACTGTTTTTGTTTTCTCTTTTGTGCATAGATGTGAGCTACAACAGTTAGCCTTTGCTCATCAAGCTTTTCTAAATCTTCAAGTCTCTCTGACAATTCATGTCTAGTCCACTCAAGATCCTTAGCTACCCTTAGTGTCGGCAATAGAAATTCTATCGGCAGTATGACATCAAGACCATAAACAAGGTTAAAGGGTGTAGCATTTAAAGCTGTCTTGAATGAAACTCTATAAGCCCATAGAGTAGCATGGAGATTCATTTCCCAATCTGTCCTTCCTGAACTAACCACTTTAGTCAATAATACCGAGCTGATAATTTTATTTGTATGCTCAGCTTGTCCATTTGCTTGTTGGTGATAGGGAGCTGATTTGTTATGGATAACCATAAATTCACTAAGCAAATACTCAATTATCTCATTGAGGAAATGAATTCCCCTATCACTGACAATTTCTATTGGCAGTCCATATCTTGTGAACACATTCTCATATAAGAATGCGGTTGTGGCATCATTTTTTTGAGTTGCTTTAGCCTCTACCCACTTGGTCAAATAGTCTGTAGCTACAATGATATATTGAGCTTGGATTCTATAAGCAGGTGGTTGTATTGGCCCAACAAAGTCTATACCCCATTTTGCAAAAGCTCTAGCCCCCATCATTGGTCTTAAGGGCATGCTATATACACGGGTTGGCATTTTTGCTCGTTGACATTCATCACACCTTCGAACATATTCTTTGGTATCTGCAAAAAGTGTTGGCCACCATATGCCTGCCATTAAGATTGCTCTTGCGGTGGTCTCACTCGAAAAGTGACCTCCAGCTAATCCAGCATGTGCTTGTTCTATAATGGGAATATATTCGTCTTCATTTGCACAAAGACGCAAATGTTGATCCTTACCTCTCCGATACAATTGGTTTCCAATAAGAGCATAGTCTCTTACTTCCGTTTCAATTTCTCTTTGGCGGCGTTTACTCATATCCTCAGGAAATGTTCGGTTTGATAAGTAAGTAGCTAGATAGTTACTCCACTTAGGAACAAGTGATATTCGGAACAATGTCATATGAGGTATGGGTGCTTGTTTCTAACATTGAGAACAAATTTTCACAAATGAATGAACATCCCTCCTCATAGTCGACGAAAATACTCCAAGTCTCAAGATCCGTTGCATAGTTTGGTCTTCTGCAAAGTGAGGTCCTACTACGGTAGTATGTGCTTGACGTAGGTATTGGGTTTTCTCCTCAGGATTAATGTATAAAAGCAATATTCCATCTTGATTTCTTTTGTACAACCTTCCAGCTAGTTATTAATACATAGCCAATTGCTCAATTAATCCGATTGTAATAGGAAGTGGCATTTACGAATCCACTTGAGCTATGGTCATCAATGATACCATATTTTTTGACTATAGTGGTATCATTTCCACGGAGAAAAGATATGCATCAGGTAGATCATCGTCTACTCCGTTAGGTGGTTCTCCTATAACAATCCTTGACAAATAATATGCTCTTTGATGAGTGGTGCGGTTTTTCACAACTACAGTGAAATCAAATTCCAAAAGAATGATGAACCATCTCACTATTCTTCCTGTGTTTCATGGCTTGTTGACCAAGTACAATAAGGCTTGGTGGTCCATAAAGAACACAAATTTGTTTCCTAATGGGTAATGTCTATACTTTTTCACAGCATAAATCATTCCTAATCCTTTCCTTTCTATGGTTGTGTAGTTTTTCTCTTCCATATTCAACTGTTTGCTAGCATAAGAAATAGGAAAATCAATTTTCCCGTCTCCTGGTTGAGCTAGGATACACCCAATGGAAAAATTGGAAGCATCTACATGTATGTGAAATATCTCATTCCAATCTGGTGCTTTCAATATTGGAGCTGAAGTGAGAGCTTGCTTAAGCTTCATGAAGGATTCTTCACACTCATCAGTCCATTCAAAGAGTGTAATCAAGCTATACATGGGTTTTTCAATTATAGAGTACATGTAAATGAATCGTATGTAATATCCACAATGTCCCATGAAGACTTGAACCCCTTTTACTGTTGTCAGTCTAAGAAAATCAGCAATAACATGAATTTTATCCATATCAGTAGCTATGCCATTTTTAGACACTATATGTCCAAGAATTTTTCCTTGTCTACCCATAAATGTGCACTTTTCAAGATTTAAGAAACTCTTATAAAGTCTACATTTTTCGAATACCTTTTTGAGGTGTTCAAAGTGATCAGCCCGGATTGATTAATGTACACATAAATCTTTCATATATACTTCCAAGAAATTTCAAAGATATTATTTAAAATCATGGCTCATCAATCTTTGAAAGGTGGCAGGAGCATTAGTTAACCCAAAAGGCATAACCCAATAGGAAAAAGTACCCCATTCAGTTGCAAAGACAGTTTTATGATGATCTTTGGGGTCAACCAAAAGTTGATTGTATCCCGAAAAGCCATCTAAAAACCTGTAGGCTTCTTTTCCTGCAACTCATTCTAAAACATGCTCAGTGATTGAAAGAGGAAAGTTGTCTCCAATGGTAGCTGCATTCACTTTCTTGAGATTGACACACACCTTTAATTTTCCATTCTTCTTGGGTACTACCACAATTGGAGATACCCAATTTGTGTGTTCAATTTCATAAATGAATTTGACTTCCTTTAACTTTTCTATTTCTTCTTTGATCTTTCTAGCAAATGTCTCATTGGCCTTTGTCTGCTTGGTTTTGCATCATCTCTCATAGGTATGGTATGTTGATAGATTTTTGGATAAACACCCTTGAGATCCTTATAAGACCAAGCAAAGATATCTCGTTATTCTTTCAATAAGCTTAATGAAATCTCTTCTTCTTTGTCCGTCACGTCATTTGCAATGTAGGCAGGTCTAAGCTCTTCTCTTGGTTCGGCCAGATCTATCTTTTTTGCGTTTTTAGGTCCTTTGTAGGACTTGCCCTGTTTTTGTAGTTCCCTAACAGGTTGTTCGACTATGATTTTTTGGCCTTGGAGAGTATATTTCTTGTAATGGGATGGAACACTCATTACAGGTTTACCTTCCTCCTGAGTGGTTTCCATTTCAGTTGTATATATCTTTTTTAGAGCTTTTTTCAACTCTTGATATTTCTTTCTCCGTTCAACTCGTGTCATGGTTGAATTCTTATCCTGATGTTTAGGTTTTTATTGGATTTCCTTTCTCGTATTCAAGATGTTTTTGATATTTCCTGCTTTTCGTTTAAAGCATATCTACCAGTGATTTTGTCCTTGACACAATTATGTGTATCTATCTGCATCAAAAAATGTGTTCTACTGGAGATTGGTGGCATAGGTCTAGCTTTTAGATTTCTCGTATCTCTTTTTCTTCTATACCATTTTTGTCTTCTAGGTTTCTGGTTTGGAAAGTCAAAAAACTTTTCCTCTCCTCCTTTCATGAGTAGTTTAGCTCTCACATGTTCTTTTTCAGACCCCAAATCATTTGAAGTAGCTGAATGTTCTTCTAACTCATCTATTGCATCATAGAAGAGGTCTGGAAAGACTTGTTGGGCTTTCATCATGTCCTTGTATTCTTGAATTTTATCTTCAATGTGAAGGGTTGAGATCATTTGTATGGGAATTATGTCATAGCCGCCCTCATTGCAAAATTGACCTGAAGAGACTAAGTCAAATTCTTGTATGGGTGTTTTCATGACATCTCGATAAGTGTGATCTTTTAGAATAACCCTTGTTATTGATCTCACTTGCTTGAAGTACAAATAATTGTTTCCCCAATCTTGGATAGATTGTAATTGTCCCATGAAAGGTCTTACCAAAATGATTTCATAACTGAGTTTCTATCCAAAGTCCACTATTGCAAAAGTGTGTTGATAATCAATCCCACAAGAATCAACTGTCACTTTTTCAAGCAGTCCTAAGGGTCTTTTGATGTGTCCATTAGCCAATTGCAATTTCATTCGAGTTTGTCTAATGGCTGGTTGTCCCCATGATTCCCATACTGCTTTCGTGGCTATGGCTATGCCTTCCCCACTATCCAGTATTTCCATGGTTTCTATATCATCATATTTGATTGGAAGCGTTGTGTTTCCTTCTTCCCCTTTGTGGTATTCTCCGGCTGTGTTCACGAATCTCTTTCTTATCCAATTCGTGTTTCAATTTTTCCAATTTCTTTGCGATAAGCCCCGTTATCCCCACCTTCTCTAGAGTTTTGTTTAGATCATTCCATAAATATGGTCTGATTGTTAACAGTTCAACTAAAGTAAGAGTGCATTGAATGGGTGTAGACATGATTGAATGGATATTTTCCACTTCTAGGATATGTTCCGCTCTTTTTACCTGAGTGGTTTTACACACTATGGATTCATCATCGTTATCTCCTAAGTAAGAGGGTAATGTTTTCAAAGTCAAAGGTTTAGACATTCCTGAAACTTCAGAACCACAATCCCCATACAAGGATTGTACATACATGTCCATATCCATATCAGGAGGTAGATTATCTAACCAAACTTACTCTACATGATCTGACTTCAGAGTTAGGCTCCCATCATAAATCTCTCTAACTTTTTTCCATAAGTGTCTTGTCCAGTCTTCTTCTACGAATGGAATTCCGTCTAAGGCATCTTCGCTGTCGGGCACTAAGTTCTGGCTCTTTTGTTTTAAGGTGAGGTTCTATCACCACTTCGAATTTTTCTTTGCTGGTTCCTACCACAAGCTCTTCATATTTTGCCATACTCTCGAGCTTGGGTATTTGTTTTTCTAACATCTCTTGAGTAATTCTTACCAAATTTTGATAAGCTTCAAGCTTAGCTACTTCCATGTCTGGAGAAGGATAGTTTTTTTATTTGTTTTCCATGTTTTGGTTTTCTTTAAGTCTCGCTTGGTAAACTTCCAAGGCTGTATTAATTGGCTCAAAAATTTTGTCTACCAAAATTGATCCACCAGATTTCACGGTGGTTTCCTTGATTTCACTTCCAGTTTCTTTCACTTTTTCCTGGAATAATTTCTTTGCTTTCTCCTCGATTTCAGCTCGTTGTTTCTATTTTCTCATCTCATACCTTTTGCTTCTGCTTCTCTTGGTCCTTTGAGAGGATTTTTTTTTAATTCTCCGAATCATCAGAGGAGTTATGTTTCTTTTTCTTAGCCTGGGCTCTGGTGATTACCTTGATTGGAACAATACGTTCACTTTCAGATGAGCTACTAGGTATCACTTGGACTACGTTCACTACTGTTTTACCCTTGTTTAAAGGATTTTCTGGACAATCTTCAGGGAAGTGTCCTCCCTTTTTGCAACATTGTATGCAATAAGCTTCAATTGGCTTAATGTTCTTGTCAGGCTCTGGGCATTCATTTTTCCAATGATCTTCTGCACCACAATTATGACAGTTTCTAGTTCTTGGCTTGGGCCTTACCATAGGAGGTCTAACACGTTGATTAGCTACATAGTACATTGGTGCAAGTTTTGGTGTAGTATAAGTCACAGATTCTTCCATTTGGTGCTGGATGTGAATTATACCAGTTTCCTTCTACGAATACTGTAGATGGACTAGGCTTAGCATAGGGTGTAACAAGCACTAGTGCTTATTCATCTATGACTCCTTCTGAATGCATGTACTTTACAAGCACTACATTATGTCCAGGATATGCAGGTTGTTGACCCACCATAGGCTGAGGTCTTTCCATACCCATCGAGTGTCTTTGAGCTGGGGCCATATTAGGCTGATATGTGTACATGGGTTGTCCTTGTGGCCTCATAGGCACGCATTGAACATTCCCATCATACTTTGGTTGGTAATAGCACTCATTGGTCTCATGGTTGATCCATTTACCCTCAATTGTACACCATTTTTGCAGCCTAATTGGTTGTCCCTGTTGAGGTATCCCTTGCCCTGGTCCCCTCATCGGTGCTTTTTGCATGTTATTCATCATGTCATTCATCCTTTTGAGCATGTATTCTATGGCTATAAGAGGTGCTGCAACAGCCGCTCCCACTTGTGCTGGTTTGGTGGTGGATGCTATTTTCTTGCTTTGGTTATCCTTAGGGACATCTTCTTCATTGCAAATATCACAATTGTCTCGTAAGTCAATAGCATCTGACACACACTCTTCTAAGGTCATATGCTTCTTGCTATACAATATAGCATGAAGTTCTTTGTTTACCAGTCCCTCTAGAAACAATAATACTAGTATTTCTTTTGCAGGTATTTCTAGTTTCAGGCATCTTGCTATATATCGTTTCATTCTAGTTGCACAATCCCTAACAGACTCACCTTGTTTCTGTTTAAAGCTATAGATTTGAGCTACAGTATTGTGTTTGATCCCTGTTTTGGAACATGCAGCTACAAATCCTTGAGCTAATGTATTTAAGTCCATGATTGACCTTGGTGGAATGTTTTAGAACCATGTCATTGCTTTTCCTTCTAATGTCATTTCAAATCCCTTGAATTGAGTATGGAAATCAAATATGCGTTCTGCTCTTAGCACTTGTTTAAAGCTTGCTAAGTGGTTATATAGATCCCCAGATCCACTGTATTTTCTGATCCATTTTTGAAAATTAGCTGGTTTGACATGTCTATTTGGTTCAGCTCCCGGTCTCCTGGCAGTTGGTCTCCTTCAAACCAGTCTGTTGGAAATAGTGACTCATGTAGCCCTGGACTGGCTTTAGTGTCACCCGGTTTTCTTTGTGATGAGGTAGTTTCTGGTTTCTTAACATTACTTTCAAAAGATCTCTCATGGAGTTCATCTCTTAGAATAGTTTCTGGTCATTGGCCTAATATCCAATCCCTTATGGAGTACCCTTGGTATTTGGTTTGTTCCACCTCCTCAAGACTCATCATAACAAAGTTATTGTTATAACAATCCCTAAACATGTAGGTTGGTAAATCTGATGAACCCTTGTCTTTGATTTTGAAGATATAGATGATCTTCATGGGTGTTAATTGTCTTGATTTGGCATGAGAAGTCCATAGAAGATCTTTGACGTTTCTATCCTCCCAAAAAAAGACTCCGATCCTAGGATTATCCGTGCTAAGCCGTTTCAAGGGCTTTAAATCAACTATTAATCCCTCAAATTCTAAAGTCGATGTTCCTTCTTTTGCTGCCATATCTGAAATTATGGTATTTACCTCTAACCCCCATTTATCTATCACGTCAGGGTTTTCAACTTGTAAATACTGAGTTCCGTTTCTATCCATGTACATTTTTCCTTGTTTGTTTGCCTTGATATGCTCTTCAAACTCTATGTGATGGTCATCAATGCGAATGGCATACTCTTCATTATCCAGGTAAACCTGAGCTCCATGGTGATTAGTCTTGTAAAAAGAGAGTATGTGCTTCTATCGCACGATCGTTCCGGTTTTTGAATGAGTCGAATAGGAAGACATTTCAGATGTTGATTCTGAAAAAGTGTCTGAGACTTCTTCAAAGATAGTGTCCAAGTGCTCTCCTTGATTCACACTCTCTTCGGTGGATACTCTACTAGCGGTCTTGCCAAACATGCCTTGATTTGCTAGTATACAACCATATTTAAGGTTCATATAGACTCGTGAAGCCCTGGATAGAGTACTTACCGTCGTAATGACTTGATTGCAACTTCTGTCAAGCTTTGAATTCCTTATCTGCAACCTGATTCCTGTATCAATTTTGATCAAGCTAGCTATTATTTCACAAAGACTGTACAATTTTTGCTAGCTATTGCGACTGGTCTATGTGTATCACTTCAAATCGAGTTAAGTGAATCAAAACTTGAGACTTTCATATTCTACTTTTGCAAAAAGTCAAAGTTTTAGTCTTCAACCTAAAAACTGAGTGAACATGTACTAATTTGGATTCGATTGAATCCAAAATTTCCTTGTGGCCTTGTATTATGTTGTTCTAACACCGTACAAGTTCAACGATAAAAAAATATGTCTCTGTGTATCAATAGTAAATAATCGCGATTATTTATCTTTTCTCAATTTTTTGCACTTTTTGGCTTGATTTACCAAGTATGCAACTTGTTAAGGTCTTTGGACAAGTTTCACTTAGTTTGAACAAAATTTGTTCGAGTTATCAACTGTTTCGTGTCCGTAGACTCAGTTTTTGAGAATCTGGCTCAAGTCTCACTTTTGTGATCCAAATTTCAACAAATTTGGTTTGTGAGGTCTACTTGATATGATTGACCTTGTGGTATACTCAACTATTAAAAATACTAGTTTTGGAGCATATGTAAATAATCGTGATTATCTACTCTTGCTATTTTTTGTAACTTTTTGACACAGATCTATTAAGCAGCTGAACTTAAGCTCCCTAGTTTTGTGTCCGCAGACTGACTTTGCAAATTTGGCCACAATTTTCAATCCAATGATCCAAATCTTACCAAATTTAATTTGTGGGGTCTATATAACATGCTTAAACTGGTGGTATGCTGGTTTGATAAAAAAAGTTGAAAAATGATCCAAAGTATATAATCACGATTATTTACTTCTGGTAAATTTTTACATCATTTTGGTCAAATGAGCATGTACTCTTGTTTATCACATCAATATAAGCCTATGAGTCAAGTTTCACTTTGTTGAAACAAAATTTTCCCAATTTACACTCAAGTTCTCGAAAGTCAGTACAGACTTCAATTTTTACCAAGTTTTTGGTCAATTTGGTGATCCAAATTCTATGGGCCTTTACAAAGGATGTTTGTGCACATGCATAAAGTCTCTGGTATCAACCTTGGTCAAATTTGAGCTGAAAGTAAATAATCGCGATTATTTACTTCATGCCTAAAATGAGAACTTTTTTGAATTTTTTCATTGGACAGTCTTTTCATGAGCTATTTTAAGCCTTTGAGTCAAGTCAAAACTTAATTTGGCCTAAAATGTCAAGAAAAAGTAAATAATTTGAGTTTTTGCACACTCCTAAATTTTTTATCTCAATGCGTCCTTAAGCTTACTCACTGGTTCGTACAACTTTTAAATCATACTCTCAAGTCCGATTCAGTGGTTGGCAACCTTCTGGTGCTATTTCTAGCCGTAGACCTCAAATTTTGCAACTTCACATAAACAACTCACAATTGATTCTTTTGGAGCGAGCAATGTTCTAAGATTCCACATCGGATTCTACTTACCCTACTCCTAGGTTCTATTGCAATGGGGTTGTGGAAAGTGTCCACAAACACTCGTTTTCTTGTTTTTTATAGTTTTCTTAGTTTTGATCTTAAGAGTTGTCTCGTCCATCAATCATTCTTAAAATCCTAATCTAATTCTATAATCCTACAATCCTAAAAGATACTTAGCCAGTACGATCTACTTCCAAGCTACCTCTACACAGCAAAAGACGACAATCTTAATCTATGCGGTTCTAAAAAGACAGTTTTGACTCTAGGTGATCCTAGAGGAAGTTAAAGGATAACTTCACAAAACGCTCATATTTTTCCTTAGTTTAGGTCTCTTCAGCCCCCGGCATCGGTGCCAAATGTGGAACGGGTGTCTAACCTCACTCCTATCTTATTACAGACATAACGAGAACCACGAATATAATTGTAAATCCATGGGACGAAGCTGACTCGACTAGTGTATAGAGGCTACAAGAGGTTGCCAACCTGCTACACTCAAATGACTGAAATCACCAAAAGCTAATCACTCATCGGCAAACAAATCACATCCGTTGCAGCATCAAACGACATCCAAACGTTATGAAACGTCTAGGACATGTTTATAAGACCTAAGCACACATGCTTATGGTCTCAAATCTCACTTTAGGTCAAGTGAAAAAATCACGATTATTAACACGGCGACACCAAAAGCTACGGATTACCATGAAATGCTTACATTGATGCGTAGAACTCTTACCTGCGGTTGCAATGCAACAAACGCGATTGCAATGTGACAACCGGGGAGAGGGTAGGAAGCACGAGAAGGACAGAAATGAGCGGCGTTAGCTCACACTATGTTTCTATTATCCAAAACTTATAAAAACCTTACAAAAAATGGTTGTTCTACCTTAGCCAAGATTTTTGGTGGTCAAAACTAATAATCTGGGAGCTCTAACTAAAGACAGGTTGATACAATCTGGAAGCTTGTAGCCCTGGCTCATCAATTACAATGTTTATCTAGAAAGTAGGAGTTACAATATTCCCGATTCATCAAAATAATAAGTGTTTGTACAATGAAAGCTCCAAAAAATGATATTCGAGTTAGCTTGCTGCAAACAACGCTCTTTCAATGGCGATGCTAGGCACCACGCCCTTGTTGACCATAACATCAAGCATACGTTGCTTTAAAATTGTGAAGTTTGTGTCATCAAACTTCTTTATGTAGCAGTCTTCCCTTTCAGAAGCACTACTAGCAGCCATAACTCAAGAGAAAATGACCAATGATTTATGGCAAAAATTGATGGGAGAATTTTGATAGAGTTTCCCCTAAAACAAGAGCAAAAACTCAAGACAAAATGCGACAGCATCACTAGCTATAAGCAGTCAAATGTGCCAAGAACGCATATGGTTTTCACCCTTCACCCGCAAACTCAACCTAACCCGCTCCATTAACTAACCTCTTTCTAAGATTCTTGTAAATAACTCCGAACTCCCCCCTATTTCCAAACCGGTCATTTGTTGTCTTAATGCACCTAATCTGGGCAATCTTCTCTCTAAAAGGAACCCCACTCCCTCTTTCCCTTACCTCCCCTCTATTCCATAAAATCTATCCTACCCCGCCCCCGCCCTCGCCCCCACCCCACACACAGACTTACCCCTACCCATACTGTTACCCTCCCCCATATATTTTTTGTCAAGGTTCCCACCATACCACCCTCCTATTACTCCATAATTTTGGTCATAGTTCCCCCCATACCACCCCCCTCTTACTCCATAAATTTTAGTCTTAGTCCCCCAATACCACCCTCCTCTTACTCCATAAGGTTTTGGTCCAAGTCCCTTTCTCTTTGTACCCCCCAAGTTAACACTCTTTAAAACTCCCTATTTCCCTCCTTTTCCTACCCCATTTAAGAGCTAATTTCCCTCTATTAAAGTGGCCTCCTCCTCTTTAAACCATGTACCTACCTTGGGAACCCCTCTTCTCTCAAGTGGATACCTATTTAAAACCCTCCTAATCCTGTTGTATGGTTGACACCACTGAAGAGCTAATGGTGAAACACGTTTGGTGTTTAACCTATTTTGCAAGATCTCCTCCCCCTTCCCCCCTTCTCTACACTCTATAGAATTTCCTCTCTCTCCTCTCTCTCACCTTCCCTAAGTTGGCAAAGTTAATTTATTGCTCGCTTAGTTTTTAAGCTAGTCAAGATATCCTGCTTTGATAAAGTTTTTCAAGAATGTTCGACATTCTCTGATGTACAGCGCAGCTTAGTTTTTTCCAATCTCCCAGCATTACTTTCCTCTTCCCTTCCCTTGGAAGCTCACATTCCCCTCACTACCTACCCCGCCGGTATGCATGGGAACCTGCCCTTTAACTCCTAAGTGAGCTCTCATTTACTTGTTATGTCCCTCTCTTTCCGTAGCGGACGGCGGTACGTGGTAGACTGTTGTACCTCTGCTTTTGCCCCGGCCCTACCCAACTCGACACGACCTTCCCCTTGCAAGCCCCGAGCTCTCGACTACACCTGCTACCTCTCTGCACTACACCCTACACACTCAGCGCATGAAGCAGGTAGCACAAATATTACACAGGCGCACAAGCTGCAACAGTCGACTGTAATGCATGCTGCTTCTCTACATTACACTCTGCACACACAACACACGAAGCAGGCGACGCAAGAAACACACCGGCGTGCTAACTGAAACCGCTTGATGTAGCGCCTGCTACCTCTTGCGTCCTCATTCCCTCTGCACCTAGCTTTGCACCACTTACAGACATACTGCCACTGCTGCGAGTGGTACCTCCTTGTGTATAACACCCCTCAGCCCAGAGGTATCATCGCCAAACAACGCCTCCCAGCCTGCGGCTTTCTGCTCCAGGAGGGTTCTCCCGGTAGCTTACCCCTGCGATGTCCCCCAGATTTTTGACTCCAACAGAAGTTGTGCTCAGCACGTAGGCACAGAGCTGCAGGACACCGGGAGATGGAGGGGCGCCTTCTTACCCTAAGGCTTTCTAAAGACGCGAGGGCCTTCTCACTCAGCAGCGCTAAAACTCCTCGGCGACTGTGAAGCGTGGCTAGGCAGCAACTGCGAATTCTCTGAAGCTCGACTAGGCAGCTTCTTCACAATCTCCGAAGCAGTAGACTACACCGTGGCGGATACAAAAAAACCCCCAACATTCCAACTACCGGGGGCTCTGTCTAACACTAGCGGTTGCGGCAACCACTCCACAAATCTTACAATCGAAGATGCAGTGAATCAGGGGTGGGCGCAGCTCTGATACACCCCGGCTTTTCTCAGCAAAGAGTACTGCCCTTTTCATGGTTTGGGTGTGTCACTTACATTGGGTCCCTTTCCCATGGCTTCTTCGACGGCCGACACCTTCCAACCCTCGGCTATGGATATTACGGGGACTGCGGCTTCTACCAACGACCCATCCAAGCCTACGATGGCTAACGAGGCAGTCCCTACCACCCCTTCGGTTGGTCTTTTCTTCGCCGGCAGCAAGCTGAATTCTCTTTTTTTGCAATCCGTCGCAACTACAACCTCTCCTTCGACCCTTTTCCCCGCGAGAACCCGCACATTCGTGTGCCCTCCCAATGGGGCCGTTTCTCTCCCGGGATTCACCTCGGCGGCTGCCCTCGTCAACCCGCCCTCTTGGGTCCAACACGCCCCCGGCTTACCGCTTCTCTACCCTAACCTCCTCCAAGAAGTCTCTTTTGGGCCCGGAGGAGCTACGAGGCCTCACGGCCAACCTACCCCTCGAAGACCTTGATCAACTCTCCCTCCCCTCTTCCAAAGCCTTTGGCACCGCCAATGCAGCTTTTGTATCGCGGAATAGTGCCTTCTCCAAGCCTAACCAAGGCGGTATTCTCTCAAGCGCCCCCCCCCCCCCCCCCCCACTTTCCCGACCACCTTCGGCTCCCTCTCGGCACCCTCTCAGCAAACTCCTCCTCCTTCGCCTTTGCCCCATCCCTAGCCATGAACCCACCTATGGATACCCTACTCGTTCTTCCCGCCATCAACAAACCCTTGGAATTTGACAAAATTGTTACCCTTTCTTTAGCGGAGTTCAAAACCCTTAACCACAAGCTCCACAAAGGCTCTTTGCACCTCACTCATTTGCAAACTCTTCTCGCCAACCAAAAAGCCCCCCTTAGCCTTTGTATGAAGCCTCCCCGCCTCTCCCTAGAGGACTCTCAAGCACAAGCGCTTTTGAGTGCCAAAATAGAAGCTCTTAACATCCAATTCCAATTGGATTGCAACCCAAGCCTACATTCTTGCCGAAGGTATTCTTGTCACCAACCTTCAAAAAAGCTTTGACTCCTACAATGACATAGTTGAAGAAAGGCTTCTTGACCTCACCAAGAAGCTTGCCTCCATCTCTTTTCCAAGGGTCCAACCCTCAACTTGGGCCAATCAACTCCTCACGTGGAAGCTTTCCTCGCTACATGAGTTTGATACTCAACTTCAAAATGCAATCCTCCAAACCCACTTGGCCTCTTCAATGAACACGGCGGCCCATAATGCAAGGAAGAGGGCTCAAGCTACCATTTTGGAGGAAGTGGAGTCTCTCCCCAAGGAAGAAACGGTTGGCGAATTGGTGCATCATGAGGTGACCACTCAAATGAAGAATCTTCTCTCACCTCCACCAAAGATGCCTTTTAACCCTAAAAACTCCCATCGGGTAGTCCATAATAAGAAAACCCTCCCTTTGGCAAGAGCCTCTCATGAAGAGGGTTTGCATCAACCCTTCAAGAAACCTAAACCCTCCTCCTCGGGAATCCTCCCTTCCCCTTACACCCCTTGTAAACCACCATCGAGCTCCTCCTCCAAGAAACCCCTTTTTACTTCTCCCCCCTCTCCCAACCCCAGCTATATCCCTCCCCTTTTGAAAACACCTAACTATCCCTTGGGCCCTTCTTCCTCTTCCACCCCTTTCCCTCACGCTCCATATCCCCACCCAAAGCATAACCTCCCTTGTAAGCGTAGAGGGTCAAAAAACTTGCAATGGAGGAGGAAGAAATAGGCTTTGAGCACCCTTCCTCTTGGGTCCACTTGCTCTTCTCCCATACCCCTCTCTATCCCTACCTTTGGACCCCTCCTCCATGTAACTCCTCTTTTCTCCCCCTCTCTTGCCATAATTATAGAAAAAGGTCTAAATATTGGCTCCCCCTCACCAACCCCCTTCTCTACAAAATCTTAGCCTTGGGTAAGCAAACACTTTTTACCTTAGAATATAAGATTACTAACCTCTCCTTTCACAACCTATCCAATCGCTCTATCTCATCCGCGGAGCGTAGATTTTTAGGCCTAGGACTCAATTACATTCCCCCCTCCCCTCCTCCACCCTCTTCTTCTATCTTCGGGGCATACTCCAACCTTGAGAGAAGCTTATAACTAAAACTATTTTTCAAAGAATCACTCCTTGTCTCTCCTTCTTTTTCTCTCCCTAACCCCTCTTGGAACCCTCCTTCTCACTCCACCACCTTGAGGCGTGCCTTTGATTGTACTTTCTCTCGTTTAAAACCCCTCCTTATTCATTTCTCTCCTTTTCTACCCAAAACCCTCTTGTTGAACGCCATCTTTTCTCTAAAAACTGATCATAAAATTTTAATTAAACTGGCCGACAAAAACCTTGGCCCCGTCATTCTCTCACAATTGTGGTACACTAAAGAGGCACTACGCCATCTCTTAGACCCTCTCACCTACTCTCCCATCACTACCCCTCCTTTGCCTTTTGTACAATCCACTCTTTTTTCCATTGTTACAAACTTTCATCTCGTACCTTCCAAACAGAGAGCGTACATCCTCTATTCTTCTCTTGCCCCTCCCAAGCCTTGTCCCTTCTTCCTTCTACCTAAAATTCATAAACCTGTCCTTGTAGGCCGCCCCATTTAATCATACAAGGGGTATATCCTAGAAAATGCCTCAAAGTGGTTACATGTGCAACTCTTCCCCATTCTCTTAGCTAAAAAGCAACACCTCAAGGACTCTCATTCTCTCATCTTAGACTTAAACTCTATCCCCTTCTCCCCTCATGTCACTCTCTTTACCTTTGATGTTGAATCCTTGTACCCTAGCATTCCTATCCAGGAGAGGCTTAACGCTCTGAAAAGCTCTATCCTAGGTTTCTTTCCCTATCCCAAAGTCCTCTTCATTCTTTCCCTTGCCTCTCTCATTCTCAACCATCACTACATCTCTTTTAAAGAAAAATTCTGGCATCAACTCAAAGGAACCACTATGGGGTCTAATTTTGCGGTGGTGTACGCATGTCTTTTTCTTTGCTCTTTGGAAGAAGGTGGGAATCTTGTCTCTTCCCCTTCTCTCCTATACTTTAAGAGGTTCATAGATGACGCTTTTGGGGTGTGGGATGGCTCCCCCGCCATCCTAGAAAAACACCTCCTTGAGTATGGACATCCCCTCCAAGAGCATATAAAAATCACTCCCTTCATCTCTTCACAGGAAGCTTTTATCTTGGACATACACTTTTTTAAAGGGCCCTCCTTCTCAAAGGAGATTTTAGACACGCATTGCCACCAAAAACCTCTTAACTCATACAACTACATCCCGTGGCAATCTTGGCACCCCACCCACCAGAAAATTGCCTTTATTCTTTCAGAGCTCAAGAGGTATATCATTAGGGAAAACTCGCTTGAGGGCTTTATTTCAATTCGCAACCTGTTATTCCATCGGCTCAGGGCCAAAGGATACCCGGCGCCCTTTTTGAGAGTGTGTTTTCTTTATGTAACCTATGCTTCGAGGCCCTCTCTCCTTCTTAAGGATAACCACAAGAATGCCCCACCTTCCATTACCAAAATCCCCTTTTCACCCTTCACCCGCAAACTCAACTTATCCCGCTCCATTAACCAACCTCTTTCTAAGCTTCTTGTAAATAACTCCGAACTCCCCCCTATTTCCAAACCGGTCATTTGTTGGCTTAATGCACCTAATCTGGGAAATCTTCTCTCTAAAAGGAACCCCACTCCCCCTTTCCCTTACCTCCCCTCTATTCCTTAAAATCTATCCTACCCCCACCCCACACACACACTTACCCCTACCTATACTTCTACCCTCCCCCATATATTTTTTGTCAAGGTTCCTACCATACCACCCTCCTATTACTCCATAATGTTGGTCATAGTTCTCCCCATACCACCCCCCTCTTACTCCATAAATTTTGGTCTTAGTCCCCCCATACCACCCTCCTCTTACTCCATAAATTTTTGGTCCAAGTCCCTTTCTCTTTGTACCCCCCAAGTTAATACTCTTTAAACCTCCGTCTTTCCCTCCTTTTCCTACCCCATTTAAGAGTTAATTCCCCTCTATTAAAGTGGTCTCCTCCTCTTTAAACCATGTACCTACCATGGGAACCCCTCTTCTCTCAAGTGGATACCTATTTAAAACCGTCGTACTCCTTTTGTATGGTTGACACCACTCAAGAGCTAATGGAGAAACGCGTTTGGCGTTTAACCTATTTTGCAAGATCTCCTCCCCCTTCCCCCCTTCTCTACACTCTAGAGAATTTCCTCTCTCTCACCTTCCTTAAGTTGGCAAAATTAATTTATCGCTCGCTTAGTTTTTAAGCTAGTCAAGATACTTGGCTTTGATAAAATGTTTCTATTATCAAAAACTTATAAAAAACTTACAAAAAATGGATTTTATACCTTGGCCAAGATTTTTGGTGGTCAAAACTAATAATCTAGGAGCTCTAACTAAAGACAGGTTGATACAATCTGGAAGCTTGTAGCCCCGGCTCATCAATTACAATGTTTATCTAGAAAGTAGGAGTTACAATATTCTCGATTCATCAAAATAATAAGTGTTTGTACAATGAAAGCTCCCAAAAATGATATTCGAGTTAGCTTGTTGCAAACAACGCTCTTTCAATGGCGATGCTAAGCACCAGGCCCTTGTTGACCATAACATCAAGCATACGTTGCTTTAAAATTGTGAAGTTTGTGCCATCAAACTTCTTTATGTAGTAGTCTTCCCTTTCAGAAGCACTACTAGCAGCCATAACTCAAGAGAAAATGACCAATGATTTATGGCAAAAATTGATGGGAGAATTTTGACAGAGTTTCCCCTAAAACAAGAGCAAAAACTCAAGACAAAATGCAACAGAATCACTAGCTATAAGTAGTCAAATGTGCCAAGAACGCATATGATCGACTTGCAAAAAAACTTCGGCAAAGTCTCCTCAATTCAAGGAGCAAAATCTCAAACCCGACAAGACAAAATCAATGCATAAACTACCAAAAGCAACCACTAGGCATAATGCTGACGTAAGAAATTGTCGTATGACCACCAACTTGGCATCAAAAGCAAAAATGTATGACCAGATACATAGCCTATGATGAGGATATTGAAAGAGGGGTACTGCAGGAACCTGTATCATCGAAAGTGTCTTAACATTTGAGAACACCCCAACTCAAGAAAACTTCACACAAATGACAATGCAAAGGCTAAGCAGACTAAAGACTAGCCACAGTCTCAGAAAGGGCTCTTCCGGTTCGAGTCTCAGAAACAATCGAGAAAATTGCCAAAAATCAAGCAAAATCGGCTCCACAAACAGCGTACACAAGTAGTAACCGCAACTCAACGTACATGAGTAATCACGCATAAACATGCACCATGAACTACTACATGCAGTAAACAAATCCCTGCAAGGATATTTTTCTCAAAAGAGCTCTATGGCACTATCTGTGCTCAAGAAAGTATGCATGTGTCAACGCATGACCATCTACAAAGAAACTGCCAACAAAATGACTACCAAGAATGTCAGAAAGGCGTTGTACCTGTGCATATCTGAAAACCTATAAAACCTGTAAAACTCCACCTGTAATGTCGATGCAAAATGCTACGCCTCGATTGAAAAGCGATCTACAGTTGGATCTCCAATGCTAACTCCACCTGTAGTGTTGATGCCGAATCTACGCCTCCAAGCAGTGTGCTCAGGAAATCACATATCTCGAGAGACCGCTTGCACAGAGAGTAGTTGCTCTTTATGTCCCACTTATTGAGAAAAATTATGTCTTGCAGTGGGAATCATGAACTGAGGCAAAACTCACATGTGTATGCATCAATCAATCCACAAAAGACATACATCCAATCTCTATCTATGTCTGAGAGTGATGTTGATGATGTAAAAAGAGATGTCAGAGATGTCAAAGACACCAAAGAGGATGATGCCGGAGATGTCAAAATTGATGTCAAAGAGAGTCAATGCCAAAACCGATGTTGATGAGAATCGATGCCAAAATCAAGAGTACCTGCGATGGTGTCGATGTTGAAATCGGAGTCAAAATTGGACAGCTCGATGTTGGAGAGGCAAAGCCGGAGAGTGGGATCTCGATGTCAGAAAGGCCCACACACACAATTGCTCTCTCTCTCTCTCTCTCTCTCTCTCTCTCTCTCTCTCTCTCTCTCTCTCTCTCTCTCTCTCTCTCTCTCAAACCCTCTGTAGCACTCCAAAATCGCCAGTGATATCGCCAATTCCAATTCTCTCTGCTAACATTAAAAAACAACACTATGCAGACTTGACAAGGTTGCTTTGATTGCTATGCTTCAAATTCTATTAGCAATGTCTTCAATTAGTCTCGTATAATGCTACTTTTGCAGAGTGTTAAGCTCCCCACAAAACTCTGTGAAATTATCTCATGCTGCTAAAGCTTTGAGCCTTAGTTCAAATTGAAGCTCGTACATGCGCCGTCATCAAAGCTGGATTGAGAAACTGCCTCGCTCTAATACCACTTCTGAGGCGAGTGGATGTGCGTAGAGTGCGAGTGCAGTGCAGCAAAACACGAGGTGTGATGGAGCTATTGTGGATCAAACATCCACAACCCCTTATTGTCTTTATGTATTACAGAATAAGGTCAAATAAAAGATGGGTGGCTCCCGGTGCCCGACCAGTATGGCCTGCATCCTTACACATATGATTTGGTTCCACTCCAAATCATTTTTTAATATGATTTACTTGAATTTTTTAAGCAGGATGTGTTAGCTTAAAAGCTTTCATCGATTTTGCTCTTTAAGAAACATGACAAGGTCATGTAGGGGCAAAGTATTTTGGGCCGTAGTGGCCAAAAGACATTTTTGCATTATGTACTTATGGACCTACATGTAGGGTTTGGTTTGGCACATGTTGTCACATGGGTGAAAGCATGTATTGGTGGTACCACTATTTCACTTTTTGCTGGTTGGCTTAGCAAAAAGTAGGACACGGTAAAATTTTTACAAATCTCATCAAAATTTTGCAGACATTGCAATTTTGAATTCTCCTTGTCAAAAGCTTTTGTATGATATACAACATGGTTGGTATGTTTATACCGGACACATGAAATTGGGAGCCTTAAGTTGCTATCAAAGTAGTGTCCATTCGAGTGTCCAATACACCCCTTTTTGGACCACCAATACATGCTTTGGTCCACATGGGATACAACATGGTCTAGGAACTCAAGGAGTTCAGTCTAGCCAGTGTGGAGTAAGGATAACGAGGATCCCTCTCACTCACGTTGCAGAGTGTACCTCCACACACAAGTACATCTTTTACTTGAAGGATGTTCTTTTGGACATCCTTATCTGAGACATATTTCACATGTGGAGAATATTAGTTTCTGGGCTGACATTGGTGCCCGTTATTTCAATTATGTGTTGCGAAAAAGTCCGTAGGTGTTGATCAACTTCGTTAATTTGACCATTTTAAGCACATTGTGTCCAAAACAATTTTAGTTGCTAGAAATTGTTGGTGGATACTTAGTAAGACTTGTTAAGGTTACAAGTATTGTCAAACAAATTTAACAAATGGTTGTTTATACACGTAGAAAATTTTGTTTAGTTAATGAAAAAGTTCATTTGGTATCTAGATGTGATGGATTTTCACATTCTATTACGGTCCAAATTTGTTAACATGATACGTGGAAGATTTAATTCTTCCCCGATGATTTGTGAGCATACCATTAACCATAAGTATTGGCACGTACCATTATGGATATGCAGATTCGGATCTATTTTTTTTGAATGCATTCACACTAGGTGTTATAAGCCCTAGTGTTCAACAAAGGCAGCGGCATGCACATTCATGAAATTAGTAGCTTCTGAAGCATTTCGCACTCTATGTGCACTATATCTATGAGATTAATTATAGATATATCAAGCACCAATAGAGGTAGTGGATCAGTTTTGGTGCTTGTAGATCAGCTCCTTGGCTTTAACCAAGATTATTGTTCCTAAAATTATTGATTACTCAACAATAATGCAAGAAATTGTGATCCTTGTCTGTAAACAATGGGGAAACACACCTCAGTACTGCTAGTTAACCAGAGAGGATAGGCAGTTCACAAGTGTTAATCTTTTGCTAGAGGATATGCTAAGCGCATACGTTAGCACCAAACAATCCAATTGGAAAGATCATCTCTCTAGTTGGAGTTTTCTTACCATGAGGTTAAGCATGCTTGCGACTAAGTTTAGCCTCTTCATGTTAAAATTCGGTTCTCAACTTTGAACACCGGTTATGGTAAGGTTGTTTAATGATGAATATTGATAACAAGTCAAGGACTTACACTTTATTGATGAGTTACGTCAGCCAGTTACTTTCATGGAAAGTGACAAGAGGTACTCTTTTAGGTACATATTTGTTGTGATAACTCATTTAGCATGCTCAAGTGAGTTCTAAATGGAGTCTACACGCTATGTCAGATATGGGCCGATTACACAAGACACTGGCAAAGGGACAACAATGTGGAAAATCAAGATGCTCTTCTTGATTTCATTGAACCTCGTACTGAATCGTGCTTTAGTCAAAAGGACAGCTGGATCCATTAGGTATTTCATTGCCAAAAACATTAGTGTTCTTTATGACAATATCACCACTTCTGTTTTCAAGGATAAAAACGCTTATCCAAGAGGGGAGGAATCTCAAGCTTGAGGTAAGACCAAGCAGTCCAAGGGCCAAGACTCACATGCGGTCAAGGGTGCCATATTTAGCTAGCTAGGAATCTATATATGGTGAGGTTGGGTGGAGAGTTGCATGAGGGAGTCCCCACGGTCTTATATTTGGAGCATCGTAAAATTGCTATCAGGTTCGATGGAAGCCTTGACACGAACCTTCAATGCTCAACAATAAGCCAAAGATGAACAAGCACTTGGAATCATCATCACTACACTCAAAGATGACTTCATCCATCACATAGATGATGCTACATTTGCGCTTCACACTTGGCAAACCCTAGAGCATCTTTTTGGTGCTTGAGGTAAGCATTCCAAAATGAGCCTCAAAATTCAACTTTATGGTCTCATTATGCAAGAGTAAGATGATGTTTCTAGCTTTGTCAACAAACTTAAAATCTCAACCTAACTTATCTGTGTTGAGGAACAAGTTCCAGATAAGGATAAAATTTCCATCCTTATCAAAGCCCTACCAAGTAGCTTTGATAACATTGTAATTGTGCTCAAGGAGAAAGATCCCATTACCGCACTTGAAGATGTAATCAACAAATTGGAAGTTACAAAAAGTCTCAAAATAATGCATTTTTTGTTAACGAAAAAGGTTGCTCACACTGTGACAAAAGCAACCACAAATCACAAGATTACTTCCACATTAAGGTGTGCCCTAAGAAAGGACGCACACCCAACCGATGTTTCCTCAAAGATAATGCTAGGAATTAAAAGAATCCTAGAGATTCCAAAGGTAAAGTACACATTGTGGAAGAAGAAGAAGGGGATATCAACACTGTCTATTATGAGGATGTATTGTAATGGATTTTTGACATTGCCCCAGGCCCAATGTTTGGAGATAAGACCTACCCTCTCTTGCATCACATTCCATCTTAATGAGCCCCATGTAGTTACCCGATGTAATCCCTGTTAGACTCCATGATTAGAATCCATGCTCCTTTGTGTAAGTTTCAGCTTATGGGGGCATTTGTTGGGGTAAGCCATTCAACTTACACTCGATACATAACCAACCCCTAAATCCAAGCATACCAACCATGCATCATGATGTGTATGTATGCTTCCCACTACTTAGATTTCCCCCATCATATGCTTCTTTATAGTCACATGCTATTCGACCATTTTCCCACATGTGATACGTATCACTATCTAGCATTAAACGCCACCTTCCATTCTAGGCCTATATAAGGCCATGATGCTTAACTTGTAAGTTGATCTTTCATCCTAATCAATCAAGCAAGTCTATTTTCATTGAGTGCACTCTCTCAAGTTTGTTTGCTCCTAATTATTATGAAACTCTCACCACAATAAATGCTTTGCTTGTGTATCCACCATAGCTTTTCAAAAGGACTAGTATCCAATTCACTATTGTCAACAACAGATTTAGATTGGGGATCATGTCAAAATGGATAAGTTTAGCACATGAGTTCATTTGGAGGGTTCTTTAATTTCAAAGAGTTATAGAATTACAATGATAGAAGGGGTTAAAAAATGTGATTTTGAAGATATGTTACAGGTTGAGGAAGGGGTCATTTACTTCATGGTGAAGTGTGTCTACAGGAAACTGGGAAATGCCTCTTGAACAAGCATGCTATAGGTGATTTTTTGATGGGAATATCTCTAAGGGTTTAGGCATTCATTTTGATTAGCTTTTTCATTCGATGCATGTTGATTTTAAGTCCCAAGGTAGCTCATATTATGTATTTGTGTGGTAAGCCCCCTATTTGTGTAAAGGGAAGTCAACTTTAGCCACTAATTTTGGAAATGAGGCAAAAAATAACCATTTTCTACTTTTAGAGAACGCACACTTGTCTAGACAAGAGAGGGACTCTTAAAATTGTTTCATGTGCTTTCTTCTAGAGAATCATGTTTGAATAGCACTCTCTTTATTGATGTTTTAATTATTCCTTCGCCATTGTGCTTGAAATATATGTGGTGGTGAAATATTAAATTTCTTGATATCATTGTGCTTTGTGAGATCTACATCCAATTGAAATTTCTTGATATCATTGTGCTTTGTGAGATCTACATCCAATTGAAATCTTGCACCAAGCACATTGAGCTACATTATATCAAGGAGACTTCTCTACAAGAGAGATTAGTTTAGCTTTTGCATCAAGACATGGCATGCTTAGTTTATTTTTCAAAGAGTTAAATATTTATGAGTCCAAAGCATTTCAAGAAGCTTTGGTCTTCCTCACGTGTATGGAGCAAGTATCTTCTAGCTCCATACCTATCAGTGGCTCTACTTTAAAGTTACTCGTTAATTAAACACAAAGATTCCTTTTCATTGCCTTATTAAAAGTGTAAGCTATGCTCTCGCCCATGTTCTTGCGCACACACACAACACCTGCCCTTAGCCACCTCTTCATCTCCTTGGATTGCACGTTTCTCTGCACATTGCAGGACTACTCTTGCCTTTTGTCATTATGGCAATGACCTAAAGCATGCTACACTCTTGGCAAACCCAAAGAGAGAGCGTCTGTGACTTGGCCACCCCGGGGTGCCTCAACTGTCAAAAGCCCTCCTAATCAGCACCTGCTCGCTACTCTTCATTGCGTTGGCCATGGCAACAGACCCTCTCTCTCTCTCTCTCTCTCTCTCTCTCTCTCTCTCTCTCGTCGACTTACAGACACGGGCAACACTCGTTTAGTTCCCTGCCCTCTCGCATTAGCAACAACGCTTCCTAACGAACTAGTGCTCCTACGCCCCTCATATCGCTCCCATCTCCAACAACGGACTTGTACGCGTGCACGCAAAGGTGAGAGAGAGAGAGAGAGAGAGAGAGAGAGTCTGCTGCCATACGACGCTTCCTGTGCAGGTCCCCTGCCACTACCAGTGTCTCCCCTGGGAAAAATCTGCCCCTCGTCTCTCTTCATATCTCTCCGCCATGTGCACCCTACACTTTCCCCCTTCCAATAAAAATAAAAAATACCCCCAATATTTTGTCACAAATTCCCAAAATACCCTTCAAATTTTTCAGAATTCCCAAAATACCCTTGGTCATGCGATTAAATTTCTCAAAAGATAAAAAAGTTTGTAGCTTTTCATAAGAGACTGATTGTCTATGAATACAAGATGCTAAAACTAGAATTTGAGATGGCTTTGGAGATGTATCGCTTCATTATTTTTAGATATAGTCGCCTTTTTTTTCGAGGTGATTTGTGGAAAATTACATGCTAACCACTCAAAAACGGATCTCAATTGTCAAAAAGGAATAAAGATTAAAAAATCTTGAACAATAAAAAATAGATACTAAGGTATTAAAAGAATATTAACAAGCCAAAATAGATACAAGGGTCTTTTGCAAATCTTTGAAATTTGAGGGGTATTTTGAGAATTTTTCCAAATCAAAATCACTCCACGTCCACCTGGCAAGGCTTCTACTTTTCTCCCACTCTAGTTTTGCTTTAGTTTTTCAAATGGCATCTCCCTATGATTCCATTGAAACTAATGAATCCAAAATTGGCACCACCTAGGTATGTACCCATATCTTTTTAATAGGGACCTTGAAAGATCCCTTGGGCTTAGAGAAATATAAAAGGAAAGGTAAACCTTTTCCTTTATTGATTTGAGAAGTTAAGTTGGTGGGGGTTTTCTCAAAGGTAAGCACGACGAGGCGCTAGGGGGGGGGGGGGGAGGACAATGATGACACGTTGTCGTGCTGTGACACATACATAGTGGAAACGATTGCTACAAGATTTATCTTGCAACTTTTTAGATATATAAGTATATTTTCTATAATGTACATATGCATACCTAAGTATAATAATAAGATTTATATCTCATCCTATTATTTATCTCAAGGGTAACATATTGTTACTTTACCATTAGAAAGCACTATGAAAAAAAGCATCAATAGCTCCGTCTCTTTAACTTGGGGCAAAGCGCATTGATTCTTTATTTCTACTATCTCATTATTATCTCACACCCTAGTTAGATCCTATATCTAGGGTAACTTACAATATATGTATATACTCTATGTATTTTTCTTATAGTTCTTTTTAATAGCTACTAGGAAGGAATCAAATCCTAGTGGGACACTAACTTGCATGATTTTCAAAGATACACCTATTTTAATGTATTATTGCAAGCATGGCTACAAAAATTTGTCAAGGAGCAATGTCATGCTTTCATATTGCATGAGGTGTCCATTAGAATCAAATAAAGTCTATGCTAAAGGGACCACAAGAAGACTTTTACTGCCAAAAATGTACTCTATTCTGATGATTTTTTATCACAAAGTTCCAATCCGAATTGGAAAAAGTATATAAAATGGGAGTCGTAGCTAATGAGTTGAATTTTTGGTCCCTAGTTTTACTTTTTCATTTGGAGCCACAATTGACGAGATATGATCAAAATATTGGACCCTAGTCTGCCCACATCATGCAGGGACAGTCCATTTCAAACTTTTCAAGTTTATGTTTACACTGGCTCTTCACTTCTTGTGTAAACCCTTGGGGGTTCCCTTCACATATAAAAGAGGGCCTCTTCTTCCTTGAAAACCATTCAAGCCATTCATGAGATGAATTCATGAGGGAGTGAGAGAAGTAATGCCTAATTGTACTTAGCAATAAACATAAGCCTAAGCCTACACTTACTCCTAGAGGAAGACTAGCCAATCTTGTAAGCTATCCTTGGAATATAAGCTCTAATCAAAGAAGGACTTGAACTTGGTGCATCAATCAAGTCATCCCTCTTCTTCTCTCACCATAAAAAATGGTGAATAACTCTCGAGGGTTTGTCAAGTAAGATGTGTTCTACTTTAATATTTTGTTGATTTCTTGTTGTTTTGTTTTTCATCTCTAATCCAACATATATCTCTAATTTCATCTCCCTCTCTAGCTAAACCTATCTCTCTTACTCTAGAAGTTCATTCTCTCTACAAATTCTAGATTCTCCTTGCTACAGGTATATCTCTGCACGCAGTATCTTTATTGCCTAAGGGCAAAAATAGGGCTTGGGAGGGAAACTTCTCATCTCTTCACTTCTCTCATATCTACATTTCTCACATACTATCCTAGATGAATAATCCAAATGATGTGAATTTTTGTTGCTTCCACTCTATGTGATCTATTAGAATTATCGTATGGATTAGCCGTAAAATACACTTTCAACAACGTATAGTGTTTCTCTTTGGCCCAGAAAGGCTCAATGAAATACTTATTTCACTAGATCCCATCATACTACCCCTTATAGACTATAAATTTTCTTTTGATGTAAGTGTAGTTATCTTGCTATGAACCAAGAGGATTTGTACACACAATTATTTCCAATCACTATACAAAACATATATATTATGATAAGCACAAAATTACAATTCCAAAGAACAATTTGTAGCCTGTTTGGTTGCCAAAGATTGAATGCCATTAACTCATCTATTCAACCTTTCATATTATTCATGATACGATATGACCATAGCCTTGATGTTTTCATCTTTGTGTTGTTTTGATATTCTCATTTGTGTTCTTTCTTTGTGTGTGTGAGTGTAAGAGAGAAAGAGTAGGGATTTTTTTATTGTACTTCCTTCCAAACCCTAGACTTCATGGCATCTATGGTTTAACTCCTTCATATAGTTTTTGGAGTTCTCTCACAAACTCTCATAGCCAAATGCCCGGTGCTTTCTTGGCAAGACCGCAAATTTCTCTACATATTTTTGGTGAACCTGACGCGAATCTGCCAGGGTGAGAGTTTTTGGGTAACCATGGGTGATCATGTTGAGCAACACGGTATGCATTTTGACCCAGCAACAATGCAAATGTTTCAAGCATTTGCAATGTTCATGCAACAACAACATGCCACTGAAAGAAGGGAGATTTCAGCATCCAAAGCCATACAAGCGATCCTCAACAAAGTGGACCAGTTCAATGGAAAAGATGTAACCAAGTACTTACACGAGTATGTGAAGGAGATGGAGCTGCATCGTGTGTTAGAAGGTGAGATGATTCAAAGCTTTGAGCTAGTTGTTGCTCCAAAAATTAGAGAACATGCTAGGGGAATTAAAGATTGGCATGGGAGAAATTAGAAAGAACTCAAAGTAGCTTTAAAGGAGGAATATTTCTTGGAGGACTCTGAGAGAGTGACCAAAAGGACATTTTTAGAATGGGTAGTCAAGCCAAAGCAAGGACTATCAATAACATAGCTACTTTGGGAATTTGAGCGGCGCTATGCACAACTCACCAGGACAGAAAGGGACACACTAGATGCAGAGAAGACATATCTTTTCTTACAAGCTGCTGGTAAAGAGTTTAAAGAAAATTTGGAGCTTCTTCTTGAAGATAAAGATGTTGAACAAGGACTAAAGACCGACTGGAATGAAGTTGAAGGTGCTATCTCACTGCTTGCCAAATGACAAAGAAGAAGGGACAAGATGGTAGTAAACACTACAAGTCCTTTCACCTCAACTTCTGACAAAATGGTAAAGCCTACTTTTATAGCTCCTAAGTTTGTTGAGTCTATGCTAGATGAGCTTGTGAAGGGAATGTGTGACTTGAAGGTGAAGCTTGCAAGGCTTGAAGAAAAAGGCCAACCATCATGGCCACTTCCTAGGCAAAGAGAACAACCCAAAGAAGGTTTTGCTAATAGATGTATTTGGTGTGATAGTACAGACCATGTAAGAAGGGATGTGATAGTTTTAGTGATCCTTTGACAAAAGATGTTGTCTTTTTTAAGGATGGTAAAATCCACTTAAGAGAGACAAGTCTACCCTTGAGAACTAACTTTACGAAGGGGGGAATGCAAACCTTAGTTGAAGATATGGCAACTAACCATGCCACCTCTTCAGTTGAGGCATATACTTATGGAGTAAAAATTGAGCATCTTCGTCATGAAGCGGTGACTGATCATCATGGTCGAATTTTGACAAATTCCATGAAATTAGCTACAAAAGGAAAGCTTACAAAAGAGATTCTACATGAAGCAGGTGATTACATAAGTTTAGAAACAGGGTGGAGTGATCTAGTGGATTCAATGTCTGTCCATGCCTACATTACAAACTGCCAAAGCCATGAAGCCATTGTAAAAGACAAGTGTCGACGTGAAAATGGTGATGAAGGGTGGGTGAAGGGCCTTCAAAAAGATCTACAAGAAGTGGAGGGAGGAATGATGCAGAACCTTTGCAAGCACCACCAACACAAGAGGCACCTCGTAGATCCAGTACCGGGCAAGCTATACAACGAAATTATATTCTCATTTTTATCAAGAAGTGGAGGGAGGAATGATGTAGAACCTTTGCAAGCACCACCAACACAAGAGGCACCTCGTAGGTCCAATACCGGGCAAGCTATACAACGAAATTATATTCCCAATTTTATCACCAGACCTTCACCAGAAGTGACCATGGAGGAATCTACAATAGGAAAGAAAAAGGAGCCAACAAAATGTAAGCCAAAAGGACCAGCTTACAAACTACAATCTGACATTGAGCTTGCTACAGACTTGAAGAAATTTCTAGAGGAGAGGATTTTGAATAGCAAGGTTGAGTTTACTTTGGGTTAGGTGCTTGGCATAGCCAAGCGTGAATTCCATGAAGAAATTATCAACATCATCAAGAGAAAGAAGCAAACACTTAGAGAGTCTATTTTCCCACAAGCTGAAGGCGATGCTGTGAAGACACAAGGAGTACAGGTGTATGCTAAAGAAGGTGACGAAGCTATGGTGGGATGATACCGGTCTTCTTGGAATGTAAGTCAAGTGAAATTTGTTGATGATAAGGAAGAATTTCAAAGTATTCCTAAGAGCCACTATTCTAGAAGCCATTGGGCACGGGCTACTACAGAGACATTGATCAAGGTAGGTGACCTTGAAGAACCATTTGTTGCCTTAGTTGACCATGGTTCTGAAATAAATATAATGTCAAAAAGTCTTTACAAGAAATATAAATGGCCAATGGACACAGAACATGGTTGGATGGTCAGAGTGGCAAACAATTCATCAGGTGAATTGTATGCAGCATGTCCAAGTGTAAAGGTAACAATAGGTGATGTAAAGGTTGAACAAAACTTATTTATACAGGACACATCTTCATATCATCCTATCCTTGGACAACCCTACATTGTAGGAGTTCGAATGGAAACAAAGGTAATGGATGATGGTTCAGATGCCAGGATACGAAGCAAAGATGGTAAACATGTTGTTCAATTTCTCACAGTTTATGTAAACCATGAAAGAAATCGTGACAACCTCAAAGATCATCATCTTCCAAAGGTGAACAAAGAGTTTCATGATCATAGGGAAATGTTGGGTTTTCGCCAAGTACCACTATAAAGCGAGATTGCAGTGGTACAGAAAGAAAAAGGGTCTCGCTTGATCATTTCTCAACAGGCTCCTTGGTAACAAGGAATGGATCAGTATGTTTTACAAAACTTGAAGATTTGAAGAGATGTGAGAGGCCATATGTACA
Source organism: Adiantum capillus-veneris (assembly GCF_014529385.1). Taxonomy (NCBI): domain Eukaryota; kingdom Viridiplantae; phylum Streptophyta; class Polypodiopsida; order Polypodiales; family Pteridaceae; genus Adiantum; species Adiantum capillus-veneris. Next base: position 30,963,945 of record NC_140947.1, read on the forward strand.
TAATGTACAAATAGGCATGAAAGAGAGTGGGTTGCTAGAGCCTACTAAAAATGTTTTGAGTTTGTGTGAACAAGTTTCTTTTGTAGTTACTATGGGTGATCTTGATGCTATAATGGAGTCTAGTTTGTATCTTGAAAATGAAGTTGTGGAAGTATGCTCTTTTGAAATGTATCATGTAATAGAAGCCTTTAAATATAACCAAATAGTTGGCCCAGAAGTCCATGTTGAAACTAAATACAAGAGCGTAGCAAAGAAGGTGAAACAATAGCTTCACCCTTACCACCCAACAAAAGGAAAAAGACCAAGCAAGCTTCTTTGCAACCAAGTTTAAGGAATCCTAAAAATATTGGGCATACCTTCACAAAGGAGCCTTTTCAAGAGTTGCAGATTGGTTGCGAGGATTTTCTAACACATGAGAAGACAAAGTGCTTTAAAGAAACACTTTCAAAGCATGGTAAGGCTTTTTCATTCAAGCCACATGAGATAGGGTATGTTGATCCTTCTATTATAGCTCCTATGGTAATTTTTGCAATACCTCGTGTGCCTTGGAATCCGTGGCCTATTCCGGTTCCAAAGGCTCATTTGCCCAAGTTAGTAGAGCCTTCTTGTGCTCCATACTCAAACAGGTAGTTCACAGTTCCGAAGAAGAATGGTGCTCTACGCTTCATCCAAGATATGCAACCAGTGAACAATGTGACAATTAGAAATGTAGGTATAGCACCGATCGTGGATGAGTTTGCAGAGGCGTTTTGCAGGGAGAACAATCTATTCAATGGGGGATCTCTACTCAAGGTATGATCAATTTCAGCTTGCAATTGAAAGCAGAGACTTGACAACCATGAGGAAACCTTTGGTTTTGGTAAGGATGTGTACCTTGCCCACAGGGAGCAACCAACTTGGTTGCACATATGATGAAGGATATGAATAAGGTCTTATGTGACTTTATTCTTCAAATCACAATGTCTTTCATTGATGATTTGCCTATCAAAGGATGTGAAGAAAGTGAGAAAGATGAAGCTTTGGATCTCAAGGGATGTCGCAGGTTTGTAGTAAATCACATAAATGATTGTGATAAAATTTTGTCTAGGTTGGAAGAAGTGAATCTTACGTTATCAGGGAAAAAGTCTATGTTTGGTGTCAATGAAGTGCTCATTGTGGGACACATGTGTGGGCCATATGGTAGGAAACCTTGTCCAACAAAGGTAGATGCCATCCAAAGAATGAAAGAAACATGCACTAGCATCACTAAGGTGAGAAGGTTTTTGGGAGCATGTGTCTTTTATGTTATTTGGATTCCACATTATGCACATGTAGCTGATCCTCTTTATCAATTGCTTAGAAAGAATCAAAAGTTTAAATGGACAGAAGCACATGCAAAAGCCATGAAAAAGCTAAAGGAGTTGCTCCAGTCAGCACCAACTTTGAGAAAGGTAGACTATGACTGTCAAAGTTCAGTAATTGTGATAGTAGACACCAATCCTACAAGAATTGGATGGACAATAGGGCAGGATGACGAAGAAGGACATAGGTATGTGGTGAGATTTGGAGCAACGGTACTAAGTGGTCGCTAAAGAAACTATCCACAGATAAAGAGAGAGTTATGGAGTATGGCTATAGCCTTGAAAAATGAGAAAGAGTACCTAATTGGTGCATGTGTGATTGTAGAAACAGGTTGTCTACCACTTCTTGGAATGATTACAAGTTGCTCAATGCCAGACATTGCTATGTTGCGGTGGATTGCCTACATTAAGTCCTTAAATTCCAAGTTTAAGCATATTGCAAGTAAAGACAATATAGTGGCAGATATGCTATCAAGGGCAAGGTATGAAGATGAGTGACAGATGATTGACGAGGGAGATGATGTAGGCACAAAGTTCTATTCTATCTCTCATGTCAAAGGTAACAATGTCTGCATAACTAATCCACTTGAATGTTTCTTGAAAGAGATTTATGAAGGTGATTAGCTTCTTACTGGAAGCTACTTGAGTACTCTAACAAACCATGATGATTGGTATGAACAAGAATTCAAGAGGATACGCACGAAAGCATACGGGTTTTTTTTGAGGGATGGTTACTTGTGGAAGCATCGTAAACAAAAGGGTGCTACAACACAAAGGGTTATATGTAAAACAGAGACTCAAGTAAAGCTCATGCAAGAGTTTCATGAGAGTCTATGGGCTGGACATAGGGGTGTGTGGGAAACCTTCTCCAAGTTGAAAGAAAAATAATGGTGGAAGGGTATGTATAAAGATGTATGTCAATTTGTAATGTTGTGTGTAGTTTGTCAAATGTATCCAAATGTCCGGTATCGTGATGGATTGCACCCTACATATCCACTAGCCATGCACTATAAATGGGTTGTGGATCTAGTCACAATGCCTTTAGGACTCTGGCAGATGAGATACTTGGTTCTTGCACGAGAGGACCTAACTAACTAGGTTGCAAGAAGAGCATTAAGATCTAAAACCACACAAGCTGTGTGCAAATTCCTTCTTGATGAGGTGATTTGTTGTTATGGTTGTGTGGGGAAGATCACTGCAAATAGATGCGAGTTGGATGCCGAGGAAGCAAGGGAGTTCTTTTCCAGATTAGGAATCAATCTTTCTCTTACTACAGCTTACAACCCTGAAGGCAATGGAAAGAGTGAAAGAGGGCATCCTCCTATCATCAAAGCTTGGCCAAGGCTTGCGAAGGAAGAGTTGGTGAGTGGCCAAAACTGTTACCATATACTTTATGGGCTAATTGTACAACACATAGCTCAGTAACTAGCTATATGCTTGCAGAGCTAATGTATGGTCAAAGCCAGTGATCTGATTGAAGATACAATTCCCACATGGAATGTACTACCTTGGCAAGAGGGGCTTAGCAGGGAATATCTCCTTGCATTGCGCATAAGGAAACTAGAGAGAAGACCTGGAGACATTGAGGCTGCAAAAGAACGACTAAAAAATACAAGGTTGAAAAACAAGGACTACTTTGATAAGCGACATGAGCTCAGGAGCAAAGCAATTGACAAAGGTGATTGGGTTTTAGTGTATGATAGTAGCTTTGATAATCATCATATAGTCATGTGTAAGTTCTCAAAAAAATGGTTTGGATCGTATGTTGTAAAGCACGTGCATGAAAATGCTACTTATAGCTTGTCTTAACTAGATGGTACAGAAGTAAAGATTTCCATTGGAGGAAAAAGGATAAAAATGTTTAAGAGAAGAGGAGATAATGATCTAGAAAATGTTAGCGAGGAGGAAGAGCAAAACACAGGTGAAGATCAAAGTGAAGAAGAAAGCAAGGAAGATGTACAAGAGGGCTGATCTTACAAAGAGAAAATGTGGCACATACCGGAGGATGTGCAGGTTTAGAGGGAGTGGATGTCATGCTGCGACACGTACATAGTGGAAATGAATGCTACAAGATTTATCTTACAACTTTTTAGATACATAAGTATATTTCCTATAGTGTACATATGTATATCTAAGTATAATAATAAACTTTCTATCTCATCCTATTATTTATCTCAAGGGTAACATATTGTTACTTTACCATTAGAAAGTACTATAGGAAAAAACGTCAATAGCTCCGTCTCTTTAACTTGGGGCAACACGCATTGATTTTTTATTTCTACTATCTCATTATTATCTCACACCCTAGCTAGATCCTATATCTAGGGTAACTTCCAACATATATATATATATATATATATATATTCTATGTATTTTTTATATTTTTCTTATATTTCCTTTTAATAGCTACTAGGAAGGAATCAAATCCTAGTGGGACACTAGCTTGCATGATTTTCAAAGATACACCTATTTTAATGCATTATTGAAAGCATGATTACAAACCTTGTCAAGGAGAAATGTCATGCTTTCATATTGCATGAGGTGTCCATTGGAATCAAATAAAAGTCTATGCTAAGGGGACCACAAGAAGACTTTTGCTGCCAAAACTATACCCTATTTTGATGATTTGTTTACACAACGTTCCAATATGAATTGGAAAACGTATATAAAATGGGAGCCGTAGCTAATGAGCTGAATTTTTGTCCCTATTTTTACTTTTTTATTTGGAGCCACGGTTGAAGAGATATGATCAAAGTACTGGACCCCAATCTGCCCACATCATGTAGGGATAGCCCATTTCAAACTTTTCCAGTTTCTGTTCACACTGGCTCTTCTCTTGTTGCGTAAACCCTTGGGGATTCCCTTCACATATAAAAGGGGGTCTCTTCTTTCTTGAAAACCATTCAAGCCATTCATGAGATGAATTCATGAGGGAGTCAGAGTAGTAATGCGTAATTGTACTTAGCCATAAACATAAACCTAAGCCTACACTTACTCCTAGAGGAAGACTAACCAATCTTGTAAGCTATCCTTGGATTATAAGCTCTAATCAAAGAAGGACTTGAACTTGGTGCATCAATAAAGTCTTGAAGTCTTCCCTCTTCTTCTCTCTTCATAAAAAATGGTGAATAACTCCTGAAGGGTTTCTCAAGTAAGATGTGTTTTACTTTGATATTTTGTTGATTTCTTGTTGTTTTCTTTTTCATCTCTAATCCAACATATATCTCTAATATCATCTCCCTCTCTAGCTAAACCTATCTCTCTTACTCTAGAAATTCATCCTCTATAAATTCTAGGTTCTCCTTGCTAGAGATACATCTCTCCCCGCAATATCCTTATTGCCCACGGGCAAGAATAGAGCTTGGGAGGGAAACTTCTCATCTCTTCACTTCTCTCATATCTACATTTCTCACATACTATCCTAGATGAATAATCCAAATGATGTGAATTTCTGTCGCTTCCACTCTGTGCGATCTATTAGAATTAACGTATGGATTAGCCGTAAAATACACTTTCAACAATGTATAGTGTTTCTCTTTGGCCGAGAATGGCTCAATGAAATACTTCTTTCACTGGATCCCATCATACTACCCCTTATAGACTATAACTTTTCTTTTGATGTAAGTGTAGTTATCTTGCTATGAACCAAGAGGATTTGTATACACAATTAATTCCAATCACTTGACAAAACATATATATTATTGTTAACCCTCACGGCTCACGGACACCGTATCACCTACGACGGACGTTGTAACCTACGGCGGACATTGTATTATTTATTTGGTAGAGTCAGGTACCAGGCTTGTCGGTCCAATAGGAAAAGGGTAAGAGTGATCTCCGATGAGAGGCGCACTCTAACTGGAACATTCAAGGGATTAGTTGGCTAAGCATGGGCACCCAAGTGTGAATGGGGGGAGCTCATATAAAAGTCAACTAAACCTAAAATTCACTCATTCTCTCATTTGTGCAATAGAAGAGTGCTCTTGCTCCATCTCCATCTTCTTCTTCTTCATCTCCTTGTGTGTGTGTGTGTGTGTGTATGCGTGAGAGAGAGAGAGAGAGTGCGATCGAGCATTGCGACGACGGCACGGCGGCAGAGAAGCGGTTAAGCGCAGCGAAGCGACGGCTCCTTCTTCTTCGCGGCGAGGAATCCTCCACGAAGCAAGCGTAGAGCGGTGAGTGACACACCATCGCCTTCTTTGAGCTTACTAGTTTAGGCTTGTTGTGTGCTTGGAGCCATTTGTGGCTCGCACATGGTGTATCGGCAAGTTCCTTGCATTGACACGTGCGACATAAGCACACATTTTTGGCGCCGTTGCCGGGGAATGTTGTGCATTAAGCTCGAGTAGCACTCTGTGCTTCTCCGTGCTGCAAATTCTATTGTAGGAAAGGTAAGGAAGGAGGGTGTGTGTATTGAGAAGAGGGATTTGGTGTTATACTGTGTGTTTTTTTTGTTAATGGAGTTTTCAAAGGTACTGTGTTTATTCTCTGTGTATTAAGGTAGTTAGTTTTCTTTGTTAATGGAGATTTCAAAGGTACTGTGTTTATTCTCTGTGTATTAAGGTAGTTAGTTTTCTGTGTGCAGTAAGTAGGAAGTAGATTAGTGAGAGTTAATAGAGTGTGTTAGTGTGTAAGAGTAGGTGTATTAGTTAGAAGTAGGTAGATAAAGTGTGTGTGTGCTCTCGCGTAGGCCGCTGCGACCTTATCCTTTAAAAAAATAAATAAAAATTTTAAAGGTAGGACCAGGATCGGGAATATGTCCCAGACCCAAGCCCAAGCTCACGCTCAGGCCTAGGCCTCAGTCGCCTTTTTAAAAAAAACGAATTTTAGCTTCACGCGTAGCTAAAAATCGATTTTTTGAGGACCTACAGAACTTTAGATGCCCGAAAAGTGTGATGTAAAGCACACAGTGACCCTCTAAGTGATACGCTCGTTTCGAGCTATCACACACTTTAATCAAAAAAATCAAACATTAAAAACGTAAAAAACATGAGTGAAAACGGACGCTTAAAAAAAGTAAGTGGTTAACCTTCGAGGTTATTCGCCGACGCTTGTAGGGTGCCAAAGGCACATGCATCTGCGCTCTGGTCGTGTGCTAGAGACGGAGCAACTAGAGAGAATTTCGACTTACACGAGTTCTCAATATCCACCTACTTTAGGTTCCGGGCCCTCGACGACGACCCAAGGTAGTACAAACCAAGACCCGAACATAGCGGCTAGTGACTCTTCCTCTGACTACGACGTCATGGAGGGTTTTCCAATGCCTAATCCCGATAACTCGAGCCAAGACATGCATGCCATGGGTCCTTGGTCCGGGCCGAGTGTGCTTAGCTGCCTGAAGGAAACCTTTAGTAGAGCCACTCGCTCCAAACATGGAGCTAATGATGTAAATGAGGGGGGTGGGGAAGTAAATTCTCCATTCATGACAAACGTAGACCCTATACCGTTAGCGAATGTGCACGTGAATACTTCATTCACTGCACCTTCTGACTCTTCAGAGTTATTTCCCTTCGAGGTCATAGTACCCAATGGTAGAAGCCTTACCGAAGTGCAAGAGGTTGAGCGATATATCCTTGCAGCGAGGGAAAAGGAAGTCGAGAGCTTACGCAAGGCGAAGCAATGAAGAGAGTTAAAAGCGAAAGATCCTATGTCAATATTCCTGCTAAGAGAGCAATCAAGTGCTCCTGATTTAGCAACCGCTAAGGGCCAACCCCTAGAAAGCAACATTGCATCTAGCTCAAAGGACACCCCTAGCACCTCAATCCTAGATGGAGTGTTCTTAAATGAGAATTGGGAGTACGAATTACAAACAGAGACTCTGATCGACCTATACACAGGTCACACCTATCATGTGGGTTGGTTAGATGTCCTACAACCACAATGGGTGCTACTAGTGTGGAGGATCAACAACAACGAGTTTGTGACGTCATCCATAGGGTTATCGAGTTAGAGAGACAGAACAAGGGGATCAACATGCCTTCAACGGGTCTCATGAGATTCTTGGATACAGGAAAGGCTAAACAACCGACCTTATCGCAAATGGAGACTCCCTCGGTAAGTCCGATGAATCCTCCATATGTTGTTTCTCCAGAGGTCTCAATGCAATCTGAGCCCATAAGTGATAGCTTCACCTTTCCAAGTCTAGCTCATCTTTCCCTTGATGACACCATGGCTACCATGCCTACCCCAATGATGGGCATGCCAAGAAACACGCCATGGACATCATTTGTTAGTAAAGCACCACTACATGGTAGCTCAATGCCTGCAACAGTACCTACAAGTGTGTACCAATCGTATGCACCTATGGGTTGTCACACTCATGTAGTCCCTACCCCTCCCATTGTTTCAACTACCTATGCTCCACAACCACAATACACAAGTTCTTATTTCCATGGGACTATACCGGCTAGCATTAGCATGTCACATCCGATGTCTGCTATGCCTAGGGCCACTCATATGAACTATGGACCACCACATGGCACAACATCGTAGCCAACGTGGAACCCAAGGGCTTCCTATGCACCAAGCCCAATTCCAATACCTACTCCACATGTAGTCTCTGGCGCGCCTTCACCCACAGTGCCTGCTCACTTAGGTGACTTGGCAACATTTGCTCAAGCTATCCGTCGATCTATTGGTGAGAATATGCATAACACGCCTGATAGAGATCCTACAAGTAAGGCAGTACAAATAGCCAAGCTCACACAAAAATTTAGTGGAGACGGGGATGTGAGAAAGCATATCGAAGTCTTTGAACAAATATGCAATTCTCTAGGAGAACACAATGACGTACATAAGAGCAATGCTTTAAGCCTAACCTTAAGTGGGAACGCAGGGGATTGGTATAGAACCTAAGGGTGGAAGAAAAAACGATTTACCCTACTCTAAAGAGACTGTTCTTAAAAGAATACATAAGAGAGGGAGTACTTTGGGGTGTAGCCTCTCAGCTCCAAAAGCCCAACAAGAGGAAGGAGAGTCGGTGAGAGACTTTATAAGTCGCTTGAAGCATTTGAATTCTCGTTGTAATCCAAATGAGCGCTTCAACAATAACCAATTGCTTGATAGATTCATTAGGGGATTAGGACATGAGGATATCTACAATGGTCTAGTCATTAGAGGTATCACCACTTGGGAAGCAGTCACCACCAATGCGATCACATTGGAGGATAATTTAATGATTCAAGGAGAAAGAGTGTCTGTTGAGCCTAAATCTATTAGCTCGCAAGCATCAGGGCATCAACCAATGACCTTAAAGCCTATTGCTAAGGAGCCAAAGATATCTGAGATGACTTTAGCAGATCTCACCAAGGCTATTCAAGAGAGTCTTAGAGATAGTCGTGCTCCGCAAAACAATCATATGTATCAAATAGACACCGTGTTCCCTACGCAACAACAACCTCACCAAGTCCATAGACCCTTGGACATACCTAGTGTCATCCAAGAAGAAAGTGACTTAAAGTCATGGGAAAGTGGGCGTACTCACTTCTTGATGGAAAGAATGTTTACAGAGGGAATACCTAACCCTATCGAAGAAATGGAGATCCCATCTTCCCCACGTCAAGGGACTCAAGGCCAAAAGGTGCCATTAAACATTGCCAAATTGATGGATTTCATGTCTTCAGAAGTTGGAACCACCATCATGTCCAAACTATATAAAGACCCTGAGCTAGTCTCAAATCTTCGAGCCTTCCTCAATGGGGAACTGAAGTTTGCGCTACCACAATTTGCACAAGTGGATGGAGCTGGGGAGATGCCAATAGAGGAGGAACACATAGATCCACAACCCAACCTAGATGAGAACCTTGTTATAGAAATACCTGTTAAGAAGTTGGGACAATACTTTGAGGGTGACTAATCCAATGTGACTATACCAATCACTACTAAGGGATTAACTGTGAAGGGAATCCTTGATGGTGGCGCTGGGGTTAGCATTGTGACTAAAAATTGCTGGGAAACTATGGGAAGACCTGACCTTGCAACCACAACCATAGTAGTGAAGATGGCCAATGGGTCTATTGTTAAACCTATTGGGATGCTAGAAGATCTCAAGATCAAGGTCTTTGGACATAAAATAAGGATTACCTTTATTGTTATGGATTTCTCCAAACACACTATGGCATCGGAGATGAATTTAGGACGTCCTTTCATGAGGGAAGCAAAAATGGTGCATGACTGGTCCAAAAACCATGTCTACCTGTAGTTCCAAGATTCTGTCATTCGAGTGGATCTTGTGACGGGTCGAGCACATCCTCTAGGAAACAGGTTTATAGATGATCATAGATCTGACACCACAGTTCACTCGGCCCCATTGCAGTATTGTTACACGTGTAAAGTGGACACTGATGTGGGGGAAGACTCTCCTTATATGGATGTACTACCTAGGATGACCGAGTTAAACAATGTGGATTGGGTCCACCTAGCAGCAACCATAGACACTTGGGGAAATAGGGGGACAACCTAGGTAACACCTGAGGGGGATGAAATACCACCACTGGTACCCTTAAATATGCTACAAGCAATGCATATAGCTTCTGACAAGACTCAGCCTAATATAACGAATAAAACTTACAAGTGGGTCCCTAAAGCTTCTTTAGCGACCATAGCTAGTGCTAAAAAACAAAATCCTTGTAAGAAACGTACCACTCGCTCCAAGAAAAGTAAGAAAATGTTGCGATGGATTTGTAAACGACTATTGGCAGCCCAAGGCTACTATCAAGGAAATGATCAAATCTGGGTGCCAAAACGTAGATTGTGTTCTTACCTGTCACCTGACCCATGTGAGCCCAATCCTGTAGCTCCAAAACGAATCAACGATCGCGGAAAGAAAAAAATCACAGAATGCTACACACCCGTTCCAGAGCTAGTTTGGGTACCGAAGAAAGAACAATTTGTTCCAGCTAGCTCAGGAACAGGGAAAGCAAATGAAGCTTCTTGCTCTTCATGTAGTTCCTATATGGAAATAGAAGCTTCGACACAACCTCCACCTACCATTGTACATATCCATACAAGCAAGAAAGAGTTTACACCTCCCATTGTAAGTTCACCACCTACAACGATGTTGTAAATAAAATCATGGGAGAGTACCTTACCACCCTTCCAACTAGATGAAACGCATAGAGCGGTTGAAAACTATTGGTTAAACCCTTCACCTATGACAACTTGGAACAACTGGTTTCAAAGGGTGACGACATCATTTCAAACTGTATGATCTACCCAAGGAAGGGGGGAGTGTTTGTTGACATCCATCATTCACTTGCTTCCCTCTCAACTTTTCTCCCTGGCCTCTTAATCTCCCAATCTTAGGGAATGTATATATAAAGACTTATACTCACAAAAAACAAAAAAAATAAAGAGCAAGAGAAATTAGCAAACGAGTATGCACAATAAAAGTCAAAACATTGACTCAGACCTACACATTTGCATCCGGTACACTGAAACAGAAACCTATGCCATAAAACACCTTTGATCCTCATCACTAGAGTGATGGAGGGTAGGTAGGATTAGTACGATAGGAGTATTTCTGTTTTAGAGTTGAGTGATTAGCAAAGTTCCTTTTTCCCACTGATGTGCCTCCTGGAGGTATTCTTTGTGTTTCTTAGTGTGTACAGGAACGTGTTGCTGTTGTTAGGATTTGGACCTTCATGGGATCTTTCTCTCATTCACACTTCAAATCAAGCACGACCATCGACACAAATAGGTGCTTCTTGTCCATTAGCATTGCCCCTTATCTTTTTGCATCCAGGTTTGTCTGCTTTAATTGTGATTGGTAGCATAATAATAATATTCATCGCATTTGCTTAGTATCAAACATTGAATTCAATGTAATTTTTTGTCCTAATCACTTGTCTAGGTTTAAAAATTAAGCAGCCCGACTAAGCTAGTTTGACCAAGTTAGGTGTTACAGATCTTCTCTTAATACCATGGGGAATGCCTTCCTAATAATCAATGGTTACTTAGGTTCTTAATCCGATTTAGGCAGCATTGTGTGAAATGTACTAGGGCTTTCTAGTGGGCTTGACCCTATTGACCTTTAGCTTAAGTATTATAAAGGGAGTTTACTAATGTGATGAGCCTGGGGAGGGTAATAGTGTTATCTGACCCCCCAAAGTTACAAAACTAAAATGTTGAAAATGAACAAACAAAAAATCAAAGTGCCACAATGTAAAATCTTAAGCTGGAAGAGAAATCTCGGTTTGATTGGGTACTTCATTCACATGTATCTCCTATGGTACTAGAGCCCTAGAGGTTCCTAGTGTGGGCGCTTTTCCTTGAAAAGCAAAAAACCCAAGGCATACAAAATAAGCACACACATCAAAATTGAATCACTGTGAAAAGACTTTGGGAGGCCAAAGAAAAGGTAATCAGTCAGGCGATGATTTCATGAGACTATTCCTTTTATCGTCGCTTAACTACAAGGTCTTCTAGGTATAGCCTCTAGTCTGCCCTCGAACATGAAATACTTGGCTCTCGCGATTAAACACCTTAATTGACCATAGAAAATTAAGAAGCTTACCCATGGTATTAATAGTCGATCTCTAGTGCCTTTCGATCGTTAAATTAGCGACCCCAGACTTGTTTAATTTTTTACCTTTACATGTGTTTATGCATTTGATTATATTGCAATTTAATGTTTATTGCTGACAAATTGTTTAAAATTCTGTTACCAATCCCCCATATGGATACCAAGGCCTTTAGCAGGCCAAAAAGTGGTTTTGTTGTGGCCTTTGAAATGGAGAGTGGGTGGAGATTTTGAACATCTTGTGAAGATTTCACATAATGGAATTGGAGTAGACCTATATATTATAGTATTATTAGGGATGTACCCATGTCTTTTTAATGGGAATCTTGAAAGATCCCTTGGCCCTAGGAGAAAGGGAAAAGGAAAGGGTATACTTTGGTTTGAAAAGGAAAAAAAGAGAGAGGGGGGGGGGTATGAGTGGCGACAAAGGAAGCATGGAGAGGTGGAGGTCGACTGGGATAGTATTTTAACCAACTGAAATTGTAAAATCCCGATTAAAGTTTGAGCTTGCCTTTTAGAGAGTCGAGAAATTTACACAAGTTTTAATGTAATTGCCGACAGAAGCTTCAATTTTGACCTAAAAATCGAGAGGGGAAAGTAGCCAGCCCTTGTATGCCCCAACTTTTTTGGCAATTGAGATCCGTTTTTGAGTGCTTAACATGTACTTTGTTGCAAATTACCTCCCAAAAAAGGGCAATTATGTCTAAAAATAATGAAGCGACTCATCTCCAAAGCCTGCACAACCAACTCAAATTCTAGTTTTAGCATCTTGTATTGATAGACAATCAGCCTTCTTATGAAAAGCTATTTTTTTTAATAATGTTTGCAGAGATTGATCTCGTTATTCTGGGAATTTTGGAAAATTTGAAGGACATTTTGGAAATTTATGACAAAATGTCTCACAACTAGGGGTATTTTGGAAAATTTGAAGGAAATTTTGGGAGTTTATGACAAAATGTTGGGGGTATTTTGGAAATTTTTGAAATTTGAGGGGTATTAAAGTAAAAGGGAAGGGTGAGGCGGGGGCAGGCACATTAATCTTTTTTTTTTAATGCTGAAGGCCACCACAAAAGCCACCATAGGCTTGTAGCCTAGTGGTTTAGCTTGACCCTTATAATTATAATTTCAACGTGATGAGTTCAAATAATGAAAGTTAAAATTATGAGTGGTTTTGTGTAGCCTTTGAACTTTGAAATGGAGAGTGGATAGAGTATCTTGTGTAGATTCCATATAAAGAATTAAAAGTAGAGCTCTTGTGCTTAGCATCCTATAGTCTCGAGGGGTTCACTATGTGTAAAACTACCATATCACGTGCGTTCAAGACATGTTTGAAAAACCCTTTATTTGTGAATTTTGTTGACAATATAATGTACCTTTTCTTTTTAAATATGTAAGTTTTTTTCAAATTTGAAAAAATAATGTCCTTGTGTATGTATATTTCTGTAAGTTTCAAGAACTTTAATAACCCTTCTGTTGAACTCACGTGATAGGTTACATTTTTCTTAGGTGACCTCCCCGGACCTATAGTATCACTCATAGAGTGGAGTTTTTATTTACTTTTGGTGATAATGTGTGTGAGTACTTTTAGGAGTGCCATCACTAAGGCATATTTTTCCTCACTAGGAGTTTTCTTTACCATGGGCATCCTAAGTACACTACAAGAGGTTGTGTGCTCTTGTGACGCTGTTAGCGACGGAAATACACTAGGTTTTTATAACCCCCGGCGTCGCTAAAACCGTCGCTAATAGCGTCGCTACGAGAGCGTCGCTATAACCGTCGCTATGACCGTCGCTATATAGAGACGCTCATAGCGACGTTTACACAGAAGTCTATAGCGACGCTCGTAGCGACGCTCCAGAGCCATAAATAGCAACGTTTATAGCGACGCCCGAGAGAAATTTTTTTTTGGTGACAGGGCATTGAATGCCCTGCCACCCATCAACCATATTGTACTTGATTCACTTTTTAAAAAAAGTGCAAGGGTAGATAATAGACCCAAAATAGTCACCCACAAGACGCATTGTTTGCAAAATTGACAAGTGTAAAATTGACAATTGTACACATCATAGGCAAAATGAATTGATTGGCAAATGTAATAATGACAATTGTACAACATCATAGGCATAAAGAATTGATTGGCAAAATGAACTGCAGTGACAAATGTAATAATATACATGGTTCAAAAAGACATATAAAATCCGTCTCATGATACATAAGCTATGAGAAACCCTAAACTAATGCTATCTAGCTACGGCTAAACTGACGTCGTCTAGTCAGACGTCTCATCGCGTCCAAGCGGCGTATCTGTCGAATTCTGCAAAAAAAGACAATAAGACAGCTTTCAGTAAGTATAAACATATAACGACATTTATAAAACAATACAAAAAATAGAAAAGAGTAAACCCTAATACTAACCATGCCGCCGCGAGAACTGAGAATGTCCATCAGGGCGATTAAGCCCTTCCTGCCTGCGTACTCGCGCTCGTACGGTGTGGGATCACATCCTGCCATCGACCACTGTCAAAACATACAAAGATTTCATTATGTTAGAATTAAAAAACTCATAAACCCTAAACTATCGAACATAAAGAGCAATGCCAAAACACTTACAAAATCGGCCTCAAATGATGCCCATCCACCGCTCCCCAAGTGGTGCGAGCTCCCTGCCTCTACTCGCACTCTGGCTGCATCCTTTTGTTGCTTCCACTTGTCGGGATTCTCGCGCGCTGCTTTCTTCGCATTCTTCCAATCTTCTTTGGCCAGCCAATCTGGCCTGTTCCACCCATGCTTGATTGCTTTTTGCACTTCGGAACGCTTGTGTTTGCAGTATTCGCGCATTCGAATCTTCATCAGGTCTTCATTGAAGCGCTGATCCCGTGTTGGAACGGGAAACTCATCATGAAGTATGCTGATGACTCTGTCTTTTAAATCACTTGGTACTTCACTCCATTTGTTTAGTATGTAGTGTCTAAACAGCTGAGAGCAAAGACCACGCATGCGCGAGATCACCTTCTTGCCGTCATCATCCATGATGATGCCGCCGCTGAAGTCGACGGAGTAAGGCAAGCCCTCTGGCTGGTGACGCGTGAACCTGGGTGTCCTGGCAGGGGTCTCTAGCGGCGTGTCGATGGGGGTACGGATGTAAGGTGTCTCCACCGGCGTCTGGGCCCCGAAGCGAGGAGTGTCGAGTGGGGTGGCTTCTGGCGGAGTAGGTAGAGGTGTGTAGCTGCTAGGAACAGTCAGCCGCGCAAAACCTGGCGTAGATGGCGATGTTGTGGCTGGTGTGGGGACGGGCAAAGAAAGGGAGGGTAAAGAGCCTCGTCAAACACGAGGCGGTGTGGAGGCATCGGCGGCGGAATCCCCACAACAACCACCACCGCCACCACTAGAGCGCCGGTGTCTAGACGAGTGTGAAGATCGTCTCGTCGACACCGAAGCTTCGGAGCGCACCGAATGCTCCGAAAAAGAGGGAGATGCGGATGGAGTAAGAACGCGCGATGATGCGCCAGAGCGATGACGCTCCACGTACCACTGTCTCTGCTGCGGTGACAAAGAAGAAAGAAACTCCTCATCATCCATACCTGCATTAAACACACGAATATTTAAACTTAATATTGAATGAATAGAGTAGACAATGACGCAAAGACCATTAAATACAATGACATAATGACGCATATAAATACAATGACGCAATGAATTGAGTGATAGAAGAGGCAAGTCGAAAACTCAGAATTTTCAATCAAAAGATGTGAGCGCGAGTAGAAAAGAGCGTTATACACCATGGAAGGTACTTAGAGAGCCAGCGCTTTTACAACACGGAGCAAAATTGTTCAAATACAATATTTGTGGCTTTAAGAGATCTCTCTCTCATCCTCGCATAACTCATCATAACTTCCTATATCTATATAGAGCTCTCCGTTTAAACACATATCCTCTGTTTCATTTTATAGATCCTCTGCATGCACCCCATATAGAGTAGTAGCATCTTGATGCTCGTCTGGCACCACCGCAGCGGCTTCTGATTGAGCATCTTCTCTGATCTCCTCCATTGATGCCGTTGTGATTGGCACATGGTAGCCTTCATACGTCCTTGCACTACGAGGGGCTACCTCTATGACGTACCACCAGTTTGATGTAGACTTTGTAGGATGAAATATTACCTGCCAGAGCCACATAACTTACATGAGAGCTTTCAAGCACATAACTTGTAAAAGGGGGATGTTAACTATTTACATACTTACTTGTTCACAATGCTCGGGTAGTACGAAAGTGTCTCTTAGGTCAGTCCATTTCTTAGTAGAATCCACCTCAAGAAAACCAGACTCTCCTCTACGCACAGTAGCGTTGCGACCCTCCATGATTATCTTTAACCATTGCACGTCGAACAAGTCGACAAAAAATCCTCTGTAATCGATCCTCAAAATCTCTTGAAGCGTGCCGAAGTAAGTGAGTTCCACCACCACAGGATCTGCATCAGAGGAACGTCGTCGACTAGACTGTTGAAATTTTGCCATGATTCCACAATCTTGAG
Source organism: Adiantum capillus-veneris (assembly GCF_014529385.1). NCBI lineage: Eukaryota > Viridiplantae > Streptophyta > Polypodiopsida > Polypodiales > Pteridaceae > Adiantum > Adiantum capillus-veneris. The sequence continues at coordinate 30,980,335 of NC_140947.1, forward strand.
TAAAACGCTTTTTGACGATCCGTTCCACCCTAAAATGTCGACCTTTACGCCATGCTGCTGTGTATGACTTATACTACAACGAACAAAGATTATGAGTGGCCATTCAAACGTTTAGAAATAAAGTCACTAGCTAGTCGTACATTGCAAACTTACCTTGGTCGCGCAACCCCGAGAGTACTCCCACTCTTCCTCAGTCACTTCGTCACCGCATTGTTGTGCGCTTTTCAATTGGTTGTGCAACCATCTTAAGCTCATGAATGTTGATAGGCTCTCCAGACCCGTCGGATAGTGCATCGGTGGTCGTCTTCCCCGTCTCCACTCGATTCGTACCCTTTGTCGCTCTTGCTTTGCATCCTCATATTGTGAAATCCACCTTTGCATCACTGGATTGTGGAGCATGCAAAATCGGTTGATTTTAGCCTCTAGATCTTCCGTCATCTTCTTCTCAACACCGAGATTGCACATGACAATCCCAGATATGCGCGCATCATCTATGGTTCGCCATAGCGTGTCCCGGGCTTTATCACACATATGTGAGGCATCTTGTGGCCTCACATATGCTGCTTGACCAAAGCGCCTGCGAACACGTCTATTGGGTTGCAAGATTGCTGCTTGTTGGCCAGCGTCAGAGTCCGACGAGTTATAATTGGCAACAACTCTTTCTCTCTCTCTCTCTCTCTCTCTCTCTCTCTCTCTCTCTCTCTCTCTCTCTCTCTCTCTCTCTCTCTACCTCACATTCTCTAGTCATGTCCAATCCTCGCACACCTCGGTCTAGAGGTGCACAAAGATCAGAACCACCGGGTTATAATCTCGTCTTTATTGGTCAATACCTATATTTGTGGGTACAAGAAATCTACAGACCAGCATCTTAACATCTTTTCACAATAGATCTTTTCACTGTTCGTCTAACTCTAAACCCTAAACCGTAAGTAATTCTTGCGTGGACTCGATCTAACGTAAATAAGCGTAAATCTAACTAAAAATAAACCTAAATCTAATTTAACGTAAGTCTACATCTAACCTAATCTTTAACGTCTTTTGGGATAGTTTCCTACGACGTTAAAACTCTCTTCTTCTTGTGTGTGTGTGTGTGTGTGTGTGTGTGTGTGTGTGGGTAAACCTAAATAAACCTAAGTCTAATCTAATATAACATAAATCTAAATCTAACGTAAATTATGTTATATTAAAAATAAAGAACTAAACTAACAGGGATTATAAGAACCTTAAAACTGATTTAACACATAATTTTTCACATAACTCGACAAGAGTTGGCATTCTCATCACTAAAGATGTGAGAGTTGACTTCCGGCGGTGACGCTACCTCATCTCCATCCACATCTCACGACAGCAATTGGCCCTTTGGACCGTTCTTGCTCTTGTTACTAACTTTGAAGTTGCTGTTGAATGACTAGAGGTTGTCTAGATGGTCATTGTCGTGGATGTAGTGACTCTTGCCGCCCAAAAGATCCACCTTCTTCCCTATCTTCTGAAGACATTTCACCAGTACTTTTGGATCGACGGAGCCCACCATGAGTGAAGGCAGCAATACCCTATATTCCATTGAGGGCTTTCTTCACCCGCTTCATGCAGGCATCGCAGTCTATGGAGACCTAAATCTAATCTAATATAACGTAAATCTAAATCTAGCGTAAATAAACGTAAATCTAACTAAAAATAAACCTAAATCTAATCTAATTTAACTTAAATAAACCTAAATCTAATTTAACGTAAGTCTACATCTAACCTAATCTTTAACGTCTTTTAGGATAGTTTCCTACGACGTTATAACTCTCTTCTTCTTGTGTGTGTGCGCGTGTGTGGATGTGTGTGCCAATAAAAAGAGATAAATGGTATAACCTTTCTATCACCCATGCCAAGTATGATAGATTGGTTATGCCATTTCCCTCTTGAATAATAGGTCTTGAGTTCAACTCCTCGTCGGCTAGATCTTTAGGTCTTTTAATTTTAATTAGTTTCCTACGACGTTAAATTAGTTTCTCTCTCTTTCTCTCTCAATGTGTATACGTTTTTTTGTTTATGCATGTTTTCTCTCTCTTTTCCTCTCTCAATGTGTGCGTTTTTTTGTTTATGCATGTTTTCTCTCTCTTTTCCTCTCTCAATGTGTGCGTTTTTTGTTTATGCATGTTCTCTCTCTCTTTTCCTCTCTCAATGTGTGCGTTTTTTGTTTATGCGTACTCTCTCTCTCTTTTCCTCTCTCAATGTGTGTGTGCATTCTTTGTTTATGTATGTGTGTGTGCGTTTTTGTTTATGTTTGTACTCTTTCTCTCTCTCTCTCTCTCTCTCTCTCTCTCTCAAAAACACTATGTGCGTGTGTGTGTGTATGTGTGTGTGTGTGTGTGTGTGTGAAAGAGAGAGAGAGAGAGGGAGAGAGAAAGAGGGGAAGGGAACATGAGAGTGAGGAGAGGGAAGGAGCATACCTGGCTCTCCTTCCTCTCCTCGTGTGTGTGTGTGTGTGTGTGTGTGTGTGTGTGTGTGTGTGTGTGTGTGGAGAAGAAAGAGAGAGAGAGAGAGAGAGAGAGAGAGAGAGAGAGGGAGAGCATTATCTGCTCCTTGCTTGAGGGCGCCGAAAAACTCAGATCTGAGATCTGAGTTTTTGGGCGCTCTCTGTTATTTTTTTTAGCCCAGCCGGCGTCGCTATGAGCGTCGCAAATTCACTTGTAAATTTGCGACGCTCATAGCGACGCCGAGAAATATTTTTTTTGAGCATCGCTATGTGAGCGTCGCTAATATGAATAGCCTCTTGTAGTGGTATGCCCATTGTTCTAGGGCATGTTTATCTTTGTATTTAAATATCAAAATGCATTACTATTATTTTGTGTGCTCTTGAGCTTTATCCTTCTCCATGATCATGTGAATTTTGTGCAACCCTAAACCTAACATGCCTTAGTGCATCGATTATTCATACATGTCAAAGCGTTTGTGAGAAATAGTTGCCTATGATGCTGAAAAATAAGAGTAAACCGATCAATTGTTGTCTTTGTTTAAATTTTGTGAACCTCAAAAATTGAAAAATGAAAAGTCAAAGGATTCCATGTCCAATGTTGTTGGAAGTTTAGATAAGGGGGATTGCTTTGTTTGAAAGGTGTTAAGTTTTGGTCAATGATAACATTCAAGCGTATAGGGTCTCACGATGAAGCTACCATAGCAAGGTCAACCAAAATAGGAGAGGCCAATATGGAAAATGGGGACAGAGATGGACTTGGGTGAGGTGGTGTTGCAATATGATGTTTAGGGCATTAATGAGGCTACTAAAACAACATTTCAAAGATCTGGAAGGCTATCATGATAAAATGCCTAACAATGGCTATGATGGTGAGGATTGAGTTTTCAACATGTCAATTTTGCAACCAATCAATAGCTCAACAACCTTGCAAGCATACATAAATACAACATATGAAAGACATAAACTAGGCATGCATAACGTCATCGATGATCGCTACACATGGAAGAGAGAATGAGCACAAGAGAGGAAGTAGACATGTGCATCTCGACACCTTGAGTGCTATGTATGTGTGCCTAGTGAAAACACTCATACCCCATCCACCCATACACTCTTTCATCTCATCTATCATGTCAAATAAATCCTCTCCTCTTCATCCATGCTTTCATTTCAAGCCCTGACTAATGCAACCTTTCTTACTTTGCAATGAATGGGTCTTTCAAATTTTCCTTGTTAGTTCAAGATAGATATAACAAAGGAACCCTTGCGGCTACCATTTCAAATGAGCCACTTTTCCAGCCAAAGGTTTGATCTCGGGTTTGATGATGATCCTTGCCATGTAATTTAGTATGATTAGGAAATAATAAAAAACTCATAATGCAAGAACTATGCTTGAAAGAAAGTATTGGGTATATCCAAAAGTTGTATGCGTACTTGATGATATCCTGAACATAGGTCTATTTTTGTAAAATAGTGTGCTCATTGTATTTTATTAAATAATTCATCTACCCTTGGTAGCAAGTACTTATTCTTAATATTAATTGATTTCAAACACTATTATCTACACATGCACATAGTATTGTCTTTTTCCTTCTCCTATAGAATAGGAGAAGCTCATGGTGAGGAGACATCTTCAATGAAACCCTTGCTAAGGTAGTCTCCAAGTTGCCATTCTACCTCAACTACTTCTTTATGGCTAAGCCAATAAGGTGGCTTGCTTATAGGTTTACTACCTAGCACACCATCTACGTTCTGTTATATGCTTAGGTTGTAAACTAGCAGATAAATCATTAGGGAAGACATTTTATATTCACGAAGCAATTTCTTGAGTTGTCATGTGACGTGTGCTAAATCTTCAAATGAGTGAGTAGTTTGGTTATGAGAGAAGCTCATAGCTTGAATATTAATTCTTAACCTTAGTTTGAGTGTGAGTTATTAGCCATCGCGAAGAGGAATATGATAGAGAAGCATGCGAAATTGAGGAAGCTTCATGTACATGAGACTTTTCATTACCAAACTTGAAACTTCAAACAAAAGTAGACAAATCATGGCACGATGAGTAACAAAGAAAAACCTACTCTATTTCATTATAAGAATCAAAATGGGAAAGTTTAACCATACAAATAAGTGGTGAGGGATGGGTGTTCTTTTCTCCCAACAATAGCACATGCTAAACATTGGCTTGGAGCTACGGTGTAATGAAAGACCCAACCCAAGCAACCACTCTTGGCTGAGAACAACATCCGTACTATCCATGTTCATAACCTCGAATTCTAATGTCATCCTATGCCCTTGCGCTTTGAGGGGGACATTTTTAACTTGTGTATCCACACCTCATTGTGATACCCATTAATCAATGCTACCTTGTAGTAATGTGAGTTGGGAGTTTTTGGAAAATTGATTTTTAAACTTATAATTAAGAAAATTTTGGGATGTGCACCTTGTGCCCTTTAATGCTGACAATCATTTGCACAAGATCATGTGGTCCAAAGCTCGGCTACCACATCGAGGCAATCAAACAACATTCACAAATCTCTTCCATATGACAAACCTCCACATTGGCATACTTCGAGGAAGAGTCTTGAGAAAGTAGATACATCATTTGCTCAACAAACCTTGCTCTCCATTTCCAACGTATTGCAACAGTGATGGAATGTTTGTAAAAGACGGATGAACATTGAGAGAAGGATCCTTTGGATACAAGCATCCGTCTGTCCAGAGATCAACATTCTTCTCCCCTTGAGCGCGGCGTTCGTTGGCTGAAGGTAATGTACCCAAGCATGTTTTCTTTGTCGGAACATACTCTTGAGGTAGGCATAGGAAAAGCCCTAGAGACCTACCGCGTGAAGAGCTTGCTGGGACATTGGTCACGTCGTCAAGAGGCATTGTAGGATGGAGAGATGGAGCTTGAAGGATGGAGAGATAGAGCTTGTAGGATGGAGAGATGGAGCTTGAAGGATGGAGAGATGGGTGCGTAGGTGCAGCAGTAGGTGCAGGTGCAAGGGGGATGGGTGTAGGAGAGGAGCTTAGATTAGGAGAGAGAGTTTTCAATTTTGGGAGGAATTTTCTAAAATTTTGGAGGGAGTCAAAAAATGTTTAATTTTGAGTAATTTAACTTTAAAATCTTTTTTTAATTATGTGTATATGTTGGGGGTACTTTTTAGGGGGGAATAGAGTTTTTTTGAAAGTTTTTGAAAAAAGTCATTTTTTTTACCTCTTTGACCCACGGATTTGCTTAGGTGGCATGGGAGAGTTAAGAGGCCACTTACAAGTTGGCCAAAAAGGTAGAGAGAGAAGACCCCCTACTTTTCAAATGGTTTATCCCCCCCTTCCCTACTTTTTAAATGGTTACCCCCCCTTCCCCCTACCTTTTTAGGGGTCAAAGGTGGAGGAGACCCTACCAAAATAGCCCCATTCAAAGCCTTTGTCCCCCTTAATCTTGGCAGGCTTCCTTTAAATTAGGGATTCTTACAAGGCCCATGGAGAGTCCATTTTTTTTCTAATGTACACCTTGCACTGTCCCCTTAAGATTCCCTCATAAAAAGTTGAAATAGAGGTTCTCTTTCTTGGATCTCTTAAATCTTGCCAAGAGAGAGGTCTGTGAGGTCCCTTGGATTTCTTGAATTTCTCAAATGTATTTGAAAATCAATACTTTCTCTTATTACTAACATGAATTTCTCTTATTACTAACATGAAGTGATGCACGCGTGTTATAACTGCTATTATGCATGATGCACTTTGCTTTATGAAATGATGGTTTATATGATTTTTGATTGTTGGGATCATCATGAATATGGGCTTGATTTATGGCATCTTCAAAAGTTTTGGGCTCTTGTGTCTTGACCTACTTCTTAAGCTCTGTATCAACATGTCTAACAACCACAAACATATCAATAATGAGAGATTTTTTTGGTTCAATGTGTGATGATGTTGTATCGAACACTAATCAATCATACTAATTATGATCCTTCCTGATGGTTGGAAGGAGCTATTTTCAAAATATTGTCTCATAACTAGCCCATGTTTTATAAAATGTCGTTGTACATCATTCACAACTTGCAAACCTTGCCTTCAAGTGTGAGACTCATATGCATTGTTTTGGATGCACCCATTTCATAACGTAATCTCCCCATCTAATTAAATTATCCATGATATATTTGTTATGGTGCTCGTCCAGATCACAAAAGTTTGGCGGCTTCATGCACTTAAGTAGTTCTACCACTTCATGTTAATCGAAAAATGATAACAAATTAACATCAACGTAAGTTCAAGACCCTTGTATAGGTTCCACTATCGGAGTTTCAACAAGAGCAAGTGTACTACCCTTGCCTAGAGGTTATGCTCCTACTGTAGCATGCTAGGCCATAATATTGTCTGTGAGATCTGTTAACCTTGTAATGTTCTCATTAATTGTAGCTATCAGATGTTCTAATGCATTTGCTCGTGCTTCTAATGCCTTAAAATTATTTATCTTTGACTAAATCATAATCTTCTTGATTGACGAGATCCTTGTCTACATCCTTCATGCCAACATTAGGAGTCACACAGTCAAAAGATGGTGAGCTATGCTCACCGTCAAAGTAATGGGTGTTTGGAATATCTAAAGCCATAGCACATTGCATTCTACGGAATGAAAAGAATTACCTCAAATCCGTGTTATGAGAATAGGCATGTATGTGTAACATTTAATGGCCTAGTAACTTGTCTGTAGCGGAAAATAGCATGAACATAGTGAGCATTTCATTATAATAGATTCCTAATGAGATTAACAAGAGTGCTTGGGTGGAGAGAGCAACAAAAAGCATAACACCTAGTTAGATAGCATGAACAATACTTCAAAAGAGAGAGAAATTAAGCAATTGACAACATTTGAGGACCGGATTTTCATGGAGCCGGTCCCCCCTCCAAAAGGCTTTGTATTATGGTTTCTCCCATCAAGAGAGACATTTTACAATACAATTTCTTATGTTCCTTCAATACTAGCTAGTGCAATGAAGATGGAAACTTCATGCACTACGCAAAAAACTTATCAAACACAACATCAATTCCCTCACGGTCTCAGACCCAAGACCTCACGCACCTTCGAGGATGGTGAGAGGTAGCGGGGTATGAGAGTAGATTGAGAGGAAGAAGGAGTATTCTTACGAGAAAGATGAACATCTCCTCACATAATCACTCATATTAGCATAGCTTATCTTAGTAATTAGCATGATAGAGGATATGAGCATGCATTGAAGCTTGGCTCTTGGTTGATTTGCATCGCAAAGCCAAGAGTTGTTGCTGTAGGCCTCCCTTCTCACAAGCTTGGAGTAGGTGATAAGCTTTCCATTAAAGCTTGAGAAGGAGAGAGAGTCTTCCTTACTTCACACATTAGCTAGTGTGATTTTGTGTGATAATGCCTTGCAAATATCAGCCCCTTCTCTCTCTTGGTCGACCCCTCTTGCTATTTGCTCTTGCTAGCATCCTATTGGACCTCCCCAGGCTTAGCCAATAATAATTCAGCAGTATAAGTGATAGCCTTCTGACATGTGTCCCCCTTTCCCCTTTTTTGTGAGCTTTAGGTAATTTAATAATTCAACTAAACTCTCATTGGACCCCTTTGCCTCTTGGCCAATAGGAATCAGGCAAGCCATTGGGCTGCTGAATGCTCATTGGTCCCCTTGGGAGACTGTCCAATAGTCTTCTAGAGAGCTTAATTCTTATTGGTTCTTTTATTAAGTGTTTTTAAATTAATTAAACTAGATTGACTCTAGTCTAATTCTCATTGGTCCACCTCCAAGGCCATCCAATAGGATTTGAGTACACCTTGTGGGCATCTGGGCTAGGGAGCTGACATGTGTACCTCTTTCCCCTTGTGTACAAAGGGAGGTTGTCTGTGTGTGTGTATGAGTTTCTCTCTCACCCCCTACTTCTTGGGCTCGCCCCCTCCTATGTAGGGCTTGACAAAGGCTTTTGGGACACACACAAAGCATCCAATTTTCCCTAAAGTTGACCTTTCGTCACAACCTTTGAATTTTGGAACCTTAGCATTTTGGAAGTTTTAATGGGCTGAACCTTAAGGTCTTTTAAGCCCATTTTTGCACATAGCTCATTTGCAGATGGACCCCCCTTTGGATCCCTATTTTCCCTCCTTTGGATCCCTAATGTGGCCGGTCTGCTAACTTAACCAATATTCTAGCTTTTTCTCCCCTGGCACTTCTCCATATTAAATGATCAGTTTAACATGAGAAAATCATTTAGGAGAATTAGATATTAATTATTATGACAGTACCTCTCTCTTGAAATCATAGTCGTCCTCGACTATGGTGTAGAGAAGATAAAGCATATTCATGAGTCCTTTTTCTTAGCGGGTAGAGTATCCCTATGTTACCCTACGACATCATTCCATAATGGATGACTAGTCCATTTGGCGTTGAGAGCCTGAGGCTGCCGCAAGCATGTCTGCACATTAGTCCTATCATCTTCCATAGTATAGTGACAAGCTCTACTTAGTGTTCGGGAGACGTCGTCTCCGCAAACTTGATCTAAGCATGCATACTAATTTATTTTTGTGCACAATAAAGAAAAGGAGAGTCTTATAAGACAAAAACTTTGTTCATTTTTAACATTTGTACATTTGCTTACTCTAGGGAAGCATTGTAAGCATTGACAAGATTTAGGTTATCCTTTAACTGCATGCCTTGCATCCATCTAGTATCGTCAAAAGGATAATTCTTAAACTTAATAAGATATCGTCGGATAGTCTTACCGCCTCTTAGTACCTTGTATTCATGTCGGAGAATGGACTCAGGTTGCAACACCTCTTCTTGGTCCTCGATCTCCTGTGGGTCTTCAATAGTTGGTTCTTGAGGTGGCTCTCCTTTGTAAGGCTTTAGTAGGCTTACATAGAAAGCATTGTGTATGAGCCAATGGTTGGGCAACTTGAGTTGATAGGCCATCTCATTGATTGGCCTAAGAATCTAGAAGGGACCGTAGTACCTTTTTGCTAACTTAGCAGAGTACTTTTGGTGTCCCGTAGGATTCTTGCCCGTCGTGTGCCTTAATCGAGCCTTGGGAAATTTAAGTAAGCCCCAATCATTTTCTTTAATGTCTTGGGCTCTTTTGTGCTTGTCAGCAGCAGCCTTTTGCCTTTGTTGTGAGATAGAGATAGCATCCTTAATCTTTTGGAAAGATTCTTGTAGGTCTCGGCTATACTCATCTGCAGCGAAGATCTTCCCGTGTACCTTAAGTAGCAAGGGACTTTTTGATCTTCCCTCAATTACCTCAAAAGGTGCTTTTCACGTGGAAGTATGTACAGTGTTATTGTAGGCATACTCCACTAAGGGTAAGTACTTCTCCCAGTGGGATCTTTGATCTACTTCCGTTACATAGGCTTTTAGTAGATTGAGAATTGTTAGGTTAGCTATTTCACTTTGGCCATTCGTTTGCGGGTGATAGGCCGAAGAGAAGTTTAACCTTGTTCATAAATTCTTAAAGAGACCCTTCTAGAAATTACTGGTGATTCTAGGATCTCTATCTGATACTATGGACATTGGCAAGCCATGGTACTTGAAGATTTGTGAAATGAAGAGGGTTGCCATTTGATGGGCTTTGATAGTATATTTGACATGTATAAAATGAGCTTGTTTACTGAACCTATCTACTATCGTCCATATTCCCGTATTCCCATGGATAGACTTAGGCAATCCAAAGATAAAATCCATGGATATGCTCTCCCATGGTGAATTAGGGATTGGCAAAGGTTGAAGCAATCCAAGTTGCTTCCTTCTATCAAACTTCCTCTTTTGGCATACCACACATTTAGAAACATACTCTTGTATGTTTGCTTTCATGGTAGGCCAATAGAAATATGTTTCAATCCCCTTTAGGGTAGAGTCTGGACTGAATCCCTCTATGTCCTGCATAAGGAGGAGCATGAGATTCATACATTACTTTCTCACGTAGTGAGCTAGTAACGCATAGTCTATTGCCATAGAGAAGATAACCATCTTGTAAAGTAAATGGTTCCTCTTTCTTCCCTAGCGCAAGGGCTGAAATCACACCTCTAAAATCGGGATCAATAGCATACTCATCTATCATAGGAGATAGATCATTGTGAGTTGCTAAGGAAACCACATTCACTCTCGACCGTCTTGAGAGTGCATCGGCTACTTGATTATGCTTGCCAGCAATCTGAGCAATATGAAAATGAAATTGCGAAAGGAAATTTGCCCGCCTCATTTGTTTGTCGAAGAGCTTGGTCTGCGTCATGAAGTACTTAAGACTTTGGTGATCCGTTCGTAGAATGAAAGGAGTCCCCAATAAATAGTGCTTCCATGAGTCTAAGGCATGTAGAACTGCAAGGAGTTCCTTTTCATATATGCCTAGAGCTTGCTCAACAATGTCGAGCCTTTGACTTTCATAGCCTATGGCGTGCCCTTCTTGAAGCAAAACAGCTCCAAGGCAATCACCACAAGCATCACATTGGACCTCAAATGGCTTTGAGAGATCCGGTAGTGTAAGCACAGGTTGAGAGATAAGCTTTCCTTTAAGCTTTTCGAAAGCATTGTTCTCCTTGGCAGACCATGTGTACCTAACGTTTTTCTTTGTTAGGTCATGTAATGGTCCTGTTGTTAGTGAGAACTTTTCTATGAAGCATCTATAGTATGCGCACATATCTATAAAGCTTTTTAACTCATGAAGATTCCTTGGTTTAGGCCATCCTTTTATTACCTCTAACTTTGATGGTTCCATTTGGATGCCATCTTGAGAGATAATGTGACCTAAATACTGAATTTCTTGTAAGAAAAATTCACTTTTCTTTCGATTAACATAAAGTTTATTCTCTCTTAGAACTTGAAATACTACCTGGAGGTGTCGCTTGTGTTCGTCTAAGGAATTAGAGTAGATGATGATATCACTCCAGTAAAGGTTCGGTGAGGCCTGTGTAGCTTCTCCATCAAGCGGTTGAATGTGGCTGGTGCATTGGTCAAGCCAAAAGGCATGACAATGTATTCATAAAGACCAAACGTAGTGCGAAATGTGGTCTTTACAATGTCTTGATCAACTATCCTTATTTGATGATAGCCACTTTTTAGGTCAATCCTACTGAAGTAGGTGGAGCCTTGTGTTAGGAAATAAGACGTAGCTAAATAGATAATTGAGTAGATTACTTAATGGAGAGAGACAGATTTATATACACGAGATTATAGAGTAGAGAGAGAGAGAGAGAGAGAGAGAGAGAGAGAGAGAGAGAGAGAGTACACACGATATACGTGGTTCACCCAATGTGGGCTACGTCCACGGGAAAGCAGCCACTCAATGGCTTTAGTACTTCAAAACAAGAAGTAGTTTACAAAGGGATTATACCCTTAATGGAGCTCCCGCCTTGTTTCACTCTCACCACCTCACACTCACCTTGTTGCATCAACTTCACACTATGAAATGTGTGTAGAAATGGCCTCCTTTTATAGGCCAAAAGGGCTGCCCTCTCTTATGAGAGACAGCCATGTGTAGCCGCCCTTGTGCGAATAAGTCCAAATCGGACCCTCCAATCCGCCCATGTGTGGCCGCCCTTGAGAAGACAAGTCCGCTTTTGAATTCGGCCACCGGCCACCGGCCACCGGCCATTGACTTCCGACCACCGGCCACCAGCCATTGACTTCCGACCACCGGCCAACTGACCGGTTGTTTTCCGACCACTTTCCGGCCGTCGTCCGGCCATAATATTCCGGCGAAAAAGAATATTCCGGCAAAAAAAAAGTCTCGAGGACGGAGGCCCCCGAGGCCTTTAAAGTTGTCCCTGATTCTTGTCCGTGAAAATTTTGGTTTCCGGTGAGTGATTTTCCTTCACGCACGATGGCTTCTCCTCATAATGGCGGCCTTACAAATGTGCGCTTTTACCACAGAAAATTACAAGGGTAAATCAGGCTCCATACTTAACAATCTCCCACTTGGAGACTTATCTCCAAACCAAACCTGTGACTGCTTTCCATTCTGGCTTCTTATCCTTGAATGCCGATTGAAGATGAGAAAAAACTCAACTTCTCCTTGTTGACCACCTTTGTAAACATGTCTGCAGGATTTTCACTTGTATGCACCTTTCCTAGCTTGAGTTGTCCCTCTTCCAAAAGAGTGCGTATGAAGTGATATCTCACCTCAATGTGCTTTGTCCTTGAATGAAAGGCTGAGTTCTTTACAAGATGGATAGCGCTTTGGCTATCACTGTACAAGACACAATTGTCTTGTTTGAATCCAAGCTCTTCTAAGAATCTGTGAAGCCACAGAATTTCTTTGCTTGCCTCCGTCATTGCTACATACTCGGCTTCCGTGGTAGAAAGTGAAACCACTTTCTGCAGCTTTGAAGCCCAGCTTATTGCTGTGCCTCCAACCGTGAACACACAGCCAGTAGTGCTCCTTCGATTATCTTTGTCACCTGCCATATCTGCATCAGCATACCCTTCTAGAAAAATATCAGTTCCTCCAAAATACAAAGCATTTGTTGTTGTCCCTTTTAGGTACCTAAGTATCCACTTCATAGCTTGCCAATGCTCTTTACCTGGGTTTTCCATGAACCTACTCACAACTCACACTGCATGTGCAATGTCTGGCCTTGTCCAGACCATAGCATACATTAGAGAACCTACCGCTGCAGCATATGGAACTTTAGACATATAGGCTATCTCCTCTTGTGTCTTCGGACACATATCCTTCGTTAGTTTAAAATGACCAGCCAAAGGTGTAGAAACTGGTTTTGCCTTTTGCATTGCAAACCTTTCTAGTACCTTCTTGATGTAATCTTCTTGAGATAGCTTTATTGTCTTCTTCGTCCTGTCCCTTGATATTTTCATACCAAGTATCCTCTTTGCAGCACCTAAATCTTTCATTGAAAAAGATTTGGACAGCTCCTCTTTTAGGTCTTTGATGTCCTGCATGTTAGCACTTGCAATCAACATGTCATCAACATACAACATTAGGATGATGAATTTCCCATCTCCCAAATTCTTCGTGTAGACGCAGTGATCCGAGTTGCATCTTGTGAATCCATGATCCAACATCCATCGATCAAACTTCAAGTACCATTGTCTTGATGCTTGCTTTAAACCATACAAGCTCTTCTTTAATCTGCAAACCATTTTCTCCTTACCTTTTACTTCATACCCCTTTGGTTGAAGCATGTAGATTTCCTCCTCTAAGTCACCGTGAGGAAATGCCGTATTTACATCCATTTTCTCGAGATTTAGATCATGAGCAGCCACAAGGCTTAGGACAAGCCTAATTGAGTTCATTTTTACAACAGGAGAAAATATTTCATTGAAGTCAATACCTTTCTTTTGAGAAAAACCTTTTACCACAAGCCTAGACTTGTACCTTTTCTTCCCACCTTCTTCTTCCTTCAGCTTGTACACCCATTTGTTTTGAAGTGCCCGCTTACCTTTAGGCAACTCAACCAACTCCCATGTTTGGTTGCGATGTAGTGAGTCCATCTCCACTTGCATGCTCTTCGTCCATTGTTCTTTGGATTCATGTTGCATAGCTTCTTCGTATGATTCCGGCTCTCCAGAATCTGAGATCAAGAGATGGTTGAAGGAAGGAACAAACCTTTCTGGAGGTCTACTTGCTCTTGTAGATCTTCGGGGAATAGGTTGAGGCTCCTCATTTGGTTGACATTGTTGCACATTGTCATCGTTTGCAGTCCTTGAGTCTTCACCGTCCTCAAGCTCCATGTACTCATCGCCTGTTTCTTTCTTTCCAAGTAATCTTTGTACATATTTTGTTTGTTAGAAATTACATCCCTACTCCTTAAGATTTTACCATCTTCAGGATTCCATAGGCGATACCCAAAGTCTCCTTCTCCATAGCCAATGAAGAAACACTTTTTGGACTTTCCATCTAGCTTTGATCTTAGTCTTCTATCTATGTGCATGAAAGCCTCACACCCAAACACTTTGAGAAATGCATAATTCACCGGTTTACCTGTCCAAGCCTCTTCTGGAACTCCCCCATCCAATGCCGTTGAGGGTGACCGATTGATTAAGTACACAGACGTACTTACAGCTTCCGCCCAAAGCTCAAGCGGTAGGCCTGCATGTAGCCGCATGCTTCGTGCTCGTTCCATGATTGTCATGTTCATCCTTTCCGAAATCCCATTTTGTTGAGGTGTCCTTGGGGTTGTCCTTTGCCTCCGAATTCCATTGCTAGCACAAAAGCTTTCAAAAGCTTGGCTGCAATATTCGCCTCCATTGTCGGATCTGAGGCATTTAACCTTGGTACCTGTTTCATTTTCCACAAAGGCTTTCCACCTTTAAAATATGGAAAATACATCGGATTTATTCTTCATGACATAAACCCATGTTTTTCTACTCGCATCGTCTATGAATGTTACATAGTACAATGAGCCACCAAGTGATGGTGTACTTGCAGGACCCCAAACATCAGAATGAACCAACTCAAGTTTTTTATTTTTTCTTTCATTTCCTGATTTTTGAAATTTTACCCTCTTTTGTTTACCATAAACACAATCTTCACAGAACTCTAAGTCCACTTCTTTGAAACCTGGTAGAAGCTTCTTTGTTTGAAGGATTTGCATTCCTTTGGCACTCATATGCCCAAGTCGGTAGTGCCACACCGCACTGTCAACTTCTGTAGTTGCTGCACAAGCTGAAGGTTGCGTGCTAACAGTACACAAGTAAAGTGTACCGACTTTTTCACCCTTGGCAACCACCAAAGATCCCTTTGAGATCTTCCACCGTTTGTTTCCGAATGCAATGTTGTGACCTTCATCGTCCAATTGTCCTGTAGAGATCAAATTTTTGCGAAGAGAAGGAACATGCCTAACATCTTTAAGCTTCCATTCATTTCCGTTAGCAGTTTTGACAGAAACTGTACCTTTGCCGACAATCTCACAAGCTTCATCATCTCCCAAGTATACATACCCAAAATTACCTTTGGTGTAGTCTTGGAAATGCTGCTTGTGTGGTGTCGCATGGAATGAAGCCCCGGAATCTACTATCCAGGAATTAAACACATTGTCTAATGAGAGAATTAGAGCATCTTGCTCTACTTTACCTGCCACATTGGCCTCCGATGTTGGCTTGTTGTCTTGAGACTCTGTCTCCTTCTTCTTCTTGGACCAACAATCCTTCTTGACGTGGCCCTTCTTGCCGCAGTTCCAACATTCAAGAACTAAATTTGTGTGTGACTTGCTCTGACTTGAGCGATCACGACCCTTTTGGTTTTTGAACCTCTCCTTAAGCCTTCCTCTTGTTTCCACTGATAGTGCAGCACTTGATGATTCTCCTGTGCTTCTCCTTCGCATTTCCTCGCTTAGGACAACACCCACAACATCATCAAACTTAAGAGTATTTGTGCCAGAGATAGAATTACTTACAGCCATCACAAGGCTGTCCCAACTATCCGGTAGAGATGATAGTATAAGGAGAGCTCGCACTTCCTCATCGAAATTGATTTTCACTGATCGAAGTTGACTTATGTTTGTGTTAAAGTCATTTAGGTGTTCTGCGAATGAACCATTCTCTGCCATCTTTAGATTGAACAAGCGCTTTATAACAAATACCTTATTGGATGCCAATGGTTTCTCGTAGAAGTCGTCAAGTGACTTCATCAAGTCCTCCGTGGTCTTCATCTCCGAAACATTGAAGGCCACCATTGACACCAAGCTTAACCGGATTTTTCCTACTGCCTTTCGTGAAGGAGTACGAGCGGAAGGAGTACGAGCGGAAGTGCGACGTGAGAGAGTGTGAGAAGAAGACCTCGACGATATGGTGAACTCGCTCTACTGTAATGTGTAGAGCATAGTGAGTTCTTATTAGGTTTTTACAAAAGAATATGTGTACATACCTGGCGGCCCGCCCACTTACCTGGGCGACCACATTGGGCTTTATACCCCAACAACCTCCCACTTAAAGTCCAATGTGGTACTTTAAGTGTGAGAGAAGCTACTATACAAGCTAATATACAAGAGATGTAGAGAAGTGATGTACTACCCTACACCTAACTGCTTGCGAAAATGCGCAAAGCTCTCTGAGGGAAGTCCTTTTGTAAGTAGATCAGCAGGATTTTCTGTGGTGTGAACTTTGACAAGCTGAAGTTGCTTATCCTCGAGCATTTCCCTGATGAAATGATACTTCACATCCACATGCTTTGTCTTTGAGTGATAAACTGGATTGCGAGCCAATTGTATAGCACTTTGACTATCACAATATAACACAGGCATCTCTTCTTTGATTCCCAAATCTGTTACTAGTCGATTAAGCCAAATTGATTCTTTGCATGCCTCTGATGCTGCAACACATTTAGCCTCTGTAGTAGACTGAGTAACACAATCTTGTAATCTAGAACGCCATGATACTGCTCCACCAGCCAATGTAAAGACATACCCTGACATAGACCTTCGGTTGTCTAAGTCACCTGCATAATCTGAGTCTGTAAAACCCTTTACACTTAGCTCCTGACTCCCATAGCATATACGCATACTCTTTGTAGTTTTCAGGTATCTCAATATTCCTTTCACTGCCTCCCAATGTTTCTTGCCTGGGTTTGACATGTATTGACTTACTACTCCCACTGCAAATGCAATGTTTGGGCGAGTAGCAATCATTGCATACATCAAACTACCCACTGCAGACACATATGGAATCTTATCCATTTCAGCCTGTTCTTCCTCAGACACAGGACAATCTTGTTTGCTAAGTTTCACATATGGTGGCAATGGAACACTCAATGCCTTTCCCTTCTCCATATTGAAACGTTGCAAAACCTTGTCAATATACTCTGTTTGAGATAACCAAATCAACTTCTTTGATATGTCTCTCTCAATGCGCATACCAAGTATATGACTTGCCTCACCCATGTCTTTCATGTCAAACGATTTTGCCATCTTTGACTTCAAAGCTGAAATTTCTTCCAAGTGCTTGCCAGCAATCAACATGTCATCCACATACAAAATAAGGATCAGCCAACTGCCATCCTTAGCCTTCTTTGTATATAGACAGTGATCGAACTCACTATGTTTGTAGCCTTAAGAAAGCATAAACTTGTGGAATTTATGGTACCATGCCCTCGGTGATTGTTTTAAGCCATAAAGACTCTTTAACAACTGGCATACCCAATCTTCCTTGCCTTTCTCAACAAACCCTTCTGGCTGCTGCATGTAAATTTCCACATCTAAATCACCATGCAAGAACGTTGTCTTGACATCCATTTGGTGCAACACCAAATCTAATATGGCAACCAATGCAAGAAAGCATCTCAATGTAGTCATCTTGACCACCGGAGAGAAGACTTCATCAAAGTCAATGCCTTGTTCTTGCTTAAAGCCCTTGGCAACAAGCCTTGCTTTGTACTTTGGTTGACTATCATGAGCGGTAATCTTATACCTGTAAACCCATTTACAGGGTAGAGCCTTTTTGCCCCGTGGTAATTTAACTAGCTTCCATATCTTGTTTTTATGCAGAGTTGTCATCTCTGACTGCATGGCCAATTGCCAATTCCCGGAGTCCTTCATTTGCACTGCTTCCTTGTAACATGAAGGCTCATTGCAATCAGTCAACATGACATAGTTCATAGATGGAACAAACCTATCAGGAGGTCGCGTGACACGTCCAGATCTACGCACAATAGGTGGCTCAGGCTCAGCCACAACCTGTGGTTCCACTCTATCCTGTCCTTGCTCCTCTTGAGCCTTGACAGTTTGTTATGCACGTGCAGGTCCATCTTCTTGGAAGACAACTCTTCTAATCTCCTCAACCCTCTCTGGTTTAGAATGATATTTGGATTCATTAAAGTGAACATCATTGCTACGGACAACCTTTCTGGATTCGGGATCCCAAAGTCTGTACCCCATCTCACCAGAATTACCATAGCCTAGAAAGATGCACTTTCTACTCTTTGGCTCAAGTTTGTTCCTAAATTCCTTTGGAACGTGAGTATATGCCTCACAGCCAAAGACTTTGAGATGCTTGTATGAGGGAATTTTGCCTGACCATACCATCTCTGGCACTGAATCCTTCTGAAAAACCTTGCTAGGAGATCTATTTACAAGATGAACAGTTGTTGATACAGCTTCAGCCCAAAACCCATTGGGCACCTGTGCATTAGACAACATACTTCTGACCTTCTCTTATATGGTCCTATTCATCCTCTCAGCAACACCATTTTGAGGAGGATTGTAAGGAGCAGTAAGTTCACGTTTTATACCTTTTGA
Organism: Adiantum capillus-veneris; assembly: GCF_014529385.1. Classification (NCBI taxonomy): domain Eukaryota; kingdom Viridiplantae; phylum Streptophyta; class Polypodiopsida; order Polypodiales; family Pteridaceae; genus Adiantum; species Adiantum capillus-veneris. The sequence goes on from NC_140947.1 coordinate 30,999,000, forward strand.
CTCACAAAAGTCCTGAAAGGCCTTTGAAACATACTCTCCACCATTGTCAGTGCGTAAGCATTTAAGCTTCTTGCCACTCTGATTCTCCACAAGTGTCACAAACGTTTTGAAACATTAAACGCTTCATCCTTGTGCTTGAGAAAGTAAACCCATACTTTCCGCGAGTAATCATCTATAAATGTCATAAAGTAAGAAGCTCCCCCTAGAGATAGGTTAGGCATAGGTCCACACAAATCACTATGAACAAGTGCCAACTGTGTATCTCTTCTATTGCTTCTATGCTTATGTGGCTACTGTGTTTGCTTACCATACAGACAATGTTCACAGAATTCAAAATCATTAAATGAAAAGCCAGGCACGAGACAAGATTTCCATTCCCTTCTTGGACATATGTCCTAACCGGCTATGCCACAAAGAAACGTTGGGCTGCTCGGTTACATTGATTACATTTTTAGAGACATTTGATACATAAATCATGTAAAGTCCTCCAGACTTTACTCCATCTGCTACTGTCACAGAACCCTTGGATATCTTCCACATGTTTTGTCCTTGTTTGGAGACACATGAAGTGATGCCCCTGAGTCTATAATCCAGTCACTCAGTGCATTTCCATCAGATGCTGTAAGAAGAGCTGAGTCCATTGTATTCTTCAAGAAGTAGATGTCTCCTGACACTAGACTGTCATCCTCTGCAACAGTGCTTGTCACATTTATTTCTTGAATCTTCACTGAGGACTTGTTCTTCTCACCATGGTCTTCAGCTTTCTCTTTGCCTTTTTCTGCTTTCCATTCTCTGCAGTCTCTTTTCATGTGACCCTTCTTGCCACAATGGTAGCATTCTATGTCACTCTTGCCTTTAGCACTACGGGACTTGCTACGAGACTGATTCCTGTTTCCACCTTTGTACTTTTCTTTGGTCCTTCCCCTGACAACTAAGGCTGTTCCTTTGCCTTTTTCCATTGTCTTTCTATTGGTTTCTTCAGTAACCGGACTTCCTTCTACACCTGCTATGTTCAAACCATCTGGAGTTGCAGAATTACTCAAAGCTCTGCGAAAAGTGTCCCAACTTTTCGGCAATGTGATCAACAGGAACATAGCTCTAACAGGTTCATCAAACTTGACACCTTGAGCTGACAACTGACTATAGATTGTGTTGAATTCATTCAGATGATTGGACATAGGTGTCCCTTCTTTCATCTTCAAGTCAAGTATACCTATGAAGCTGCACTCTGCTTCTCATAAAGATCACTCAGCTTTAACCATGCTTGATAAGCCGACATCTCGTCTGCTACATTGAAGTAAACGCTTTCTGCCAAAGTTAGCATAATGGTAGAAAGTGCCAATTCATCCATTTCGCTCCATTCATCTTCGTCCATATCTTCTGGTTTTATCCCCTTGAGCTTTATAGGTTTTATCTGCTTCTTTTGTACCAACACGTGCCAAATCTGCTTCTTCCACAATGGGAAATTGGTTCCATCGAGCTTCCTGATATTGTAAAGAGCAGTGTCTTGTGATCCAGCCATAGCTACGCTTCACAGTGGTTTACTTTCCTGGGAAAAATTCGGCAGAGTTTCCCCTGTAAACTGACCTCTGAACCAATATCAACCTATCAAATGAACCAAGAAAGCTTAAGATTCTGCTGAAATTTTGGCAGAGTCTCCTTTGTAAAATGGCTCTGGTGTACTAAAAACAGCTCAAAAAACCACTGTCTCTCTCTGACACTGTAAGCTGTGGGTAAACCTGTCCTGCACATGTACTGTCTCTGACTGTCCTGTCACTATCCTGTAAGCATAGACTGCGACAATGCCTCAACAGCAGTAAAGCAATGATGCGATCCCAACTGTCTAACTCATAGTCAATACATCCTAGCTACCTATCTAAGGGTGCTCGAGGGATCGCTCCAAGACCTGTATCACCGAAAGGATCTCAACATTCGCGAATCCCCCAGCTCAATAAAACCTCACTCGACCCTCAACAAAGGCTGCAGTAAATCTGACAGTACATAGACTTCCCACAAAGTCATACATCCACAAATTTCCCACTGTATGCTGTAACCGCTGCGGCGGTTGTTTGCTGCGTGACTCACACCCAGCAAACCCTCAACAGACATACATCATTTCTGACAATACATCCCATGTGGAAGTACCTGCAATGTCAGGATGAAATCTGGAATATCAAGCAGCAAACACAAGCTACCTGATGAACTAGTGGATGTCGCCTACAGTGTGTGTGTAGATGAGCCCGTGTCGTATGTGACACGCCTCCAAGAACTGTGAGCCGTCCTTTGATGTGTAGACAACCACAAATCAACACTCTGGGAGTGTCGATATCCTCAGCACCTGCAGTAGTAGGCCAAAAACCCCAAATTTGCAGAGTCGGATCTGCACCCGTCGAGACCACGTAGTCGAAAATGGCCTGCGCAGACCTTTGTCGAAGCCGAACGGTGGCCGAGATGACCTCAGAATGAAATTCTGACAACACCAAGCCCTTCGGCCTCTCCCAAGAGATTTGGGGCCGTGTCTTCGCCTGTCGAATTTCACTCCAATCTGAGCTGGTGACTCTAGCCTTCTGCAGTGCTGCCCCGAGCCTCGATCTGAGCTCTGACACCAGTTGAAGGAGTACGAGTGGAAGTGCGATGCGAGAGAGAGTGTGAGAAAAAGAGCACGATGATATGGTGAACTCGCTCTACTGTAATGTGTAGAGCATAGTGAGTTCTTATTAGGTTTTTACAAAAGAATATGTGTACATACTTAGCGGCCCGCCCACTTACCTGGGCGACCACATTGAGCTTTATACCCCAACATTTCGATCAAGGACAATCCATGCTTCATCTGCCATTGTTGCGGGTTTCTTCGCAAGACCGCGTAGTGGCAAATAGAGGTCCTTCTGGTACACATAGTCTTCAATCTGCATCTTCCAATGTTGGTAGTTTTTGCCGTTGAACTTCTCAATCTTGAGCTTCCCTTCCTCTGCCATAACTCCCACTATATTCAAGGAATCCTTTCCTTGAGATAATTTAGCTACGAGCAAACCTTGTTGTGATACCAGTTGTTAGGAAATAAGACGTAGCTAAATAGATAATTGAGTAGATTACTTAATGGAGAGAGACGGATTTATATACACGAGATTATAGAGTAGAGAGAGAGAGAGAGAGAGAGAGTACACACGATATACGTGGTTCACCCAATGTGGGCTACGTCCACGGGAAAGCAGCCACTCAATGGCTTTAGTACTTCAAAACAAGAAGTAGTTTAGAAAGGGATTATACCCTTAATGGAGCTCCCGCCTTGCTTCACTCTCACCACCTCACACTCACCTTGTTGCATCAACTTCACACTATGAAATGTGTGTAGAAATGGCCTCCTTTTATAGGCCAAAAGGGCTACCCTCTCTTATGAGAGACAGCCATGTGTAGCCGCCCTTGTGCGAATAAGTCCAAATCGGACCCTCCAATCCGCTTATGTGTGGCCGCCCTTGAGAAGACAAGTCCTCTTTTGAATTCGACCACCGGCCATTGAATTCGGCCACCGGCCACCGGCCATCGGCCATTGACTTCCGACCACCGGCCACCGGCCAACCAACCGGTTGTTTTCTGACCACTTTCCGGCCGTCGTCCGGCCATAATATTCCAGCGAAAAAGAATATTCCGGCAAAAAAAAAGTCTCGAGGACGGAGGCCCCCGAGGCCTTTAAAGTTGCCCCTGATTCTTGTCCGTGAAAATTTTGGTTTCCGGTGAGTGATTTTCCTTCACGCACGATGGCTTCTCCTCATAATGGCGGCCTTACAAATGTGCGCTTTTACCACAGAAAATTACAAGGGTAAATCAGGCTCCATACTTAACACCTTGTAGCTTATCAAATAGGTCTTCTACTAGTGGAACGGGAACCTATTTTTGATAGTGATCCTATTTAGTGCTCTATAGTCGACACACATACGATATGTGCCGTCTTTCTTTTGCACTAGTAGCATAGGAGAACAAAATGGAGATGAGCTAGGCCTAACCATTCCCTTCTCAACTAACTCATGCACTTGCCGCATAATGTCCTCTTGTTGAGCTTGAGAAACTCTATAAGGAGGTTTGTTAGGCGGTGAACTTCCTGGAAGAAGCTCAATTGCATGGTCATCATTGCCTTGTTTAGGAGGTAGCTTACAAGGGATGTCGTCAATAAAGACATCTTGAAACCCCTTGAGAAAATTGGATAACTCTAATTCCTTTTGAGTGTGTATATTTTCTTTTGCTAAAACATTAGGTTCATTTTGAGAATCTTTAACAAAAATCATGTACACGGAAATAGAGCTCTTAATTGACTTGTTGAAAGCTTGTGTATGTACAATGGGTATAGTGTTACCCATTTCCTTCGCATCTATATACATATCTTTTTCCCTGAACTTAAAGGAGATTCTCCTTTCAAGGAATTTAACATTGGCAGCCATGCGATCAAACCATGGTGCCCCTAGGATTACATCCTCATGCTTGAGAGGAGAGATAAAGAAGTCCTCTTTGTCCACATAGCTTTGTACATGGAGCCTCAATTTCCCGATTAAGGGAGTGACTGAATCTTCTTGCCCCTTGAAAGCACCGTCTGCGTAGGACATCTCCCATCTCGTAGGCTTGTATGCCTAGCTTGGTGGCCAACTTTATAGATATAAAATTATGAGCAGAACCGGGGTCAAAGAGAATAAAAGCATCATGTTTTCTTACCTTTCCCCAAGCATGGCATAGAGGAGATCCTTTGTGGTAAGTTTCCTCCTCTTGGATTTCGACCAAGGTAGCTCTAGGAAGATCATGGCGATTGTTATTTTGGGGACAAGCACGGTACGCATGCCCTTGTTCGTCGCACTTGAAACACCGGTTATCCTTGCGATAACGCTCAAGCTCTTCAGGATTTTTGCCTTTATAAACTCCCTTCTCTTTAGCTTTGTTGGAGTTGCCCTTAGGAGACTTTTGGACATTGTACTTCCCCTAGTCTCATTGGAACCCTTGTTTTCAAGGGGCTTAGAATTCCTCTTAGCCCCTGTTTGGAAATTGATTCGAGAGGCCACCATAGTATGATGTATTATCACCGATATGGTGCGTGGCCTTTGGGAGTTGACATACTCCGCCATTTCTTCGGTTAAGCCCGCACATAATTTCTGCTTTTGCTCTCCAAAATCCAACTTGTTGAAGACAGTGGCTTTGAGTTGTAGGTCCCAAAACTTGTCTACATATTTGTGGATGGATTCATAGGGAGAGAGCTTCAAGATTCGCCATTCAGTGAGTACTTTGTCTTTGGCATCGGTGGCCAAAAACTGCTTCATAATGGAATCTCTTAAAGCTTTCCATGTTTGTGGAGCTTCACCGTTGGCCCGTAGGGTAGACCATCATTGTCTGGTGGACTTTTGAAAGTGCATAGCTACAGGGCGTAGCTTAGAGGACTCCGTGAAGCCCTCATCTCCAAACGCCGCATCGAATTGTTGGATAAAGGCCAAGACTTTGTCCGTAGCACCAAAAGTGCCATCGTAGGTAAGGAAAGAGATGCTCTTCCCTCCCTCTTTGAACTTCTTGAGCTTGGATGACCTCTTCCACGCTGCATAGGATTTCCTATGGCCTCTTCTTTTTGATGGTTCAAAGGTTGCACCATCACTTTCTTCAGAAGATGAAGAATTTGAGGAAGATGGAGAAGAGGGTGACCTCTTTCTCACCTTTTTCTTGCCTTGATCTTCGTTGTCTTGACCATCACTTTCACAAGAGGAAGAGGATGAAGAAGATGGAGAAGAGGGTGTCCTCTTTCTCGCCTTTTTCTTCTCTTGATTTTTGTCATCCCTCTTTGAAGTATGGTGTGGAGAAGTATGCGATAGTATTCTCCGTTTGGAGGTGATGGAGAGCGTTTAGCCCTCCGTCTTCGTGGAGCCATCTCCGTCGAGGTGGTGGGAGACTCACTTCTTTCTCGTTCCTTCGGTGGAGGCTCTTGAATTCTCCTTTGAGAAGGAGATGCGTCATCAAGGAGCAAATTTCTGAGCCCTTCATAGGGATCCTCTTCTTCTTCCCGAATCGGAGAGAGACCTCTTTCAGAAGTCTCACAAGGAGTCTTCCTAGGTGCCCTCTCATCATGGTGGGGAGCTTGGAGAATCCCATGAGCACGAAGCTGCTGTTGCACTTCACTTTGGAGGGATGGATTGCCCATGGATTGTTGAAGCCTAGAAACAAGATAGTAACAAGCATCGAGGCATCATTAGTAGATTGCTCATTAGCAAAATCAAAGTTATCAACATTAATTTCACTCTCTTTACTATTGTCAACCATTCTAACAACTTTTAGGTGTACTTTGGCACTTCAAGCTCTAGTTGCTACTCCTCTTTACCCCTTTAGAAAAAGCACTCAAGCTATTGTACCTATGGCTCGAATACCATTAATTACAAGGAATAGAAGAGAGGGTCGTCCAACACCAAAACAGCACCGGCTCCTGTCAAGCTTCTAATAGCTCAATAGTGGTTCAGCCGTAGGCAAGCCCCGTATGACTCCACTATTAAGACCATAGCTCTCGACGGTGATGCCCCGTTTGCACAAAAGCAGGCGCACTGCAAGGCTGAAAAATCCCTATTCTACCTACTCACATGCAATTAATAGTACCAACCATTTATAGCTAGCTTGAGGAACTCCCTTCTTGATCAAGAAAAGAGAAACCTTGTGCTCTGATACCAATGTAACATTTAATGGCCTAGTAACTTGTGTGTAGCGGAAAATAGCATGAACATAGTGAGCATTTCATTATAATAGATTCCTAATGAGATTAATAAGAGTGCTTGGGTGGAGAGAGCAACAAAAAGCATAAAACCTAGTTAGATAGCATGAACAATACTTCAAAAGAGAGAGAAATTAACCAATTGAAAACATTTGAGGACTAGATTTGCATGGAGCCGGTCCCCCCTCCAAAAGGCTTTGTATTATGGTTTCTCCCATCAAGAGAGACATTTTACAATACAATTTCTTGTGTTCCTTTAATACTAGCTAGTGCAATGAAGATGGAAACTTCATGAACTACGCAAAACACTTATCAAACACAATGAAGGAGTACGAGCGGAAGTGCGACGCGAGAGAGAGTGCCAGACGAAGAGCACGACGATATGGTGAACTCGCTCTACTGTAATGTGTAGAGTATAGTGAGTTCTTATTAGGTTTTTACAAAAGAATATGTGTACATACCTGGCGGCCCGCCCACTTACCTGGGCGACCACATTGGGCTTTATACCCCAACAACCTCCCACTTAAAGTCCAATGTGGTACTTTAAGTGTGAGAGAAGCTACTATACAAGCTAATATACAAGAGATGTAGAGAAGTGATGTACTACCCTACAACTAAGTGCTTGCGAAAATGCGCAAAGCTCTCTGAGCGAAGTCCTTTTGTAAGTAGATCAGCAGGATTTTCTGTGGTGTGAACTTTGACAAGCTGAAGTTGCTTATCCTCGAGCATTTCCCTGATGAAATGATACTTCACATCCACATGCTTTGTCTTTGAGTGATAAACTGGATTGCGAGCCAATTGTATAGCGCTTTGACTATCACAATATAACACATGCATCTCTTCTTTGATTCCCAAATCTGTTACTAGACGATTAGCCAAATTGATTCTTTGCATGCCTCTGATGCTGCAACACATTTAGCCTCTGTAGTAGACTGAGTAACACAATCTTGTAATCTAGAACGCCATGATACTGCTCCACCAGCCAATGTAAAGACATACCCTGACGTAGACCTTCGGTTGTCTAAGTCACCTGCATAATCTGAGTCTGTAAAACCCTTTACAATTAGCTCCTGACTCCCATAGCATATACGCATACTCTTTGTAGTTTTCAGGTATCTCAATATTCCTTTCACTTCCTCCCAATGTTTCTTGCATGGGTTTGACATGTATTGACTTACTACTCCCACTGCAAATGCAATGTCTGGGCGAGTAGCAATCATTGCATACATCAAACTACCCACTGCAGACGCATATGGAATCTTATCCATTTCAGCCTGTTCTTCCTCAGACACAGGACAATCTTGTTTGCTAAGTTTCACATATGGTGGCAATGGAACACTCAATGCCTTTCCCTTCTCCATATTGAAACGTTGCAAAACCTTGTCAATATACTCTGTTTGAGATAACCAAATCAACTTCTTTGATATGTCTCTCTCAATGCGCATACCAAGTATATGACTTGCCTCACCCATGTCTTTCATGTCAAACGATTTTGCCATCTTTGACTTCAAAGCTGAAATTTCTTCCAAGTGCTTGCCAGCAATCAACATGTCATCCACATACAAAATAAGGATCAGCCAACTGCCATCCTTAGCCTTCTTTGTATATAGACAGTGATCGAACTCACTATGTTTGTAGCCTTGAGAAAGCATAAACTTGTGGAATTTATGGTACCATGCCCTCGGTGATTGTTTTAAGCCATTAAGACTCTTTAACAACTGGCATACCCAATCTTCCTTGCCTTTCTCAAAAAACCCTTCTGGCTGCTGCATGTAAATTTCCACATCTAAATCACCATGCAAGAACGTTGTCTTGACATCCATTTGGTGCAACACCAAATCTAATATGGCAACCAATGCAAGAAAGCATCTCAATGTAGTCATCTTGACCACCGGAGAGAAGACTTCATCAAAGTCAATGCCTTGTTCTTGCTTAAAGCCCTTGGCAACAAGCCTTGCTTTGTACTTTGGCTGACTATCATGAGCGGTGATCTTATACCTGTAAATCCATTTACAAGGTAGAGCCTTTTTGCCCTGTGGTAATTTAACTAGCTTCCATGTCTTGTTTTTATGCAGAGTTGTCATCTCTGACTGCATGGCCAATTGCCAATTCCCAGAGTCCTTCATTTGCAGTGCTTCCTTGTTACATGAAGGCTCATTGCAATCAGTCAACATGACATAGTTCATAGATGGAACAAACCTATCAGGAGGTCGTGTGACACGTCCAGATCTACGCACAATAGGTGGCTCAGGCTCAGCCACAACTTGTGGTTCCACTCTATCCTGTCCTTGCTCCTCTTGAGCCCTGACATTTTGTCTTGCACGTGCAGGTCCATCTTCTTGGAAGACAAATCTTCTAATCTCCTCAACCCTCTCTGGTTTAGAATGATATTTGGATTCATTAAAGTGAACATCATTGCTGCGGACAACCTTTCTGGATTCGGGATCCCAAAGTCTGTACCCCATCTCACTAGAATTACCATAGCCTAGAAAGATGAACTTTCTACTCTTTGGCTCAAGTTTGTTCCTAAATTCCTTTGGAACGTGAGTATATGCCTCACAACCAAAGACTCTGAGATGCTTGTATGAGGGCATTTTGCTTGACCATACCATCTCCGGCACTGAATCCTTCTGCAAAACCTTGCTAGGAGATCTATTTACAAGATGAACAGCTGTTGATACAGCTTCAGCCCAAAACCCATTGGGCAGTTGTGCATTAGACAACATACTTCTGACCTTCTCTTGTATGGTCCTATTCATCCTCTCAGCAACACCATTTTGAGGAGGATTGTAAGGAGCAGTAAGTTCACGTTTTATACCTTTTGACTCACAAAAGTCCTGAAAGGCCTTTGAAACATACTCTCCAACATTGTCAGTGCGTAAGCATTTAAGCTTCTTGCCACTCTGATTCTCCACAAGTGTCACAAACGTTTTGAAAACACTAAACGCTTCATCCTTGTGTTTGAGAAAGTAAACCCATACTTTTCTCGAGTAATCATCTATAAATGTCATAAAGTAAAAAGCTCCCCCTAGAGATAGGTTAGGCATAGGTCCACACAAATCACTATTAACAAGTGCCAACTGTGTATCTCTTCTACTGCTTCTATGCTTATGTGGCTGCTGTGTTTGCTTACCATACAGAAAATGTTCACAGAATTCAAAATCATTAAATGAAAAGCCAGGCAAATAACCAGAACGAGACAATATTTCCATTCTCTTCTTGGACATATGTCCTAACCGGCTATGTCACAAAGAAACGTTGGGCTGCTCGGTTACATTGATTACATTTTTAGAGACATTTGATACATAAATCATGTAAAGTCCTCCAGAATTTACTCCATGTGCTACTGTCATAGAACCCTTGGATATCTTCCACATGTTCTGTCCAAAAATGGTGACGTAGCCAGCATCATCAAGTAAACCTATGCTGATCAAGCTCTTTGTAATTACGAGAACATGTCTCACATTCTTCAACGTGAAAGAAGAGCCATTCTGAAACTTCAATTGAACATCTCCAACACCTAAGATCTCACATGTCTGCCCATTGCCTAGCCTTACATGATCTTTAGTGGTCACATAAGAGGTAAACCAGTCCTTGTTTGGAGACACATGAAGTGATGCCCCTGAGTCTATAATCCAGTCACTCAGTGCATTTCCATTAGATGCTGTAAGAAGAGCTGAGTCCATTGTATTCTTCAAGAAGTAGATGTCTCCTGACACTAGACTGTCATCCTCTGCAACAGTGTTTGTCACATTTATTTCTTGAATCTTCACTGAGGACTTGTTCTTCTCACCATGGTCTTCAGCTTTCTCTTTGCCTTTTTCTGCTTTCCATTCTCTGCAGTCTCTTTTCATGTGACACTTCTTGCCACAATGGTAGCATTCTATGTCACTCTTGCCTTTAGCACTGCGGGACTTGCTACGAGACTGATTCCTCTTTCCACCTTTGTACTTTTCTTTGGTCCTTCCCCTGACAACTAAGGCTGTTCCTTTGCCTTTGTCCATTGTCTTTCTATTGGTTTCTTCAGTAAGCAGACTTCCTTCTACACCTGCTATGTTCAAACCATCTGGAGGTGCAGAATTACTCAAAGCTCTGCGAAAAGTGTCCCAACTTTCCGGCAATGTGATGAATAGGAACATAGCTCTAACAGGTTCATCAAACTTGACACCTTGAGCTGACAACTGACTATAGATTGTGTTGAATTCATTCAGATGATTGGACATAGGTGTCCCTTCTTTCATCTTCAAGTCAAGAAGCTTCTTAAGCCAGTATACCTGTGAAGCTGCACTCTGCTTCTCATAAAGATCACTCAGCTTTAACCATGCTTGATAAGCCGACATCTCGTCTGCTACATTGAAGTAAACGCTTTCTGCCAAAGTCAACATAATGGTAGAAAGTGCCAATTCATCTATTTCGCTCCATTCATCTTCGTCCATATGTTCTGGTTTTATCCCCTTGAGCTTTATAGGTTTTATCTGCTTCTTTTGTACCAACACGTGCCAAATCTGCTTCTTCCACAATGGGAAATTGGTTCCATCGAGCTTCTTGATATTGTAAAGAGCAGTGTCCTGTGATCCAGCCATAGCTACGCTTCACAGTGGTTTACTTTCCTGGGAAAAATTCGGCAGAGTTTCCCCTGTAAACTGACCTCTGAACCAATATCAACCTGTCAAATGAACCAAGAAAGCTTGAGATTCTGCTGAAATTTTGGCAGACTCTCCTTTGTAAAATGGCTGTGGTGTACTAAAAACAGACCAAAAAAATAGCTCAAAAAACCACTGTCTCTCTCTGACACTGTAAGCTGTGGGTAAACCTGTCCTGCACATGTACTGTCTCTGACTGTCCTGTCACTATCGTGTAAGCATAGACTGCGACAATGCCTCAACGGCAGTAAAGCAAAGATGCAATCCCAACTGTCTAACTCACAGTCAATACATCCTAGCTACCTATCTAAGGGTGCTCAAGGGATCGCTCCAAGACCTGTATCACCGAAAGGATCTCAACATTCGAGAATCCCCCAGCTCAATAAAACCTCACTCGACCCTCAACAAAGGCTGCAGTAAATCTGACAGTACATAGACTTCCCACAAAGTCATACATCCACAAATTTCCCACTGTATGCTGTAACCGCTGTAGCGGTTGTTTGCTGCGTGACTCACACCCAGCAAACCCTCAACAGACATACATCATTTCTGACAATACATCCCATGTGGAAGTACCTGCAATGTCAGGATGAAATCTAGAATATCAAGCAGCAAACACAAGCTACCTGATGAACTAGTGGATGTCGCCTACAGTGTGTGTGTAGATGAGCCCGTGTCGTATGTGACACGCCTCCAAGAACTGTGAGCCGTCCTTCGATGTGTAGACAACCACAAATCAACACTCTGGGAGTGTCGATATCCTCAGCACCTGCTGTCATAGGCCGAAAACCCCAAATTTGCAGAGTCGGATCTGCACCCGCTGAGACCACGTAGTCGAAAATGGCCTGCGCAGAACTTTGTCGAAGCCGAACGGTGACCGAGATGACCTCAGAATGAAATTCTCAGCACACCGAGCCCTACGGGCTCACCCACAAGATTTGGGGCCGTGTCTTTGCTTGTCTAATTTCACTCCAATTTGAGCTGGTGACTCTAGCCTCTTGCAGTGCTGCCTCGAGCCTCGATCTGAGCTCTGATACCAGTTGAAGGAGTACGAGTGGAAGTGCGACGCGAGAGAGAGTGCGAGAAGAAGAGCACGACGATATGGTGAACTCGCTCTACTGTAATGTGTAGAGCATAGTGAGTTCTTATTAGGTTTTTACAAAAGAATATATGTACATACCTGGCGGCCCGCCCACTTACTTGGGCGACCACATTGGGCTTTATACCCCAACACACAACATCAATTCCCTCACGGTCTCAGACCCAAGACCTCACACACCTTCGAAGATGGTGAGAGCTGGCGGGGTATGAGAGTAGATTGAGAGGAAGGAGTATTCTTACGAGAAAGATGAACATCTCCTCACATAATCACTCATATTAGCATAGCTTAGCTTAGGAATTAGCATGATAGAGGAAATGAGCATGCATTGAAGCTTGGCTCTTGGTTGGATTTGCATCACAAAGCCAAGAGTTGTTGGTGTAGGCCTCCCTTCTCACAAGCTTGGAGTAGGTGATAAGCTTTCCATTAAAGCTTGAGAAGGAGAGAGAGTCTTCTTTACTTCACACATGAGCTAGTGTGAGTGTGTGTGTGATAATGCCTTGCAAATATCAGCCCCCTCTCTCTCTTGGTCGACCCCTCTTGCTATTTGCTCTTGCTAGCATCCTATTGGACCTCCCCAGGCTTAGCCAATAATAATTAAGCAGCATAAGTGATAGCCTTCTGATATGTGTCCCCCTTTCCCCTTTTGTGTGAGCTTTAGGTAATTTAATAATTCAACTAAACTCTCATTGGACCCCTTTGCCTCCTGGCCAATAGGAATCAGGCAAGCCATTGGGCGGTTGAATGCTCATTGGTCCCCTTGGGAGACTGTCCAATAGTCTTCTAGAGAGCTTAATTCTTATTGGTTCTTTTAGTAAGTGTTTTTAAATTAATTAAACTAGATTTACTCTAGTCTAATTCTCATTGGTCCACCTCCAAGGCCATCCAATAGGATTTGAGTACACCTTGTGGGTATTTGGGCTAGGGAGCTGACATGTGTCCCTCTTTCCCCTTATGTACAAAGGGAGGTTGTGTGTGTGTGTGTGTGTGTATGAGTTTCTCTCTCATCCCCTACTTCTTGGGCTCGCCCCCTCCTATGTAGGGCTTGACAAAGACTTTTGGGACACACACAAAGCATCCAATTTTCCCTAAAGTTGACCTTTGGACACAACCTTTGAATTTTGGAACCTTAGCATTTTGGAAGTCTTAATGGGCTGAACCTTAAGGTCTTTTAAGCCCATTGTTGCACATAGCTCATTTGCAGATGGCCCCCCCTTTGGATCCCTACTTTCCCTCCTTTGGATCCCTATTGTGGCCGGTCTGCTAACTTAACCAATATTCTAGCCTTTTCTCCCCTGGCACTTCCCCATATTAAATGATCAGTTTAACATGAGAAAATCATTTAGGAGAATTAGATATTGATTATTATGACACATGTCTCCAATTTCTTAGAAAGAGGAAATTTGCTTCAAGCTGTCAAACCGTTTGTAACTTGTTATGATTCCGATGGACAATTTGTAAATTGGTTGATGAGCAAGTTGCAACATGTACATTAATGTGCATGCACTTTGCAAAGTCCTTCGATATTGGTGGACGCTAGTTTGAATACCAACTGTGCATGCACATATATGCAAGCAAGAAATTAAAATTGTAATCTTCAATTACTTTGATAAAATATTTGTTTAGAGAGTGATCACTTTGATCACATAGTGTTATAAGCTGAAGTTGCTGCAATTACTTTGATAAAATATTTGTTTAGAGAGTGATTGCTTTGATCACATAGTGTTATAAGCTGAAATTGCTGCAATTTTTTGGAAACCTTCTCTTTAAAAAGCTTGTGCCGAATGTAGCCTCAAGAACTTTGTCGAGTTGCAACCTTGATGAACCAGATGCTCCTTTGAACTCCCCTTAGTGGGAACACCCCCTTAGGGTGGCCTTAAGACACCTTTTGGGCATCCTTAATTTTAAGTAGAGTAGGAAAACTTCACCCTCTATATAGCAAAGGCAGCCAAAAGTAACAATATGGGTTAATGGCTAGGCTAGGCTAGGATCACATGAAGAGAGAGTAAGAAAGAATAAGGGATTGGCCTTGCATAGGTTGAGGGTTATACCCAACAAGATCCATTTCCGAAGCAAAGGGTCAATACACAACATATACCCAAGGACACCAAGGACCCCAACTGCATGATATATCTAGTCAGTTTGAATTTGTTAAGCAAACATCCAATTTACTTGGCTCTAGCCATAAAATTGAAGAGAACCTTTATATTCCTCCAAACCACCTACATGAATCCTATTATCCTGAAATAGCTACTAGGAATTTCCAACTTACCTTGGCTAAGACGTTTTTAGGCTATACTCACCACCATCACATAGCCTTACTCTTGCTCATTGCCTAATCAACAGTATTAAGCGCATGCAAAATAGCTTTATGGATGCATTTTGCTTGTACAAAGCCGTAATATGGATCATATCCATTAAGTACTGATCCTAGACGATCTTAAATCATTCCCCTTATTTTGTTATAGCCCTTTAGGAGATGGTACAATATTCTTGTATTTATCTTCTTAAGGAGGGGTTCAACTTTGAGAGAGGATTGCTAGTCAAGATGTGTGTAAATATAAACACACATGCTTAATATAGAGTGATGCTATTGCCTTCCTTGCTTAAATAGAGTGATGCTATTGCCTTCATGTGGTGTTAATATGCATAAGCAACAAGAAAAAAGAAAACACTCAAATATTGGTCAAACAATAGATAACATTTTCCTATGGGCCTTATGAAAAAGAATTTGAATGCGAGGATGGCATAAGTCCCATTACAAAAGGTGCATGGTCTAGATCGGAGAACTGTGATGCAAGAGCTAATCCACAAAAAGATAGACCAAGGAGAATCTTTTTTTTTTTTGGCAATCTGATACCGAGGTATAATATAGCTTTTATGGGATTGCGCCGACTCACCCACATTTGCATGTTGCAGGGTGGTTAACCATAGCGAGCGCGGTT
The DNA here is from genome assembly GCF_014529385.1 of Adiantum capillus-veneris. NCBI lineage: Eukaryota > Viridiplantae > Streptophyta > Polypodiopsida > Polypodiales > Pteridaceae > Adiantum > Adiantum capillus-veneris. Next base: position 31,014,408 of record NC_140947.1, read on the forward strand.
AAAGCCCTCTCCTTTATCACTATGCCAACTCCCCTTGTTATGATGGACTAGAATGCAAGTGTCAAATCTTCTGATGGACTAGAATACACAAAGAAAAATTGTCTAACGTAGCCCGTAGAAGAGCCTAGACATGAACATAAAGTGACGGAGCTGACTCACGAAGGAGCTAGTTTTTTCTATAGTCTTGCCAACACTTTCTGAACTTCTGAAGCACTTTCAATCTTTTTTTTCAAGCCTAATAAAAAAGTGGAGTAGGACAGGCTTTCGTGGAGGAGAAAGAACCAGTTGGCAAAGGGCATGCGGACGTGGCACAACCCTCAAAGTCTTGCGCATTTGGCACAAGGTTGACGCATTGCAACTCTGCTCGCAGGCCGGCTTGAGCTCATTAGGGTTTGAACGCTTTGCAGAGTTCAAAGTGGCTTCCCCAGAAGCCTAAACGCACGCATTTGCTCTGCTGGATCGAACTTTAAAGCTTCGCGATATTTCTGCGATTTTTTGCATTATCGTCACTAGCCTCTAGCACTGGAAATCGCTGAAGGAAGTCCGTAGAGAGAGAGCGTGTTTGGACAATGGCCATCTGCGCATCTACCAAGCTTCACCTTTCTCTGGTATCAGATAAAGTAACCTTAGTAGATGTGAATCCATTGGCCAGGATAAGAGTATGCAAAACAAACGTCTTGACTTCAAATTCCTTCATATTGAAGAAGGGTAAGGGCCACGCTGCAAGACATGTCTACGTCTGTGTTGCAAGGAGTCCTGAACAAGCTGTTGAAAGGGATCAAGATGGCAGTGTCTCCACTGTGAAGGAGGGAACCGACAAGAGGGGCCAATATGCACTCAATAATGGCTTTTTAACGAGTTCCAGTGACAGCTATACTTCTGAGGAGGATGATAGCCAGTTTTTTCCGAAGAGAATTGCTTTCAATTATGGTTTTCAAGCTAAATTTCTTAGGAAAGACCCTACAGTTCCTGGGAATGTGTTCAAGCTTGCATTTGAGAATTTTGGCAGAGAGTGGACGGTATGTCCGATTTTCTGTGTCAAATTCTTGTCAGTCAAAATTCAGACTGTAACATGACATGAAAATGCTGCAGAGCAAGTCTGAATTTTTGGTGCCTCAATCCTTTCTTATTCTTTTATGCAGGCTTTGCGGCGAAGCTATTTATTTGCCAAATTGGAGAAAATTAATAGTAATTTACAACCACCAAGCATTGCTGCATTATTTTCTCATGCTGTTATCTTGGTTGTGTTATGTCCTCATGGCCATGTGTTGGCTAGTTCCACATTGTTTGTGTGCTTTGAAGTGCTGTACATTTTTATGCCCTTTCTCCATATAGTGTCAAATACTCCACAAAGTTGCATTATTTTGCTTCTCACTCTGCTGCTATATAATATATTTGGTCGGATGACTTTTCACAACTGTAATGTTCTTAATTTTCAGTAAACAAGATCGAAGGAGGTCCTCTAGGGATTGTTTCCGTTTATTCAAGCCGTGGGTTTGTGTTATTTTTGAGGGGGTTTGACAAATTACTGCAGTTGTATGATGGACTTCCAAAAGTAAAGCCAGATATACAGGTATGCAAATTTTACTGCATCAAAAATGCTTTGTACTTTTCTTTTTGCTTTGGCCGTAAGGGTATCATGATTACGTTGAAAGATTGGCATTTAGCCTGTATTAGTTTCTAAACTGACTAGTTGCTGTTAGTAATTTTGTGATGTTTAAAATATGATTTTCATGCAAAAGAAGATCTTTTAATGAAGGAAACCCCCAGAGCACAAAATCAAGGCAAACTACCGACCCGTTGGATTAGAGTGGTATTGTTTAAACGCATCACTAAACAGAAAAGAACACGGGGGCAGTTTCAAGCTCTTTTGCTCGAGGAATTACTGAAGTTACAAGGCCAGTCTTAGATATGAACCTAGAAGTTATTGTGTCATCAGAAAAGCCAGCTTGCTGATGTGGTGTCCAGCTGAAAGAGAAGCTGATAACAGCCGTAATGTGCTCATTCATCAGAAACGCCAGCTTGCTGATGTGGTGTCCAGATGAAAAAGAAGCTGATAACAGCCATAATGTGCTCATTCATGCACGCACATATGCATGCGCTGCGTGCGTGCACACGTACACACACAGAGCAAGATTGGAGCTCCCAGATGTTGGGGGATTGAGTTCCAGCCAAGTGCTTTTGGAGCCTTTATAAACAACCCAACAGGAATTGTACAAAGTTTCTGAAGTCTCTTCATTGGCTGAGCAGGTCGACTTTGAGATTTAAAGAGCTTACCTGTTTTGGGGCTGAACATGCTACCACATTATGGTAGTGATGTGTGTGAACACACTTAGAACCGTCAGAGCAGTTTTTTCCCTCACTAGGAGGTTTTTTTCCCTAGCTTGGATATATGCCCATCACTCTAGGGCAAGCCTTATCATTGTATTAGCTGTAACCGGCTTGGACACGACAGTCCCCCTTTTCTATTTTGGATGATGACATATGGGAGTTCTCTAGGGATGGTAACATTATCATCCTGGGGGGCTTCAATGCTATGATTGCCCATCACCAGACAGTAGTTTACGATACTTCAAAGGAGATGCTGAGGGAGCTGGATGTTGCAGAGATGGGTCTATCTAGAATATCACAAGATGTGGAGCATACTGAGCATGGACGGCACTTGATAGACATGGGGACTGCACATGGATTGGCCATTTTGAATGGCCTAAAGAGGTTTCGTGCTGCGGGAGCCTGGAGGTTTTACATGCTTTCCACACAGACATGGAGCAGCGCCGTGGATTATGTCACATTGTCATGGCACAACCGAGCTTTTTCTCTAGTATCCAGGACCTCACAGTTGGACCTAGACCTGTTGGTGTGGCAGTAGATCATGCGCTTGTGTTGATGACCATCTCTTTCCAGTTTAGTGTAGCACACATAACACGGATAGCAGCCCCTACTCGCTACACCTTTACACGGGAGACGGACTTTGTCTACATAGATGGGATCTACAGACGCCTTTGCGCTGGGGTCAGGGCGACCTCTAGAGGAGCTTACTACTACACTGACACAAACATTGCATGATGTAGCAGCGGAGGCATACCCACAAACCCAGCCTGAGCAGAGACGATGTTTTGAGAGCATGCCTCAAAATGGTTGTTATGATGAGGAGTGCCGCGAGACGAGAGCCGGGCTTCAGAGGGAGGTGCTTTTGGGAGACATCACTCACAGACAGTCACATATTGCCTTCCGATGCCTAGTGCGGTAGAAGAAGAGGGTATTTTTGGCTCGACTAGAGCAGGATCTATATCAACTATTCTTGAGTCAGGACTTAGGTGAGGCATAGCGACTCTTTCATGAGCACTCCTCCCCTCCTACCATTACTTCTTTAGAGGCCTGGGGCTAGTATGCATCATATCTATACACAATTCTTGGACAACCGCCTCTTCCCGACCCCCCCGAGCCACACGTGTGCTTTTTTCACCGCTGAGATGGTGAAGAAGGCCATTGATAGGATGAGGACTCCTCCAGCTTGGATGCACAACGTGACGACACGCCAGGTAATATTCAAATTCTGTTCACGCATGCTCTATACACATGGATCACAGGCACTTTCCAGAGCCTTGATCAACGAATCTTCACTCTGGAAAATGCAAACGTTCAGACTAACATTTGCTTTGTCTCTCTCGAAGGGGCCGTGCAAGGGCTTAATCTCCGACTTACCGCTCTGGAAAATATAGCTCAATCGATGACTGCGCGTATTTTCGAGGGCAAAACTCATGTCCAGCATTTGCAGATGCAGGTTGCTGCTTTTGGGCATTCACAGGGTGGTAGTACTGCCGCGTTTCCGTAGATTCCATACAAAACCGCTAATTTCTTAGGAGAAGAGAAAGAATGTACGGAATAGGTCGCAAATAATTGGCTTCACTAGTGGACCACGTAGTTCGATCTCCATGGGGAGCATGATGAACGGAGGATGCAGACGATTCCTCTATCTGCGCCCTCTAAGGTGCTTACCTGGTGGCGCGACATGACAGAGAAGCCTACGACGTGGCCTGACTTCTGTGTGAAATTCGGGATTTCGCCAAAGTGGACCCTTTGAAAGCTTTGTGCAAAATTGCAAAGTCTTTCGATGAAGACTCTTATCTTTTGATATTTATACGACAGCTTTCAAGGAAGTGCTCAGCTTCTGCAAGGCGGATTCCACGCATGCTGTGCACATGTACCTGCTGGGATTACATGAGGACTACCGCTGGGCCTTAATTAAAGATAAAGCCCCGACTGACCTCGAGGATGCAGTCCTAAAAGCCAGGACGTTCCATTTAATAAATGGAGCAAATTATGAGAAGAAAAGAAGTTCAGACCATCAATCCGGCGAGGGTGCTTTGAGGAAGCGACCTCGATTCCAGCAAAGGTCCAAATCCCCGTCGAGACCTTCTTAGAAGAAGAAGAAAACAAAAAATGCTTCAGCTGCTTATGCAATGAAGAAAAGGGGACTTGCTTCGGATGTGGCCAGACATGTCACCAAATCAAAGACTGCCCCAAGAAGAAGATTAAGAAACCGTAGGGTTGTCTTTCAGTTTAAATTCACTAGGTCTCAAGTAACTCTGATATTATTCAAGTTGAAATCCATCACTTAGCGCACAGGTCATGCAACGATTGTACTTTTAGCACCAAAGTGTTTGATAAGCACGATCTTCTCTGTTTTCTTGAGAAGATCAATGGTCACGACGTGACCGTACTCCTTGATAATGAAAGCTCACACAATTTTGTGGATGCAAAATTGATGCAGAAATTGAGCCTGCAGACGCGGGACAATGACCATGAGTATTGCGTGAAGATGGCTTGTGGCGAGGATACTGATGTATGGAATTAGATGGTTTCAGATTTGTCGCTTGAGCTAGCTGATTACAAAGAAAACCTGGATTTACACATCATGCACCTGGACAGTGTAGACGTTATTTTAGGAATTCCATGGTTTTATGATAAACAAGATGCATTGTATATATACTATGTACATCACTCTCTTGTTTTCGTTAAGCAGATTTGTCGCTCGAGCTAGCTGATTACAAAGAAAACCTGGATTTCCATATCATACGCCTGGATAGAGAAGATGTTATTTTAGGAATTCCATGGTTTTATGATAAACAAGACTCATTGTATATAGACTATGTACATCACTCTTGTTTCTGTTAAGCAGGAGATGCCTCATGTATCTGTTTTGCTTTGTAATCAGATTTTTGTAAAAAATGGTTTTGCAAATACCAATTGTTACTGCTTTGCAATTGTTTAAATATATAAAGTCTTCTGATGTTGACTTTTATCACTTCTGTCACTAAATTTTGTAAAAATGTTTCATGTTCTTCTGTTGAATTTCGGGATTCTAACGAATCCAACCTGATTCGAGAAATCATGACTGATTTCAAAGATGTTATTCTTGATAATCTACCTCCTGGATTGCCGCCTTCGAGAGGATTAGATCATGCCATTGAAATGGTGGTTGATAGTTAACCCTTCTCAAAAGCAACCCTATCGGTGTTGGTAAAACCGAGGAGGATGAGTTTCAGCGGTAGCTGAAAGATTATTTCGAGAGGGGTTTTGTTCGGCCAAGTAAATCTCCGTGGGGAGCGCCAATGTTACTTTCTCAAAAGACAGATAACACCATGCGCTTTTGCGTGGATTACAAGGGGTTGAATAAGCTCACTGTCAAGAACAAGTATCCGCTCCCACGTATGGACGATAGATCGGCTCCATGGGGCGTTGTATTTTACGAAGATAGACCTGCGATTAGGCTATCATCAAATACAAATCAAACTCGAGGATGTTCGTAAGATAGGTTTTCATACGCGTTATGGTCACTAAGAATGTTTGGTCTTGCATTTTGGTTTGACCAACGCTCTAGCTACGTTTCAATAGATGATGAATGATCTGCTGAGACCGTTTCTAGGCAACTTCGTTGTTGTATTTCTCGATGACATCTTGATCTACAACCGAAGTTTGTCTGAGCATTTAGCGCATATGCGCGCTATTCTCGAAGTATGGCCCATTCTGAAGAATGTGCACCAAGTAAAGTCCTTTTTAGGCTTTACTGGATTCTTTTGCAAGTTTATCAAATATTACTCTAAAGTTGCTGCTTTGCTTACACAACTTTTAAAAGGAAGACTTTGGGTCCTCACCGTAAATGTAATCTCCCCATTGTTTGGAATGAGCGTCTCGACGAGAGCTTTCGGACACTAAAGCACGTGGTGACTACTGCGCCAATATTGCACATTGTGGATCCTAGCAAAGTGTTTGTGGTTTAAACGGTTGCTAGTGATTATGCGATTGGTGCGGTGTTATATAAGGATGGACGTCGTGTAGCGTTTGAAAGTAAGAAACTCTTGACGCTGAGATGCGTTACCCAACGTATGAGAAGGAGCTTTATGCCGTAGTCCATGTATGTCTGTGATCAGGGTGATCTTAGAGGCCGAAAGGCTAGGTGGGTTGAGCTTATGCAAGAGTTTGATTTTGAGATCCATTACATAAAAAGATCCAGCAACTCGATTGTTGATGCACGTAGCCGGCGGCGTGAAGTAATGCCTTGTCTATGGCTGAAATCTCGACGGATTTTATCTCTCTCCACCGAGGGCTATGTCGTTCCGATAGCTATTTTAGCAAGATATGGAACGAGGTCGAAGCTGGGTATGACTCGTGTACAGGCTTGGGGTGGTCCGGAGACCCAAGTGAGTCGTGTTGGAGAGACGAGACAACGACAATATTCCATTAGAGATGGACTATTGTTCAAAAATGGAAAGATCTGCGTGCCGGAAATCGATGAGGTTCGACAAAGGATTTTGTTTGAATGCCACGATGTTCCTAACGCTGGGCACCCAAGCATCCAAAGAACTTTGGCTTTGGTTAAGTGATATTTCTATTGGCCAAGGATGCGCTCTTACATAGAGAGCGATGTGAAGAGATGCACTCAGTGTCAGGTCAATAAGGCAGAGCGCCTTAAGAAAGCTAGCCTGTTACATCCATTTGGAAATCCCAAATGCCAAGTGGCAGAGTATTTCCATGGACTTCATCGTTGGTTTGCCAAATACTAGTCGGGGAAATGACGCCATTTGGGTTTGGGTCGTGGTCGATACTCACAAAAATGGCGAAGTTTATACTAACAAAGTCAACAGTAAAAAGCCATGAGTTGGTGATTTTATTTGTGGATTAGCTTTACAAGCTGTATGGTCTTCCAGAGGATATCGTCAGTGATCGAGATACTAAGTTCACTTGGCGATTTGGCGAGATGTGTTTGCTCATCTTGAGACGAAGTTGAGTATGACGTCTTTTGACCATCCTGAGTCTGACGGACAAACTGAGAGATGAATCAAACGTTAGAGAACATGTTGAGAGCTTATGTCTCTCACAGGCACTCTGATTGGGAAAGGTATCTTCCATGATTAGAATTTGCCTACAATAGTAGCAAGCATTCTACTACTGGATTTAGCCCATTCATGTTCATGTATGGATTTGAGCCTAAGTTCCCGATTGCTATTGGCTTAGAGAAAGTCAAGGAGCACCAAGCTCGTGATTTCTTGTATGACATGCAAGAAATGCTCGAATTGGCTAAGGATAGTATAAGAACGGCTCTTTATTGAGTCACTACTTATGCTAATCAAAAGAGATCTCCCAGAACTCTAGAGGTGGTACAATGGGTCTATCTGAAGATACCTAAGGATTCCAAGACTATGCAAACAGGAAAGCATTATAAGCTATCAGTTAGATATTGTGGTCCGTTATTGGCTAGGTTGCCTATAAACTGGTCTTCCTTCGGATGTCAGCGTTTCACGTAAGCTGCCTTAAAGAAAAATTAGGCGAAGCCGATGTTGTGCCTATCGAGGAAAATGTATGGGTCCTCGTTAGGGTCCAAGTAAACCTGGGCTCCATGGCGATTAGTTTTATAAAAAGAGAGGATATTCTTGTAGCGCATTGTCGTTCTGGTTTCCGAGTGAGTCGAGTAAGAAGACATTTCAGATGTTGAATCTGAAAAAGTGTCTGAAACTTCTTCAAGAACTGTGTGCAAGGATTTCCTTGATTCACGCTTTCTTCAATGGATACTCTACTAGAGGTTTCTCCAAGTATGCCCTGATTTTCTAGTACACGACCAGATCTAAGGTTTATATAGACTTATGAAGCCCTGGATAGAGTACTCACCTTTGGATTGACCTATTGTCAATTTCCACTTGATTCGATTACAACTTTCTATCAAGCCACTGATTCCTCGTCTGCAACCTGATTCCTATACAAATTTGATCAAGTTAGCTATTCCTCTATAAAGACAATAGAGTTTTTGCTAACTCTTGTGATTGGTCTATGTGTCTCACTTCAAATCGAGCTATGGGAGTCAAAAATTGACTTTCAAATTCGACTTTAGCAAAAATCAAAGGTTTAATCTGCAACCTGAAATTGAACATGTACCAATTGGGATCCGATTGAACCCAAAATTTCCCAGTGGCTTTGTATTATGTTGGTCTTACACTTTAAGTTCAAAAGTCAAAATTGTTATCCCTGGGTAGTAGTAGTAAATAATCGTGATTACTATGCAAACTGAGTATATTCCGCGAGAACCAGAGGCTGTTTTGAATCACCGTACCCGCCATTCGCGCCAAAAGGCTTATGACGAGTACTTAATTAAATGGAAGGGTCAATTTGAAAGATTTGCTATTTGGGAATCAATTAGAGCTTTAAAAGCTTAGTATACCCACTTCAGTGATGAGGACATGAATGGTTCTTAAGGGGAGAAGTATGCTATGTCCCGCTCACAGGAGAGGGGATCTAGCCTAGATGCCGTTCGTCCAGTGTCCACGCGGACGTAGTGTGAACCCGGCCAATGTGGCCGACCATTATTATAAAAGGGAGGCCAAGGCCTCATTTGTACTTATCGACCCTCACTGGCAAGCGCCAGTGGTTAGCCTGTGAGGTCACCTCAAGGAGGTGAGGCTAGGAGTGCGCGAGGTCACCTCAAGGAGGTGAGGCCGGGTGGTATGGAACGCTCGGTCTTACAGGTGCACGCTTATGTCCTCGGACGTGGGCCCGAGCCCGGGGGATCTACCGGATGGTGGCTATGGTTGGGTGGTTCGTCCGACGCGTATCTGTAGGCAGTCCGTGTAGTTGGGAGATCCACTCTGCGTGTTTGTTTCACTCTCTCTTGTGCATACTCTCGATCTCTACGCTTTTGCATCGTCGACTTTGACAGTATCCACTTAAGGCTAAGTTGAAAATGTTTTTGTGCTTCAAGCAATTTCTACTTATGGCTTAAAATGTATCTAGTTATTGCTGGCACCCCCTTTCTGATCGAGGGGGGAATATGTCTCATGAATTCAATGCATTTTGGGCAAGTCGTGGGATAAAATACCAATATACAGTGCTATGTATACCTTAGTAAAATGGTGTTGCTAAGAGAAAAAAACAGGTCACTTATTATGGAGATGGCACGATGTATGGCTGAAAGCAAAGCTTTTCCACATGCGTTTTGGCTTGAGGTTGCCATGTATGCTGTGTATGTAATAAACAAGGGTCTCACTAAAGCATTGTAGTCTATCACTCCATATGAGGCTTGGCATTGGTAAGAAGTCATCTATTGGTCACTTGCATGTGTTTGGTTGCTTGGCTTATGCTTTTGTGCCTGAGCAACAATGCTCAATAGTGAATGATAAGGGTGTGAAATGTATTTTTGTTGGCTATAGTTAAGAAAGCAAAGGTTACAAGTTGTATCATCTGCAAATGAAGCGTATCTTGATTAGTTGAGATGATATTTTTGTGGAAGGTGCAAATCGACCCTTGTTAGCATGTACCAATCGATCCTTGCTAGCATGTACCAAGGAGAGATATTGGTGACTCTGTATGATGGTGGGGATATTAATGTAAGTTCTAATGAGGCACAAGTGCAGCCTATGTAGGTTTGAAATGACATAGATCAACCATTTTCTGATGCAAATCTACAAGATGCAATTGATGAGGATAGGGTTGAAAATGAGTAGGCTAGAGTTATGCTAAAACAAATCTTGTGTGACAGTAAGTTGGGTGCACCTTTGTCTAGTCATATGCGTTTAGGTTTTCAGCATGCCTCTTATGCATTAGATTGTTATGTTTTGGCTGTGTTTAATGTGTGTGATGAGGAAGAACATTTGTCATTTGATGGAGCACAAAATTAAAAAAATTAGCTGGTTGAAATGCAATCTGAATATATGCTATTTTGAAGAATGGGTAGAACAAAGCCAGGGATTTAATTTCTGAAAACTGTAGGTCGTAAGGGCTGGTCAACATTTGCCAATCTGCAAGGGCTGATTGTTGCTATGGCTATATACCGGCAACCAAGAGGGTTGGGAATAGGGTGAACAATTTTTCTGATAGGATAGTAAGCACTGATGGTGAAGGTGGTCCGTGGGTGCCAATACTGGGCTGACGTGGATTTGCAAGAACAGACTAGAAATGTAAGACGGGCTGGTAAGGAAATGCCATATGATTGGCTACTGCATGCAAAGGTTCCGCATTTAGGCTGCTATTTTACTCTTGTGCCTCCTCAAATGGACCCTAGTCACTCGTTTATAGCTCCTAAACAACTTGGAGCGGTATTATAGACACTCCAAGCGCGAAATCAATAGCAACACATGATCAGAAGCTGCAATTTCACTAAACTTAAATGGAGAGAGAGGAGAGTTGACACAGCACGGTGGAGTTCCGAGCCAAGACGCACGGGCCCCAAAGACTGGCGCCCCTTTCGGCATTTCTTTACTATTGCTCTTCGCATGTACAACTCCCGAGGGTCCAACTCTCTTCGACACTCTGCGTCTAGATGCTCTTCGGAAGAGTGACGATCTAGGCACTTATAAACTTACAAGGGATGCCCAAGCGCAGAGCCTCAAAAGCATCAGATCCAAAAGCACTTGATCCCACTCCCAAAAGCTTGTGCAGAAAGCTGCCCAAAACAGCCAGCGCAAATCGTGGAAATCCGTACAGTCTGCCACATCATGAGTCAATGCAATTTATGGAAATTGAGCCAAGGTTCAAGCTTTTGTATTTTTAGGGTTTAGGCCCCTTTGCCGGTGCTCCATAAGTTCTTTAAGTTGGTGGGTTAGGTTTTTAAAATCATAATTCCCTTTTTAGGCCCCTCGGCCTTGGCTTCTTCAGTTCTATTGGGTTTCAGCTCCTCTTGTCCACTCGGCCATTTCTCTTCTTGTTGGGCATGCCATGTCATTACCTTTTGACATTCCCCCCTCTTGAAAGAATTGTGATCGCCCTAGATTACGATTGCCACCAAGTTTGACCTGCTGATCGGTAACTTTTGGCATAGACACTGCTAATATTCCGAAAGCTTCAAGGTATAGCTCTCTTGAAGAGAATTTGTGATGTTCTCCATCCACTTTGCATTGAGGGCCAAAGAGTACCCTTGACCAAATTATCCAGTGAACCTAGCTTACCTTTCTGTTCTTTTCTTGTGCCTTGTGACTTGTTGGTAGCCTCGTTGGCCTCCCCTATCCACTAGAAGGCCCCTCGACCCTAGCTTCTTCAGTTCTTCTGGGTTTTAGTTCCTCTTGTCCACTTGGCCATTCCTTTTCGAGTTGGGTACGCCACGTCCTCACTTTGTGACAAGCGGCGAGCCTTGTATATCTGAGTCACCCTTCAACATTAAATCATCATTTAAAGTGCTTGTGAATGCACAGTTTCAAGGTGCACATTAGTCTCCATCTTATGTGTCACTAATTGGATTTCCAGAGGCACAGGTTCTAGTGATCCTAAGATACATATTGATGCTACAAGATGGCCACAAAAGTATCCGACTATGCTTGTGCAATAATCTGTGCAAAGATGGTCATCTATGCTTAGAAACTAAGCTAAAGGACTATCTAGACATGTAGGTGCGTTGAGAATATGCTCACAAAGTTCCCAGACATTAACCCCTAGGGTTTACTAGACTTACCTGGCATGCTGAAATGGCACACAGAGCCAATGTGCGTGTGACACCCGTTGTGCTTAAGGTGAAACTAGTCTGAACCCCCCCACCCCCCCCCCCCCCCCCCCCCCCCCCCCAACACAAAACACACACACACACACACACACACACACACACATACCCAAATCCCCACCCCACGCGCGATTGGTGGGTAGCAAGTCTCTCAGTTCTTAAGGATTTATTGTGGCACTTTCTTCCATGTGCCTTGATTTTGAGGTCCTTTAATCACTTCTAGGTCTATACTGTTTCTTATGGTGTCAACTTTTTGAGTTGCTGCTGCTAGCTTCCAAAGATCCACAATGTGAGCATGGCTTAGACTCACTTGTGCATCGTGACATACACAATGTGAATGATAGTTGTTATCCTCAATCAAACAAGAACTAGTGAGGAGTGATTTTGCAATGATCAAACCTCCTATCAGTTGACTCGCATGTCTGGTTTCTAGGTTTTGATTCTTCTTTGATTTTAGACAAACCTTGGAAATTTTGCAACGGAGCTACCTTGATTTCAGCCCATTCTTGAGGTTGCTGAAGTGGGAAATTCGTTGACATCAAGGAGCTCCACTATGGTTTCACATTGCAACACCTGCCATAACTGCATATAAGAGATTTGTGAAGGAACTTAGCCCAGTGTTGCGATTGACAACTGGATGAGGAATTTATTTTGCGATAAACATGCTGTGAGTGTCGCAATCTGACTCAGGACTAAATCTATGAATTGAATGCCCAAATTACATTGGAACCAACGAGTTTTGGTAGGAAAAAGTACTGCTCAAATTAATGTCCAGAATGGGGAAGTGGACATGATCACTTTCTTAAAAAATTTGGAATTCATGTTGACACTAATCAAATAAATCTCACCATTCATGTGACTGCCACACTTGATGAGTTTGTTTGTAAGTTTCTAGGGCGCTACGCCCTTCGCTTTATCTCCAATCATACAACTTACATTCTTCACCTGAGGGAGAGTATCCACCTCATTGCTCAAGGTAGTTGGAGGGACTACTCTAGGGCTAGGACAGTCTTTCTTCATGTATATTTTTGCTGGACATGAATGTAGCTTATCATATTCAAAAACTATGCTAAATTGCAAGAGAAAAAAACGAAGAGACTGTTTGTTTAGATTGTGACACTGGTGCCATCAATGCTGTCCATGCTTTCATATACATACAACCGTGTAGCCTATGCTTGTGTAAGTTTAAGATTGCTTACCTTACATCGTGTTTCAGCTGTTTTCTATTCGGCTGGTGATAACAGCAAGTATCTTGCCTTAACTGATGTTGGCCAAGTGTTTCACAGAAGTAATCTGTAGGTTAACACACTTCTTATATGGCATAAACATTTCAGAAGATTGGTTGACACACATTCAAAGGTGTACCTTTCCTTCACTAGCCCTTGATCGATGTATCCCCTGATATCTGCCGGCATACATTTACTGTTGTGGATATGTTATGTTAATTGAGTAAGTGTTTGAATTTGGTTGTAGTTTATGACTTGGCTAAGTCATTTTGCAGGTCGTGGAGGAGGAAGTGGATGAATTACAAAAAACTTTAAAGAAGTTGACACTCAGTAATGATGCAGTCTGGGAAAGAGAGAAAAATCGCCCTCCTGTTGAAGCACCATGGTGGATCCTTGGTCCTTACTATGTACTATGCTGGGTACGATTTATGTGTGGATTCTTCGTGTTCCCTGTTAACAGCATTGATGCTGAAGTGAAAAGGAGAGTGCCGATGATTGCTGAAATCATTGTAAAATGATGTTTCTTAAAGTTAAATTGGGTTCTTCTGTTGTTTATTTAATTGAATATGGCTCTTTGATAGAAACATTAGCCTGTCATAGCATCACAGAAAATCTCTAGTAACGGGGCAATCACGCAGTATGATTGAGGCACGGCTTTTGTAAATTTCCCGGAAAAGATGGGTCTCATTATATTCCTAACAAATTGTGGGCCAAGTAGTGGCTCAAAAGACATACAAAGGATCTCTCAAGGCGGCAGAGAGAGATGCGCACTATGGACTTGGACCACCACCTCATATGGACAAAGAGGCAATGAGAACTCTTATGTGGGCGAAAACTCATCACAAAGCTCTTCTTCCCACAGAGACAGATTTGAATGATAATCCCATACTCCCTTGTAGTGAGTGAATGATCTCCCTCCAAGTATCTGCTAAGGACATGTTGCTAGGAATGCTGCCCTCTCAGCACTAGTAGTGTTTGTCTCTTTACATGCACACCTTGTTATGCAGATAGTAGTAGCATACAATGTTGATTTATCTTATCGCTAGTCCAAAGCGGTCATAGTCACTATAGTCTCAAGCAGTTCTATCCTTGAGAAGTACCGCTTGGAGTCCTTTTCAAACATCTTGCCGATTTTTCCATTTGCAACCCATAAATGTGGTAGACGGGGTTGAATATTATTAAGAATGCTCTATTTGGTGTGTTGGATTAGTATTCAGACTCTCCTTGTAGTGTTCACTCTTTAGGAATTGCTTTCTGGCCCTTAGTTTCGGCAAGTGATGTTCTGGAAGTGTATTGAGGGCCCTGAAGAGCATAGTGTGCTTCTTTAATGTGCACCACTCAAAGTCAACTTAATTACAATGTTAACAAGAATAAAAAAAGAGACAAGAAGGAGACAATGAGGGCTGATTCATGGACAGAGTTATGTCATAAGGAGCTGCCTGGTGCAGAGAACCGGTCGGGAAAAATCACTGGAACAGACTCTAAATAACTAGAAGGCAATGGAATACTTCACACTTGATCATGTTAGAGACGACACAACAGAGGCGTAGTTCCCCTTTGGATAGTGTTGGTTCTCCAAATAGGCGCCATGGCTGTATTACTCTATTATAGACTGTCAAGTTACAACTATTTAGTGTGTGAGAGCACGCACTCAATGTGAGATTACAACCGACTCCCTGGCATTTGATTTGTAGGCATAGGGGATTAAAAGCTTTAAAAGCAGATTGACAATCATCCTCCTTATACAAGTGAGTATTAAAGCACTAAATGTCACAGGCTTGGGCACCCCATGCAGAGAATCAGGCACGACACATGAGAGAATCACTTAAAATAATTCACAACTTTAAAACTTGAGTCGACACGGCCCGCCGTAGTTCCGTGCTCAGATGTATTGTTGTCAAACTTTGGGTAGGGCAATTTGCTAAGGTGACTATATAAGTACACCTAGCCCCCATTGTATAGATCATCAATTCATTGCCAAGGTTGGTTGGTTCAATAGTCTCTCTCTCTCTCTCTCTCTCTCTCTCTCTCTCACTCATGGGTTTGAACTCTCTCACTGTTTTTAGGGGTTTCGTCACCATTTTTTTGCTGTTTTTAGGATTTCGAAATTGCTTTTGGGATGTTTTTAGGGTTTTGTCATTGTTTTTCAGGTTTTGAAACATTTTTTTTGTGTTGTTTATTAGGGTTTCGTCACTGTTTCTTGCTGTTTTTTAGGGTTTCGAAACATTTTTTTTCTTTTTTGGGTTTGCCATTGTTTTTTGGGTTTCAAATGTGTGTTTTACTATTTTTTTAGGGTTTCGAAGCTGATTTTCTCTGTTTTTTAGGGTTTCACAATTATTTCCATAGTTCTTTTCTCATGCGCCCGATTGGCCAACCATGCTTCCGCACGCGTACGAGCATGATTGACGTATGATTGCCTTTTCCATACGTGTGACAGCGAATTTAATAATCCGGCAAAATTTAATTGTTTATGATGTTTAAACTTTAAACTTTAAAGTTTTAATTTATTATGTGGTTTTGTGTTGCTTCAATACTCTCTAGTGTTTTAAAGTTTAAACTTGCATTCTGTGGTTTTTGTGCTACTCTCTATTGTTTTTTAGGGTGCCGTATGGTATCCCACATATGGAATCTTCAGGGCGTCTGAACCGGGCTTGTGGTGGGCTTCCACACCTGTCCGCGTATGCCGCATGGTTGGCGTTAGAAAAAACTATGATTATTTCTTGCTGTTTTTTAGGGTTTCTTGTATTTCTTGGTTGTTTTACAGTTTCTCTCTCTCTAGAAATGGAGACCAAGAGCAACTCACCAGTGTGCAAGTCTCCCTCGACGGTAAAGAAGGTAACATTCATGGTCACGAAAAAGAGAATAACATAGGTGGAAAAAGAGATGAAAGAGTGGAAAATGGAAATGGAAGGATGGTGGAAAGAAAAGGACAACCTCATCCAAATGGTCTTCAACGAGGGCAAGCAATGGAAAAAAGAGAAAGAAGACTTTCAGGTAGAAGTCCAAGCGCTTTGGGAAGAAGTCTCAGCCCTCAAGCTCTAATGGTCTTCAACGAGGGCAAGCAATGGAAAAAAGAGAGAGAAGACTTTCAGGCAGAAGTCCAAGCGCTTTGGGAAGAAGTCTCAGCCCTCAAGCAAGAGCTTGCGGAAACTAGAGCGGGGATTCGACTTGAAGAAGGAGAAATCCAGCCCTCGATGATAGAGGAACTCAAAGTCATCAAAGAACAAGCGGGGAAGATCAAAGAATAAGAGAAGCAACATGAGGCGAAGACGTCATCGTAGGTAGATGTAATCACGAAAACATGAAAGAAGGTAGATGAAGCTGAGAAATGGATAGAAGTCGCCAAGAAAGGGAAAGAGAAAGAACCAACAGCCATCCCCACTCCCACAATCATCAACATGAGCCTAGAGGAAGAGCAAAGGAGGAAGGCTAGAGCTTTACATGTACGAGTGACCGGTCTAAGAGACCGTGATGATGTGGAGGGGGATGTCAAAGAACTTCTAATTATCATGGGTAGTGAGGTCACTCATACAAAGGCATGGAGAGTGGGAAGAAGAGAGAAGGAAATGGGGAGACTTCCAAGGAGAGAGCATTGATCTTTCGCTTCCCCTCCATGGAAGCAAAGGAGGAGTTCTTGAAGAAGCGTCCTACACTAAAGAAGACAAGAATATTCCTTGGGTACGACCTCACACTCTCACAACTTGCTCATATGCAAGAAGTTATGCCTGAGATAAGGACAACGAGAGAGAAAGGGAAATTGGCCTTTTATAGAGTTGGACGAGTGGTTATTATAAAGAGGTGCTCCGCATGACTTGTAATGGATCTCTACGCCTTGATGTGGGTGCTTTTGAGGATAGTTTCACTGGGAGGGACATCATCTTCTATTCAGAGACACATCAGGCCCTTGGACAGTCTATGCCACATGTCAACAGATACTAATGGGAGACAGCTTGCAGACAAGAAACTCGATCAGAGCACAGAGGATGGGGCTCAGGGGGAGTGACAATGTTATTCAGGGAAGAGTTGCAGCCATTGATACTATAGCCCGCATGAATGAGCAAGCTAGGTACATATGGGTAAGACTGAGGTCAATGACAAGCAGATACCTCTACATTGCTATTTGCTACTTTCCTCCAAGTACGTCAGTACATGCACCACCTAGAGGACAGTCCCCCTTTTCTATTTTGGATGATGACATATGGGAGTTCCCTAGGGATGGTGACATTATCATCCTAGGGGACTTCAATACTAGGACTATCCATCACTAGACAATATTTTATGATACTTCAGAGGAGATGCTGAGGGAGCTGGATATTGCAGAGATGGGGCTATCTAGAATATCACAAGATGTGGAGCATACTGAGTATAGACGGCTCTTGATAGACATGGGGACTGCACATGGATTGTCCATTTTGAATGGCCTACAGAGATTTCCTGTTGCGGGAGATTTTACATGCTTTCCACATAGACATGGAGCCAGCACTGTGGATTATGTCATGGCACAGCTGAGTTTTGTCTCTAGTATCCAGGAGCTCACAGTTGGACCTAGACCTGTTGGTGTGGCAGTAGATCATGCCCTTGTGTCGATGACCATCTCTTTCTAGTTTAGTGTAGCACACATACCACGGATAGCAGTCCCTACTCGCTACACCTTTACACGAGAGACAGACTCTGCCTAAATAGATGGGATCTATAGATGCCTGTGCACTGAGGAGCCAGGGCGACCTCTGAAGGAGCTTACTACTATACTGACACAAACATTGCATGATGTAGCAGCAGAGGCATACCTAGACACCCAGCCTGAGCAGAGACGACGTTCTGGGAGCATGTCCCAAAATGGTGGTATGATGAGGAGTGCCGCGAGACGAGAATCATGCTTCAGAGGGAGGTGCTTTTGGGGGACATCATGTTGGGTTAAAGGCCTAAATAACCCCTTTTTGTATATTTTTATACTTTGTCTAAGTTCAATATGAACCTGGACACATTTTTTAAAGGTCACTTATAATAAAAGTGGGAAAACCCAAAACTCAATTATTGAGTTATTCCAAAAAACGTGAGCTCTCTCTCTCTCCCTCTTTTTCTGCTAGCGCTTCCTCTGCTGCTGCTCTTTGCCTCCCCTCTCTGCACACACACTGCACTTCCTCACGTGCTCTTTCACTTGCACACACTGTCGCGCGCTCATCAACTGGTATCAGAGCTATGATTAGGATTTGCCCCAAACCTGCAAACGCTGAATTTCAGCCAAGAAGGTCAACTTTCATGCGAGATTTTGCAATTTCGTCGCCAAAGGACTCGTCCCCGGACACTAGAGAGCTCCCGGCAACCCAAATTGACCCAAAACAGGCTGAAATTAGGTCAAAAACAGGAAATTACAGGTTATGACAGCAAAATACAGGTTTTGCAAATGATGTATTAAGGTGTGGGAATACTTTTGTTGAGTCCCCGCTACCCGAAAACACTGAAATTGCCGAAAAACAAGCCCTAAAACAGGTGTTTCAAGCAAATTTCAGATTTGCGCAAGTTTTTTGCAAGTGTTTTTATCGTGCGATTACATTGGGGAAAGTGCAAATTGATGCAATCTACGCACATTTGATAAATTTTGTCGATGTATGACCATTTGTGGCTCAATTTCATGCAATTTTGATGCTACAAATTGGGGCTTTTGCGCTTACATGCTTCTAAAGGCTGTGTATTAGCCTTATGTATGTCTTCTGAGGCTAAAAATAACTAAATTTGTTGTTTTTGAGCACAAATTCGCTCGTTGAAATTTCTTGCGCATAAATTTCAGAAATTGAATTTTGTGCCCAAATCGACCTATTTTGTCCCAAATTGCTCTTGTGACCATTTGGAGCTGTAGTGCACATCTCTGTGAGGCTATACTTCGATTTTTGCGCATTTTGCCCAAAAATTCAGCATATTATCCCTCTTATTTCGTGCAACTATGGCCTCATCTTCTTCGGATGTGAAGAACCTCTTCGAGATTAGGAGGTTCGATGGTGCAGGTTTTGATCTTTGGAAAGACAAGATTCAAGGAATCCTATTTCTTAAGGATTGCGAAGGGACACTTGAACAAGTGAAGCCACAGAATATGACGGATGAAGCATGGGTTAGCATGAACAGGAAGACCGTTACATACATTAAAATGGCCATGACCGATGAGACCGTCATTGATGTGAAAGGTCTCACGACTGCTTTGATGTGGGGGAGAAGTTGAAGGGAATGTATAAAAATACAATGCCTGTCAACCAGGTGCACTTGATGCGAAAACTTGTTGGCATGCAACTAGATGAGTCCAAGAGCGCGGCAGAGCACTTGTCATTATTCGCAGGTACTTTGTCGCAGTTACAGGATTCTGGCTTGCCCCCTTTTGATGATAAGTTGAAAGCTATCTTCTTGCTTATGACCTTACCTGAGTCATGGGAAACTTTGGTGGTTTCGTTGTCCAATAACCCCAATTTGACCTTTGATGGTGTTAGGGGTTCTATCTTGAATGAAGAAATCAGGAGGAAAGCAAGTAGAGAGGGAGACAGCTCTGCCAACATGGTTAGAGGCAGGACAGAAAAGAAGAATGCTTATGCACAAACGAGTAAGAGTAAGAGTAAAGAAAGGGGAAATGCAAGCAAAGGCAAGGGTGATGTGACTTGCTATCAATGTGGCAGGAAAGGTCACAAGAAACCCGATTGCAGGTACTATAAAGCTCAGTTAGAAAGGAAAAAGAATGGTGGAGACAAAAAGAAAGAGAAGAAGGAAGTGAAGGCAAATACACAGGATAGCTCAAAGGACAAAGAGAAGGCCAATGTGGCTTCTAGTGTCGTGATTGAGGAGCTGTCAGATGTAGAGGACATCTTGTGTGCCACTTTGTCAAATGATGATGCTTATGACTTTGATGCCTCTCTAAATGTTCATTCACAGGACATGTAGATCACCAATAGTGATCTTATTGATGCTTTGTTGACTGTCAATGATGCATTGTCCTAGACTTGGATTGCTGATTCCGGTGCTTCATTTCATGTGACTCCTATCAAGGAGTGTTTCTCTACTTTTGATGCGGGCAAGCGTGGCCATGTATACCTTGGAAACAATCATGCATGTTCCATTGAGGGTATTGGCACTGTGTATCTCTCCATAGATGGCACAAATGAGCTTGTCTTGCATGACGTTCGATATGTGCCGGGAATCAAGAAGAGTCTGTTTTCTGTTGGTCAGATGGATATGCATGATTACAGCATCTTGTTTGAGAGAGGGTCATGGAAAATGACTAAAGGCTCAAGGCTGATTGTAAAGGGTACAAAGAAAGGGACACTTTACTGCATGCATGGAAAGGCCGTGTTGGGCAAGTTTATTGCATTGGTTGAAATTAACTCTCACATAGAGTTGTGGCACAAGAGGCTTGGCCATATGAGCCAAAAGGGCCTTTCTAAGCTTTGTACTTTGAACAAGCTTGATGCTAAAGGCACAAAGCTTGATTTTTGTAATGAATGTCAATATGGCAAGCAAGTAAAGCGTTCTTATTACTCTGGTGTCTCTCGTAAATCTTGTGTGCTTGATTTTGTACATTCCGATGTATGTAGCATGCCTACTAAGTCTATGGATGGTGCATGTTATTTTGTCTCCTTTGTTGATGATCATTCTAGGAAAATTTGGGTTTATTTGATTAAGTTTAAGGATGAAGCCTTTGCTGCGTTTAAGAGATTTCATGCATTTGTGACCACCCAAATAGGTAGAAAGCTTAAATGCTTGCATACCGACAATGGGGGGGAGTACACAAGTGCTGAATTTAACAAGTTTTGTGAAAATTTGGGCATTAAGAGGGAGCTTACTATACCATACAACCCCTCTTCTAATGGTGTGGATGAAAGATTCAATAGGACACTTTGTGAGAGGGTGAGATGCATGCTGTCCACAGCTAATCTCTCTCATGGATTTTAGGGAGAAGCTTTGAAAACTGCAGTGCATATATGCAATCGATCCCCTCACATGTCTTTGAAAGGTGACATCCTTGAAGAGGTTTGGTCTGGCAAGCTTGCTTCATATGATCACTTACGCATTTTTGGTTACGAAGCTTTTGTGCATGTTAGACCTGAGTTGAGGAGTAAACTAGATGCGAAGTCCATTAAAGGCCTCTTCATGGGATATGGTGAAGAAGGTGAAATGGGTTACAGGATTTGGTTACCTCAGCTCAAAAGGGTTGTACGCAGCCGGGATGTTGTTTTTAATGAGGCAAGGCTGCTTCAAAACAATTGTGCCTCAAAGCATGACCATAAAAGGGTGAAATTTCAGCATGACCAGCCACCTGTTAGGCCTATTTTTGACCCTCAGGATGCACCACAAATGGCTGAAAATGTAGATGATCCAGTGGTGTTTGAGCCAGGTGATGTTGGACAGCAAATTGAGGCTCCTGAAGGGCATTTGCAGCCAAGAAACAATGCTGAAAATGGTGTTGAAAATGATGTACAGCAGCCCATTGTTGATGATTTTGTAGTGCCACCTGATGTAAACCCATTGCCGGATAATGTGGATCAATGGGTGAGGCGGTCTACTCGTCAAAGACGGCCTGTGAGTCGATATGACCCCTCTTTGCATTACATTATGTTGACAGATGAGGGAGAGTCTCTTACATATAAAGAGGCAAAGACATGTGAGCACAGCGACAAGTGGGAGCTTGCTATGCAGGAAGAGATTAAAGCTTTGCATGCTAATCATACTTGGGATTTGGTTGAATTGCCCAAAGGAAGGAAGGCTATTCCTAACAAATGGATGTATAAAATCAAAACTGTTGATGCAAAACCCAAGTATAAGGCAAGGCTTGTGGCAAAGGGATATGTTCAAACCAAGGGCATAGACTTTCAGGAAGTGTTCTCTCCTGTTGTGAAGATGACAACTTTGCGTGTATTGTTTGCCATTGTGGCTGCTCTTGATTTGGAAATGGACCAAATGGATGTACATACCGCTTTCTTGCATGGTGATGTGGAAGAAGAGCTTTACATGAAGCAACCCGAGGGTTTTGTCATCCCTTGCAAGGAAAATTTGGTATGTATGCTCAATAGAAGCTTGTATGGGCTGAAACAATCATGTAGACAGTGGTACAAGAAGTTTGATCGCTTCATGCTTAAACATGGTTAAAAAAGAAGCCATGCAGACCATTGTTTCTATACGAAACGTGATGAGGATGGCAGCCCGATCATTCTTGTGCTCTATGTAGACGATATGTTGATAGCTGCAAAGAAAAAAAGCACTGTAGATGCTCTTAAAGAGCAGCTGAAATCTGCGTTTTCAATGAAAGACCTTGGGACAGCTGAACATATACTTGGAGTGCGTATTACACGGCAAAGAGACAAGCATCTATTGTATTTGTCGCAAGAAAAGTACAGTGAAAAGGTGCTGGACAGATTTAACATGGCTGAAGCAAAGCCTCTTGGTGTGCCATTACAGCCATATGTTAAAATCTCCAAGGATGATTGTCCCAAGTCAAAGGAAGAAGCAAATGACATGCAAAGTGTGCCTTATGCTTCAGCTTGTGGTTCACTTATGTATACTATGGTTGCTACTAGGCCTGGCATAGCCCATGCAGTGGGAGTTGTGAGCCGGTTTATGGCTAATCCAAGCAAGTTGCATTGGGATGCAGTGAAGTCCATTATGAGGTACTTGAAAGGGACTAAAAACAAATGCCTCTGCTATGGTAAAGGACCAATGGAGTTGAAGGGATTTTGTGACTCTGACATGGCTGGTGATGTGGATACACGGAAATCCACAAGTGGCTATGTATTTACTCTTGCAGGAGGTGCTGTTTCATGGTGTTCTAGATTGCAAAAGATTGTTGCATTGTCTACTACAGAGGCTGAATATATTTTAGCCACTGAGGCTTCCAAAGAAGCTATTTGGTTAGCACGCCTATGCAGTGAGTTTGGCTTGCCTGCCAAGGCACCTATGCTTGGTTGTGATAGCTAGAGTGCTATATGTCTGGCAAAGAACGCCATGTTTCATGCACGCACAAAGCATATTAATGTGCGGTATCACTTCATATGAGAAGTGCTTGAGGATGGCCTTATTACATTGGTTAAGGTCCATACATCACAAAATCCAGCTGATGCTCTCACTAAGTGCTTACCCAAAGCACAACATCATCTATGCATAGAGATGGTGGGAGTCACGTAGCTTAAAGGTGCCATTTATGCCTTGAAGTGGGAGGTTGTTGGGTTAAAGGCGTAAATAACCCCTTTTTGTACATTTTTATACTTTGTTTAGGTTCATATTGAACCTGGACACATTTCTTAAAGGTCACTTATAATAAAAGTGGGAAAACCCAAAACTCAATTATTGAGTTTTTCCCAAAAACGTGAGCTCTCTCTCTCTCTCCCTCTTCTTCTGCTAGCGCTTCCTCTCCTGCTGCTCTGCGCCTCTCCTCTCTGCGCACACACTGCACTTCCTCGCGTGCTCTTTCACTTGCACACACCGTCGCGCGCTCAGCACATCACTCATAGACAGTCACAGATTGCCTTCTGATGCCTAGTGCGGCGGAAGAAGAGGGTATTTTTGGCTCGACTAGAGCAAGATCTATATCAACTATTCTTGAGTCAGGACTCGGGTGAGGCATGGCGACTCTTTCATGAGCACTCCTCCCCTTCTACCATTACTCCTACAGAGGCCTTGGGCTAGTATGCGTCATCTCTATAGACAGTTCTTGGACAACCGCCTCTTTCCGACCCCCCCGAGCCATGCCCACATATGTGCTTTTTTCATCGTTGAGATGGTGAAGAAGGCCATTGATAGGATGAGGAAGGGGAGAGCATACGATCATGATGGCTTAGTGGCTGAGCATTTTATACATGCCAGGGATCTGCTCGTAGAGCTTCTAGCAGTGATGTTCAACCGTGCGACGTGTGAGGGTTTTCTTGATACATGGAGTTTATCTACTATTGTACCTATTTTCAAGCTAGGAGACCCTATGGAGCTTGGGAATTATTGCACTATCATGATTGGACACACATTGGCACGGTTGTACGCATCCATTCTTGAGCAACAGCTGAGTGGATGGGCAGAGAGGGAGGGGAGGGTATACGTGCCGCCGGACAGGCAGGGTTTAGGAGAGGTTTTTCTACTCTTAACCACATTCTGACACACAACCATTATTGAGGAGGGCAGATGACATGGGAGACGGATCTATTGTAGCTTTGTGGACTTCCCAAAGCATTTGACACAGTGCCTAGAGCTAGATTGATGCGCAGACTATAGGAGATGGGAGTACCCATAGAGCTGATTTGGGGGATTATGGCATTATACAGGTCAGTAGTGGGGCATTTACGCACTCTAGAGGGGTTATCTACATTAGTTCACTCCACTATCGAGGTGAAGCAGGGCTGCCCGCTCTCTCCTACTCTATTTGGTATGTATGTGGATGAGGTTTCTGACTATATTGAGAGATAGGGTGATAGTTGTGCACAGTTGGCAGGGACATGGATTCCACTATTGTTATATGCTAATGATATTGTGTTGATCTCCGACTCTCCGGAGGGGATGCAACGTCACTTGGATGCTTTCCATAGGTATGCTCACGACAATGGTCTATCTGTCAACCTTGGTAAAACCAAGGTTATGGTGTTCAACACCACCCCACAATGGACCAGGAGATCAGCACCCACATTCACATACGGCCATGATACAGTGGAGTATACAGATGCTTACACCTACCTTGGGGTGGTCTTTAGTGGACGTATTTTCATTGAGGAGAGCAGCAGACACTAGACTGACTAGAGCACATGCAGCATTGGGTGGATTGGAGAGGATGTATTCACAGATTCAATTTCAAGAGCCTCGGACGAAGCTCTGGCTTTTTGACACTTTGGTGGCTTCCATTGCTCTATGGAGTTCAGATATGGGGGCCTTCATTGGACCATCACGGGAGGTTGGGTTGCACTGACGGATGGGGAGACATGGAGAAGCCTCTAGTCTCTATGATCTCGCGGCTTATTAGAGCCAAGGCTTCAGTACCACATGACATTATTCGAGTAGAGCTAGCCGCCCCCCACTAGTGGTTGAGGCGCTTACCAGATCAGTCTCCTTTTTACACTGCTTGTGGGACCTCCCAAGAGACAGATATGCCCGCCTAGCACTTGAGTCCTCTCAACAGTTAGCTTTGCAGGGAGACATAACATACTGGTATGGGGAGATGACATCATGGTTTCAGGTACATGGGTTCAGCATGGACAGATTGCCCCCCTTCTAGTACTCATTGGATGTACCCTCTCAGACTCTTACACAGCCCGAGATCACCAGGTTCATCCTCCAAGACCGGATTCAACTAGATACTTGGAGGACTTGGATACAACCGGCTTAGGAGTTGGGCACGTAGATGGATTTCTATAGAGCGCATCTTCTCCAGCTTACTGAGTATGGTTTTGTGACGAGGCCCAGATACGACACACTCATGGGATATGATGTGCTATTGGCCAGATACACACATCTTCACACCAGCTTCAGATCGAGACTAGTAGATACAGCGGAGTACGAGTAGGGCCAGAACATGTCCCCTATGTCACATAGAGCCTGAGACAGAATTGCACTACACATGCCACTACCCAGTTTATTATGAGATACGAGGCCGCTTTCACTGCCTGTTCAGAGAGGGCTTCGGACCACTCTCTAGAGTCCCGGGGTATGAGGACTAGAGATGTCTGGGTCTGTTTTTGCTCGAGCTGCACAGACACAGAGAGAGCTTGATGAGAGGAGAGGCTAGCTAGTCTCAGAGACGGATCACAGACTTGTTTAGAGTGGACACTGGGCAGCCAGAGGTGCAGCTACCACAACAAAGATCACATTCTTCTCATACCAGAGGCATGTTGGTTGATCGAGCTACTGAGCTAGGGAGATCTAGATGCCCACGACTACGGAGGACTACACAACATCGACGGAGGCTGCATCAGAGGATTCGGATCACTTTAGCCCGACATGCACGACGCCCAGTCAGACTATTGACCGTGGAGGAGATTGAATCATTGATGAGATCTGCCAGGCTCCAGCGACCAATGATGGATCTCCTATGATTTAGCTCTTTTGAGGATTGTACATCCCGATCATCTTGTATCAGCCTTTGTATCAGCTCTCACCCATTATATTCCCACACGCACACCCACATTGTGTTGTATTAGTCCCCAGTCACTACTCCCCCCCCCCCCCCCCCCCCCCCCCCCCCCCCCCCCCCCCTCCCCGACTCATATCCCACACAGTTCCAGCTAGTTGCTTAGTTCGCATCTAGCAGTTAAGATTTTAGTTTTTCACTTTACTTCATTTTATTTTTGTACCCAGACATTGTATTAGATCCACCAAGATTGTACCAGTTTGGTCTCATAGGTCATTTTGCCCTTTTGAAGACGTTTAATATAATATTTTATTTCATTTTTTCATCTCTCTCTCTCACGCGTGTATTCTCCCCATTGCTCTATGTTTTTGCATCGTCGACTTTTTGACATTTCCCAAGTGGTTTTCCTCTTCACAGCAGTTTGGTGGTGCCTATATGTGACCCTACCTTCTCTGACTGCATCTCAGCATTATCTCCTTATTCTATGCACCATAGAAACTCAGGATATGTGGTTCAGTCTTTGTCAAGGCTCAAAGGAACCCAGTGCGCTCCTCATTAAGATGTGAACTGTCTGGTTAATTGTACTACATTGTGAGAAGTGTAACTCTTTCTTAGATCGTGTTGACTTGTGACACTCAGAAATTGTGTTTCTGTGTACAATATCATGTCAATATCAGTTTCCTGCCAGTCAGCTGACAAAGCACCAACGTGAGAAGCTGCAGGCCGTTGTCTACCACCCTTTTGTTTGAATATTACGAAGGCCTGAACTATATTAAGGCAGCAAAGAAAGGGGTAAAGAGAAGTATAAACTTTAAGGGCAGACAGGAGTGTCTTTTCTCTTTGTGAGTTTGTGAGTGTGTTGAAGGTTTACTCTTAATAGACAGAAGATAACTGGCATGTATTTGTTTGCTCTTGCAGATGCTAGATGTAATCTTTGAGAACAGGCCCATTCAAAGGTTCTGGTTTCTAGAGACTGTTGCGCGTATGCCATACTTCTCGTATCCTTTCAAATTCTTCTTTTTGATTCTTGACACGAGTTCTTCATTTTGCTTTCACTTTGAGCACTGTAGTCCTTCTGACATGTGAAGTTAGAAGAGCCTTCAATGCTACACCTGGCTTAGTGTTTCTGTTCTTGTGTTTCTCCTTACAAACGTGTTCATAGAAAAAGGTTCAGGTTTGGAGAGTGCTAGGGTGATCTTAACACAGTCACCACCAGTATTTATATCTGCTGTTTTAAAGTTTTTCCTAACAAGGTTTCACAGATACATCTCAATGTTACATCTCTATGAGACCCTAGGATGGTAAGTTATTCTAGTCAGATATTGGGAGTGGTTGAGTGTACACTGTCTCATCTTTCCTTTTATGCACAGGTGGCGCGTGGGTGCAGAAGTCCGCAAAGTTCACTTTGCTGAGGTATGACATGTCTCAATTCAATAGCCTTCTCCCAATACCTTTCACTTGAGGAACATTCTAAAACATTATGTGATGTCCAGGAGTGGAACGAGATGCATCATTTGAAAATTATGGAGTCCCTCGGAGGTGACCTAGAGTGGCGTGACCGATTCTTTGGTCAGCATGCAGCGTTTTTCTATTATTGGGTATAGCTTTTGTTATCCCTTCTGCCTTGCATCCTATGGGGTGCAATATTTTGCTGTGGTAGACACTGATTCTGTTCCTCAATCCAGATACTGAATCTGATGTTTCTGATTTCCCCAAAAGTGGCTTACAACTTCTCAGAGCTGATTGAAATGCATGCAGGTGATGCAGAGTAATATTCTAAGTTTTGTTCGCTAATAATGAATGCCCTTTTAAGCTACTTAAGATTTACGTACAGGCAACGTGCATTTGGTTATTTTTGCCTCAGTTTTACTTCCCGAATTTTACAAACATGCAAGGGCATCAGATTACTATTTGTTAAAGAGTGATTGGGGGGATTTTAAGAGAGGAACTAGTACCGAGCTGCATATGCTGATCATTTTTTATTGACTAAACCCCCAACAAACCCCCCCCCCGCCCCCCAAAAAAAATAAAAAGAAAAACAGATGCCAATGGCCATTGTGCCTACAACTGGGGATTCCGATTCTCAGTCCACTAGTTAGTTATCCTTTGGAGGTCGTCTCAGATGGCGTGATCAATCAAACATCTCAAAGGGAAAACATGGTCACCAGTAGAGAAGGCTTTCTTGAAGCCTGCCTGTCTTGGTGCTTGCAGGCCCTCTTGCGCAGCATACAAACTCAGCTCTGCATTAAGCATTTACTCCATATGGTTTGACCAAAATATGACCAGTTAGAATATTCCTGTATTTCTCTGATCGAGCAATATGTCCTGCTTTGTGGATCAATACAATGGTCTGCATCGTCCAATAGCACAGGTAGACCCCCTTGGCTAGAGCCCTGCTGAATAGGTGAGCAAGAAAAGAGCTATTGACATTGTGCATCTGCATATGTAGTGCTTCTCTTTCTCCGGCTCTCGGCTGCAAAGGTCACAGATCTTGTCCTCCACTGGCGTGGCTGTCCATCTGCCTGTCTCTATCAGCACTCTCTGTGAAGAGGTGCGAATCTGTCCAGTGGAAGCTTGCATGGTGTGGGAAAGGTGGATGTCCATGTATTTTGCTCTAATAATGAAGCCATCCTTCGAGAGGTGTAGAAAGTGGTTCCTGTAGAGCTCCATCTTTGACCTCATGACATTTTGAGAGAGAGAGAGAGAGAGAGAGAGAGAGAGAGAGAGAGAGAGAGAGAGAAATGAAATGAAATGAAATGTTATATTAACGTCTTCAAAAGGCCATAGTGACCTATGAGACCAGAAAGTTACAAGGTGGTGGATCTGATACAAAGTCAGAGTAACAAAATAACCTAACAACAGTACAAAACAAAGATATATATTATGGGATTCTAGATTGGTCGATGTGAGCTAAGCCGAAAACTAAGCAAAAATGGGCGGCTAGTTGGGATAGCTGAATCACAAAAGATCTAGCATCGGTCGTTGGCGAATCTCATCAATTTCCTCCATGGTTAGTAGTCTGACCGGGCGTCCTGCATGCCTGGCCAGCGTGCTCTGAATCTTTTGACGTAGCCTCCGTCGATGCTGTGTAGTCCTTCGCAGTCGTGGGCGCCTGGATTTCCCTAGTTCAATCGCTCGGTCAATCAATGTGCCTCTGGTGTGAGACGGGGGGAGCTTTGCTGTGGGAGTGGCTCTTGCGGCTGTCCCATGTCTGCTCTGAAGAAGTCTGTAATCCGTCTTTGAGACTGGTTAGCCTCGCCATTCATCAGGCTTTCTCTGTGTCTGCGCAGCTCGAGCAAGAACAAACCCAGGCATCTTTGATCTTCGTATCCCATTACTCTTGAGAGTGGTCCAAAACCCTCTCTGAACAAGCAATGGAAGCGGCCTCGTATCTCGTAGTAGACGGGGCAGCGGCATGTATAATGCAACTCTGTCTCAGGTTCCATGTCACACAAGGGGCATGTCCTGGCCTCTGTTGGTACTCCGCTGTATCTCCCAGTTTCAATCCGTAGCTGGTGAGACGATGTGCGTAACTGGCCAATAGCACACCGTATCCCATGAGACAGGTGGGTATCCATGTATCTGGGTCTTGTCACAAAACCATCTTCCGTAAGCTGGAGAAGGTGGTCTCTGTAGAAAGCCATCTTCGTGCCCAGTTCTTGTGCTGGTTGTATCCATGTCCTCCTGGTGTCTAGCTGGGTCAGGTCTTGGCGGATGAGCTTGGTGATCTCCGACTGTGTAAGAATGAGAGATGGTGCATCCAATGAGTACTGGAATGGTGGCAGCCTGTCTATGCTGAACCCATGCGCCTGAAACCATGATGTCATCTCCCCATACCAGGATGTTGTATCTCCTTCTATGGCTAACTGTCAAGAGGACTCAAGTGCTATGTGAGCATATCTGTCTCTGGGAAGTTCCCATGTGCGGTTTATGAAGGAGACTGATCTAGTGAGCGCCTCTACCACTAGTGGGGGGGCCGCTAGCTCTGCTCGGATAATGGCCCGTGGTACTGATGCCTTGGCTCTAATGAGCCGCGAGATCATAGAGACGAGAGGTTTCTCCATGTTCCCCCATCCGTCTGTGCGACCCGGTCTCCCGTGGTGATCCAATGAAGGTCCCCATATCTCAGCCCCATAGAGCAATGCTGAGGCCACCAAGGTGTCAAAGAGCCAGAGCTTCGTCCGGGGTTCCTGAAACTGAACGTGCGAGCACATCCTCTCCAATCTACCCAATGCTGCGTGGGCTCTAGTCAGTCTGGTCTCTGCTGCTCTTCTGAGTGAGAATGTGGGTCCAGTAAAAACCACTCCAAGGTAAGTGTAAGCGTCTGTGTACTCCACAGTCTCCTGGCCATATGTGAATGTAGGTGCTGATCTCCTGATCCACTATGGGGTGGTATTAAACACCATAACCTTGGTTTTACCAAGGTTGATAGACAAACCACTTTCGTGGGAAAACGTATGCAAAGAATCCAATTGGTGTTGCATTCCCTCTGGGGATTCGGAGATCAACACAATATCGTCCGCATATAACAGAAGTGGAATCCATGTCCCTGCCAACTGTGCACCTTTATCCTCGCCCCAGTCAATGTAGTCAGAAACCTCATCCACATACATACCGAAAAGAGTAGGAGAGAGCGGGCAGCCCTGCTTCACCCTAATAGTGGAGTGAACCGGTATTGAGAGTCCCTCCGGGGTGCGTACATGCCCTACTACTGATCTGTATAATGCCATGATCCCCCAAATGAGCTCTGTGGGTACTCCCATTTCCTGTAATTTGCGCATCAATCTAGCTATGGGTACTGTGTCAAAAGCTTTGTGGAAGTCCACAAAGCTACAGTAGATCCGTCTCCCATGAGATCTGCCTTCCTCGATGATGGCCCTGAGTGTCAAGATGTGGTCAAGAGTAGAGAAGCCTCTCCTGAACCCTGCCTGCCCAGTTGCACGCAGTCCTTCCCTCTCTGCCCATCTACTCAGCTGTTGCTCAAGAATGGATGCATACAATCTTGCCAGTGTGTGCCCAATCATAATAGTGCGATAATTCCCAGGCTCCATGGGGTCTCCTGATTTAAAGATAGGTACGATCGTAGATAGGCTCCAAGTGTCCGGTAGGCCCTCACACATGGCACGGTTAAACATAACTGCTAGAAGCTCTGCTAGTAAGTCTTTGGTATGCATGAAATGCTCAGTGACTAGGCCCTCATGATCATATGCTCTCCGAGTCTTCATCCTGTCAATAGCTTTCTTCACCATCTCAACGGTGAAAAAGACACGTGTGTGGGCATGGGTCGGGGGGGTTGGGGAGGGGCGGCTGTTCAGGTACTGTGTACAAAGATGATGCGTACTGACCCCAGGTCTCTGTGGAGGAAATAGCAGGGGGGGGGGGGGGGGGGGGGGACTGCTCATGAAAGAGCCCCCACGCCTCACGCGAGTCGTGACTCAAGAATAGCTGATATAGATCCTGCTCGAGTCGAGCCAAAAAAGCCCTCTTCTTCCGCCGCACCAGGCGTCGGAAGTCCATCTGTGACTGTCTGTGAGTGACGTCCCCCAACATCACCTCCCTCTAAAGTCTGGCTCTAGTCTGGTGGCAATCCTCATCGTACCAGCTGTTCTGAGGCATGCTCCCAGATCGGTGGCTCTGCTCAGGCTGGGTGTGTGGGTATGCTTCTACTGTTGCCTCACGAATGTCTGTGTCAGTATAGTAGTTAGCTCCTCCAGAGGTCGCCCCGGGTTCTCAGTGCATAGGCGTCTGTAGATTCCGTCCATGTATACAGAGTTTGTCTCCCTTGTGAATGTGTAGCGAGTAGGGGCTGCTACTCGTGGCCTGTGTGCTACACTGAACTGGAAGGAGATGGTCATTGACACCAGAGCATGATCCACTGCCACTCCGACCGGTCTGGGCCCAACTGTGAGATCTTGGATACTAGAGATGAGATTCGGTTGTGCCATAATATAGTCCACCGTGCTGGCTCCATGTCTGTGTGGGAAGCATGTAAAACCTCCCGCAGCAGGAAATCTCTGTAGGCCGTTCAAGATGGCCAATCCATGTGCAGTGCCCATGTCTATCAGGTGTCGCCCATACTCAGTATATTCCATATCGTGTGATAGTCTGGAAAGGCCCGTCTCTGCCACATCTATCTCTCTTAGCATCTCCTCTGAAGTATCATAAAACACTGCCTGGTGATGGGCAATCCTAGCATTGAAGTCCCCGAGGATGATAATGTCACCGTCCCTAGAGAACTCCTATATGTCATCATCCAAAATAGAGAAAGGGGACTGTCCTCTGGGTGGTGCATAAACTGATGTACTCGGGGGGAAGTAACAAATAGCTAGATAGAGGTATCTGCGTGTCTCTGCTTTCAGTCTCACCCACATGTACCTAGCCTGGTCGTCCCTGCGGGCTATATGTATCAGTGGTTGCAGATCCTCTCTAAATAACACTGCCACTCCTCCCGAGCCCCGCCCTCTGTGCTCTGAGCGTGTCTTCTGTCTGTAGGTTGTCTCCCACATGTATCCACTGATGTGAGGCATGGATTGCCCAGGGGCCTGGTGTGTCTCAGAGTAGAAGATGATGTCTCTTCCAGTAAAGCTGTCCTCAAAAGCACCCACATCACGACGCATAGATCCATTGTAGTTCTAGGCAGCTACTTTGAGTGTGGTCCCATAAGTCTCGCACCGTCATGTGGAGCGTCGCTCAAGTATTACCACTTTTCCGTCTCGGTAAAACGCGATCTTGCCTTTTCCCCTTGCCGCTCTAATCTCCGACATTACTTCCTGCATATGAGCGATGTGCGAGAGGGTGAGATCATCCCCGAGAAAGATGCCAGTCTCTTTAAGAGTTGGTCTTTTCTTCAAGAATGACTTCTTTGCTTCCATGGAGGGAAAACGGAGGATGAGTGCTCTTTCTTTTGAGGTTTCTCCACTGCCTCCATTTTTCTTTATGTTGCCCACTCTCCATGCCCTTGTGTGTGTCGGCTCATGAATCCCCATCAAGGCTGTGAGTTCTTTTGAGAGAGAGAGAGAGAGAGAGAGAGAGAGAGAGAGAGAGAGAGAGAGAGAGAGAGAGAGAGAGAGAGAGAGAGATGAAATGAAATGAATGTTATATTAACGTCTTCAAAAGGCCAGAATGACCTATGAGACCAAACTGATACAAAAGTGGTGAATTTGTTACAATGTCTGGGTACCTTAGTACTAAAGTACTAAGTGTGAAAGGTGTGAAAATAAATGTGAAAAACTAAATACAAAGTATTAAATAAACTTCTTAGGAGCATTCTGGGTGTCTGGCTAGAATGCTTCTAATCCTTTGTTGTAGTCTCCTCCGGTGAAGTGTGCTTCTGCATCTCGGTTGTGGTCGTCTCGATTTCCTAAGCTCAATCGCCCTGTCAATGAGGGTGCCTTTGGTATGAATGTGGGTACTCCTTTGTGCTGGCTGCTGGCCTCTTGCTTCTCCTTCCACTCTAGCTTCTCTCGATCCGAAGAAATCTGTGATCTGCCTCTGAGGCTGTAGTGCTCTTTGTCTTCTCATTAGATTATCCCTGTGCCGATGTAGTTCCAGTAGGTACAAGCCTAAGCATCTTTGATCTTGGTATTGCATGATTCTATCTAGAGGTCCAAAGCCTTCTTTAAATAGGCAATGGAAACGCCCACGTATCTCATAGTATACTGTGCAATGGCATATGTAGTGTAATTCTGTCTCCGGCTCCATTCCGCATAACTTGCAAATTCTGCTCTTAGGTGGGATTCCCCTAAATCTGCCAAATTCAATTTCCAGGTGGTGTGAGGATGTACGAATCTGACCAATAGCACATCTCAAACCATGAGACAGGTGGGTATCCATGTAGCTCGGGCGAATCACAAATCCATCTACAGATAACTGTAGGAGGTTTTCTTTGTAGTCGGCCATCTGCGTGCCCAATTCTTGTGTAGGGTCTACCCATGTCCTCTTAGTATCCAACTGTATAAGATCCCGACGGATGATTTTATTAATCTCCGTTCATGTAATTGCCAGTGATGGAGCCTCAGGAGAGTATTGGAAGGGGGGTAATCTTTCCATACTGAACCCGTGTCTCTGAAACGACGAGGACAGTTGCGCATACCAGCATGATGTATCCCCTTTCATTGCTAATTGTCGAGAGGATTCGAGGGCCAGTCTAGTATATCGGCAATTATTTGTATCCCACAAACCATGTATAAAGGATACTGATCTGGTAAGAGCTTCAATTTCTATCGGAGGGGCCGCTAGTTCCGCTCGGGTAATCGCGTGTGGTACGGAGGCCTTGGCTCTAATCATTCGGGAAACTCTCCATTGACTTCCAATTATCCTGATCCACACATGGTCCCCAAATCTGGACCCCATAAAGCATAGCCGAAGCCACCACAGTATCAAAGAGCCAAAGTTTTGTTCGTGGTTCCTGAAACTGCACTTGTGAACACATCCTCTCCAACCCTCCCAAGGCCGCAGAGGCTCTGGACAATCTAGCATCCACTGCTTTCTTAAGAGTAAACTTCCGTCCTGCAAATACCACACCAAGGTATGTGTATGCATCTGTGTACTCTCCTGTATCCTGGCCATATGCAAATGTAGGTGCCGATCTCTTAACCCACTGCGGTGTGGTTTTAAACACCATAACTTTGGTTTTACCCAAGTTTACCGACAGTCCATTGTCCTCCGCGAATTTATGTAATGCATCTAGCTGCCTCTGCATTCCATATGGTGATTCTGCTGTCAATACAATATCATCTGCATACAACAACAAAGGGATCCATGACCCTGCAAGTTGAGCACCTCTGTCACTCTCTCTATCAATGTAATCTGATACCTCATCTATGTACATACCAAATAAAGTAGGGGACAATGGGCATCCCTGCTTTACTCCAGCGGTGGAATGAATAATGTCGGAATCCCCTTCTGGAGTACGTACATAACCAGTTACTGACCCGATAAGGCCATGATCCCCCAAATAATCTCTTTGGGGACCCCTAACTCTTGCATCCTGCGCATCAATCTGGCCCTTGGTACTGTATCAAAAGCTTTCCGAAAATCCACAAAGCAACAATACATCCTTCTCCCACTTGCTCTTCCTTCCTCAATAATGGCTCTGAGCGTAAGAATATGATCTAAAGTGGAATAACCCCTCCTGAATCCAGCTTGTCCTGTTGACCTTATGCCCTCATTCTCTGCACATCTACTCAATTTTCGTTTAAGAATGGATGCGTACAGCCGGGTCAATGTGTGATCTACCATAATGGTAGGGTAGTTCCCGGGTATCATAGGATCCCTTGACTTGAAAATAGGTACGATAGTAGATAATTTCCAAGATTCAGGTAATCCTTCACACATGACCCGATTAAACAAACGAGTAGGGACTTCTGAAGGTAGATCCCTGGCATGGATCAGATGTTCTGCTACTAAACCATCATGATCATATGCTCTTCTTGTCTTCATCTTATCAATGGCTTTTTTCACCATTTCCGTAGTAAAGAAAGTACTAGTAGCAGGGCATGGCTCTAGCGGATCTGGTAATGGAGGCTGTCCAGATACCATATATAATGATGTTACATATTGACCCCAAATCTCAGGAGAAGTAATTGTCAGAGGCGGTGAGTGCTCGTTAAATAAACGCCAGGCCTCATGTGAGTCTTGAGTCAAGAAGAGCTGATATAAATCCTTCTCCAATTTGGCTAAAAATGCCCTTTTCTTGCGACGTACTATACGCCGAAGAGCAATCCGAGACTGCTTATATGTGATGATCCCAAGTGTAAGCTCTTTCTGGACCTAGGTTCTCGTCTCTCTGCATTCCTCGTCATACCAACTGTTTTGAGGCATGTTCCCAGATCCTCTCTTCTGATCAGGTTGAGTATGTGGGTATGCCTCTTGTGCTGCTCCATGTAGTATCTCTGTTAACTGAGAAGTAATCTCCTCTACAGTATATACTGGCTCGGTTGCCCACATCCTATTATAGATCTTTTCCACATAGACTGAATCAGTCTTTGGCGTGAAAGTATATCTTGTGTGTGTCTTCTTCCTTTGTACTTGAGAGGCATTGTATTGGAAGGAGATTGATAAGGTCAAGAGAGCATGATCCACTGCAATCCCAACCGGTCTGGGTCGCACTTTAAAGTCCTCGATACTAGAAATAAACCTTGGTGAAGTCATGACATAATCCACTGTACTGGCCCCATGCTTGTGCGGGAAGCATGTGAATCCCCCAGATAAAGGGAAATTCTTTGGACCATTAAGTATGGCCAAACCATGTGTAGTTGCCATCTCCATGAGATGTCTCCCATATTCAGTGTGTTCTTTATCCTGTGAGTTTCAAGTAAGCCCCCTTTGTGATAAATCCACTTCTCTGAGCATTTCCTCAGAAGTATCATAGAATACTGCATGAGAGTTGGCCGTTCTTGCATTAAAGTCTCCTAAGAGAACGATGTCACCATCTCTAGAGAACTCCCATATGTCATTATTCAATATGGAGAAAGGGGACTGTCTTTTAGGTGAGGAGTAGACTGATGTACTTGGAGGGAAGTAGCATAAAACCGGACCGTAGGGGGGGCGGTAGGCGTTGGCTTTCACCCGAAATTCTTTACTTTATACACACGCACATAGCACTTTGCAAAAAGAACCTGCGACGGGAATTAACACTTAAGCACACACACGGCTCGGAAGCTAGAATGCTCCGAGCAGACGCCGACAACCTGTAGGCTCCAAGATTGGCGCCCCTTTCGGTATTTCTTTATTCTTTGAAAGGGTAAATTAGAAAGTAGAGTCCTGGGAATCCTTTACCTGTATCACACTAGATACTACCTGATTTGGCCAAATTTCGGCAGCATAACAGCCCCAAAACTTGCGCAAAATCAATTCCCCTGTTGGAACTCACTTCCACTGGCATAAACCCTCTGATTCCTGCCCAAAAACAGTAAATTCAGCTCGCTGTATTTACTGGTTTTTGCCCTGTTTTCAGCCCCGAACAGTCCCCTAACTGTCCTCTGCCAGAGGGGCACTATTCCCAATGGTTTTGGCGTCCATATGGCTGAAAAACAGTCAATTTACAGCGCATACACAGCGCTGAAAACGCACCTATAAGGTGAGGTTATGACCCTCACAAGTGCCTGCTTTGGAGTAGCAGCTAGCTACCCTTGTTCCTGCTCAAGGAGGCTCTGCCTTAGCACAAAAGCATGAACCCACACAGTTGTACATCAGTCAAATGAAGAGCCCTCTTGTGGGGCATCACATAACTGCACGTAGGGGAGAGAGGACAGTGTGTAGCGTGCAGGGTATCACTCCTAGCACCACACTGTACATGGGAGGGAAAGAAAGCACTCCATAGCTCTTAACCTGTGATGACAGGTTCTCAATGAAGCATCCCCCAAGCATAAATCGAGCGCCCCCTCTTCTGCCTTAACCTGTAATGCATCTGTGAACAAATAGATGCAAAAAGGGGAAGATTTCCATGGCTGCCAAAACCTACGTATCGCTGAAAAGGCAACAAAACAGCCCTGTAAACATGCATCTGATGCCTTCCAATGTTGAAAATGAGCTCCGTAGTCTTAGGTAAAGTCGGGAAGCTCAAAAATGGAGAGAAATGGCTGAATCACAATTATCAGCCTCCAAAACTGCTCAAGAAAGTCAATTACGGATTCTCTTCTCCTAAACTTGGTAGATTGACCGAGAAGTGCCACTTGGCACTCATACATGCAATTTCCCCGCATTGGGCTTCCTGCTTAAAAATCTCTCAACTGGTGCATTAGTTGACTTTACAGCAGGGTAATAAAATGTTCCCCTTGTCATTCCGAAGGTAATGAAGGTAATGACGCGAACACATTTCATGGCCCAAAATAGCAGTTCCCTAATTTTTAGGAGATGCTTCCGTTGGGCTCCCACTGGTCATCTGACCATCTATCCTCATTGGGACCGCATCCAAAAGTGCAATGTGGCCCAACTATCGGATACTTTCTGTTGGTGATCCCACCTTGACTTTATGCCTTTATTGAGTTCACTTCCTAGTATCCACCAACTTGCTAAGTGCGACGGGGGGACCTACATGATCTTGAACTGAGCCTAGACATCCTTTTACTTTACGAGTTCCAATGCCCAACTTTTTGTCTGCAGGTGAAACTACCGTTCACATTGGCCATACAATATCCGACCATTTGCAACTTCAAAAAGAGGGTCTCAAAAATTAAACAAGTCATTGGAAAGAAACCAACAACTAAGGTTAGCAGTTGCCACGTCCTCGTGACATAGCATATAACAATATATAGAAATCTACCTGTCTCGGCTCTCATTCTGACCCACATATACCTTGCTTGCTCATCTTTCCTGATAATCTGTAGTAGTGGTTTCAGCTCCTCTGTAAATAAGAATGCTACTCCTCCTAAACCCCGGTTACCCCGTAGAGATCTCTTGTTTGGTCGACCAGCTGTTTCCCATAAATAACCCTTCACATGTGGCATAAGCTGTCCCGGTATCTTGTGTGTCTCTAGGTAGAAAACTATGTCTCGGTCCCTAAAGCTGTCTTCAAAGGAACCTACATCTAGCCTATATGATCCATTACAATTCCACACCGCTATCCGGAGCGTCGCCCCATAGGTCTCGCACCGTCATGATGAGCGCTTTTCCAGAACCACTACTTTCCCTCCTCTATAAAAGGCGATTTTCCCCTTTTCTCTTGCTGCCCTGATCTCTGGCATCAACTCTTGCATGTGTGCCACTTGTGCCAATGTAAGGTCATCTCCCAAGAAAATACCGGTTTTCTTAAGAGTTGGCCTCTTCTTTAGAAATTCTTTCCTTATTTCTATATTCGGGAAGCGAAGAATAAGTGCCCTATCCTTTACGTTTCCCTTCTCATCGATTCCTTTCTTGCCCACTCTCCATGCACTTGTGTGAGTAGGCTCTGTGATGCCCATGTGTTGTAGCAGTTCCTTCACTTCTTCATCTATATTCTCTTTGTCTTTGACTCTTGTGACCCGCACATGCAGAGCTCGATTCTTCCTTTTC
Source organism: Adiantum capillus-veneris (assembly GCF_014529385.1). Classification (NCBI taxonomy): domain Eukaryota; kingdom Viridiplantae; phylum Streptophyta; class Polypodiopsida; order Polypodiales; family Pteridaceae; genus Adiantum; species Adiantum capillus-veneris. The sequence goes on from NC_140947.1 coordinate 31,053,682, forward strand.
TACTCTTCCTCAATGTTCATATTAATAATGGTGGAGGTAGGTGTGGTCTCGGGCATCTGGGCCTTCCCTTTCTTCGCATCCTCAATCCATTTCTCTGCTTCATCAACCTTTTCTTGTGTCTTAAAAAGACGTTCCGCCCATGAAGATGCGGTTTTCGATTTCTGTTCATCTCCTTCCTGTAGAGCTTTCATATGATCCTTCATGTCCTCGAGCTCCTTCAGCACCGAAGGTTGGTCGTCTCCCTTCTCCTTAGTTGCAGATTTGCAAGCCGCAAGTTCTCCTTTTAGCTCCTCGATTATTGCATCTTTTTCCCCCATGTGCTTTTCCATATTTGTTCTCCATGCTTAAAAACTTGCTACTGCCTCATCGAGTTTCTTTTGCATAACGCATTCTGTTACATTTACTTCGGGCTTGATTAGGTTTCGTAATTCCGTTTTCAAGATCTGAATTTCCTCATTCTGTATCCCCCGGATCTCTCTCCTTAGTTCTCTCATCATGTCTCCATACACGGAGTTCCTGTAGCTCTCAGCGATCGCGTGCATTTCCTTCATGATGTCATCCCTCATATAGTATAGCTCTGATTTGAGCATCACGTGGACCTTCTCCATCATTAGCTCATCATGTGTCCTAGAGGTTTTCTCAACTCGTAAGGATCCTGGTGATAGTACAGTATCTCCGTTTCTCCGTTTAAATGTAGCTGTTGTTTTTTTTGGGGTGGTGTAGCTATCTACACCTGGCCCTTCCCCTTTGGTAGGCAGATCCATCGAACCAGAGCCACAAATGTGGGGTAGGGTACTAGGGTGCTAGGGTGAGGGACTGAGAATAGGGCAAAACTTAAAAGTTTAACTTAAAACTTAAAAGTCTTTAAACTCTAACGTAGGAGGTATGAGGACTTTCTACGCGTAGATAAATGCAAAAAAGGACGGGTGCCGGGGCGCGCGTAGGACAGGACTTTCTATGCGTAGAAAGTCTTTCTACACGTAGAGATCTGCGTGCGAAACCTAGTCTCTGCGCCCTTGCTGCGAGCTACCAGCCTACGCAACCTGCTGCCAGTGTGCGTCGCCCATCTACGTGACCTGTTGCCTACACGCAAGAGAGAGAAGTTACCCAACTACGCGCTGCTTGGCACTTCCGCACTGCGCGCCCTCTGTGCCAGTGGACCTTCCCTGCTCAGCAGCCCTCCAGAGAGCCCTTCACCCTCGCGCTCAGAGAGAGTCCTGCTCGCGTAGTGAAATGAAATGAAATGAAATGCTGGATCAACAGAAGATCTCTGGAAGGAGTGTCGTAGGAAAAAGGAATCAATCTTCCGGTACCACTCTCTAGGCGATTGCCTTAGGCCATAGAGAGCCTTAAGCAACCTATAGACCATATCTAGAAACTCTGGATCCTCGAATCCTGGAGGTTGCTCCACGTAAACCTCCTCCTCTAGATCACCATGGAGGAATGCCGAAACCATATCCATCTGAAAAACCGGCCACCCGTGAAGGGCAGCAAGAGCAAAAACATTCCGAATAGTCGCCATCCGTGCGGCCGGTGCGAAGGTCTCCTCGTAGTCTACATCGGGTTTCTGGGAAAAGCCTTTGGCAACAAGTCTCTCCTTGTGCTTGTCCAGAGAACCATCAGCTTTATACTTGGTTTTGTAGACCCACTTGACCTTATTCACTTTCCACTTGGGAGGCTGCAGAACGAACACCCTTGTGTTGTTCTTCTTGATGGAATCAATCTCTTTCTGCATGGCCAACTTCCATTGAGGTAGTGAAAGTGCCTCTTCAACTGTAAGAGGAACTCTATCATGGAGTACTGAAGACATCAATGCATAGTTCACCTGTAGTAATGGGTCATCTACCTCGGCAAGTCAAAGTCGATGAGAGCATCGTGAGGTACCAGAATCTCACCAATCAGGTGGAAAATCTGAGATTGCTGAATTTCGCAAGGTCTCCAATAACCACTTCGGTAGCTTGTCGGGCTTGCTCCCCTCGGGGGGAGCCACTGGAAAATCCGTCTCTACATCGGCACTGTGATGAGATCCACTGTCAACTGTATCTTCGGGAATGGGTACATCCTCCTCTGTGGTAGGGGTAGGAGAAGAGGGCTCATCATAGGGCAAGTCAAAATCTAGGGCTCCAAGAATCGGAAGATCGGGAGTCATCGTGGAAGGCTTGGGAGCGGGAACCCCCTCTGAAGGTAAGGTCTCATTGAAGACTACATCACGGCTGAGAACAATCTCCTTCTTCTTTGGATCATAAAGTCTATATCCCGCTGAAAGAGAGTTGTAGCCGACAAAGATCATGCTGTGGGTCTTGGGGTCAAACTTCCCCCTTTGCTCCTTGCTACGTGGACATAGGCATCGCTCCCAAAAATTCTGAAATGGGAGACGTCGGGCTTCTTACCAAAATAGGCTTCAAATGGTGTCATCTTTGGAACCGAAGAGGTTGGAGATCTGTTGAGGGTGTGGACAGCCGTCGCAATTGCCTCAGCTCACAAGGACTTAGGCAGATCTCGATGCTCAAGCATGGTCCTAGCCATCCAAATTTGTCGCTCGAGCTAGCTAATTACAAAGAGAACCTGGATTTCCATATCATACACCTGGATAGAGCAGATATTATTTTAGGAATTCCATGGTTTTATGTTAAACAAGACTCATTGTATATAGACTATGTACATCACTCTCTTGTTTTTGTAAACAAGACATGCCTCATGTATTTGTGTCGCTTTGTAATCACATTTCTGTAAAGAATAGTTTTGCAATACCAATTGTTACTGCTTTGGAAATGTATAAAGATACAAAGTCTTTTGATGTCGAATTCTATCAATGTGTACCATTTGCTTGGTTTGATTCATTGGTGCTTGATACTTCTGTCATTGAATTTCGTAAAAATGTTTCAAGTTCTTCTATTGAACTCGGGGATTCCGACAAATCCAGCCTAATCCGAGAAATCATGACTGATTTCAAAGATGTTTTACGTGATGATCTACCTCCTGGCTTGCCGCCTTCGAGAGGAGTACATCATGGCATTGAGTTGGTGGCTGGTAGTCAGCCCTTCTCAAAGCAAACCTATCAGTTTAGTAAAACCGAGGAGGACGAGATTCAATGGCCGCTAAAAAATTATCTCGAAAGGAGCTGTGTTCGACCAAGTAAATCCCCATGGAGAGCGCCAACGTTACTTTTTGGAAAGAAGGATAACACTATGTGCTTCTGTGTGGATTACAAGGGGTTGAATAAGCTCACTGTCAAGAATAAGTATCCACTCCCACGCATGGACAATCTAATAGATCGGCTCCATGGAGCGTTGTATTTTACGAAGATAGACTTGCGATCAGGCTATGACCAGATACGGATGAAAGTGGAAGATTCTCCCTAAAACGGGTTTATGGTCACTATGAGTTTTTGGTCTTGCCTTTTGGTTTGACCAATGCTCCAGCTACATTTTAGCAAATGATGAATGGTCTACTGAGACCATTTCTAGGCAATTTCGTTGTTGTACTTTTCGATGACATCTTGATCTACAGCCGAAGTTTGTTTGAGCATTTAGCGCATGTACGTGCTGTTCTCGAAGTATTGAGAATTGAGAAGCTTTATGCTAAGGCTTCTAAGTGGGAATTTTTCACGAAGGAGCTTCTGTATTTGGGTCACATCATTACTCGCGATGTAATTCGCGTCGACCCTGAAAAGTTAGATAAAGTGCGAAATTGGCCCATTCTGGAGAATGTGCGCTAAGTAACGTCCTTTTTAGGCTTTACTGGATTTTTTCGCAAGTTTATCAAGGATTACTCTAAAGTTGTTGCCCTGCTCATGTAACTTCTAAAAGGAGGGGTGAAAGGACCGAAGACTTCAGGTCCTCACCATAAAGTTAATCCCCTTGTTCTTTAGAATGAGCGTCTCAACGAGAGCTTTCGGACACTAAAGCACTTGGTGACTACTGCGCCAATATTGCACATTGTGGGTCCTACCAAACTGTTTTTGGTTGAAACGGATGCTAGCGATTATGCCATTTGGTGCGGCGTTATACCAGGATGGACGTCGTGTTGCGTTTGAAAGTAAAAAACTTTCGGACGTTGAGATGCGTTATCCAACGTATGAGAAGGAGCTTTACGTTGTAGGCCATGCCTTGAGGAAATGGCGACACTACTTGTATCGCTCTACGTTTGTTGCATGGACATATCATCACTCTTTGTGCTATGTCTGTGATCAGGGTGATCTCAAAGGCCGGAAGGCTAGATGGGTGAACTTATGCAAGAGTTCGACTTTGAGATCTGTTATAGAAAAGGATCCAACAATCGAGTTGCCGATGCACTCAGCACAATTCCTGAGATTAATGCCTTGTCTATGGATGAAATTCCGATGGATTTCTCTCTCTCTCTCTCTCTCTCTCTCTCTCTCTCTCTCTCTCTCTCTCTCTCTCTCCGAGGGCTATGTCATTCCGATAGCTATTTTGGCAAGATATGGAACAAGGTCAAAGCGGGGCATGACTCGTGTATATGCTTGGGTGGTCCGGCGACCCAAGTGAGTCATGCTGGAGAGACGGGACAACGACAATATTCTATTAGAGGTGGACTACTATTCAAAAATGGAAAAGTCTGCGTGCCGGAAATCGATGAGGTTCAACAAAGGATTTTGTTTGATTACCACGATGTTCCTAGCGCTGGGGGACACCCACGCATCCAGAGAACTTTAGCTTTGGTCAAGCGATATTTCTATTGGCCAAGGATGCGCTCTTATATAGAGAGCTATGTGAAGACATGCGCTCAATGTTAGATCAATAAGGCAGAGCGCCTTAAGAAAGCTGGCCTGCTACATCCATTGGAAATTTCAGATGCCAAGTGAAACCGGCTTGTACTTTCAAAAAAAGGCGGTAGACTTTAGACTTAAACCTTATTTGCTTTCACCCATTTAATTTGTCGCCCACTTTACCTGTACTTTCAAGACACAACAAAGGGGAGAGGGATACAGGCTGCTAGATTGCACCTCTATGAGTAGACCGACACCAGATTGGCCCCTAACTTAGGTGCCCCTTTCTATATTTCTTTATTGTTTAAAAGAGGGAATAAACTCTGTGGTTCCCTACAAGCTGCCCCGCACAAGCTTGGCTCAATTTGAACTGTTCCGGCCCGATTTCGGCAACATAACTGTACTAGGACCCTTCACAGTCAGTATTCCCACGCATTGAATGACTTTCCCGACGCATACGGGCACTTTGCAAAACCTGGCGAGAATCTGCAGCACGCTGAATTCTCTGTTTTCAGCCCCGAAAATGCGCCAGATCACTTCAACAGCGGCCCCCTCGCGTCCCCGAACCTCCTGGGGGTATTAGGGACCGTTTCGGGCTGTAATTCACTGTTTCAGGCTCCGTTTTGCGTGCCGGTCGCATCCGTAGCAAGTCCTCGAGCTCCCGCACCTGTAGGGCTACTTGCCCTTTGAATTGAACGAGATTTCGCACGTGAAACCTCTCCGAATCACCTGTACCTGCGGGGGATTAGCCGCTAGCTAATCCAGTACCTGTGCAAGAGGCTCTTGCCTCGGCAATCGTGCATGAACCCACACAACTGTACATTGGTCAAATGAAAAGCCCAGTAGTGGGGCATAACATACTGCCATAGGGGGGAGAGAGGGTAGTGCGTAGCGTGCATGCAGGGCATCACTCCTGGCACCGCACTGTACATAAGAGGTAAGCAAGCACTCCATTGAAGCTCTCAACCTGTGATAGCCTGAAAATGAGCCCCTCTCCTCTCTAAAATCAGCGCCCCCTCTTCATGCATGAGGAAAGTGCACAAAAATGTGCCACTTGGCACATTTACAGCCTATTTCCCGTTTCGGGGTTGCCGCCTAAAAATCTCCCAACCGGTTGCCCAGTTGACTTCACGGCAGAGTACTAAAATGTTTCCCTTGTCATTCCGGAGGTAATGACGCAAACACATTTTCAGGTCCCAAAATAGCAGTTCCCTAAATTTTAGGAGATGCTGCCATTGTATCTCTCTAGGTCATCTGACCCCCTTTGTACACTGCAGCGACACCGAGAATTGGAATGTAGCCTCTGTAGCAAAGGATTCCACTTTGGCTAGTCAATGACCCCACTTTGGCTAACCATAGTCCTTGTCCAACCTTAGTGCTCTCTTGCCCTCAGGCTTGGACTCCTCTGATCAGTTCCACACTAGCTATGCAATGCAAGGCAGTTAGATTTCCCGAGGGGTGTTTCCAAAAAGTGAAAGTAAATAAATAATAAGAAAGAAATCAACAAAAAGGATAGATAGTAGTCACACGCTGGTGACATACCCCCCTCTTGAAATCTCAAACGTCCTCGTTTTCATCTATGTCGTACCTGCTCACAGTCAACACTGATGTATTCAACACCTGTCGACACATGTACGACACATACATGCTCATTTTTTTTTTTCGGAGAAAAAGATCCTTCTATTAGTTAATGAAAACTGCCCATAGGGCTACATCCACCTCTGCAAGAGAGGGCTACAAGAAGCATGATGGGGAGACTCCCCCAATGGAAAAACAACATATATACAATGAGGCTAAATCAAGAGATGGGAGGAGGGAAGAGCCACACAGGTGGACAGTAGTGCCATCTGAGCACCCCCTGGACTATGGTGTAGAAAGGCCGAGGGCGCCAGAGTTGAAGGAAAGCCTCGCGGCGCTCCCGCATGCGGTCGGAGCTACCCTGTAGTCCCTCAAGCTGTCCTCTGAGAGTATGGATCAGCTCTAGCCAAAAGTCACGAACAGTCTCTGCTGGTGGCACAGGGCGAGCCTCAAAGATGCGGAAACAGCGGGCCCGCCGGATGAACCAAAGCGTCAGGCCACTGATGAGCTCCCAACACTCCTCTCTCTCACTGCACCACTCCTGTGGAGTAAGCTCTGTAGCAAGCTGGAGTGTAGGTCGCCCCCCCTGCATCACTATCATCCTGTTGGTGGAAGATAGCTCAAACTGAAGTGCCGGGCCCGTGAGTGTGGACCAGGCCGCTGCCCCCCAAGTGTACTGTCGAGCCGTGGAGAGAGCAGGCATCAGCCGAAGAACTCTTAGCCACACCTGCTGGGCCGAGGGATAGTCCCAAAGACAATGACGCTGACTCTCCACCAACTGGTCACAGGCTGCACATGCGGCCGAGAGACCACAATGCACAAGCCAACTCCCTACTGCTGTGGCTCTGTGTGCAACCAACCACTGAAACAAAGTGACGCACCTCGGCTGTCTGGAGTCCGACAGCCTCTGCCAAAAGGCTGCCAAGAACTCGACTGTGAGGCCCTCCTCCTGCCAATGACGTGTTGCAGCGGGGCGGGCCTCTCTCTGTGTTGCAAGTATATGACGTCCAAGACGAAGTGTATTGAAAGAAGGGGACTCGTGGGCGGTCTGCAGAAGAGAAGGGGTCCCTCCATAGCCACTCACCAGGATCCCACTGTACTTGTGCCAGTGGACAACACTCCCAAGCCCATAGCCTCCAGTGTCCAGTCTCAAGAGCTACTGGGTCAGGGTCTATGACGCAAGTCCTCCCACATATGCCCACAACTCGGATCCTCTGGAAACAACACTCTGCTACCTGCGGGGCCTCTACTGCAACTCGCTGTAATCGTCCCCCACCCTGAAGCTCGAAGAACAGGGCTGGGACAGTCTCTGAGCAGGCCCTGACTGAAATGAGAACCTCCAGTCGTGTGAAGGCTCCCATCCACCGGGGTGCCACTGGCTCGAGAGGCGTGAGCCAGTCAGCTGGAACTGACTCTGAGATGTCCTGACACATGCTTTGCACCCCTCTCATGCCCTGTAGCTGGAAACCCTGCACCTCCTCTGACAAACCTGTGAACTCTAGCCAGTCACCTAGAGAGCGCGCTGGACCTGTTGCCATGGGACCCCAAGAAACATGAGGCCGATTCCCAACCAAGTGGCCTCTCTGAGTGCTAACCATGGGGTTCCAGACGAGGGGCTGACGTAGGCGCTCCTCCGTGCACGTCGACTGTCTCTGCTCTAGGCCACGCCGTAAGAGCTCCCAAGATCGAAGCAAACTCACAGCGAAGCGGTCCTCCAGTCTCCTGCTCAAACCAACTCGACGCTACTCTGTAAAGATCCATCTGGTCGAAGGTTGCCAAGGGCCTCCTGACTGAGGCACCCTGGCACGAAGCCTCTGCAGCAAGAACTCCTTCCAGGGCTCCTCGCCTGGAAGAAGTCCTCTGACGACGAACTTCCCAAGAAGGGCTCTGCTCTGCTGTGCTGGATCAATGATCCCAAGCCCTCCCTGAGAACAAGGAAGTGTGATGACCGACCAAGCCACCTTGGCTCGGGCAATCTGAGTGTCACGACCTGACCAAAGGAAGTTCCTGATCAGCTTCTCTACCTGGCTGATACAAGAACTCGAGAAGATCCAGTAAGAAGTGATGTACCACATAGTCGCCAACAACACCTGGTTGGCAACTACTACTCTACTAGCCAGCGAAAGTCGTGCTGAGCTCCAATGTAACAGCTTTCTCCTGATGGACAGGAGAAGAGGAGCAATCTGCTGCTCGGGGGACAAGTCCAAACCAACCTGACAACCCAAGTACCGAACTGCAGTCCCTGGGGGAATCCACCTGAAACCCTCTCCTGGCATCCAATCTGGCACAGGAGCATTGCCAACCGAGAAAGCCACTGTCTTTCTCCAGTTGATCAGTGCGCCCGATGCACAACAGAAGGTCTCCAAAGCCTGCTCACATCTGTGTAGATTGGCCTCCTGGTCCTTAAGTACAAGGTTGAGTCGTCGGCAAACTCAGCGTCCAAAAGCTCATCTCCTCGAATAGGGAGTGCTAAGCCCCTCAGACCAACCTGCTGTGACACCAAAAATCTACTCATCGCCTCTGCATAGAACAGAAAGAGAAAGGGGGCAAGAGGACAACCCTGTTTGACCGATCGTGTGAGCATGAAGCGCTCACCTCTACCTCTTGCCAAAAGCACCTGACTGTGAGCCTGTCTATACAAAGCTGACACCCCTCTGATCCAAGCATCTGAGAAGCCCATCTTGCGTAGAGTGCCCTCTAGAAATTCCCAGTCAACTCTGTCGTATGCCTTCTCAAAATCGAGAAGAAGAATCACAAGGTCCTCCCCATGGAGCCGTGCCAGGGCAGAAGCCTCCCAGAAAGTGAAGATGTTGTCAAGGATACTGCGTTCCTTGACAAAACCTGTCTGAGTCCCATGTATAAGGCTCTCCAAAAGTGGCTGAATCCTCAAACTCAGAGCCTTGGCAAGAATTTTGTAGGCTAAGTTGAGGATGGTGATGGGGTGCCACTGTCGAATCTCATCCAAGGAGCCACCCTCCTTTGGAATGAGGTAAATCAGGCCCTCACTCATGCTATCCGGCATCACTCCTATGTGCAGAATGTACTGAAAGGCACTACAAAGATCTGGGCCAAGCAGGTCCTAGTACTCCAACAAGAAGCTGGGAGTCAGCCCATCCTCATCTGGACAGCTACCACGAGGGAGGGCCCTAAGAGCTATGTGCAGCTCCTCAAGCTGAAGAGGCATCTCTAGCCTCTTTGCGCATCTCCTCGGTCACAAGACAAGGCATTTGTGCCCAAACCTGCTCCTTGCATGCATCCTGCCGCTCTAACTGGGCCTCACCCGACAGTAACTCACGGTAAAAGTGAGTAGCAACTGCACGCATATCCTCGGGCTCACAAACAACTGACCCATCGGGTCTCCTCAATTGATTGACCTTGGCATGCGAGTGCCGAGGTCCCACTGTCTCAAAAAAAGCACCTATCACTCTGTCACCCACCTGAGTCCACTGAGATGCCTGTCGTTGAAAGGCAAACTCATGACGCCTCTCCTCTGTGTAAGCAAGCTCCTGTTGAGCCTGCTGTAACTGCTCCTCCAACCATGGACTATCTGGATGCTTCTCCTACATCCTCTGTAGTGAAGCAATGCCTCGTCTGAGACGCTCCTCCTCCTCTCTCGCTGCAGCCCGTCGAGCCAGAGACTCTTGGAGAAAAAAGTGGCGAAGCTGAGCTAGGCCTAAGGCCACTCTGTCTGCAGGACGAGCATGGCTGTCCATGCCCTCTGTCCAGAGAGCCTCTACCCTCTCTTTGAGTGCTGAGTCCAACAAGACCCGCTCTGGGATGCGAAGCATCGTGCTCCCACTCCTCTGCCTGTCTGCCACTGTGAGGATCACTGGTGCATGGTCCGAGAAGAATGTCCCTGCCAGGATGCCCACTGATCCCCCCAAGTCACTGAAGTGGTCACTAGTGTAGAAGCAATCTATCCGCGATAGATTCACTCCTCCCACTCTGCGGTCCAATCTAGAAGGCAAGACTCTCTGGAGGCCTCACAAAGCCAGAGTGCTGCCATGTATCCGAGACCCTCAAAGTCATACACAACCTCTCCCAAGCTGCTAACTCGACTCCATGCACAGTAGCATGGCTGCCTCCAATCCTGTCAGAAGGGTCCTCCAACATGTTGAAGTCCCCTCCTACACACCAATGGTCAGCCTGTGGCAAAGACTCAACAATCTGTGACCAAAACTCTGCATGAGCACTCGTCACATTGGGCGCATAGATGTTCAGGAAGCCCACAAGGCCACCCTGAACCTGCATAGTAATCCACTGAGCCCTGCCTGGCACAATAATCCCTCTGCCCACAATGGCCTGCTGCAATGAGTCCGCAATAGTCATACATACCCCACCCTGGATGCCTCCAGGTCCAAAAGCAGCTGACCAAAAGGTATCATATCGTCCACGCAAAATCTGACCACATCGCCGAATGCGGCTCTCAGACAGATGGTGTTCCTGAAGCATAAGGAGATCAATCTCTCCTCCCACAAGGCAACGTTGAAGCTCCTGACGCAATCGGCCTCGTTGTCGTTGAAACTGGGGCCCACCTAGTCCCTGCACGTTCCACGAGACGATCCTCATGGGGAGTGAGAGAGAACAGATGCTGCCGCAGCAGCAAGACGGGCTATCTTCGAGGCTGGCTTGGATGGGGAGTAATCCGCATCCGAGCGTCCTCTAGATAGGCAAGACTGCAGTGAGTGCCTAGCCCAAGCCCAAGCAGAGTGAGCCGTGCGTAAAGCAACCTCCTCTGTCCAGGAGTCCTCATGAATGTGTACATAGCAAGGCAAACATTGCGTATCAGCAAAAAAGTACACCACAATGTGCCTACATCCTACTGAGTCTAGGGGTGTCACCGCAAACTTGGCCAGTGGCCACAAAGTCTGCAGCAAATCTGTAACTCCAAGTTCTCCCATGTGGTGAGAGAACTCGAGAACCTGTGTATGCAACCATCCCACCACTGAGTCGAGGGACCACTCTGTCTCGGCCCTACCACAGAGGGGGAAGGAGAAACCAATTGCTGAGTCCAAGGCCTCTGTCCCCCTAGCGGCGAGGAACAAAGCATGGACCCTGAAGCAGGCTGCCTCGTGGTCTGCTGCGGAATCGCCCAGAAAGCGAGTGAACCCGTAGTCGAAGAAATCCCAGCGGCGTCGGAGGTCAATGCTCGTCAGACCACGAGGGATAGCTGCAAGGGAAGATGTCTGAATCTCCAGAGGGGGCTGCAAGAAGGGCTGACCCTCTCTCGCTAGGCGACTCGTGGCAAAGGCGCTGTCAAGAGATCTCCTAGCTGCCGGCGAGGGACCAGTCTCCTAAGTCGACTGTGGAACTGGAGCAGGAGGGGGGGGGGAGAAGGAGCTAGGGGGGGGCAGAGGGGAAGAGGAGTGGGGTGGGGCGACAGAGGTAGAGGGGCGAGGAGGGGAGTGGACCGGAGCAGAGGGCAGGGGGGAGGATGAGGAGGAGGAGGAGGGGAACTCTGAAGGGGGGCGGCTGGCGAGGGTGAAGCGGAGGTGGAGGCTGGCGTAGAGGGCTCCTCCTGCTCAAGAGGACCAAAGCGGTTCCCCGTGGGAACCCACTGCTGCTGAGTAGGCACCTGAGGGCCACTCTGAGTGCCAGGCTGTCGCTGTGGCCCCTGGCATCGACGGCCACGGGCCTGCTGCCACCCCTCCTCCGCTGGAGCCCCAGGCTCGGAGGGTGGCTTTGAATCGATGCGCTGTGCCGCTGGTTGTGCTGCGGCCGAGCCTTGGCAGGTTGGGGCTAAGGCTGAGGTGCAGGTCGTGGCCTCCTCGGTGGACAGGCCTTCGCTAGGTGGCCCATCTGTCTGCAAATGAAGCATTGGTTCAGGAGGCCCGAGTACTCCAAACTCTGTCTAAACCAACCCCCACTCACCCGAGGCAGAAGCATGACCTTTGGGAGCGTGTGGGTATCTCTGACCAAAACTCGAACTGAGGGGATGCCAGCCGCCTTGGCAGCTACTGATGCTGCCGTACGAGGTGTCTCGAGGACAGTCCCGATGGCGGAGCCAATCCTGGAAAGAAGTGGTAGGTACTCCCTTCGTAAACCCGGAAAGCAGACTGAGTGGGGATGCCTGTCTCCTCTACTAGCACATCCGAAGTCGGGTCAAAACCATGTCGCCACTGTCGAAAGTGGGCGCGTGATGCTCGGATGGCAGTGGACTCATAGCTATGACCTTGGAAGCCATCTCGGAGGTCTCGAACTCGATCTGGTAGTACCCGCGTCCGAGAATCTGGACATCCAAGATCTTGCCCACCTCTGCGAGAAGGCGGGCCTGGAGAAGGTCTCGCAGCTCTCCTTTGCTAGGACGGGTGTCGAGAATTTTGCAGATGACCGAAGTCGCCTGCAAACGGTCAACCTCAGCGGCTAGGCTCGCTTGCTCTGTCGGCGATAGAACAGTGGGCTCAGCGGGGTCCGGCGAGGGGGCTTCTGGCGAGTCCCTCTGTGGCGAAGCTGGAGCCTCCATCTGTGTCTACTGTTGTGTCGTAAGAAGAGGTCGACGGGTGGACGTTGCAATCAGGCGCAGGAGACACTGCCCCAAAAACGAAGCAATGCCGAGGAGGCCGAATTGCAGCGGATGATGAGGAGAAACCGAGGCCGGGGGGGGGGGGGGGAAGGCTGGCGGCAGCAGGAGGAGGGGGTGACCGGGGGAGGGGGCGGCGGCGGAGGGCATGCAACGGGCGGGCTGGAGGCAGTGCAGACAGGCAGGGGGCGGCGCAAGATGACAGGCAGCGGGGCAGTGGGGGAGGGGGGAGAGGCAGCGGGTTGAGGAAGGGGGGGGGGGCTGGGGCTAGGCGTGCGCAGGTGGGCAGCAATAGCGACATACATGCTCATTGTCAACCCCGGTGTATTCAACACCTCATCAACACATGTATTGCTTGCGTGTGAACCCTGTCCCAATGACATAGTGGTAGCTTCGCACTCTGCCATTGCTTTGAGTCACGAACTTTCCAATGACAAAATGGTAGCTACACATTTTGCCACTGTCTTATAGTACACGTTGGGCCCAGTAACACTTTCGAGCATACCCAAACCGACAGTTTAAGAATGCAGTTACACATGTACCCTTTAATAGAAGCAATTAATGTATCCTTGACAAAATGACAAGAAATACTCACTTCTATAGCACTAACCAAACTTTTGGACTTTCCATCAGAGCAATTGCCAAACTGACAATCTATACAGCTCTAACAATTATGTAACATGTACTTGATTTGAGCTCACTTTAAATACCATGTACATCATTTCTTTCAGAAGCCATTGTCACATTGACAATTCATGTAGCTTTGAAAGTCAAGGGGTCAACGTAGCTTGCAAATCGAAGGCTTCAAGGTAAAGTGATAACACAATTGGTGACTCTGCAAGTTCACCTTCTTCCATCCACTTAGCATCCATTGGTGGATAGTTTCTGAACTTCACCAAGTAATGCCTAGCAACCTTGCCTTTCACTTTTCTTTCTTTATGTGCCAAAATTTGTTCCGGGACCAAGATCTCGTCAAGTTCCTCGACTTCCGGCTGATCTTCAGCTGGCATATCTTTTGGCACATCACCCACATAGGGTCTGAGAAGACTCACATGGAACGCATTGTGAATCTTCCAACTGTCAGGCAATTTCAGCCTATATGCAACATCACTGATTATGTCGCACACTTGAAAAGGCCCATAGTAACGCATGCTGAGCTTTGGAAACAGTCTTTCCTTGCCCTTCATCTTCTTTAACCTTGCCTTTTCAAAGCACAGAAGCACTCAATCACCAAGTGAAAATACCACTTTGCGACGGTGACGATCAGCTGCTTTCTTTTGCTTTGCCTGAGTCTTTTCCAAGGCCACTTTGACCTTCTTGTACATTTCATCCATGTCCTGAACATACTTATCTGCTTCAAATATCTTGTCCTTTGTATGCAGTACGGGAGGAACTTTCTTGCCACCTTCAACTATCTCAAAAGGTGCCTTGCAAGTTGATGAACGCAGTGTATTATTGTATGCATACTCCACCAATGGCAAATACTGCTCCCACTTTCCTTTATGCTCTCACACATAGCACTTGAGTAGATCTAGGACAATACAATTTGCCTCTTCTGACTGCCCATCTGTTTGAGGATGAAATGACGAAGAGAATTTGAGCCTCTCCAGAACAAACTTGTCGTGCATGGATCACGGTCGCTAACAATCGACTGTGGCATGCCATGATACTTGAAAATATTGCTCATAAAAAAGCGTGCCATCTGATCTGGCTTTATCTTCTTCTTGACAGGAATAAATTGAGCCTGTTTGTTGAATCTGCAAATGATGGTCCAAATACCATTGTTTCTTGTCTGCGTTCTCGGAAGATCAAAGATAGAATCCATAGCAATACTTTCCCATGGTTTATCTGGAATAGGTAGTGGTTGCAATAACCCTGGTGCCTTTTGCCTGTCAAACTTGACCTTCTGGCAAATTAGGCATTCTCGCACAAAGGCATCCACATCTCTTCTCAATGTAGGCCAGTAGAAGAATGTCTCAACCGCTTTAACTGTAGCATCGATACCACCATGCCCTGCATACGGTGGGACATGACTCTCTTCCATAACTTTGCGTGGCACTGGCTTTGTGACATACAATCTGCCATGCATCATCATGAACCCATCTTTAAGAAGATAGTGTTCATGACGTTGTCCATCCATTAGCTGCTCGAAGACCCTTGCAAAATCTTCATCATTTGCATACTGTTCCCTCATATCATCAAGTTCATGATGATAAGAAATTGACACAGCTGAAATTTATGGCTTCCTTGACAAGGCATCAGCCACAACGTTCTTCTTGCCTTCCACATGCACAATCGGAAAGTGGAACATGGACAAGATATTTGCCCATCGCATATGCTTCTCAGATAACTTTGCCTGTGTCAAGAAGTATCGCAAGGTCTGATGGACCGTTTGGACAACAAATTCTACACCTAGCAGGTAGTGTTTCCAACTTAAGAGCGCATGAATCACGGCCTGCAGTTCTTTTTCATAGACTTGCATAGTCTTTTCTGGCCCTTGCAACATTCTACACTCATAGGCTACTACCCTGCCATCTTGCATTAGCATGGCACCAATGCTACTACCGCAGGCGCCACACTGGACCACAAATGACTTCCTAAGGTCTGGTAACACAATGACTGGTTCTGAAGTCATCTTTTCCTTTAAGAGATTAAAAGATGAAATCTCTTTCTGTGTCCATCTAAAGATGACTGCCTTCTTTTGAAGAGCATGTAAAGGTGAAGCAATCTGAGCGAAATTTCGGATAAACCTTCTGTAATAGGAGCATAGTCCCAAGAAACTTCGGACATCGTGCACTGTCTTCAAATCTGGCCATGACTTGATCGCTTCAACTCTTGCACGATCCATTCTGACACCATCCTTTGAGACAATGTATCCCAGAAAGTGAATCTCTTCCAGAAAAAATTCACTTTTCTTTGCATTGATGAGCAACCTATGACTGCGTAGCTCTTTGAACACAATGGCCAAGTGATGCCTATGCTCCTCTTCATTCTTTGAGTAGACTATCATGTCATCAAAGAATGTACCAACAAACTGCTGGTGTGGACGGAAAATTCTGTCCATCATCCTATTAAACGTAGCAGGAGCGTTTGTGAGACCAAAGGGAATCACTAAAAATTCGTAAAGGCCAAACATTGTTCTAAAAGCAGTCTTGTGCACATCCTGTGATCTAATGCGGATTTGATGGTACCCACTTTTTAGATCTATCCTGCTAAACATAGCTGCTCCTTCTAATTTGTCCAGAATATCATCAATTCTAGGTATAGGGAACCTATTCTTGATGGTATTCTTGTTCAGTGCACGGTAGTCGATGCACATACGCCATGAGCCATCCTTTTTCTGCACCAACAACACTGGAGAACACAATGTGGATGAACTGGGCTGAATTAGCCCCTTTTCTAACAGCTCCAGTACTTGGCCCATTATCTCTTTCTGCTAAGCCACACTAACCCTGTATGGAGGCTTATTTGGTGGGCTACTACCTAGCACCAAATCTATCGCATGGTCCTTGGGTCTCTCTCGCGGTAATTGAGACGGTAATGAATCGGAAAAACAGTCACTATACTGTTGTAAAAACATTGACCTTTCTTTATCTAGCACAGATAAATTTGATTCATCACAATCTGACATTTCACGTGCAAAAACCAAGTACGCAGAAAGATGCTTTTTCATTCCAGAAGTAATAGCAGAACCTGATACAGTGGGAATAGACTCCTCTTTAAGCTTTACAGTCAGAATGTAAGTCTTTCCCCTGCTCTGTACAGTGATCTTTTTGTTGTAGGCATGCATGATTCCCTGTACACGAAATAACCAAGGAATACCTAACAACACATCACATCTGTCCAGTGGCATGATGTAAAATTGTTCAGCCTCTACATAGGACTGGATATGTAGGCGCAACTTTCCGATGATGGGTGTCACAGCCTCTGTATGGCCAGGACATGCCAAACCTGCCTCTACTGTATACCCCATCTCTTCAAGTGTGATTCCCAACTTTGAAGCCAATTGTGGGGAAATGAAGTTGGCTTTGGCACCTGGATCAAAGAAGATAAGCAGTGTTTGATCCCTGACCTTTCCCCATGCTCTCCAAAGCTCACTTGTATCTGAATTTGGCTTGTAGCCCACCATATCTGGCACTAGACCAGCCATGGGCTTCTTTCCTTTCTTGTCCTCTATGTCTTCAGAATCAACTGGCCTTTTCTTTGTAGGACAATTGTAAGCAATGTGGCCAAGCTGCTCACAGATGAAGCATTTGTTCTCTGACCTCAGGACCTTCTTTTGCTCTTCCGACTAGCGAGGAAAACGTCTTTTCCATTTCTTTGCTAGTCCCTTTTCTGATTCAGTTGTAGCTTTGCCTTTCCCTGCATTGGCCGGCTCCTGAGTCCCTTTAGGAACCTCATTGGGAACGTGCTTCTTCGCTGAATTTTTCTTGGTTGATCCTTCCTTGACGCCAGTATTGAATTCACAATCTTCTCCCTTGAGCAAACCATTGCCAGTGTTTGCTACCTCGATGAGTTGCGTCAAAGTAGTGACTTTGGTCTTCGTGCAATACTTTCTCAATCCTTTGGGTCGGCCACAACAATATTTTTCAATATGTTCTATCAATGGCACAAAGCTATAGGAAGTTACTGGAAGTAGAGCTTTCCAAAACTTCCGATTGTAGTCATCGAGATTCTTGCAAGTGGCAGCATTAAGCTGGTGCCATTATGTCATGACATCTGCTTCAAAGTCATCAGAAAACCATGCTGCTGCAAAAATCTCCGTGAAGTAAATCCATGTGGACAGAGCTTGCCCTTGTAGCAATAAAGTTGTCCACCATTGTGCCGCATTCCCTGTCAAGAAAGTGGCTGCCTTGCGGACCTTTGAAGCCTCTGTAAAGTTTCCCCCTGCATAGGCCTTGTCAAATTGCTGGAGGAATGAGAGAGCCTTCTTCCTGTCATCAAACCCTGTAAAGGTCGTGAATGTCACACCTTTGTCACCTTCTTTGTACGGAGTTGGCCTTTCCAGCGGTGTTAAGTTGTCATATGGAAGTGACTGAAACATGGGAACAATGTTAGGGTGTATTTGTGTTCCCTGACCGCAATTAAGTTGACCTGGAAATGCCCTATTTGGCTACTGATTTGTAATTCCAGCCATACCAAAATTTACCGGTGGCATCCCAAATTGGCCCTGAGTGCTTTGAAACCCTGGTAGCATGTCCGTGACACCATACATGGGGTTGGGCATCATTGTTTGAGCACCCCCGAACACTGTTCCTGGCGTGTAAAACTGATTTCTAGGTGCATGACCAGCCATGCTCTTGAATAGCTATCCACCTCCAAAATAGTCAGGGTGTACTGAAGGTGGTGGGCAGACTTGTTGCATAGCCTGTAGGTTGCTTCCCTGCCCATTAGAATCAGCTATAGGCTGTTGAAAAGTGGCTGGCTGAACTGGTACAGCTTGAAAGACTGGCATCTCAGCCACCTGTTCTTGCACCTTAGGCACAGGTTGTGGAGACTGCATGTTCTTCGTCAAGTGTGCAGGTGTTTCCATGGACTCTGCAGTATGAATCACCTGTGCTCGAGTCTTAACAGGTAGGATCCAGTGACCCAACTTGCTGAGACGGAAGAGAAGGTTGCAGAAAGGTTAAAAACCTCGGGTTTTGTATTACTTGTGTAAACATAGCCACAACAGTAGCCAATTGGGTCCTGATTATATCATTTGTCTGTGGTGATCTTGAAGACTCACCCACTTCATGTGTCTGTTGACCCTACGAAGAGGAAACCTCTTCAGTCACATCATCTGGTATGTCAACCATAATTGCAATTTCCTGTGTCTGGTCTATGATCCCTTGTGTCTTCAAGCCCAAACTGACCAAGGCTCACTTCTATGGGAAAAAGTGATTTAATTCGGCGATGGAACCATGAAACCGGCCTGTACTTTCAAAAAAAGGTGGTAGACTTTAGACTTAAACCTTATTTATTCTCACCCATTTAATTTGTCGCCCACTTTACCTGTACTTTCAAGACACAACAAAGGGGAGAGGGATACAGGCTGCTAGATTGCACCTGTATGAGTAGACCGACACCAGATTGGCCCCTAACTTAGGCTCCCCTTTCGGTATTTCTTTATTGTTTAAAAGAGGGAAGAAACGCTGTGGTTCCCTACAAGCTGCCCCGCACAAGCTTGGTTGAATTTGAACAATTCCGGCCTAATTTCAGCAGCATAACTGTATTAGGACCCTTCACAGTCAGTATTCCCACGCATTGAATGACTTTCCCGACGCATACGGGCACTTTGCAAAACCTGGCGAGAATCTGCAGCACGCTGAATTCTCTGTTTTCAGCCCCGAAAATGCGCCAGATCACTTCAACAGCGGCCCCCTCGCGTCCCCGAACCTCCTGGGGGTATTAGGGACCGTTTCGGGCTGTAATTCACTGTTTCAGGCTCCGTTTTGCGTGCCGGTCGCATCCGTAGCAAGTCCTCGAGCTCCCGCACCTGTAGGGCTACTTGCCCTTTGAATTGAACGAGATTTCGCACGTGAAACCTCTCCGAATCACCTGTACCTGCGGGGGATTAGCCGCTAGCTAATCCAGTACCTGTGCAAGAGGCTCTTGCCTCGGCAATCGTGCATGAACCCACACAACTGTACATTGGTCAAATGAAAAGCCCAGTAGTGGGGCATAACATACTGCCATAGGGGGGAGAGAGGGTAGTGCGTAGCGTGCATGCAGGGCATCACTCCTGGCACCGCACTGTACATAAGAGGTAAGCAAGCACTCCATTGAAGCTCTCAACCTGTGATAGCCTGAAAATGAGCCCCTCTCCTCTCTAAAATCAGCGCCCCCTCTTCATGCATGAGGAAAGTGCACAAAAATGTGCCACTTGGCACATTTACAGCCTATTTCCCGTTTCGGGGTTGCCGCCTAAAAATCTCCCAACCGGTTGCCCAGTTGACTTCACGGCAGAGTACTAAAATGTTTCCCTTGTCATTCCGGAGGTAATGACGCAAACACATTTTCAGGTCCCAAAATAGCAGTTCCCTAAATTTTAGGAGATGCTGCCATTGTATCTCTCTAGGTCATCTGACCCCCTTTGTACACTGCAGCGACACCGAGAATTGGAATGTAGCCTCTGTAGCAAAGGATTCCACTTTGGCTAGTCAATGACCCCACTTTGGCTAACCATAGTCCTTGTCCAACCTTAGTGCTCTCTTGCCCTCAGGCTTGGACTCCTCTGATCAGTTCCACACTAGCTATGCAATGCAAGGCAGTTAGATTTCCCGAGGGGTGTTTCCAAAAAGTGAAAGTAAATAAATAATAAGAAAGAAATCAACAAAAAGGATAGATAGTAGTCACACGTTGGTGACACCAAGTGGCAAAGTATTTCCATGGACTTCATCGTTGGTTTGCCAAATACTAGTTGGGGAAATGATGACATTTGGGTTGTGGTCGATAGACTTACAAAAATGGCGAAATTTATATCAACAAAGCTAACAGTAAAAAGCCATGAGTTGGCAGTTTTATTTGTCGACGATGAGCTTTACAAGCTGTATAGTTTGCTTGAGGATATCATCAGTGATTGAGATACTAAGTTCACTGACTGTTTTGGGCGAAATGTGTTTGCTCATCTTCAAACGACGTTGAGTATGTCGTCTTCTGACCATCCTTAGTCTGATGGACAAACTGAGAGGATGAATCAGATGGTAGAGGACATGTTGAGAGCTTATGTCTCTCATAGGTATTTTGATTGGGAAAGATATCTTCCAGAATTAAAGCTCGCCTACAATAGTAGCAAGCATTCTGCTACTAGATTTAGCTCATTCATGCTGATGTATGGACTAGTCTAAATCCCTGATTGCTATCGGCTTAGAGAAATTCAAGGAACGTCAAGCTCATGATTTCCTATATGACATGCAAGAAATGCTCGAATTGGCTAAGGATAGTATAAGAACGGCTCGTGATCGAGTCACTACTTATGCTAATCAAAAGAGATCTCCCAGGAATATAGACGTGGGACAATGGGTTTATCTGAAGATACCGAAGGATTCCAAGACTATGCGAACGGGAAAGCATTATAATCTTTCAGCTAGATATTGTGGTCCGATTTTTTGCACAAGGAAAATGGGCCAAGTTGCAACTGGCTCTTCGTTCGGATGTTAGTGTAAATCCAATATTTCATGTCAGCCATCTCAAAGAAAAACTAGGTGAGGCCGATGTTGTTGTGCCTATCAAGGAAAATGTATGGCAAGAGATGCAAACTGAGTATATTCCTCCAGAACCAGAGGCAGTTTTAGATCATCATTCTTGTCACTTGAGCCAAAAGGCTTATGACGAGTACTTAAGTAAATGAAAGGGTCAATCCGAAAGGTTTGCTACTTGGGAATCAGTTAAAGCTTTGAAAGCTTAGTATCTCTACTTCATTGATGAGGATATCAATGGTTCTTAAGGGGGGAAGTATGTTATGTCCCACTCAGGAGAGGGGGTTCTAGCCTAGAGGCATTGGGATGGGCGTCCAGTGTGGCCGGCCATTATTATAAAAGGGAGGCCAAGGCCTCATTTGCAATTATCGACCCCATTGGCAAAGTGCCAGTGGTTAGCGCTTGAGGCTAGGAGTGCGCGAGGTCACCTCGAGGAGGTGAGGCCGAGTGGTATGGGACACTCGGACTTACAACTGCACGCCTACGTCCTCAACGCTGGCCCCAACTGGGGGAGCTGTCGGATGGTGGCTATGGTTAGGTGGTTCGTCCGACGCGTGGCTGTAGGTGGTCCTTGTAGCCGAGAGATCCACTTCGCGCGTTTGTTTCACTCGTACTCTTCCTTTGTTAATTTGTTAAAATCTTCTGCATGATCTCCTCCCGCATCAGCAGATGCAGAAGAAGTCAACTGATTCTTTTCGGAATCCATAAGTGACGCGAAATAAGGGATCGGATTTCCCGGTAGAAGAGAAATCGGCAGTGCTCTGATACCATTGTAACAAACTTGGACACCCCAAGTCAAGATTCTACTGCGACACAGCAGAGATTCACTTCAAAAGAACTCACAAACCAAAAGAGAGACGACACGGCCTGCCGTGCCAAGAGATATTGGCCCCAAAGATTGGCGCCCCTTTCGGTATTTATTTTTATATCAATCTTTGAGCAAAGTACAATTGAGCCCGCAAGTGATCGCTCTCAGACTCTGCGTCCAGGTGCTCTGCAGAGCGAGCCCCTAAGGCCACTTATAAACAGTTTACAAAGGGTTGCTAAAAGCAAAGCCCCAAAAGTAGGTAATTCAAAAGCCATAATCTCCAAAAGCTGCCATCGTAATTTGCGGAGGTCCGTACGCTACTGTCAGCGCAAAAAGCGTACGTCCGTACAGTCAGCGCGATTTGCGAAGGTCCGTACAGCCAACGCGATTCGCGGAAATCAGTACGCCCTGCCACGTCAGCAGCCTCTTTGCTTTATTTTAATGTCCACGGGGCCCCCTCGTCCCTTGGCCATAAGCTGGGACAACTTTATTAGGGTGTGTGTCCGGGTGGCTCTGCCATGTCACCAGTTTGTGACACCTTGCATACCCCCAAACACTATGCCTCGCATATAATGCTGGTTTCCAGGCGCATAACCAGCCATACTCTGGAACATCGATCCACCCCGAAATACCCAAGATGTATCGTGGGTGGTGGAAAAACCTAATGCATTGCTTGGAAATTGGTTTCTGTCCCTGTAACGCAACATGCGGGCTTGGAAAGGTGGTGGGCTAAAGTGGCAAAGTCTGTAGAATAGGCGTCCTAACCACCTGTTCATGGACGGAAGGAACCTGTTTTGGAGCCCCTGACTCCGCAACATGTGAGTGATCCCTCTCCTTTTGAGACGCATGAAGTACTTGGGCTTGAGCTTCAACAAGCTCCACGGGCTGTGTGAGTTGCCTTGATTGCTGTGGCACTCGTGGCGCTTGCAAAAACTCCATAAACCTTGGGTTCGGCACCAGTCGGGAAAAAACGTTCACAACGGCAACTAACTGAGTCCTGAACGCATTATCTTCAAGTTGCCCGGTCATAAAGCCTTGCACTGGGGGAACATTCACATCAACAAGAGGTAGAGACTGGGGTGGCCATGAACTCTCGCCACTGTAGGAATTTCCTGCCTCTCCTTCAAAAGGAACTCTCTTCCATAATACCCTTCCCTTTGTCAGCCATAGTGTAATCTTGCGTTCCTGTACTCTATGTCTTTACCGAACCAACCAAGGCTCACTTCTCGAGGAAAAAAGTGATTCTGTTCCGGCAACGGAACCATGAAACCGGCCGGTAGAGCGGTAGACTTTGGTTTTCACCTGAAACTTTAAGCTTTAACGCACAGAGAAACCTTGCAGAAGGAACTTGTAACGGGAATTAACACTTCAAAGCACACACGACTTGAAAGCTAGAATGCTCCGAGCAGACGCCGACAACTTGTAGGCCCCAAAAACTGCCCCCCCCCCTTGGTATTTCTTTATTCCTTTTAGACTAGATGACACCTGTTTTGGCAAAATTTCGGCAGCATATTGGCCCCAAAACTCGCCTTGACAAATTCCCCTGCTGAAACTCGCTTCCAAAGACATAAACCCTCTATTTTCAGCCCAAAAACAGCAATTACAGCTCGCTGTATTTACTGGTTTTTACCTTGTTTTTAGCCCTAAATAGTCCCGTAACTGTCCTCTAACAGTGGGGCACTGTTCCCAATGCTTCTGGCATCCATACGGCTGCAAAACATTCCAAAAACAACGCATAACCAGCGCTGAAAATGCACCTATAAGGTGAGGTTATCACCCTCACTGGTGCCTGCTTTTGGAGTAGCAGTTAGCTACTCCTGTTCCTGCTCAAAGAGGCTCTTGCCTCAGCACAGAAGCATAAGACCGCACAACTGTACATAGGTGAAGTGAAGAGCCCTCTTGTGGGGCATCACATAACTGCACGGAGGAGAGAGAGAGAGCAGTGTAGAGTGTGGAGGACATCACTTCTTGCACTACACTGTACATGAGAGAGAAAGCTTGCACACAATAGCTTTAGTACCTGCAACAATCCACCATAAGGATGAAAAATGCAGCCCCCACGTTTATTTCAACACTTCTCTCTTTGTCAAAGTGGAAAATGCCCAAAAATGTGCCAAGTGGCACTCATGCATGGTTTTCCCGTTTTGTACCTTCCGGTCTAAAAATATCTCAACGAGTTCCTCAGTTGACTTAGCGGCAGAGTAATAAAATGTTCCTCTTGTCATTATAGAGGTAATGATGCGAACAGATTTCATGGCCCAAAATAACAGTTTCCTAAATTTTAGGAGATGCTTCCATTGGACTCTCACTAGTCATCTGACCATCTTTCACCCACTACGTCCAAAAATGCAATGTAGCGCAGTTCTCGGGTGATTTTCTCTTGGTGACCCCACCTTGGCATTGTGCCTCCATTGAATTAGTTTCCTAGTATCCACCAACTTATTAAGTGAGGGGAGGGGACCTGGATGACTTTGAATTAAGCGTAGACACCATTTTACTACTGGAATTCCAGTGCCGACCAACTTCCCGTTTGCAGGTGAAACTATTGTTTCACATTGGCCATAATCTCAAGGGAGAAGATTGTGAATTCAATACTGGCGTCAAGGAAGGATCAGCCAAGAAAAATTCAGCGAAGCACCACGTTCCCAATGAGGTTCCTAAAGGGACTCAGGAGCCGGCCAATGCAGGGAAAGGCAAAGCTACAACTAAATCAGAAAAGGGACTAGCAAAGAAATGGAAAAGACGTTTTCCTCGCAAGTCGGAAGAGCAAAAGGTCCTG
The DNA here is from genome assembly GCF_014529385.1 of Adiantum capillus-veneris. Classification (NCBI taxonomy): domain Eukaryota; kingdom Viridiplantae; phylum Streptophyta; class Polypodiopsida; order Polypodiales; family Pteridaceae; genus Adiantum; species Adiantum capillus-veneris. The sequence continues at coordinate 31,078,276 of NC_140947.1, forward strand.
AGGTCAGAGAACAAATGCTTCATCTGTGAGCAGCTTGGCCACATTGCTTACAATTGTCCTACAAAGAAAAGGCCAGTTGATTCTGAAGACAAGGAGGACAAGAAAGGAAAGAAGCCCATGGCTGGTCTAGTGCCAGATATGGTGGGCTACAGGCCAAATTCAGATGCAAGTGAGCTTTGGAGAGCATGGGGAAAGGTCAGGGATCAAACACTACTTATCTTCTTTGATCCAGGTGCCAAAGCCAACTTCATTTACCCAGAATTGGCTTCAAAGTTGGGAATCACACCTGAAGAGATGGGGTATACAGTAGAGGCAGGTTTGGCATGTCCTGGCCATACAGAGGCTGTGACACCCATCATCGGAAAGTTGCGCCTACATATCCAGTCCTATGTAGAGGCTGAAGAATTTTACATCATGCCACTAGACGGATGTGATGTGTTGTTAGGTATTCCTTGGTTATTTCGTGTACAGGGAATCATGCATGCCTACAACAAAAAGATCACTTTACAGAGCAGGGGAAAGACTCACATTCTGAATGTAAAGCTTAAAGGGGAGTCTATTCCCACTGTATCAGGTTCTGCTATTACTTCTGTAATGAAAAAGCATCTTTCTGCGTACTTGGTTTTTGCACGTGAAATGTCAGATTGTGATGAATCAAATTTATCTGTGCTAGATAAAGAAAGGTCAATGTTTTTACAACAGTATAGTGACCGTTTTTCCGATTCATTACCGTCTCAATTACCGCCAGAGAGACCCAAGGACCATGCGATAGATTTGGTGCCAGGCAGTAGCCCACCAAATAAGCCTCCATACAGGGTTAGTGCGGCTTAGCAGAAAGAGATAATGAGCCAAGTACAGGAGCTGTTAGAAAAGGGGCTGATTCAGCCCAGTTCATCCCCATTGTGTTCTCCAGTGTTGTTGGTGCAGAAAAAGGATGGCTCATGGCGTATGTGCATCGACTACCGTGCACTGAACAAGAATACCATCAAGAATAGGTTCCCTATCCCTAGAATTGATGATATTCTGGACAAATTAGAAGGAGCAGCTATGTTTAGCAGGATAGATCTAAAGAGTGGGTACCATCAAATCCGCATTAGATCAGAGGATGTGCACAAGACTGCTTTTAGAACAATGTTTGGCCTTTACGAATTTTTAGTGATTCCCTTTGGTCTCACAAACGCTCCTGCTACGTTTAATAGGATGATGGACATAATTTTCCGTCCACACCAGCAGTTTGTTGGTACATTCTTTGATGACATGATAGTCTACTCAAAGAATGAAGAGGAGCATAGGCATCACTTGGCCATTGTGTTCAAAGAGCTACGCAGTCATAGGTTGCTCATCAATGCAAAGAAAAGTGAATTTTTTCTGGAAGAGATTCATTTTCTCGGACACATTGTTTCAAAGGATGGTGTCAGAATGGATCCTGCTAAAGTTGAAGCGATGAAGTCATGGCCAGATTTGAAGACGATGCACGATGTCCTAAGTTTCTTGGGACTATGCTCCTATTACAGAAGGTTTATCCGAAATTTCGCTGAGATTGTTTCACCTTTACATGCTCTTCAAAAGAAAGCAGTCACCTTTAGATGGACACAGAAAGAGATTTCAGCTTTTAATCTCTTAGAGGAAAAGATGACTTCAGAACCAGTCATTGTGTTGCCAGATCTTAGGAAGTCATTTGTGGGCCAGTGTGACGCCTGCGGTAGTAGCATTGGTGCAGTGCTAATGCAAGATGATAGGGTAGTAGCCTATGAGAGTAGAATCTTGCAAGGGCCAGAAAAGACTATGCAAGTCTATGAAAAAGAACTGCAGGCCGTGATTCATGCGCTCTTAAGTTGGAAACACTACCTGCTAGGTGTAGAATTTGTTGTCCAAACGGACCATCAGACCTTGCGATACTTCTTGACACAGGCAAAGTTATCTGAGAAGCATATGCGATGGGCAAATATCTTGTCCATGTTCCACTTTCAGATTGTGCATGTGGAAGGCAAGAAGAACGTTGTGGCTGATGCCTTGTCAAGGAAGCCATAAATTTCAGCTGTGTCAATTTCTTATCATCATGAACTTGATGATATGAGGGAACAGTATGCAAATGATGAAGATTTTGCAAGGGTCTTCGAGTAGCTAATGGATGGACAACGTCATGAACACTATCTTCTTAAAGATGGGTTCATGATGATGCATGGCAGATTGTATGTCACAAAGCCATTGCCACGCAAAGTTATGGAAGAGAGTCATGTCCCACCGTATGCAGGGCATGGTGGTATCGATGCTACAGTTAAAGCAGTTGAGACATTCTTCTACTGGCCTACATTGAGAAGAGATGTGGATGCCTTTGTGCGAGAATGCCTAATTTGCCAGAAGGTCAAGTTTGACAGGCAAAAGGCACCAGGGTTATTGCAACCACTACCTATTCCAGATAAACCATGGGAAAGTATTGCTATGGATTTTATCTTTGATCTTCCGAGAACGCAGACAAGAAACGATGGTATTTGGACCATCATTTGCAGATTCAGCAAACAGGCTCAATTTATTCCTGTCAGGAAGAAGATAAAGCCAGATCGGATGGCACGCTTGTTTATGAGCAATATTTTCAAGTATCATGGCATGCCACAGTCGATTGTTAGTGACCGTGATCCACGCATGACAAGTTTGTTCTGGAGAGGCTTGTTTGAGAATATGGGCACCACACTCAAATTCTCTTCGTCATTTCATCCTTAAACAGATGGGCAGTCAGAAGAGGCAAATTCTACTGTCCTAGATCTGCTAAAGCGCTACGTGTCAGAGCATAAAGGAAAGTGAGAGCAGTATTTGCCATTGGTGGAGTATGTATACAATAATACAGTGCATTCATCAACTGGCAAGGCACCTTTTGAGATAGTTGAAGGTGCCAAGAAAGGTCCTCCCATATTGCATACAAAGGACAAGATATTTGAAGCAGATAAGTATGTTCAGGACATGGATGAAATGTACAAGAAGGTCAAAGTGGCCTTGGAAAAGACTCAGGCAAAGCAAAAGAAAGCAGCTATCGTCACCGTCATAAAGTGGTATTTTCACTTGGTGATTGGGTGCTTCTACGCTTTGAAAAGGCAAGGTTAAAGAAGATGAAGGGCAAGGAAAGACTGTTTCCAAAGCTCAGCATGCGTTACTATGGACCTTTTCAAGTGTGCAACATAATCAGTGATGTTGCATATAGGCTGAAATTGCCTGACAGTTGGAAGATTCACAATGCGTTCCATGTGAGTCTTCTCAGACCCTATGTGGGTGATGTGCCAGAAGATATGCTCGCTGAAGACCAGCCGGAAGTCGAGGAACTTGACGAGATCTTGGTCCCGAAACAGATTTTGGCACATAAGGAAAGAAAAGTGAAAGGCAAGGTTGCTAGGCGTTACTTGGTAAAGTTCAGAAACTATCCACCAATGGATGCTAAGTGGATGGAAGAAGGTGAACTTGCAGAGTCACCAACCGTGTTATCACTTTAGCTTGAAGCCTTCGATTTGCAACTCACGTTGACCCCTTGAGTTTGAAAGCTACATGGATTGTCAGTGTGACAATGGCTTTTGAAACAAATGATGTACATGGTATTTAAATTGAGCTCAAATCAAGTACATGTTACATGAATGTTAGAGCTGTACAGATTGTTAGTTTGGCAATTGCTCTTATGGAATGTCCGAAAATTTGGTTAGTGCTATAGAAGTGAGTATTTCTTGTCAGTTTGTCAAGGATACAATAATTGCTTCTATTAAAGGGTACATGTGTAACTGCATTCTTAAACTGTCGGTTTGTGTATGCTCGAAAGTGTTACTGGGCCCAACGTGTACTATAAGACAGTGACAAAATGTGTGCCTACCATTTTGCCATCGGAAAGTTAGTGACTCGAAGCAATGGCAGAGTGCGAAGCTACCACTATGTCATTGGTACAGGGTTCACACGCAGGCAATACATGTGTCGACGAGGTGTTGAATACACCAGGGTTGACAATGAGCATGTATGTATCGTATATATGTCGACAGGTGTTGAATACATCAGTGTTGACTGTGAGCATGTACGACATAGATGCAAACGAGGATGTTTGAGATTTCAAGAGGGTGGTATGTCACCAGCGTGTGACTACTATCTATCCTTTTTGTTGATTTCTTTCTTATTAGTTATTTACTTTCACTTTGTGGAAACACCCCTCGGGAAATCTAACTGCCCTGCATTGCATAACTAGTGTGGAACTGTCTAGAGGGAGTCTAGGCCTGAGGGCAAGAGAGCACTAAGGTTGGACAAGGACTATGGTTAGCCAAAGTGGGGTCATTGACTAGCCAAAGTGGAATCCTTTGCTACAGAGGCTACATTTCAATTCTGGGTGTGGCTGCAGTGTACAAAGGGGGTGAGATGACCTAGAAAGATACAATGGCAGCATCTCCTAAAATTTAGGGAACTGCTATTTTGGGACCTGAAATGTGTTCGCGTCATTACCTCCGGAATGACAAGGGAAACATTTTATTACTCTGCAGTGAAGTCAACCGGACAACCGGTTGGGAGATTTTTAGGCGGCAACCCCGAAACGGGAAATAGCTTGTAAATGCGCCAAGTGGCACATTTCTGTGCACTTTCCTCATGCAACTAGAAGTGGCGCTGAATTTATAGCTGGGAGGCTCATTTTGCAAGTTCCTGTCACAGGTTAAGAGCTATGGAGTGCTTCCTTTCCCTCTTATGTACAGTGCGGTGCCAGGAGTGATGCCCTGCACGCTACTCTCTGCCCTCTCTCTGCCCTGTGGCAGTATGTTATGCCGCTTTAGTGGGCTTTTCAATCGACCAATGTACAGTTGTGTCGGTTCATGCGTGATTGCCGAGGCAAGAGCCTCTTGCACAGGTATTGGTTTAGCTAGCGGCTAATCCCCCGCAGGTACAGGTGAATTCGGAGAGGTTTCACGCTAGAAATCTCGTCCGATTCAAAGGGCAAGTAGCCCTACAGGTGCGGGAGCTCGAGGACTTGCTACGGATGCGACCGGCACGCGAAACGGAGCCCGAAACAGTAAATTACAGCCTGCTGTGTATTTTTGCAGGTTTAGGGTTTTGGCCCTAAACAGTCCCTAATACCCCCAGGAGGTTTGGGGACGCGAGGGGACCACTGTACAGGTGATCTGGCGCATTTTCGGGGCTGAAAACAGAGAATTCAGTGTGCTGCAGATTCTCGCCAGGTTTTGCAAAGTGCCCGTATGCGTCCGGAAAGTCATTCAACGCGTGGGAATACTGACTGTGAAGGGTCCTAGAACAGTTATGCTGCCGAAATCGGGCCGGAACAGTTGAAATTCAGCCAAGCTTGTGTGGGGCAGCTTGTATGGAACCACAACGTTTATTCCCTCTTTTAAACAATAAAGAAATACCGAAAGGGGCGCCTAAGTTAGGGGCCAATCTGGTGCGGTCTACTCATACAGGTGCAATCTAGCAGCGTGTATCCCTCTCCCCTTTGTTGTGTCTTAAAAGTATAGGTAAAGTGGGCGACAAATTAAATGGGTGAAAGCAAATAAGGTTTAAGTCTAAGGCTACCGCCCTTTTTGAAAGTACAGGCCGGTTTCATACAATATGAACAATGAACTTTGATTTTTGAACTATACACTATCAATAATAAATTATGAACAATCCAGATCAATTATGTAGTATGATTTATGAATTATGCACTATGCACTATAGACTATGATTTATAAACTATGCACTATGTAGTGTATTGAATGAGCTATGGAGTATACAATATGAACGAGCTATGGACTATGAGCTATATACTATGATTTATGAAGTCTGCAATATACACTATGTGCTCATTGATAGTAGTACATAGTATAAAAAATAAACTTTGATTTTTGAACTATGAACTATGCACAATAAATTATGAATTAGAAACTATAAATCATGAAATATGAACTATGAACTATAAACTGGAGAGAGAGAGAGAGAGAGAGAGAGAGAGAGAGAGAGAGAGAGAGAGAGAGAGAGAGAGAGAGAGAGAGAGAGAGAAATGAAATGAAATGAAATGCTATATTAACGTCTTCAAAAGGCCAGAATGACCTATGAGACCAGAAAGTTACAATGTGGTGGAATTGATACAAAGTCAGAGTAAAAAAAATGACAAAATAAAATGACAGAATAAAATGCTATGGAATCTGAAACAGCTAGGTGTGACCTAAGCAGATAGGTGGGATAGCTAAATCACAGATCACAAAAGATCCAGCATCGGTCGCGTTGGCGGATCTCATCAATCTCCTCCATGGTCAATAGCCTGACCGGGCGTCGTGCATGTTGGGCCAAAGTGATCCGAATCCTCTGATGCAACCTCCGTCGATGCTGTGTAGTCCTCCGCAGTCGTGGGCGTCTGGATCTCCCGAGAGAGAGAGAGAGAGAGAGAGAGAGAGAGAGAGAGAGAGAGAGAGAGAGAGAGAGAGAGAGAGAGAGAGAGAGAGAGAGAGAAATGAAATGTTATATTAACGTCTTCAAAAGGCCAAAATGACCTATGAGACCAATCAGTTACAAAATAGTGAATCTAATACCATGTCTGGGTACAAAAGAACTAGAAAAGAACTAGAAGTGGAACAAAATACTACTACTACTACTACAATCTAAAACTACGTGGGTGTAGCAGCTGATACAATAGGTACCCGGTAAACTGGATGTAACAGTGTGTGAAACAAAGATGGAAGAAATGGTGAGGATCCATCCTCATCTGCACTCTGGATGTCGAGAGAGTATGGCTCGAATCTTCTGTTGTAGTCTCCGAGAGAGAGAGAGAGAGAGAGAGAGAGAGAGAGAGAGAGAGAGAGAGAGAGAGAGAGAGAGAGAGAGAGAGAGAGAGAGAGAGAGAGAGAGAGAGAGAGAGAGAGAGAGAGAGAGAGAGAGAGAGAGAGAGAGAGAGAGAGAGAGAGAGAGAGAGAGAGAGAGAGAGCAACCACTACAGCCCACTCGTATGCGTTTCTGGTTACATTCAGGCCTCTCTCATGCCTATCTGCAGGAGTTTTGGTTCGCGATCTGGGATTTACATGTTGCTCCTCGTATTTTCTTTTTCATGTGGATGATTGCTCATGCGGGACTACCAGTTGGGACTTGGCTAGCTACTATGGGTCATGATCCGTTATGTACTCGCTGCCCTTTGCGCCAACTTGAGTCACCTGCTCACTGTCTTTGGTCATGCTCAGCTTCCCATGTAGTGTGGCTTGCAGTTTGCTCTCTACTCAGCAGATCAGGTGTTCAACATGGATTTCTTACTTGGGGATCTGTCTCATGGTCGATGTCGATGCCCGGCCCGCATCTTTTCTACGAGGGCTCAGCCAGAGATCCAGCCTTCATGCTCACCTCCACTGGTTATCGACGAGGGACTTTGGCTATGCTACCACAGATTGCTCGGTAGGGAGATACGCAGACACGTGATGCAGTTTTCTCAGTCATCACTAGTATTACACTATGGAATATTTGGAGAGCTCGTTGTCTTCACATTCTCAGTGCGGCTCCACAGCTCCTTCAGGATATCCTCACTGCCATTTGGCTAGACACCATTCACACCCTGATTTGGCAGTGGGATTCGTCCTCCGGTACATCTAGAGCAGCCGAGGCTCGTCGATTTGCCTTCCTTCGGCGTTGGGCACGATCCCCACTTTTCTTCACATTGACAGGTGGTCAGATTTCTTGGCATTATGCCCCTCCTCAGTGGTTTCTCCTCCACTCCTCACACCAACCACCATGAGATTGTTCTAGTCGAGTAGTCACTATAGTGGCTCTCCTCCTTTCATTCAGCTTGTACACCCCACGTGATAGGCTATTTCAGCATCCGCTGGGATTATTTTGTACTCAATAATATAGAGCACTGACTTTTTCCAAAAAGAAAGAGAGAGAGAGAGAGAGAGAGAGAGAGAGAGAGAGAGAGAGAGAGAGAGAGAGAGAGAGAGAGAGAGAGAGAGAGAGAGAGAGAGAGAGAGAGAGAGAGAGAGAATGAAATGAAATGTTATATTAACATCTTCAAAAGGCCAGAATGACCTATGAGACCAAACTGATACAAAAGTGGTGAATCTGTTACAATGTCTGGGTACCTTAGTACTAAAGTACTAAGTGTGAAAAGTGTGAGTGTGAAAATAAATGTGAAAAACTAAACACAAAGTATTAAATAAACTTCTTAGGAGCATTCTAGGTGTCTGGCTAGAATGCTTCTAATCCTTTGTTGTAGTCCCCTCCGGTGAAGTGTGCTTCTGCATCTTGGTAGTGGTCGTCTCGATTTCCTAAGCTTAGTCGCTCTGTCAATTAGGGTGCCTTTGGTATGAATGTGGGTACTCCTTTGTGCTGGCTGTTGGCCTCTTGCTTCTCCTTCCACTCCTACTTCTCTCGATCCGAAGAAATCTGTGATCTGCCTCTAAGGTTGTAGTGCTCTTTGTCTTCTCATTAGATTATCCCTGTGCCGATGTAGTTCCAGTAGGTACAAGCCTAAGCATCTTTGATCTTGGTATTGCATGATTCTATCTAGAGGTCCAAAGACTTCTATAAAGAGGCAATGAAAACGCCCCCGTATCTCATAGTATACTGTGCAGTGGCATATATAGTGTAATTCTGTCTCTGGCTCCATTCCGCATAACTTGCAAATTCTGCTCTCAGGTGGGATTCCCCTAATTCTGCCAAATTCAATTTCCAACTGGTGTGAGGATGTACGAATCTGACGAATAGCACATCTCAAACCATGAGACAAGTGGGTATCCATGTAACTCGGGCGAATCACAAATCCATCTTCAGATAGTTGTAGGAAGTTTTTACATGAAACCGGCCTGTTCAATCCAAAAAGGGCGGTAGACTTTACTTTAAACCTTGATTTAGCTTTCACCCATTATTAGTCGTCTATTTTACCTGTACTTTCAAGACACAACAAAGGGGAGAGGGATACAGGCTGCTAGATTGCACCTGTATGAGTAGACGGACACCAGATTGGCCCCTAACTTAGGCGCCCCTTTCGGTATTTCTTTATTGTTCAAAAGAGGGAATAAACGCTGTGGTTCCCTACAAGCTGCCCCGCACAAACTCGGCTGAATTTCCACTGTTCCAGCCTGATTTCGGCAGCATAACTGTACTAGAACCCTTCACGGTCAGTATTCCCACGCATTGACTGACTTTCCCGACGCCTACGGGCACTTTGCAAAACCTGGCGAGAATCTGCAGCACGCTGAATTCTCTGTTTTCAGCCCTGAAAATGCGCCAGATCGCCTGTACAGCGGTCCCCTTGCGTCCCCGAACCTCCTGGGGGTATTAGGGTCCGTTTAGGGCCAAAACCCTAAACCTGCAAAAATACACAGCAGGCTGTAATTCACTGTTTCGGGCTCCGTTCTGCGTGCCGGTCGCATCCCTAGCAAGTCCTCGAGCTCCCGCACCTGTAGGGCTACTTGCCCTTTGAATCGGACGAGATTTCTGGCGTGAAACCTCTCCGAATTCACCTGTACCTGCGGGGGGATTAGCCGCTAGCTAATCCAGTACCTGTGCAAGAGGCTCTTGCCTCGGCAATCGCGCATGAACCCACACAACTGTACATTGGTCAAATGAAAAGCCCACTAGAGGGGCATAACATACTGCCAAAGGGGAGAGAGAGGGCAGTGCGTAGCGTGCAGGGCATCACTCCTGGCACCGCACTGTGCATAAGAGGGAAAGCAAGCACTCCATAGCTCTTAACCTGTGACAGAGAGTTGCAAAATGAGCCTCCCAACTATAAATCACGTTTTTGCCTTCTCTATAAGTAGTAAACTGGCCTCAAAGTGCCAAGTGTCACTCATTTGTGCATTTTCCCGCTTTAGACCCTCGGGTCTAAAAATATCTCACCTGCAGCCTCTGTTGACTTGGCCACAGAGTAACAAAATGATCCCCATGTCAAACTGCACGTAATGACGCGAAGACATTTTCAGGTCCCAAAATAGCAGTTCCCTAAATTTTAGGAGATGCTGCCATTGTATCTTTCTAGGTCATCCGACCCTCTTTGTACACTGCGGCCACATCCAGAACTGAAATGTAGCCTCTGTAGCAAAGGATTCCACTTTGGCTAGTCAATGACCCCACTTGGCTAACCATAGTCCTTGTCCAACCTTAGTGCTCTCTTGCCCTCAGGCCTGGACTCCCTCTGGACAGTTCCACACTAGCTATGCAATGCAGGGCAGTTAGATTTCCCGAGGGGTGTTTCCAAAAAGTGAAAGTAAATAGATAATAAGAAAGAAATCAACAAAAAGGATAGATAGTAGTCACACGCTGGTGACATACCCCCCTCTTGAAATCTCAAACGTCCTCGTTTGCATCTATGTCGTACATGCTTACTGTCAACACTGATGTATTCAACACTTGTCGACACATATACGACACATACATGCTCATTGTCAACCCTGGTGTATTCAACACCTCGTCGACCCATGTATTGCCTGCGTGTGAACCCTGTCCCAATGACATAGTGGTAGCTTCGCACTCTGCCATTGCTTTGAGTCACTAACTTTCCAATGACAAAATGGTAGCTGCACATTTTGCCACTGTCTTATAGTACACGTTGGATCCCGTAACACTTTCGAGCATATCCAAACCGACAGTTTAAGAATGCAGTTACACATGTACTCTTCAATAGAAGCAATCACTGTATCCTTGACAAACTGACAAGAAATACTCACTTCTATAGCACTAATCAAACTTTTGGACATTCCATAAGAGCAATTGCCAAACTGACAATCTGTACAGCTCTAACATTCATGTAACAGGTATTTGATTTGAGCTCACTTTAAATACCATGTACATCATTTGTTTCAGAAGCCATTGTCACACTGACAATCCATGTAGCTTTGAAACTCAAGGGGTCAAGGTAGGTTGCAAATCGAAGGCTTCCAGGTAAAGTGATAACACAGTTGGTGACTCTGCAAGTTCACCTTCTTCCATCCACTTAGCATCCATTGGTGGATAGTTTCTGAACTTTACCAAGTAACGCCTAGCAACCTTGCCTTTCACTTTCCTTTCTTTGTGTGCCAAAATCTGTTCAGGGACCAAGATCTCGTCAAGTTCCTCGACTTCCGGCTGATCTTCAGCTGGAATATCTTCTGGCACATCACCCACATAGGGTCTGAGAAGACTCACATGAAACGCATTGTGAATCTTCCAACTGTCAGGCAATTTCAGCCTATATGCAACATCACTGATTATGTCGCACACTTGAAAAGGCCCATAGTAACGCATGCTGAGCTTTGGAAAGAGTCTTTCCTTGCCCTTCATCTTCTTTAACCTTGCCTTTTCAAAGCGTAAAAGCACCCAATCACCAAGTGAATATACCACTTCACGACGGTGACGATCAGCTGCTTTCTTTTGCTTTGCCTGAGTCCTTTCTAAGGCCACTTTGACCTTCTTGTACATTTCATCCATGTCTTGAACATACTTATCTGCTTCAAATATCTTGTCCTTTGTATGCAGTATGGGAGGAACTTTCTTGCCACCTTCAACTATCTCAAAAGGTGCCTTGCCAGTTGATGAATGCACTGTATTATTGTATGCATACTCCACCAATGGCAAATACTGCTCCCACTTTCCTTTATGCTCTGACACATAGCACTTCAGCAGATCTAGGACAGTAGAATTTGCCTCTTCTGACTGCCCATCTGTTTGAGGATGAAATGACGAAGAGAATTTGAGCGTGGTACCCATATTCTCAAACAAGCCTCTCCAGAACAAACTAGTCATGCGTGGATCACGGTCGCTAATAATCGACTGTGGCATGCCATGATACTTGAAAATATTGCTCATAAACAAGCGTGCCATCTGATCTGGCTTTATCTTCTTCCTGACAGGAATAAAATGAGCCTGTTTGCTGAATCTGCAAATAATGGTCCAAATACCATCATTTCCTGTCTGCGTTCTCGGAAGATCAAAGATAAAATCCATAGCAATACTTTCCCATGGTTTATCTGGAATAGGTAGTGGTTGCAATAACCCTGGTGCCTTTTGCCTGTCAAACTTGACCTTTTGGCATATTAGGCATTCTCGCACAAAGGCATCCACATCTCTTCTCAATGTAGGCCAATAGAAGAATGTCTCAACCGCTTTAACTGTAGCATCGATACCACGATGCCCTGCATACGGTGGGACATGACTCTCTTCCATAACTTTGCGTCGCAATGGCTTTGTGACACACAATCTGCCATGCATCATCATGAACCCATCTTTAAGAAGATAGTGTTCATGACGTTGTCCATCCATTAGTTGCTCGAAGACCCTTGCAAAATCTTCATCATTTGCATACTGTTCTCTCATATCATCAAGTTCATGATGATAAGGAATCGACACAGCTGAAATTTGTGGCTTCCTTGACAAGGCATCAGCCACAACGTTCTTCTTGCCTTCCACATGCACAATCTGAAAATGGAACATGGACAAGATATTTGCCCATCGCATATGCTTCTCAGATAACTTTGTTTGTGTCAAGAAGTATCGCAAGGTCTGATGGTCCGTTTGGACAACGAAATCTGCACCTAGCAGGTAGTGTTTCCAACTTAAGAGCGCATGAATCACAGCCAGTAACTCTTTCTCATAGACCTGCATGGTCATCTCTGGCCCTTGCAAAATTCTGCTCTCATAGGCTACTACCCTGCCATCTTGCATTAGCACTGCACCAATGCTACTACCGCAGGCATCACACTGGACCACAAATGACTTCCTAAGATCTGGCAACACAATGACTGGATCTGAAGTCATCTTTTCCTTTAAGAGATTAAAAGCTGAAATCTCTTTCTGTGTCCATCTAAAGGTGACTGCCTTCTTTTGAAGAGCATGTAAAGGTGAAGCAATCTCAGCGAAATTTCGGATAAACCTTCTGTAATAGGAGCATAGTCCCAAAAAGCTTCGGACATCATGCACCGTCTTCAAATTTGGCCATGACTTGATCGCTTCGACTTTTGCAGGATCCATTCTGACACCATCCTTTGAGACAATGTGTCCCAGAAAGTGAATCTCTTCCAGAAAAAACTCACTTTTCTTTGCATTGATGAGCAACCTATGACTGCGTAGCTCTTTGAACACAATGGCCAAGTGATGCCTATGCTCCTCTTCATTCTTTGAGTAGACTATCATGTCATCAAAGAATGTACCAACAAACTGCTGGTGTGGACGGAAAATTCTGTCCATCATCCTATTGAACGTAGCAGGAGCATTTGTGAGACCAAAGGGCATCACTAAAAATTCGTAAAGGCCAAACGTTGTTCTAAAAGCAATCTTGTGCACATCCTCTGATCTAATGCGGATCTGATGATACCCACTCTTTAGATCTATCCTGCTAAACATAGCTGCTCCTTCTAATTTGTCCATAATATCATCAATTCTAGGTATAGGGAACCTATTCTTGATGGTATTCTTGTTCAGTGCACGGTAGTCGATGCACATACGCCATGAGCCATCCTTTTTCTGCACCAACAACACTGGAGAACAGAATGGAGATGAACTGGGCTGAATCAGCCCCTTTTCTAACAGCTCCTGTACTTGGCCCATTATCTCTTTCTGCTGAGCCGCACTAACCCTGTACGGAGGCTTATTTGGTGGGCTACTGCCTGGCACCAAATCTATCGCATGGTCCTCGGGTCTCTCTGGCGGTAATTGAGACGGTAATGAATCGGAAAAACAGTCACTATACTGTTGTAAAAACATTGACCTTTCTTTATCTAGCACAGATAAATTTGATTCATCACAATCTGACACTTCACGTGCAAAAACCAAGTACGCAGAAAGATGCTTTTTCATTACAGAAGTAATAGCAGAAGCTGATACAGTAGGAATAGACTCCCCTTTAAGCTTTACATCCAGAATGTGAGTCTTTCCCCTGCTCTGTACAGTGATCTTTTTGTTGTAGGCATCCATGATTCCCTGTACACGAAACAACCAAGGAATACCTAACAACACATCACATCCGTCCAGTGGCATGATGTAAAATTCTTCAGCATCTACATAGGACTGGATATGTAGACGCAACTTTCCAATGATGGGTGTCACAGCCTCTGTATGGCCAGGACATGCCAAACCTGCCTCTACTGTATACCCCATCTCTTCAGGTCTGATTCCCAACTTTGAAGCCAATTCTGGGGAAATGAAGTTGGCTTTGGCACCTGGATCAAAGAAGATAAGCACTGTTTGATCCCTAACCTTTCCCCATGCTCTGCAAAGCTCACTTGCATCTGAATTTGGCTTGTCGCCCACCATATCTGGCACTAGACCAGCCATGGGCTTCTTTCCTTTCTTGTCTTCCTTGTCTTCAGAATCAGCTGGCCTTTTCTTTGTAGGACAGTTGTAAGCAATGTGGCCAGGCTGCTCACATATAAAGCATTTGTTCTCTGTCCTCAGGACCTTCTTTTGCTCTTCTGACTTGCGAGGAAAACGTCTTTTCCATTTCTTTGCTGGTCCTTTTTCTGATTCAGCCGTAGCTTTGTCTTTCCCTGCGTTGGCTGACTCCTGAGTCCCTTTAGGAGCCTCATTGGGAACGTGCTTCTTGGCTGAATTTTTCTTGCCTGATCCTGCCTTGACGCCAGTGTTAAATTCACAATCTTCTCCCTTGAGCAAACCATTGCCAGTGTTTGCTACCTCGATGAGCTGCGTCAAAGTAGTGACTTTTGTCTTCGTACAGTACTTTCTCAATCCTTTAGGTAGGCCACAACAGTATTTTTCAATCTGTTCTGTCAATGGCACAAACCTATAGGAAGTTACTGGAAGTAGAGCTTTCCAAAACTTCCGATTGTAATCATCCAGATTTCTGCAAGTGGCAGCATTTAGCTGGTGCCATTCTGTCATGACATCTGCTTCAAAGTCATCAGATAACCATGCTGCTGCAAAAATCTGCTTGAAGTAAATCCATGTGGACGGAGCTTGCCCTTGAAGCAATAAAGTTGTCCACCATTGTCCCGCATTCCCTGTCAAGAAAGTGGCTGCCTTGCGGACCTTTGAAGCCTCTGTAAAGTTTCCCCCTGCATAGGCCTTGTCAAACTGCTGGAGGAATGAAAGAGCCTTCTTCCTGTCATCAAACCCTGTAAAGGTCGTGAATGACACTCCTTTGCCACCTTCTTTGTACGGAGTTGGCCTCTCCAGCGGCGTTAAATTGTCATATGGAAGTGACTGAAACATGGGAACACTATTAAGGTTCATCTGTGTTCCTTGGCCGCTATTAACTTGACCTGGAAATGCCATATTTGGCTGCTGATTTGTAATTCCAGCCATACCAAAATTTGCTTGTGGCATCCCAAATTGTCCCTGAGTGCTTTGAAACCCTGGTTGCATACCCATGACACTGTACATGGGGTTAGGCATCATCGTTTGAGCACCCGCAAACACTGTTCCTGGCGTATAAAACTGATTTCCAGGTGCATGACCAGCCATGCTCTGAAATACGGATCCACCTCCAAAATAGCCAGGGTGTACTGAAGGTGGTGGGAAGACCTGTTGCATAGCCTGTAAGTTGCTTCCCTGCCCATTAGAACCAGCTATAGGCTGCTGAAAGGTGGCGGGCTGAATTGGTACAGCTTGAAAAACTGGCATCTCAGCCACCTGTTCTTGCACCTTAGGCATACGTTGTGGAGACTGCATGTTCTCCGTCAAGTGTACAGGTGTTTCCATTGACTGTGCGGTATGAATCACCTGTGCTCGAGCCTTAACAGGCTTTTGAATATGATCCAGTGACCCAACTTGCTGAGACGGAACAGGAGGTTGCAGAAAGGCTAAAAACCTTGGGTTCTGCATTACTTGTGTGAACATAGCCACAGCAGTAGCCAACTGGGTCCTGAATATATCATCATCAGTCTGTGGTGGTCTTGAGGACTCACCCACTTCATGTGTCTGTTGACCCTGTGAAGAGGAAACCTCTTCAGTCACATCATCTGGTCTGTCAGCCATAATTGCAATTCCCTGTGTCTGGTCTATGATCCCTTGTGTCTTCAAGCCCAAAACTGCCCAAGGCTCACTTCTATGGGAAAAAGTGATTTAATCCCGTCGATGGAACCATGAAACCGGCCTGTTCAATCCAAAAAGGGCGGTAGACTTTACTTTAAACCTTGATTTAGCTTTCACCCATTATTAGTCGTCTATTTTACCTGTACTTTCAAGACACAACAAAGGGGAGAGGGATACAGGCTGCTAGATTGCACCTGTATGAGTAGACGGACACCAGATTGGCCCCTAACTTAGGCGCCCCTTTCGGTATTTCTTTATTGTTCAAAAGAGGGAATAAACGCTGTGGTTCCCTACAAGCTGCCCCGCACAAACTCGGCTGAATTTCCACTGTTCCAGCCTGATTTCGGCAGCATAACTGTACTAGAACCCTTCACGGTCAGTATTCCTACGCATTGACTGACTTTCCCGACGCCTACGGGCACTTTGCAAAACCTGGCGAGAATCTGCAGCACGCTGAATTCTCTGTTTTCAGCCCTGAAAATGCGCCAGATCGCCTGTACAGCGGTCCCCTTGCGTCCCCGAACCTCCTGGGGGTATTAGGGTCCGTTTAGGGCCAAAACCCTAAACCTGCAAAAATACACAGCAGGCTGTAATTCACTGTTTCGGGCTCCGTTCTGCGTGCCGGTCGCATCCCTAGCAAGTCCTCGAGCTCCCGCACCTGTAGGGCTACTTGCCCTTTGAATCGGACGAGATTTCTGGCGTGAAACCTCTCCGAATTCACCTGTACCTGCGGGGGGATTAGCCGCTAGCTAATCCAGTACCTGTGCAAGAGGCTCTTGCCTCGGCAATCGCGCATGAACCCACACAACTGTACATTGGTCAAATGAAAAGCCCACTAGAGGGGCATAACATACTGCCAAAGGGGAGAGAGAGGGCAGTGCGTAGCGTGCAGGGCATCACTCCTGGCACCGCACTGTGCATAAGAGGGAAAGCAAGCACTCCATAGCTCTTAACCTGTGACAGAGAGTTGCAAAATGAGCCTCCCAACTATAAATCACGTTTTTGCCTTCTCTATAAGTAGTAAACTGGCCTCAAAGTGCCAAGTGTCACTCATTTGTGCATTTTCCCGCTTTAGACCCTCGGGTCTAAAAATATCTCACCTGCAGCCTCTGTTGACTTGGCCACAGAGTAACAAAATGATCCCCATGTCAAACTGCACGTAATGACGCGAAGACATTTTCAGGTCCCAAAATAGCAGTTCCCTAAATTTTAGGAGATGCTGCCATTGTATCTTTCTAGGTCATCCGACCCTCTTTGTACACTGCAGCCACATCCAGAACTGAAATGTAGCCTCTGTAGCAAAGGATTCCACTTTGGCTAGTCAATGACCCCACTTGGCTAACCATAGTCCTTGTCCAACCTTAGTGCTCTCTTGCCCTCAGGCCTGGACTCCCTCTGGACAGTTCCACACTAGCTATGCAATGCAGGGCAGTTAGATTTCCCGAGGGGTGTTTCCAAAAAGTGAAAGTAAATAGATAATAAGAAAGAAATCAACAAAAAGGATAGATAGTAGTCACACGCTGGTGACAGTTTTCTTTGTAGTCCGCCATCTTCGTGCCCAATTCTTGTGTAGGGTCTACCCATGTCCTCTTAGTATCCAACTGTATAAGATCCTGTCGGATGATTTTATTAATGTCCGTTCGTGTAATTGCCAGTGATGGAGCCTCAAGAGAGTATTGGAAGGGGGGTAATCTTTCCATACTGAACCCGTGTCTCTGAAACCACGAGGACAGTTGCGCATACCAACATGATGTATCCCCTTTCATTGCTAATTGTCGAGAGGATTCGAGGGCCAGTCTAGTATATCGGCAATTATTTGTATCCCACAAACCATGTATAAAGGACACTGATCTGGTAAGAGCTTCAATTTCTATCGGAGGGGCCGCTAGTTCCGCTCGGGTAATCGCGTGTGGTACGGAGGCCTTGGCTCTAATCATTCGGGAAATCATAGATACCAAAGGTCTCTCCATTGACTTCCAATTATCCTGATCCACAGATGGTCCCCAAATCTGGACCCCATAAAGCATAGCCGAAGCCACCACAGTATCAAAGAGCCAAAGTTTTGTTCGTGGTTCCTGAAACTGCACTTGTGAACACATCCTCTCCAACCCTCCCAAGGCCGCAGAGGCTGTGGATAATCTAGCATCCGCTGCTTTCTTAAGAGTAAACTTCGGTCCTGCAAATACCACCCCAAGGTATGTGTATGCATCTGTGTACTCTACTGTATCCTGGCCATATGCAAATGTAGGTGCCGATCTCCTAACCCACTGCGGTGTGGTGTTAAACACCATAACTTTGGTTTTACCCAAGTTTACCGACAGTCCATTGTCCTCCGCGAATTTATGTAATGCCTCTAGCTGCCTCTGCATTCCATTTGGTGATTCTGCTATTAATACAATATCATCTGCATACAACAACAAAGGGATCCATGACCCTGCAAGTTGAGCCCCTCTGTCACCCTCTCTATTAATGTAATCTGATACCTCATCTATGTACATACCAAATAAAATAGGGGACAGTGGGCATCCCTGCTTTACTCCAACGGTGGAATGAACAATGTCGGAATCCCCTTTTGGAGTACGTACATAACCAGTTACTGACCCGTATAAGGCCATGATCCCCCAAATAATCTATTTGGGGACCCCTAACTCCCCTAACTTGCATCCTGCACATCAATCTGGCCCTTGGTACTGTATCAAAAGCTTTCCGAAAATCCACAAAGCAACAATACATCCTTCTCCCGTTTGCTCTTCCTTCGTCAATAATGGCTCTGAGCGTAAGAATATGATCTAAAGTGGAATAACCCCTTCTGAATCCAGCTTGTCCTGTTGCTCTTATGCCCTCATTCAATTTTTGTTCAAGAATGGATACGTACAGTCGGGTCAAAGTGTGACCTACCATAATGGTACGGTAGTTCCCGGGTATCATAGGATCCCCTGACTTGAAAATAGGTACGATAGTAGATAATTTCCAAGGTTCAGGTAATCCTTCACACATGACCCGATTAAACAGACGAGCAAGGACTTCTGAAAGTATATCCCTGGCATGGATCAGATGTTCTGCTACTAAACCATCATGATCATATGCTCTTCTTGTCTTCATCTTATCAATGGCTTTTTCCACCATTTCCGTAGTAAAGAAAGTACTAGTAGCAGGGCATGGCTCTAGCGGATGTGGTAATGGAGGCTGTCCAGATACCATATATAATGATGTTACATATTGACCCCAGATCTCAGGAGAAGTAATCGTCGGAGGCGGTGAGTGCTCTTGAAATAAGCGCCATGCCTCATGTGAGTCTTGACTCAAGAAGAGCTGATATAAATCCTTCTCCAGTTTGGCTAAAAATGCCCTTTTCTTGGGACGTACTATACGCCGAAGAGCAATCCGAGACTGCTTATATGTGATGATCCCAAGTGTAAGCTCTTTCTGGACCTAGGTTCTCGTCTCTTTGCATTCCTCGTCATACCAACTGTTTTGAGGCATGTTCCCAGCTCCTCTCTTCTGATCAGGTTGAGTATGTGGGTATGCCTCTTGTGCTGCTCCATGTAGTATCTTTGTTAATTGAGAAGTAATCTCCTCTACAGTATATACTGGCTCGGCTGCCCACATCCTATTATAGATCTTTTCCACATAGATTGAATCAGTTTCTGGCGTGAAAGTATATCTTGTGTGTGTCTTCTTCCTATGTACTTGAGAGGCATTGTATTGGAAGGAGATTGATAAGGTCAAGAGAGCATGATCCACTGCAATCCCAACCGGTTTGGGTCCCACCTTAAAGTCCTTTATACTAGAAATAAAGCTTGGTGACCAGGTGAAGTCATGACATAATCCACTGTACTGGCCCCATGCCTGTGCGGGAAGCATGTGAATCCCCCATATAACGGGAAATTCTCTAGACCATTAACTATGGCCAAACCATGTATGGTTGCCATCTCCATGAGATGTCTCCCATATTCAATCTGTTCTTTATCCGAGTTTCTAGTAAGCCCCCTCTGTGATAAATCCACTTCTCTGAGCATTTCCTCAGAAGTATCATAGAATACTGCTTGAGAGTTGGCCGTTCTGGCATTAAAGTCTCCTAAGAGAACAATGTCTCCATCTCTAGAGAACTCCCATATGTCATTATTAAATATGGAGAAAGGGGACTGTCCTTTAGGTGAGGAGTAGACTGAGGTACTTGGAGGGAAATAGCATATAGCGATATATAGAAATCTACTTGTCTCGGCTCTCATTCTCACCCACATATACCTTGCTTGCTCATCTTTCTTGATAATCTATAGTAGTGGTTTCGGCTCCTCTTTAATTAAGACTGCTACTACTCCCGAACCCTGGCTACCCTGTAGAGATCTCTTGTCTGGTCAACCAGCTGTTTCCCATAAATAACCCTTCACATGTGGCATACGCTGTCCCGGTATCTGGTGTGTCTCTGAGTAGAAAACTATGTCTCTGTCCCTAAAGCTGTCTTCAAAGGCACCTACATCTAGCCTATATGACCCATTACAATTCCACGCCGTTATCTGGATCGTCGCCCCATAGGTCTCGCACCGTCATGCTGAGTGCTTTTCCAGAACCACTACTTTCCCTCCTTTATAAAAGGCGATTTTCCCCTTTTCTCTTGCTCCCCTTATCTTTTGCATCAACTCTTGCATGTGTGCCACTTGTGCCAATGTAAGGTCATCTCCCAGGAAAATACCGGTTTTCTTAAGAGTTGGCCTCTTCTTTAGAAATTCTTTCCTTATTTCTATATTCGGGAAGTGGAGAATAAGTGCCCTATCCTTTACGTTTCCCTTCTCATCGATTCTTTTCTTGCCCACTCTCCATGCACTTGTGTGAGTAGGCTTTGTGATGCCCATGCGTTGTAGCAGTTCCTTCACTTCTTCATCTTCATTCTCTTTGTCTTTGACTCATGTGACCCGCACATGCAGAGCCCGATTCTTCCTTTTTTGCTCTTCCTCAATGGTCATATTAATAATGGTAGAAGTAGGTGTGGTCTCGAGCATCTGGGCCTTCCCTTTCTTCGCATCCTCAATCCATTTCAATTGCTTCATCAACCTTTTCTTGTGTCTTAAAAAGACGTTCTGCCTATGAAGATACGGTTTTCGATTTCTGTTCATCTCCTTCCTTTAGAGCTTTCATTTGATCATTCATGTCCTCGAGCTCCTTCAGCACCGAAGGTTGGTTGTCTCCATTCTCCTTAGTTGCAGATTTGCAAGCCGCAAGTTCTCCTTTTAGCTCCTCAATTATTGCATCTTTTTCCCCCATGTGCTTTTCCATATTTGTTCTCCATGCTTCAAAACTTGCTACTGCCTCATCGAGTTTCTTTTGCATAACGCATTCTGTTACATTTACTTCGGCCTTGATTAGGTTTCGTAATTCCGTTTTCAAGATCTGAATTTCCTCATTCTGTATCCCCGGGATCTCTCTCCTTAGTTCTTTCAACATGTCTCCATACATGGAGTTCCTGTAGCTCTCAGCGCTCGCGTGCATTTCCTTCTTGATGTCATCTCTCATGTAGTTTAGCTCTGATTTGAGCATCATCTGGACCTTCTCCATCATTAGTTCATCATGTACCTTGGACGTTTTCCCCACTCGTAATGATCTTGGTGATAGTACAATATCTCTGTTTCTCCGCTTAAATGTAGCTGTTGTTTTTTTTGGGGTGGTGTAGCTATCTACACCCGGCCCTTCCCCTTCGGTAGGCGGATCCATCGAACCCGAGCCCCAAATGTGGGGTAGGGTACTAGGGAGAATAGGGCAAACTTAAAAGATTTTATCTTAAGGCTTTTCACCTTAAGGCTTAAAAATTTCTCTAAATTTGAACGTTGCGTAGGTGAAGGGCGGGGGTGATGCAGCGCGTATGCTGGGACTTGCTACGTGTAGTGTTGCTGGGACATGCTACGCGTAGGACTTCTCCTGCCTTATCGTGAGAATCCCCTGCCTGGCCTTCGCGCGAGCTCCTGCTTGCTCCACCTCACTCGCGTGAATCCCCTAGGCCTGCTGCGATCCTGTTCTCAGCAGTTTCGGCTCAGCTAGTGGCTGTTTGGCGAGCAGAATTCAGAGCGACCCACCTCTGCGTGCGAAGGTGTCCTTGTGGTAGTCTTCGATTCCCTCTCAACCCCACAATGCTGTCCTGCTGCAGCTTCGTCTGCCGTGCCCCAGCTTGCTGCAGCGAGGCCCTCTCCACCATTTGCTGCTTGCTGAGAGAGAGAGAGAGAGAGAGAGAGAGAGAGAGAGAGAGAGAGAGAGAGAGAGAGAGAGAGAGAGAGAGAGAGAGATTATTGCATAACTTGGAGACTGACCAAAC
Source organism: Adiantum capillus-veneris (assembly GCF_014529385.1). NCBI lineage: Eukaryota > Viridiplantae > Streptophyta > Polypodiopsida > Polypodiales > Pteridaceae > Adiantum > Adiantum capillus-veneris. The sequence goes on from NC_140947.1 coordinate 31,100,528, forward strand.
TTTGTTGGAGATCAGTGGATACCTATGGTCAGTTTGCTGATGAAAATGAAAAGCTTCTCAAGACTCTCCCTCCACCACCAGTAGCTGTGGATTATTATGAAAGCGAAGACCTTTACATGTAAGTGTTTTAAGATTGACAAGGCTCCAATGTCTTTCTTCTTATAGTGTATCTAGTACTTGTGATTGTTATAGATATTAATTAAGGTGCTATGTTGCCCAAGATTAGCTCCTTAGTTTCAGGCCTTGCATGAATAACTTTTGCAAACTAAGGCCCATTCATGTGAAATTTGATCTATTATGTTATCCCTGCTCATCATTAGTGCTAGCTTTTGGTTCTTCAATAACAATCAACAGAAACTTTTAAAGATGTGATTATTCACTTTTAAATGAAACCCGTTCAACCAAATACCAATTGGCTCAAGTGCTGCTCAGACTTGGTTGCTCTGAACAGCACTTTAGCTACCTGGTGTTGGAGTTTAACAAGCTCTGTCTTTTTATAAATGTTTGTTGTTCCATCATGTCAATGCTTCTTTTGAATGTCTGCTTGGTAACATTGCTGTAGTATATAACCATTTCCACATGGATTAGTGCAGCAGTCAAACGTACAAGTTCAAGAACCACCATGGAACAATGTACAAAGTAGTGAGACGAATACCTTGCATTAACTCCGCACCATTCCACACAAGACTGGATGAGCTGATGACCGGCGAAACAGCTTCTTTTGATTGGAAGGAATCACAATACAAACTTTCAGGGGGTGCAGTCAGTAATGTTAACCAGGGAATCGAGCTAGTAGCAAGTGTTTCGTTCTGTGTCTGAGTGAGACTAAACTGATCTACTCAAGGTGTAGTATGTTGATCAAAACAGGACAAAAAAATTAAAAATCCGAATAGTCACTGCAGGCGGTTCAGATCGTCCCTTGAAAATTTGGAATTAACAAGCCTTCTATAAAAGAAAGACAGATACTGGTAATCAGCTCATTAAAGATCTCTCTCCTTAGTCCATTAAGCCATGGAGAAATCAGCAGGGCACTGCTGATGCCTCCACCGATTGGGCTGCCCGGCTCCATTTCATAGCCAAGTGCTGGACTAGAGATAACTGATCATGCCTCCACCCCCCAAGTGAAGGTCATATCTGGGAGGATGGAGGCCATCGGGCAAGGAATCCTAAGACAGACCTGGGTTGCCTTGGTCAGCCGCAAAAAACAATGTTGCTGAGTCTCTATTGGATGCCAACACCTGAGACAAACCAAAGGATGCCCAATACAGGCAAGCCAAATACCCACTACCGTCCCTCTCTGTGTGACCAACCAACGGCACATGGTAGACCCTACAAGACCGGTGACTGGCCCAAAGCGGTGTCCAGAAAACTGAGAGAAAACCCTTAGTAAGGCCAGTGTTGCCCTTTCGGTCTGACCAGACATTGGCGCACAGTCAACCCTACGAGACCGGTGTCTGGTCAAAGCGATGTCTGGAAATCCTGTGTGACCAGCCACCGGCACACAGTAAACCCTACAAGACCGGTGGCTGGTCAAAGCGATGTCTGGAAATCCGAGAGAAAACCCTTAGCGAGGTCCTGGTCACACCAATGCTGCATTGCCGTTGGTATGGCCTCTTGTCTAGCCATCATGATGTGACGGTGACATCGTTTAATGTGCTGGAAGAAAGGTAAACTCAGGATGGTCACCCAGGTGGGTTCTTTTTTTTTTTTTGGGTGGGTGGGGGGTTCCCTACAGGCACTCCCCATGGTCCCACCATATGTGCACCAGCGATCTTGTCCCCCCTAGGCCTACAACCTCCAGGTCCATCTGGCTGCCTCCTCAACAGCTGGATCGATATCCTTTGACGCAGTGCAGCAACAAGAATTCTGATCGTCTGGAAGCTGCACTGCGTGACCAGGGAGGACTCACATCAAATGCGATAGAGCTGTCCCCTCCTGCACGCAAAGAAGAAGCACGACACGCTTTGACGGCAATCAACACCTCTAGGTTTGTTCAAGCTCACATCCACACCAAGGCTTGGAGCTTAAAGGGAATGTGCCAATCTGCTAGGATCACCTCACAAATGTCTAGCCAACCTTGGTGTGTGCGAGCTGCCCATTCTGACCAGCCATACACAAGAAACTCTTGATTACTCGCTGGATCTAGCCTATCATGAGCTCAAGAAAATCCAGCAAGAGGTAATGTAACCTCTCTATCCCCAATTGCATGCATCCACGTGACATACATAGGCAACCCTGGGTTTCCATGCAGGAGACCAAAAAGTCTTTTATTTTCAACCCAGCAAATGCCTCCAGTGGTACTGTCTTATCAAAACATCAATGCATCCCCCAACCAAGAAACTTTGAAGCTCTTGTCTTAGTTTACCCATGTAGCGCACGTAATTGGGTCCACCCAGCCCCTATACATTCCATGAGACGATTCTTATGGTGAACCTGAGAAGATATAAGCTGGTGTAGCAACAAAACAGGCAATCTTTGCAATTGGGTTGGATGACAAACAGTCCTCCCTCAGCGAGAAATAAGCCTGTGAAACAAGCCAACGTCTAACCAAGGCCGAAGCCCCCTTGGAAAATGCACCATGCCTTCATCATTGACCAAGAATCTGATCGCACCCAGGTCTCCCACATGATGTGCGAACTTCAAAGCGTGAATTCGTGGGCTATCAACAACTCGTCTGGTAGTCCTCTCTTGCTGATCTAACCCACAATGAAAAATAGAAACCATGGCAGAGTCCAATCCAACTGAATTGAGAAGAGGAAGAGGGAAGTGGGGGAGGAGTATGTGGCGAGGGGAGGAGTGTCTTGGGTTTTTCTGTTTTTATAGTTTCTTTTTTTTGTTTTGGGGGGGGGGGGGGGGGGGGGGGGAGGGAAGATGGGAGATGGGACGCTGTAGTCGAATCAGGGGGTGGGGGAGTTCATTTGGAAGTCATAGTAGGAGGCGCAGATGGGGAGGCAACTAGGAAGGTGGAGGTGAGCTGCTCGAAGGGTCAGCTGGAGGGGGTTGATAAAGGCTGGGGCACATCCTCCTTAGTGGGACTGCTATTGGCGCATCAAGAAGTTAAAGCGGTACCTTGTGGGATTCCATTGCACAGGTGCCCACCTGTGGATGGGGGCACAGATTGTGCCGTCCCCACTGCCGTCCATGGACAAAGGCTACCACTCATCATCCATCTCAGGGACTGCATCAGTCTGTGTTGTGTGTATTCTAGAACTCGAGTCAATTAAGGGAGCTGTGTCACGGGGACGTGGCAACTGTTAACTATGTCACGAGGACGTGGCAACTGCTAACTTTAGTTGTTGGTTTCTTTCCAAGGGGTTTTGTTTTGTTTTTGAGACCCTCTTCTTGAAGTAGCAAACGGTCGGACATTGCATGGCCAATGTGAACGGTAGTTTCACCCGGAGATGGTAGTGGTCGGCACTGGAATTCGTATGGTAAGAGGATGTCTAGGCTCAGAGCAAGATCATATAGGTCCCCCCGTCGCACTTAGCAAGTTGGTGGATACTAGGAAGTGAACTCAATTAAGGCGTAAAGTCAAGGTGGAACTACCAACAAAAAGTATCCGAAAGTTGGGCCACATTGCACTTTTGGATGCGGTCCCAATGAGGATAGATGGTCAGAAGCCCAGTGGGAGCCCAACGGAAGCATCTCCTAGAATTTAGGGAACTGCTATTTTGGGCCGTGAAATGTGTTCGCGTCATTACCTCCGGTATGACTAGGGGAACATTTTACAACTCTCCCGCGAAGTCAACTGGACAACCGGTCAGGATATTTTTAAGCGGTGAACCCAAAACAGGCAAATGCTTGTAAATGCGCCAAGTGTCGATTTTTCATGAACTTTCCCCTTGCAGAAAAATGGGCGCTGATTTTTAAGCTGGGAGAGGTCTCATTTCAGCTTTTGTCAACAGGTTAAGAGCTATGGAGTGCTTCCTTTCCCTCTCATGTACAGTGTGGTGCTAGGAGTGATGCCCTGCACACTACACACTGCTCTCTCTCTCCCCTACGTGCAGTTATGTGATGCCCCACAAGAGGGCTCCTCATTTGACTGATGTACAGCTGTGTGGGTTCATGCTTTTGTGCTGAGGCAAGAGCCTCCCTGAGCAGGAACAGGGGTAGCTAGCTGCTACTCCAAAGTAGGCACTGGTGAGGGTCATAACCTCACAATACAGGTGCAAAATCAGCGCTGTGTATATGCTGTAATTTTACTGTTTTTCAGCCATACGGACGCCACAACCTTTGGGAATCGTGCCCCACTGGCAGAGGACAGTTAGGGGACTGTTTGGGGCTGAAAACAGGGCAAAAACCAGTAAATACAGGGTGCTGAATTTTTTGTTTTTGGGCAGGAATCAGAGGGTATACGCCAGTAGAAGCGAGTTCCAGCAGGGGAATTGGTTTCGCGCAAGTTTAGGGGTTGTTATGTTGCCGAAATTTGGCCAAAACAGGCGGTATCTAGTGGGATACAGTCAAAGGATTCCCAGACTCTTCTTTGTACTTTACCCTCCTAAAGAATAAAGAAATACCGAAAGGGGCGCCAATTTTGGGGCCTACAGGTTGTCGGCGTCTGCTCGGAGCATTCTAGCTTCCGAGCTGTGTGTGTGATTAAGTGTTAATTCCCGTTACAGGTCTCCTTTGCAAAGTGCTCTGTGTGTGTGTCTTAAGTAAAGAATTTCGGGTGAAAGCCAACGCCTACCGCCCTACGGGCCAATTTCATGGTTCCATTGCCGGGATATCAATCACTTTTTCCTTAAAGAGTGAGCCTGGATTGTTTCGGGTAAAGACATAGAGTGCAGGAACGCGGGGATTACACTATGGCCGACAAGGGGAAGGGAATTATGGAAGAGGGTTCCTCTTCAAAGGACAGGCAGGAGATTTCTATGGTTTTTGAGATTGGCGAGAGCTCACGGCCACGTCAGCATGTACCTCCTGTCAATGTGAATGTCCCTGTAGTAGTACAGGGCTTTATGACTGGGCAACTTGAGGATGATGCGTTCAAGACTCAGTTAGTTGCCGCGGTGAATGTCTTTTCGCAGCTGGTGCAGAAGCCAAGGTTTATGGAGTTCTTGCAAGCGCCACCAGTCCAACAGCAAAATAGGCAACCTACGCCGCGTACGGAGCTTGTTGATGCTCAGGTCCAGGTACTTCATGCAGCTCAGGAGGAAAGGGAACACTTGCATGTTGCGGAGTCGGGGGCTCCAAAGCAGGTTCCTCCCGTGCTTGAACAGGTGGCTAGAACGCCTATTCCATAGGTTATGCCAGTTCAGCCCGCCACCTTTCAGAGCCAGCATGCTGTCTTGAATGGACAGGGAGCTGGATACCAGGCTATGCACTCAGTTTTTCCATCACCCACGGTACATCCTGGGTATTTCGGGGGTGGATGAGTGTTCCAAAGTATGGCTGGTTATGCACCTGGAAGTCAGCCGTACATGCCAGGAACAATGTTCGGGGGTATGCAAGGCATCATGCCAAACCCCATGTATGGTAGCATCGGCATGCAGCAAGGTTTCCACTGCAACCAGGGCCAGTTTGGGGTGCCACAGGGTCATTTTGGCATGGCTGGTTTTTCTGGACAGCAGCCATATATCGCACCTCTGACCCAAAATGTGAATGGCCAAGACGTGCCGATCATGCCTACTACAGTGCCCATGTTGCAGACCATTCCATATGACAACTTGGGGGCACTAGAGAAGCCGAAGGCTTACAAAGAAGGTGGTGCAGCGGTAAAGTTCAGTACCTTCAGTGGTTTCGAGGATAAGACAAAGGCCCTCACTTTCCTCCAGCAGTTTGACACAACTTATATAGGAGGGAATTTTACAGAGGTCTCGAAGGTCAGGAAAGCTAACACTTTCTTAAAGGACAATGCGCTTACATGGTGGATGAATTTGTTAATGCAAGGACAGGCACCCGCCGCTTGGGTTTACTTCAAGCAAATGTTTTCGTCTGCTTGGCTGTCAAATGAATTTGAAGCCGACGTCATGACAGATTGGCACCAGCTTACTTCAGCTTCGTGCAAGAGCTTGCTGGAGTACAATAGGAGGTTATGTAAAGCGTTACTCTCAGTGACCTCCTACAGATTTGTGCCATTGACAGAGCAGATAGAGAAGTACTATTGTGGGCTGCCTAAAGGGTTTCGCGATTACTGTACAAAGAACAGAGTGGCTACCCTTACTCAGCTTATGGAAGTTGCAAACACTGGTCTTGCCTTGTTGAAAGGAGAGGACAGTGGATTTCCGAGCAGTGACAAAGGAGGGCAGCAAAAGAAAAATCAGCGAAGAAGCCCTTTGTGAAAACGGCTCCTGATGCGTCACAGGGGTTAGAAAAGGCCACCAAAGACAAGGATTCAGCCGGGACTTCTGGAGCGCAGGCAAAGAAATAGAAAAGGAAGTCTTTTGTGCGCAAGTCGTCCGAGGAAAAGAAGGTCCTAATGGCTGAGAACAAATGCTTCATATGCGAGTAGCCTTGGTCACTTTTCTATCAATTGTCCACAAAGGAAAAGGCCAGCTGACTCAGAGGATAAAGAAGACCAGAAAGGCAAGAAGCCAAAACCCACGGCAGGTTTAGTGCTAGACATGGTGGGTGACAGGCCCAGCACAGATGCCAGTGAGTTATGCAAGACATGGGGTAAAGTTAGGGATCAGACGGCACTCATCTTCTTTGATCCAGGTGCCAAAGCCAACTTTCTCTCACCAGAGTTAGCTATGAAGCTGGGCATCAGAGCTGAAGAGATGGGGTACACAGCAGAGGCAGGGTTGGCATGTCCTGGCCACTCAGAGTGTGTTACTCCCATCATTGGAAAGCTGCGTCTGCATATTCAGTTGTATGTGGACACAGAAGAGTTTTACATCATGCCGCTGGAAGGTTGTGACGCCTTGTTGGGGATCCCGTGGATGTTCCGAGTGCATGGAGTCTTGGATGCCTACAACAAAAAGATCACTGTACAGCATAGGGGCAAAACTCACATCTTGGATGTAAAGCTTAAAGGAGAGTCAGTCCCTATTGTATCTGCTTCTGCTATCACTTCTGTAATAAAGAATCATCTTTCTGTGTACTTGATTTTTACACGTGATGTCTCAGATAGTGATCAATCAAATTTATCTCTGTTAGATAAAGAAAGGTCAGCATTTTTGCAAAAGTTTAGTGACTGTTTTTCTGATTCATTACCGTCGCAATTGCCGCCAGAGAGACTTGAGGACCATCGGATAGATTTGGTGCCAGGGTGTAGCCCACCAAATAGACCTCCCTACAGGGTTAGTGCGGCCCAACAGAAAGAGATTATGGGCCAGGTTGAGGAGTTATTAGAGAAGGGGCTGATTCAGCCTAGTTCTTCACCCTTTTGCTCCCCAGTGCTCCTAGTGCAGAAGAAGGATGGCTCATGGCACATGTGTATTGATTACCGTGCGTTGAATAAGAATACCATCAAGAATAGGTTCCCTATTCCTAGAATTGATGATATTCTCGATCGTTTAGAGGGTGCTGCAATTTTCAGCAGGATAGACCTTAAGAGTGGGTACCATCAGATTCGTATAAGGCCAGAGGATATGCACAAGACTGCGTTTAGAATGACATTTGGTCTTTATGAGTTTCTAGTGATGCCGTTTGGGCTAACAAATGCTCCAGGAACGTTCAACAGAATGATGGACCGGATTTTCCACTCGCATCAACAGTTTGTTGGAATGTTCTTCGATGACATGATAGTGTATTCGAAGAATGAAGAGCATAGGCGTCACTTGACCATTGTGTTTGAAGAGCTGTGCAGTCACAGGTTACTTGTCAATCCTAAGAAAAGTGAATTCTTCCTCGAAGAGATCCACTTTCTGGGCCACATAATCTCAAAGGATGGTGTTAGAATGGATCCCGCAAAGATCGAAGCTATCAAGACATGGCCAGACTTGAAGACTGTGCACTATGTCAGAAGCTTCTTGGGGTTGTGTTCCTACTATAGAAGGTTTATCAGAAATTTTGCAGAGATAGCATCGCCTCTTCACGCATTGCAAAAGAAAGAGGTCACTTTCAGATGGACCCGAAAAGAGATTTCAGCTTTTAGTCTCTTAAAGGAAAAGTTGACTTCAAATCCAGTTATTGTTTTGCCAGATCTCAGGAAGTCATTTGTGGTCCAGTGTGACGCGTGTGGCAATGGCCTCTACTTCCTCGTCGTCTGATGCCAAGAGCTTGATGGAAATCAAGCGATTTGACGGTACAGGTTTCGACCTATGGCAGGACAGGATGCAGGGGATTTTGTTCCTCAAGGATTGTGAGGACGCCCTTTTAGCTGTAAAGCCTGAGGATATGTCGGATGAGGATTGGGCCAAGCTCAACAAGAGGGCAAAGGCCTATATCAAAATGGCTGTGACCGATGACATTCTGGTGGGGACATAAAGGGCTTCGACACTGCACATGCAATTTGGCATAAGTTGAAGGCCACTTATGAGAATGCCACCCTTGTGAATTAGGTGCATTTGATGCGCAAACTGGTGAACATGATGCTTGACGAAGCCAAGTCGGCTTCTGAGCACTTAAGTGCTTTCACCAGTGTTATGAGTCAGCTACAGGATACTGGGCTTCAACCTTTTGATGACAAGTTAAAAGCCATATTTTTGTTGATGACTTTGCCAGACTCTTGGGAAACGCTTGTGGTTTCTTTGAGTAATAGCCCCAACCTCACATATGATGGAGTGCGAGGCTCCATCTTAAATGAGGAAATTAGATGGTGGGGAAGGTGGCAGTTGTGCTTACAATGCGAGAGGCAGAAGTCAGAAGCAAAATACAGGTACCAAGACTCAAAACAGGAGCAAAAGCAAGTCTAGGGATAAGGATGTGACTTGTTACCAGTGTGGCAGAAAAGGCCATAAGAAGCCAGATTGCAGGTATTTCAAGAAAGAGCAGGAAAGAAAGAAGGAATCACAGGAGAAGAAGAAGATAGAGGATAAGAAAGGGGAAAAATCAGCAGGTACCTCCTCCAAGGATTCGGAGACTGTCAATGTATCCTCTAGTGTGGTTATCACAGAGTTATTCGACAGTGAGGAGATCTTGGTTGCAGCTTCATGCACCTCAGGTTTTGTTGTAGCAAATACAGAAGACATGCTTATCTCACGTAGAGATGTCATTGATGCATTGCTAAGTGCAAATGATGGCCTTACACAGTCTTGGATAGTAGACTCGGGTGCCTCATTTCATGTGACTCCATCTGTGGAGTGTTTTGCTTCTTATCATGCAGGCAAGTATGGCAAGGTTTACCTTGGGGATAACCATGCTTGTGACATTGAAGGAATGGGCACTGTGCGCTTGGCATTAAACAATGGCCAAGAGTTTATGCTTAAAGATGTAAGGTATGTACCAGGCATCAAGAAGAGTCTATTGTCTGTTGGCTAGATGGATGCACAGGGTTATACAACCATTTTTGCGGGGGGGTCATGAAAGTTGCTTAAGGGATCAATGCTCATTGTCAAGGGATGCAAGAGTAGTACATTGTACTATTTACATGGCAAAGCTTTGCTTGGAAAGTTTCTTGCAGTGGCCGAAGTTGCTTCTCATTTGGAGCTGTGGCACAAAAGACTTGGCCATATGAGCCAGAAGGGACTTGATGTGCTCTTCTCTTTGAAGAGGGTTGATGTAAAGGGCACCAAGTTAGATTTTTGTAATGACTGTTTGTATGGTAAACAAAAGAAGTCTTCTTATTATGCTGGTGTCTCGCGCAAAGCTAATGCTCTTGATTTAATTCACTCCGATGTATGTTCAATGCCTGTTAAGTCTTTTGGTGGTGCATCATACTTTGTTACATTCATTGATGATTGCACTAGGAAAGGCTGGGCATATTTGTTAAAGAATAAGAGTGAGACATTTAATGCATTTAAGAGGTTTCATGCTTTTGTGACCACGCAAAAGGGTAGTAAGCTTAAATGTCTGAGATCTGACAATGGGGGGAGTACACGTCTGCTGAATTTCAGCGTTATTGCGAAGAATATGGGATTAAAAGGGAGTTGACAGCCCCTTATAATCCATCTTCTAATAGTGTGGCTGAGAGGTATAACCGTACTTTATGTGAGAGAGTGCATTGCATGTTGTCCACGGCTAATCTCCCTCATGGGTTTTGGGGAGAGGCTTTGAAAACTGCAATTCATGTATGCAATCGCTCTCCTAACAGTATGCTAAAAAATGACATTCCAGAGGAGGTTTGGTCTGGCAAACCTGCCTCTTATGATCATTTGAGAGTGTTTGGCTGCGAGGCTTTTGTCCATGTTCGTAATGACTTGAGGACAAAGCTAGATGCCAAGTCCATCCAAGGACTCTTCCTAGGTTATGGGGAAGAGGGTGAAATGGGCTACAGGATATGGTTGCCTCAGTTTAAGAGGGTAGTACGCAGCCGAGATGTAGTGTTCAATGAGGCTAAATTGCTGAAAAATGCTACATCTTCTGAAATTGACAAGAAATCGGTCAAATTTCAGCCTCTCTTGCCACCTATTGATGTTGAAAAAGAGCCTCAGGATGCATTACCGCAAGCTGAAATTGATAATCAGCCGGTTAACCTTGAGCCAGAAGAGGTAGGACATGATTTAGATGCTCCAAATGAGGATGGACAGCCACCTGTCATGGTTGAAAATGATTTTCAGCAGCATGAGCATGCTGAAAATGAGTTGCCTCCTAATGTAGAACCTGTGCTTGAGATTGTAGATCATTGGGTACGCAGGTCTACTCGTGTCAGAAGGTTGATACAGCGCTTTGACCCCTCTTTGCATCATGTTATGTTGACAGATGAGGGAGAGCCTCTTACATATAAAGAGGCAAAATCATGTGAGTTAAGCAGTAAGTGGGAGCTTGCGATGCAAGAGGAAATCAAATCTTTGCATGCAAACAATACTTGGGATCTTGTGCCAAGGCCTAAAGGAAGAAAGGCTCTTCCTAACAAATGGGTTTACAAGGTCAAATGTGTTGATGGAAAGCCCAAGTATAAAGCAAGGTTAGTTGCCAAAGGGTATGCACAGAAAGAGGGGATTGACTTTCAAGAGATCTTTTCTCCTGTTGTAAAGCTTACGACATTGCGTGTCCTTTTTGCTCTCGCTGCAGTGCTTGACTTAGAATTGAATCAAATGGATGTAAAAATAGCTTTTCTTCATGGTGACATTGATGAAGATATCTACATGAAGCAACCTGAGGGTTTTGTAGTTCCTGATAGAAAGGAACTTGTATGCAAACTAAGAAGGGCACTGTATGGTTTGAGGCAATCATCACGTCAGTGGTACAAAAAGTTTGATACTTTTATGCTGTCTCAAGGCTTTAAACGCAGCCATTCAGACCATTGTTTGTATACAAAGAAGGATAATGATGGAAGTCCTATAATCCTTGTGCTATATGTAGATGATATGTTGATTGCTAGGAAGCATAAGTCTACCATTGATGCTCTTAAACGTCAGCTGAATTCAGCTTTTGCAATGAAGGATTTAGGTGATGCTGAGCACATCTTGGGCATGAGAATCAAGAGAGATAGAAAGCTGAAATTGCTCTTCTTATCTCAAGAAAAGTGCATTGCTAAAGTACTTGACAGGTTTAACATGGCTGAAGCTAAGTCACTTGGAGTACCTTTACCTCCACACACAAAACTTAGCAAAGCCGATTGCCCAAAGGATGACATGGGAGTGAATGCTATGAAGGGAATCCCTTATGCATTAGCTTGTGGTTCTCTTATGTATGCTATGGTTGCCACTCGTCTTGACATTGCCCATGCGGTGGGAGTTGTTAGTAGATACATGTCCAATCCCGGCAAAGCACATTGGGAAGCTGTGAAATGCATTCTGAGATACTTGTCAAGTACATAATCTAGGTGTATATGCTATGGAAAAAGTGACCTGAAGTTGCAGGGCTATTGTGATGCAGATATGGCACGTGACTTGGATACCAGGAAGTCCACTAGTGGCTATGTGTTTGCTATTGCTGGTGGTGCTGTCTCTTGGTGTTCACGACTGAAGAAAATTGTGGCATTGAGTACTACTGAGGCTGAATATATTTCAGCCACTGAGGCTTCTAAAGAGGCCATATGGATGGGCAGACTTGTCAAAGAGCTTGGTATGCCTGCTAGTACTTCTGTCTTGGGATGTGATAGCCAAAGTGCTGTCTATTTGGCCAAGAATGCCATGTTTCATGCACGGACAAAGCACATTGATGTACGATACCACTTCATACGACAGGTATTGGAGGATGGTCTAGTCACCTTGACTAAGATTCACACACAGGATAACCCTGCTGATGTTCTCACCAAGAGTCTTGCTAAGGCTCATGAGCATTGCATACAGCTGGTGGGAGTTGGTTGACTTAAAGGCGTCATTTATGCCTTTAAGTGGGAGGTTGTTGGGTTAAAGGCCTAAATAACCCCTTTTTGTACATTTTTATACTTTGTCCAGGTTCATATTGAACCTAGACATATTTTTTAAAGGTCACTTATAATAAAAGTGGGAAAACCCAAAACTTATCGAGTTTTCCCCAAAAACGTGAGCGCTCTCTCTCTCCCTCTTCGTTCTGCTAGCGCTTCCTCTCCTGCTGGCTTTCGCCACCCCTCTCTGCACACACTGCAAATCTTCGCGTGCTCTATCACTTGCACACACCGCCGCACCGCCTTGGAGAAGACTCAGGCAAAGCAGAAAAAGGCTGCTGATCGTCACCGTCGTGAATTGCTACTATCACCTGGTGATTGGGTTTTGTTAAGGTTCGAAAAGGCAAGGTTAAAGAAGATGAAGGGCAAGGAACGGCTGTTTCCTAAGCTCAGCATGCGTTACTATGGGCCTTTTCAAGTGCTTGACAAGATCAACGATGTGGCTTACAGGCTGAACTTGCCTGATGCATGGAAGATTCATAATGCGTTTCACGTGAGTCTTCTAAGACCCTTCGTGGGTGATGTGCCAGAAGATATGCCAGATGAGGATCAACCAGAAGTTGAGGAACTTGATGAGATCTTGGTACCTGAGCAAGTTTTGGCACATAAGGACAGAAAAGTTAAAGGACAAGTTGCAAGACGCTATTTGGTGAAGTTCAAGAACTATCCGCCTATGGATGCAAAGTGGATGGAAGAGCTTGAACTGTCAGAGTCACCAAATGTATTGCAGCTTTACCTTGAAGCCTTTGGGTTACAGCCTACTTATGCCCCAACCCAACGTGTGCGAAGGAGGGGTAATGATAGAGCTAGTACATCAAATGTACATATGAATTTAGTGTAATAGATGGAAATGACAAAAGTATGAAGGCCTCATTAAGTCATTTGTATCTATATGTTATGACCTTTCTTGCGGATACATGCGATGATAAAAGAGTGTTAATAGCACAAGATCATCAGTGGCGTGTATTTATGGTATGCAATCGAGGACGTTTGCGATTTCAAGAGGGGGGTATGTCACAGGGACGTGGCAACTGTTAACTATGTCACGAGGACGTGGCAACTACTAACTTTAGTTGTTTGTTTCTTTCCAAGGGGTTTTGTTTTGTTTTTGAGACCCTCTTCTTGAAGTAGCAAACGGTCGGACATTGCATGGCCAATGTGAACGGTAGTTTCACCCGCAGATGGATAGTGGTTGCCACTGGAATTCGTATGGTAAGAGGATGTCTAGGCTCGGAGCAAGATCATATAGGTCCCCCGTCGTACTTAGCAAGTTGGTGGATACTAGGAAGTGAACCCAATTAAGGCGTAAAGTCAAGGTGGGACTACCAACAAAAAGTATCCGAAAGTTGGGCCACATTGCACTTTTGGATGCGGTCCGAATGAGGATAGATGGTCAGAAGACTAGTGGGAGCCCAACGAAGCATCTCCTAAAATTTAGGGAACTACTATTTTGGGCCGTGAAATGTGTTCGTGTCATTACCTCCGGTATGACTAGGGGAACATTTTACAACTTTGCCGCGAAGTCAACTGGGTAACCGATCAGGATATTTTTAAGCGGCGAACCCGAAACGGGCAAATGCTTGTAAATGCACCAAGTGTCGATTTTTCATGAACTTTCCCCTTGCAGAAAAATGGTCGCTGATTTTTAAGCTGGGAGAGGCCTCATTTCAGCTTTTGTCAACAGGTTAAGAGCTATGGAGTGCTTCCTTTCCCTCTCATGTCCAGTGTGGTGCTAGGAGTGATGCCTTGCACACTACACACTGCTCTCTCTCTCTCCCCTACGTGCAGTTATGTGATGCCCCACAAGAGGGCTCCTCATTTGACTGATGTACAACTGTGTGGGTTCATGCTTTGGTGCTGAGGGAAGAGCCTCCTTGAGCAGGAACAGGGGTAGCTAGCTGCTACTCCAAAGCAGGCACTAGTGAGGGTCATAACCTCACCATACAGGTGCAAAATCAGCGTTGTGTATGCGCTGTAATTTTACTGTTTTTCGGCCATATGGACACCAGAACCTTTCGGAATCGTGCCCCACTAGCAGAGGACAGTTAGGGGACTATTTGGGGCTGAAAACAGGGCAAAAACCAGTAAATACAGGGTGCTGAATTTTCTGTTTTTGGTCAGGAATCAGAGGGTATACGTTAGTAGAAGCGAGTTCCAGCAGGGGAATTGGTTTCGCGCAAGTTTAGGGGCTGTTATGCTACCGAAATTTGGCCAAAACACGTGGTATCTAGTGGGATACAGTCAAAGGATTCCCATGACTCTTCTTTGTACTTTACCCTCCTAAAGAATAAAGAAATACCGAAAGGGGCGCCAATTTTGGGGCCTACAGGTTGTCGACGTCTGCTCGGAGCATTCTAGCTTCCGAGCTGTGTGTGTGATTAAGTGTTAATTCCCGTTACAGGTCTCCTTTGCAAATTGCTTTGTGTGTGTGTGTCTAAAGTAAAGAATTTCGGGTGAAAGCCAACGCCTACCGCCCTACGGGCCGGTTTCAAGCTGCCTAGAGCTGTGCATACTGATTCTATGCCGAAGTCAGAGAGAGCCGCCTAAAATTGTGTCTACTGACTCTATGCTGAAGCCTCTGAGTCTACATAGTTACCGGGAACGGGAACGGGAGGGTCCGGAACGGGACGGGAACGGGGAGGAGGAGGACGCCACGGAACAGGAACGGGTCTGGAACGGTCGACTAAATTAAGGCTTGAATTACCTCCATTCGGCTTAGTCCCAAATCGACTCCTAAACAACCCCAAAATTGCCCTCAAATCCATCCCCAAGCCTGCCCTCAAACTTCCCCAATTATTTCTCCGAAATAGCCCCAAATCTGCCGACAAATGTTTACTTTTTTGCTCCCAAATGCCACTTTTTCCGGTTCCACCCCGCGTTCCGCCATTCCACCTCACGTACCGCCCTGTCCCCCCCCGTTCTGGAACACTGTTCCGGTTACACTCTGTTCCGGAACGGTGTTCCGTTCCCGACTCCGTTTCCGGAACGGCGGAACGCCGATTCGGAACATTTGGGTTGCGTTTTGCCCGTTCCCTGTTACACTGCCAATGTTACCCAAAACGGAAACCGGGGCCTCCGGAACGTTTCCGGAACGGCCCCTTGTCACCAGGAGGTGTATTTTTCCTGTTGCCTTCTGTAAATAAGTACTAGATATTTTTATTTATTTTATTTTACTTGTTTTCCCCGGAACCCTTGAAAAGGTGCAAGTGGACATTGCATGGCCAGTGTGAAACGGCTGCGGCCGAATAGGTTTCTCACAGTGGCAGTCTGGGTCGGTCAGTCTGGGACTCGTTGGGTCAGTTAGCACTGAATTTTGATGAGTATGGAAGCTTGTGCGCGCCAAATGAAGTCTGGGCCACTCGGAAAGTCACTTATAACTTTATAAGTCAGTGAGAACTAGAGAATTAACTCAAAAGGGGCAAACTGGACACATGGCGGCTCCTGGTGCAGTTTTCCACTTCCATCAGCAAGAGGGGGCACCCAATTTGAGAGAGGAGGCTGATTTGACTCATAAGTGAGCTACAGTGTGTGTGTGAGTAGTGGGTGCAGGTCTACAGCTCTAATGGAAAGCTTGCCTTCTCCTCTGTCTCATGTAGCGCGATGACTTACTCTCATGCATCTCTCTCTCCCCTTTGGCACATATGGTAATGCCCCACTAGTTGGGCTACTCATATGAACATGTACAGTTCTAGGGGTTTATGCGCGTTTGCCAAGGCAAGAGCCTTTTGAACAGGAACCGGATTAGCTAATTGCTAATCCCCCATAGGTACACACAGTTCCATCGCGAAAGATTGCGAGTTCGGAGAGTTTCCTCGCGTGAAAACTCGTCCAATTCACAGGGGAACTGTCCCATTGCGTGCGGGAGCCCTTGGGACACGCGTAGGCGTGTTCGCTCCGCTAAAAACGATCCGAAACAGCAAATTACAGCCTGCTGTGTTTTTCTGCAGGTTTAGGGTTTCGCACCTAAACTGCAAGGGAACACCGGAGGAGCCTCGTGAGAGCCTTGGGATGCGTGTACAAGCTTTTGGCCACCCGGCAGTGAAAAACAGCGAATTACAGCCCGCTGAATTTCTGTGACAGCTCACCAGAAAGCTTCGAGATAGCGAGGGAATCCGACCTAGACAGGTGCTTTTGACCTACAGGGGTTTTTGCGCCGTTATGTTGCCAAAATCAGGTCGAAAACCTGCGTTTTCAGCCCTCGCCAGGTTTGGACACCTTGTGAAAGCTTGTGCTAAGTGGTCGGATCGTCTACCTTAATTTGAATAAAGAAATACCGAAAGGGGCGCCAGTCTTTGGGGCCTACAGGGTGTCTGTCTCATGTGCACAGTGACATTCTAGTCGCTGGACGCAACTGTGTTCTCTTCCCTTCTTAGTGCTCTGTGTAAAGTTAACAGGTAATTGAAATAGTACCGCCC
The DNA here is from genome assembly GCF_014529385.1 of Adiantum capillus-veneris. Classification (NCBI taxonomy): domain Eukaryota; kingdom Viridiplantae; phylum Streptophyta; class Polypodiopsida; order Polypodiales; family Pteridaceae; genus Adiantum; species Adiantum capillus-veneris. Next base: position 31,117,298 of record NC_140947.1, read on the forward strand.
TCTACGTTGTACAGGCCGGTTATATGGTTCCATCGCCGGGATAGTCACTTTTTCTTCAAAAAGTGCAGTGTGGATTGTTGTGGGTGAAAGCAACACAGAGCTTGTCGTTATGGCAGAGAAGAGAGACCAAGTACCTGAAGAGGGATCTTCCTCACATGGCACGAAGAAAGTTCCTTCAACTCTTCAAGAAGAGGACAGGTTGTTTAGAACTAAACTGCATTGCTGCATGGACATGTTTCAACAGTTGGCTAACAACCCAAGGATGCAGGAGTTCTTACAGGCTTCGACACAGGGTTTTCAGCCTCCTACACAGGGCATGACTGAGCCATTGCAAGAAAAGGAGATTTCCAATGCGCAGAGGACTTATGAGGCTCGAGGGAAAGCCCATGTGGTTGAGCAACTAGCGGTGTCCAATGGTCCAAAGCAACTTTCTTTAGCTGGACAAGAACCGTTTGTGAATGGTCAAGGGAGTAATGAACACGCTATGCGTCAAACCCTTCCATTACCTAATACTTATCCTGGTTATTTTGGAGGTGGTTCAGTGTTTCAAGATATGGCTGGACCTTCCACAGGTTATATGCCAGGGAATGTGTTCGGGACAATGCAAACAGGCATGGGTAACCCTATGTACGCGAACATGGGTGTCCAACCAGGTTTTCAGGGTGCTACGGCCAGTTTCGAGTGCCTGGAACACAATTTGGTATGGCTGGTTTTTCGCAGCCATACGTACAAATGCAGATATGACAGAGAAAACAGTTGATGCGAGTGCTGGAATGAACACTCATGGAGCACCACTATTACAGGCACCTGTTTATGATAATGTGGCTCCTTTGAGTCAGCTTAAGGATTACAAGGAAGGTGGGCAAGGAGTGAAGTTTGAAACTTTCAGAGGAACTGAGGATCAATTGAAGGTTTGACCTTCATACAGCAGTTCGATGCAGCTTATGCTGGAGGAAACTTCACGGAATCTTCAAAGATACGCAAGGCTGCCACTTTCTTGAAAGGGAATGCGCTTCAATGGTGGACCGCATTGTTGAACCAAGGTCAAGCCCCAACAACGTGGGTCCAATTCAAACAGCTTTTTGCGCCTGCATGGTTGACAAACACTTTTGAAGTGGATGTGATGACAGAATGGCACGAGTTGAATGCTAAACAGTGTGCGAACTTGGAAGAGTACAATAAACAGTTTTGGGCCGCACTGTTGCCAGCCACCTCTTACAGGTTTGTGCCATTGTTAGAACACATTGAGAAGTACTGTTGCGGATTGCCCAAGAAAATCAGGGACTACTGCACAAAGACTACTGTCATGAATATGTTTCAGTTGATAGAGAATGCAAGAGTGGCCAGCAATCTGTTGAAGGGAGATTCCAATGGATTTAATAGCCACAAGAAAGGGTCACAGGGCAAACAGTTTTCAGCCAAGGGCAATGTTGCAGCAAAGCCTTTTGAGCCTCCCACAAAGAAGCCCTCCACTGAAGAAGGTGGTATGTCCAAGAAGCAGTCTAAGACTTCTTCGGGACGAGGACAAGGACAAAAGAGGCATTTTTCTGGCAAAACTTTTGAAGAACGGAAAGCTCTTAGGGAGGCCAAGAAATGCTACATTTGTGAACAGGAAGGACATTTTGCAAATGAATGCCCACAGAAGAAGTCACAGGATAAGGATGACAAGTCAGACCATAAAGGGAAGAAGCCAAAGCCAAGTGCAGGACTTGTTCGAGATTTGGTTGGAGACCAGCCAAACACAGATGCCACGGAGTTGTGCAGAGCTTGGGGCAAAGTTAGAGACTAGACAGTGCTGGTTTTCTTTGATCCAGGAGCCCGTGCAAATTTCATATCACCAGAATTGGCATCAAAGTTGGGCATTCGTGCAGAGGAGATGGGTATGACAGGGGAAGCAGGTTTGGCATGCCTAGGTCATTCAGAGCCCGTTACTCCCATTTTGGGGAAGCTTCGTCTGCACATTCAGAGCTATGTAGATGCGGAAGAGTTTCATATTATGCCACTTGAGGGCTGTGATGTGTTACTGGGTATCCCATGGTGTTACAGGTTACATGCTATGGCGGATACTTACAACAAAAAGATTACCCTTGTACATAGAGGAAAGACTCATGTCCTTGATGTAAAGCTTAAAGGTGAGTCTGTTCCAGTTGTTTCTGCTTCTGCTATTTCATCTGTAATAAAGAATCATCTTTCTGCGTACTTGATCTTTGCAAAAGAAGTACCTCAAGTTGTATCTAACTTGTCTACCTTAGATAAAGACAGGTCAACTTTTTTGAGTGGTTTCAGTGATTGTTTTTCGGACTCTTTGCCAGGGGAGTTACCTCCTGAGAGACCTGAGGATCATACTATAGATCTAGTGCCAGGTTCTAGTCCACCGAATAGACCACCATACAGGGTTAGTGCAGCCCAGCAGAAAGAGATTATGAGTCAGGTCAACGAGCTTTTAGAGAAGGGGCCGATTCAGCCCAGTTCATCCCCTTTCTGTTCGCCTGTACTCTTAGTGCAGAAGAAGGATGGTTCATGGCGCATGTGCATTGACTATCGCGCCTTGAATAAGAATACCATCAAGAACAGGTTCCCCATATCGAGGATAGATGACATTCTTGATCGGCTTGAGGTCATTGTTTACAAGAATAGACCTAAAGAGTGGGTATCATCAGATACGCATTAGGCCAGAAGATGTCCATAAGACTGCGTTCAGGACAACATTTGGTCTCTATGAGTTTCTTGTTATGCCATGTGGTCTCACAAATGCTCCTGCCACGTTTAATAGAATGATGGACATAATTTTTAGACCACATAGAAACTTTGTGGGTACCTTCTTTGACGACATGATTGTCTATTCGAAGTCTGAAGAGGAGCATAGGGATCACTTGACTGCAGTTTTCAATGAGTTACGTAAGAACAGGCTACTCATTAATGCGAAGAAGAGTGAATTCTTTTTGCAAGAGATTCACTTCCTTGGGCACATTGTTTCAAAGGATGGGGTACGCATGGATCCCGCTAAAGTGGAAGCAATTAGGTCATGGCCAAACTTGAAGTCCGTACATGACATTCGAAGCTTTCTAGGCTTATGTTCCTACTACAGGAGGTTCATCCGAAATTTTGCTGAGATTGCTTCTCCACTTCATGCACTACAAGGAAAAGGAGTTACTTTCAAGTGGACAGCCAAGGAAATTTTAGCGTTCAAACACTTGAAAGAGAAGCTGACTTCAGATCCGGTAATCATTTTGCCAGATCTTTCGAAACCTTTTGTGGTTCAGTGTGATGCGTGTGGCCATAGTCTTGGTGCAGTTCTAATGCAGAATGGCCGAGTAGTCGCATATGAGAGCAGAATTCTTTTGAAGACTGAAAGGAACTTGCAAGTCTATGAGAAAGAATTGCTGGCAGTAATTCATGCTCTCACTAGTTAGAAACACTATCGGCTAGGGGCTGATTTTGTTGTCCAAACGGATCATCAAACCTTGCGATATTTTCTCACACAGACGAAGCTGTCTGAGAAGCACATGCGATGGCAAACATCTTGTCAATGTTCCATTTTCAGATTGTGCATGTGCAAGGGAAAAAGAACGTGGTGGCTGATGCGTTGTCACGAAAGCCCCAAATTTCAGCAGTGTCAATTCCGTACCATTGTGAACTAGACGAAATGAAGACACAATATGTTGAAGATTTAGATTTTGCAAGGATCTATGACCTGCTTGTTGATGGGCAACATCATGAGCACTATATGCTTAAGCATGACTTTCTCATGATGCATGGAAAGTTATGCGTTACTAAACAGTTACGACCAAAAATTTTGATGGAAAGTCACGCTCCACCTTATGTTGGGCATCGTGGAATTGATGCGACAGTGAAAGGGGTTGAGGCATTCTTCTATTGGCCAGCTTTGCGTCAAGATGTTGACACATTTGTAAGATCATGCTTAGTATGCCAAAAAGTCAAATTTGACAGACAAAAGCAACCGGGATTGTTGCAGCCATTGCCAATCCCAGATAGGAAATGGAAAAGCATAGCAATGGACTTTATCTTTGATCTTCCAAGGACGCAAACAGGCAATGATGGGATTTGGACTAACATTTGTAGGTTCAGTAAGCAGGCCCATTTCATTCTTGTGAGGAAGAAGATAAAGCCAGAACACATGGTCAAGATATTCATGAGCAATATCTTTAAATATCACGGGATACCTCAGTCAATTGTCAGTGACAAGGATCCACGTATGACGAGTCTTTTCTGGAAGGCATTGTTTGAGAACAGGGGCACTACGCTAAAGTTCTCTTCTTCGTTTCATCCGCAAATTGATGGACAGTCAGACGAGGCAAATTCTACTGTTCTGGACTTGCTCAAATGTTATGTGTCAGAGCACAAGGCAACTTGGGAACACCATCTTCCATTGGTTGAATATGCTTACAATAACACTGTGCATACGTCAACAGGTAAGGCACCATTTGAGATAGTGGAAGGAGGGAAGAAAGTCCCGCCCATTTTGCAGACCAAGGACAAGATTTTTGAGGCAGACAAGTATGTGCAAGATATGGATGAAACATACAGGAAGATAAAGATTGCTCTTGAGAAGACTCAGGCTAAACAAAAGAAAGCTGTTGATCGTCATTGTCGTGAACTTGTATTCTCACTTGGTGATTGGGTGCTTTTGCGCTTTGAAAAGGCCAGGTTAAGGAAAAGGAAAGGCAAGGAACGCTTGTTTCCTAAGCTCAATATGCAATATTATGGTCCTTTTCAGATTTCAGAAAAGATCAGCAATGTAGCTTACAGATTAAAGCTACCAGAAGGCTGGAAAATACATAATGCTTTTCATGTCTGCCTTTTGAGACCCTTTGTTGGTGATGTGCCAGAGAATATGCTTGATGAGGAACAACCCGAAGTCGAAGAATTGGATGAAATCCTTGTTCCTGAATAGATATTGGCACATAAAGAAAGAAAGGTTAGAGGAAAGGTTGCAAGACGCTATTTGGTGAAGTTCAAGAACTATCCATCGTTGGATGCCAAATGGATGGAAGAGTCTGAATTGGTTGATTCACCTCAGCTATTGCAATTGTATCTTGAAGCCTTTCAGATGGAACCCACAGTGACTTGATGTAGCCTTTTCTGGAGCAAGGCAAGAGCATGGTTCATGATGCTCAAGAGAGTAGTTAAGCAATTGTATTTACTCTTTCCATACAGAATTTAGCTAGAGAAGTTTGTGCTTGAGAGTACACTAGAAGGCCTCTATGCTTGATATATGTGTCGTAGCCACGTTGGTGGGATTGTTTAATCGTCCAACGCTACATTTTCGGAAGCATGCATATCTTGGATTCCCATCATAGAATATATGTGATATCAGGAGATACCGCATGTATTATTGGCATGCAAGCGAGGTCGCTTGCAATATTTCAAGGATGGGGTGTGTCACCAAGAGGTGTATTTTTCCTGTTGCCTTCCGTAAATAAGTACTAGATATTTTTATTTATTTTATTTTTACTTGTTTTCCCCGGAACCCTTGAAAAGGTGCAAGTGGACATTGCATGGCCAGTATGAAACGGCTACGGCCGAATAGGTTTCTCACAGCGGGAGTCTGGGTCGATCAGTCTGGGACTGGTTGGGCCAGTTAGCACTGAATTCTGATGAGTATGGAAGCCTGTGCGCGCCAAATGAAGTCTGGGCCACTCGGAAAGTCACTTATAACTTTATAAGTCAGTGGGAACTAGAGAATTAACTCAAAAGGGGCAAACTGGACACATGGCGGCTTCTGGTGCAGTTTTCCACTTCCATCAGCAAGAGGGGGCGCCCAATTTGAGAGAGGAGGCTGATTTGACTCATAAGTGAGCTACAGTGTGTGTGTGAGTAGTGGGTGCAGGTCTACAGCTTTAATGGAAAGCTTGCCTTCTCCTCTGTCTCATGTAGCACGATGACTTGCTCTCGTGCATCTCTCTCTCTCCTTTGGCACATATGGTAATGCCCCACTAGTTGGGCTACTCAGATGAACATGTACAGTTCTAGGGGTTTATGCGCGTTTGCCAAGGCAAGAGCCTTTTGAACAGGAACCGGATTAGCTAATTGCTAATCCCCCACAGGTACGCACAGTTCCATTGCGAAAGATTGCGAGTTCGGAGAGTTTTCTCGTGTGAAAACTCGTCCAATTCACAGGGGAACTGTCCCATTGCGTGTGGGAGCCCTTGGGACACGCGTAGGCGTGTTCGCTCCGCTAAAAACGATCCGAAACAGCAAATTACAGCCTGCTGTGTTTTTCTGCAGGTTTAGGGTTTCGCACCTAAACTGCAAGGGAACATCGGAGGAGCCTCGTGAGAGCCTTGGGATGCGTGTACAAGCTTTTGGCCACCCGGCAGTGAAAAACAGCGAATTACAGCCCGCTGAATTTCTGTGACAGCTCACCAGAATGCTTCCAGATAGCGAGGGAATCCGTCCTAGACAGGTGCTTTTGACCTACAGGGGTTTTTGCGCCATTATGTTGCCAAAATCAGGTCGAAAACCTGCGTTTTCAGCCCTCGCCAGGTTTGGACAGCTTTGTGAAAGCTTGTGCTAAGTGGTCGGATCGTCTACCTTAATTTGAATAAAGAAATGCCGAAAGGGGCGCCAGTCTTTGGGGCCTACAGGGTGTCGGTCTCGTGTGCACAGTGACATTCTAGTCGCTGGACGCAACTGTGTTCTCTTCCCTTCTCAGTGCTCTGTGTAAAGTTAACAGGTAATTGAAATAGTACCGCCCTCTACGTTGTACAGGCCGGTTATACCCCTCCCCAGAAAAGCGGAACAGGAACGAGGGCTGGAACGGTAAGCTTTAAATATGCTTAAATTAGGTTGGATTTAACCTATATGTTAGTAGAGAGTCATATACGCCCATTAGTCCAAGTAGAATCCGATTTAGGCATGCTTTGCAATGATTCTTCAGTCTTATGGCTTACATGCGATTGCGCACTACACGCAATACATGAATTGGGATCATCCTTTACAAAAGCATCTTGATTCTTCATGGAAAGAACATTAACTCAAAGTTGAATAGAGTCTAGACTCCACACAAAATCTTGGAGCAAAAAGATGATAGATCATAGATTATAAAGATGGCTTACAAGGCCACCCAAGGCGCTACAAAAAGACATGTAGAGGCTAGAGTGCTATATAACAACTGTGAGAGTCACTAGGTGACATGTGAAGACTCAATCACTAATATGGTATTGCAATACAAAAAGGGGGCAAAGCCGGCGGCCACAAAGGAAACAAATATAAAAAACCAATGAGTAATGAGTCATGAGTCATGACTCATGCCTCATGTTCACCTTTGGGTAGGGGCAGAAGAGCATCCCACCTCCCAATCTATAGTGGAGTCTTGGACATCGTGAATATCATCCCAACCCTCCTGCATAGGTTCATCTTCATGCGTTGATCCTTTTGCCTCTTCAAGCACCTTTGCCTCTGCCTTCATCTCCCACTATAGAAAAGGATCTGTCACTTTGGATGCTGACTTGAAAAGCATTCTTAAGTGTGCACTGACAAAAACAAGGTCATTTGCTTTCTCCACTCCAAGTCGGTTTCTCTTTCTAGATGCAATGTGGCTATATACACTCCACAATTGCTTCAAGTAAGAGGAGCTAACCGCGTGGCTGAGAATACGGACGGCAAGCCAGTGAAGATCGGGACCATCTGAACCATTTTCTTGCCACCACAAGATGGAGGAAATCTTGGTGCGATCAATTTGGTCATCGGCTCTCCCAAACGACCCTCGCATATCCCTATAACAAGGTGTATCGTACGTACGTACGGATGACATCCGTACGGCACGTCTGTACAGTACGGATCCGTACCGTATGGATTGCATCCGTACGGTGCAGTTTTTTTTAATAAAAAAAAAAATGGCAGCGTATAAGGCGTCCGATGGTACGATAGGGTAGCGTTTTAGTTTTTGGGCAAAACTCTTTGTATTCACTACAGAGAGTTGTGCGTTTCTGTAAAAGTTGCAGAGCAGGTGCAGAGAAGGTCTGTGAGCGCCTTTCTTGCGAAGAAAACACCATGCCTCGCGAAGCCAACCCCCTCTGGAACATTCACACTAATGTCATCGAGATTGTGAAGACTCCATGGCAATCCGGATCAGGTACACGACGTTGGCAATGCAAGTATTGTGGGATGCAGAAGACCAGCACGGTCACTCATGTCATCAGGCACTTGATGAGAATAGGATGTACAGCCAATTGTGGAGCATGCAAGAAGGCCTCCTGTTGTAAAAGATCAGCTGATTGCAGAAAAATTTCCAGCAATGGCAGGAGGAAACAAAGGTAGGGGAAAACAATCTACGCAAGACGCTTTTCATGATGCCCTTCTCGAAGACCTTGGGGACACGGACACTCAAGATCAAACGGTGGGAAGTAGTGAACGTAGTGCACAGGCTCAGTCTAACAGGAAGAGGGCTCGTGTCATGCAAGATGTTGAGGATGTGTTTTCTGAGGATATTAATGATACGGAGGATGTCACAGGGCCTCGGTAGACCAGCTTGCCCTCGCGTGTGCATACTCAATCTTGGATCAAGGAGCGACAAAAGGTGGCAGAGATGGAGATTGCTCGCACTCTTATTGAGTGCAACATCTCCTTCAATGTATTGAGGACTGACCAATGGAAAAGGATGGTGAAGGCTATTGCTCAGGTTGGTCCCACCGATATCATGGACTGGCTTAGAGTACAAGAAAATGCGCACGACAATGCTTGATGAGCAAAAGGCTTTGATTGATAGGGCTTTGGTTCCAGTGAAGGCAGGATGGAAACAATTTGGGTGCACAATCATTTCAGATGGTTGGAGTGACATATGTCGACGACACATCATCAACATTCTTGTGTCATCTTGCCTTGGCACTTATTTTTTGCGAGCCGTGGATGCAGGGAAGGCAGGGGAACATATCACAGGTCAGTTCATTTACACGCACATTCGGCAGGCCATTAAAGACGTTTTCGCAGAGAATGTGGTATAGGTTGTCACTGATAATGCATCAAATTGCAAAGCAATGGGTGACTTGATTTCAACAGAGTTTCAATCTTTAGTTTGGACCTGTGCTGCACATTGCCTTGATTTACTCATGGAGGGGATAGGGAAACTCCCTTGGGTGCTGCCTATTGTGTCTGATGCAACAAAGATCAGCACTTTCTTCCGCAAGAAGCACCAGCACTTGCCATCTTCAGGAGCCAAAGCCAGTTGGATATGGTACGGCCTTCAAAAACCAGGTTTGCCTATATGTATTTGGTGCTCCATAGGCTCTTCAAGCTGAGGGATTCCCTGATGCAAACAGTGGTGGATCTCAAATGGAGAGACATGCACAATTCCCAACAGGAGAACACTAAGTACATCCAGAGGCGTGTTCTTGATGAGAGCTTTTGGACAGAGGTGCAGTCTCTCACAATGGCTTTGCAGCCTGTTCACGTGTTGTTCCGTGTCACGGATATGGAGGGGTCCACACTGGGGCTGGTTTACCATCTGTTCTTGCAGATGAAGAGCCACATTGCAGAGTGTCCTTCTTTGTCTCAGCAACGGTATGTTTCCTCGATTGCATCATTGACAATTGTTGGCAATTGTTTTTTTTTGGTAGCTCGGAGCTGCTACACTGAGATGCTTCTTTTTTGATGGCTGTGTGCAGACGAGATGACATACTGGCTATTGTGGAGAGTCGGTGGACGTTCATGAGCCGTCCTATACATGGAATGGCTGCATGTCTCCATCCTCTCTACAAAAAGCCAGAACTATTCCATGATAGAGATTTGCTTGCACTACGCGATTCATACATCTCGTTGAGGTATGACGAGGACACACAACTGGAGATTGATGCTGAGATGACGAGCTTTATCAACAACTTAGGCCCTTCCTTTGTGCGGCCAGTGGCACTGAGACAGGAGGCCACCAAGTTTCCTTTGACTTGGTGGCAGAGCTATGGGAGACAGGGTCTTCCAAAGCTTACAGATTTTGCATTACGCCTACTTTCGCAGGTAAATACTAAACCTAAACCATCGCCACTTTTGCAGGTAAATACTAAACCCTAAATCATTGTAATTTCCCAATTGAAGGATTGCTCTGCGGGTGCTTGTGAGCGCAACTAAAGTGCCCACTCATTGATCCACACCAAAATACGCAATAGGCTAAGCACTGCACAACTAGAGAGGTTGCTTTACTGTAGAGCCAACATGAAGCTTGTGCGAGCCTACCATGCTTTGGGGACACCAAAGCAGGTAATATCAAATATGTGGTTTTGTTAACTCATCGATTTTACTCTATGATGATATGATCGAACTCTTTGTAACGTACGTTCGGTTTTTTCTATGAGCAGGTAGATCCCACACAGGTTAAGATGGTGCGTGATCCCACTATAGAGAACATTGAGCAGCAGACGAGAGATGAGCAGGAGGAGATTCTTCGACTACTTCATAGAGAGTTGAAGAGTGTGGATCGGCGTGTGACCAGATCGCGAGCACGGGCATACAACATTCCACTCCTAGAGCCTCCCAGCTATAAATTGAGCGCCACTTCTTCTTGCATGAGGAAAGTGCACAGAAATGTGCCACTTGGCGCATTTACAAGCTATTTCCCGTTTCAGGGTTGCCGCCTAAAAATCTCCTGACCAGTTGTCCGGTTGACTTCACTGCAGAGTAATCAAATGTTCCCCTTGTCATTCCGGAGGTAATGACGCGAACACATTTTCAGGTCCCAAAATAGCAGTTCCCTAAATTTTAGGAGATGCTGCCATTGTATCTTTCTAGGTCATCTGACCCCCTTTGTACACTGCAGCCACTCCCAAAATTGAAATGTAGCCTCTGTAGCAAAGGATTCCACTTTGGCTAGTCAATGAACCCACTTTGGCTAACCATAGTCCTTGTCCAACCTTAGTGCTCTCTTGCCCTCAGGCCTGGACTCCTCTGAACAGTTCCACACTAGCTATGCAATGCAGGGCAGTTAGATTTCCCGAGGGGTGTTTCCAAAAAGTGAAAGTAAATAAATAATAAGAAAGAAATCAACAAAAAGGATAGATAGCAGTCACACGCTGGTGACACGGTGTGGAGCTTGAAGCCTTGAAGCTTGAGGGCTTGACTCTTGAGCCTTGAGGCTTAAAGCCTTGAGGCCCAAGAGAGAGGGAGAGAGACGAGAATGAATGAATGAAGGCTTGAGCCTTGCCCAAGGGATGCGGAAAGAGTCGAAAACGTTCAAAACGCTGCCTCTGAACGGCTTTCAAAAAAACAACGGTCATATTTTTGAATTCAAATTGATCGTTCCAAACCCCAGCCCGTTCCGCGTTCCGACCTCCCGTTCCGTCAGACGTTCCGGTTACATCCCCGAGCGGAACGCCGTTCCGTTCCGGTATCCGTTTCGAGTGTTTTGACTCATGTGGGAACGCGTTCCGGGAACGGCAGGGGCCCGTTCCACGGCCGTTCCCTGTCACTCTGGTTGGGAAGGCAGGCAGCAGGCAGAGAACACGAGGGAGGGAATGGAGGACAAGGAAGGAGCCAGCGAGAGGAAGAGGGGGGGCTTGGGGGGGGGGCGATGGTGTCTCTATAAGCAAGCGGATAGTGAGGAGGGTGGCAGAAAGGGGGCTGAGGCAGCACATACATTGGGAGGGTAGGCAGTAGGCAGAGAGCACGGGGGAGGGAACGGAGGACTGCATTGGAGCTAGCAGGGGTGGGAGGGGAGGAGGAGGGGCTCAATACCAGCAAGTGCTTTTTCACATGTGGAGTGTGGTTGTGGTTTGACCTAGTATTTCTTCAGATTTCTGGGAGTTTTAATCTTTAAGCGCAAATCCTGATGCTGATATGGAAAGGTCAACTATTAGTTTATTGCCTTTTTCAAGCGAGAAAAATGTTGCTGATGCTGACTTCGTTCTTTGTGAGAAAAGGTTTGGACTCTAATATGGTGCATGCATTGTGTGACATCATGAGTGTAGCAAGGCTATAGTGTCACTGACACAAGATGGGCAATTAGTTACAGTTGGTGTGGAGTTCACATTGAACGGACTCTTGCCTGGACAGTGACACGTGGCAGTGATACGGGTGGTGGTCTAGTGGACACCGTGGCCAGATCACCACCACTGCAGTTTGGAGATAGGCTTAGCTAGATTGGGATATTTTGCTAGCCGTTGGTGGCTCTTTATGATATACAGATGTGTGGTTGGTTCTAGTGTGGCACACCATATCATCATCCACTTTCTATGGTTTGGTGTCTTGAGTCTTGAGTCTCGAGTCTAGCACCACACATCTGCACCCTCCCTGCACATTGGAGCCTCGACACCCTTGTACCTGTGAGTCATGGGCTTGGACCTGAGTGTGCTGCCAGCGAGAGTCTGTATGGTTCTATGAGTTTTTGTGTTCACGTGAGTTTTGAGTTTGCTATTGTGCTTTTGAGTTGTGGTTCCATTGCTGTGTGATGTTTTCTTTCTGTTGGAGTGAGGTTTCACGCATATTGCACTAAGGAGCACCCACGGTAGAGAGCATGACACACTTTTTCTGCTACAAGTGCTCTCATTCACTGAGCCTACATGTTGAGGAGCTAGCTGGTTCAGCTCCTCACCTGGTCTAGTCTGTTGGGTGGTCCAGTTCGGTCTAGACCAGCTTCGCCCTAGTCCACCTTGGTCTAGTCCATCTCCGCCTCGTCCAGCTTGGTCTAGTTGATCTAGTCTCTCGCGCCCGATCTAGCAAGAGTGGTCTAGCCGAGTCTAGCCTAGTGTAGTTGGGTCTGGACTAGTGGGTCTAAACCATCCAGCGAGTTCAAGGGTCTCCATGCCCAAAGCTTGGGTGGGTTGTTGCTATTGCATGACACACACAAGGCAGTCTAAAGATCGACAAAGCCCACTACTGAGCCCTGTGAAGTACTACCACAAAAACCGTCAACCTTTCGTGCCAAGTAGAAGTCCACCAGCCCCGTTACCCCTACCCTTCCGTGCATCTACCTCCACTCCTCAACGAGCTCTTCACCTCTTAGGTCACCTTCCCCCGGTACAGTTCTCTCCCACTGTGTTACAACAAGCTCTTAAGCAACAGGCTCCTGAGCAGGCAACCATGGAGGAGCACGAAGTATTCTCGCTAAGGTGAACATAAAGTTTCCGACTTTCAAAGGACTCTCCACAAAGGACCATGCTAGGATATTTGTATCCCTCTGCAGGGGTCACGGCCTCAATAGAGAAGACGCCTACCTAGTGCTCTTTCCGTCAACTTTGGATGGCTTAGCAGATAAATGGTACAGTCAGTTTGTTGAGAACCACTCTACTACTTGGGCGACACTAAGGCTGCAGTTCTGTTCAGACGAGGTAACTTCCAAGAGAAGGTTCTGGATGAGTTGGCAAACTTAGTGCTCCAGCCAAATGAGACTTTCGCAGAACTCATGACAAGAACAAAGTCTCTGGTTGCCAAGGTTCCCCAGCAACCAGGAGAATTCATGGTCAAGAAGTGGGTGGAGAAGGCTTTTCCCGAGACTTCTTAGCAAAAACTTCGTGAGAGTCTTCGACCTGAAGCCATTCTGAAGGAGTTTGTCGCTTCTCCTACTACGATAGGAGAAGCAAGAAAGCTATTCAACCAATTAGAGACTGCCTCAGTCATAGTTACCCAGGACGGGAAATTGGATTGGGGAACAGGGAATGGGGAACGGCAACGAGCATGAAATGCTGTTCCCTGTTACGAATACTTGCGTCTGAAACACGGAACGGGGATTTGGAACGGGAACGGGGAATGAAGACCTGAAAATGGCCATTCCCTATAACTATGGCCTCACTACTCTTGGAAAGTCTATCTGACCCCTTGACCTCTTTACGCAGGGAACTAGAAGCACTAAAGTTACAACGAGCTCTTCAAGAGGAGAGATCCTTCTCTCTTGGACAGGAGAAGCCTCCACATCATGAGGCTTTGGACAAGATCAAGCGGGAGCTAGAAGAGCTCAGGGCTCAGCAGGAGTGTAAGGCTGTGGTCTGGTGTAGCTCATGTTTCTCTCCAGGGCACCCTCCACATGAATGCCCCCTTCGGGCTTATTGCCACTTCTGTGAAAATTCTGGACATGAGGACAAGGATTGCTACTACTAAAGGGATTGCGGAAAATACAACAAAGTCTTCCTCCTACTCTTCAACAAGGGTTGGCACCTGTAGCCAACATAGTTTCCCCCTATGGCCATCCAAACTACACGCCTTGCTGAATACACCCCCCATGCAAGGTATGCAGAGCAATTTTCCATCTCAGAACTTTTATCATGCTAATACTCCCTCAGCCACTCAGAGCTTCTACACCTGAGCCTCCACCTCCATGTAGGAAGAGCAAAGACCGCCTCATCGTCCGACTCGCCCATCCAATCGACCCTTTTTGTGCTACAAATGCAGGGAATATAGTCTCTCTCTCTCTCTCTCTCTCTCTCTCTCTCTCTCCTAGTCCTCTCTCCCTTGCCCCTACCCACTAAAGTTAGCCGGAGCGTGGAACGGGAACGGCGACAGGCTTTTCCGCGGAACGGAGAACGGCAAGGGGTTCGGAACGGGAACGGCGCGGAACAGAAGGCATAAAAAACGCCCAAATAATGCAATTTTTAGCGTTGTGTGTTTGAATACAAGTAGTATTAGAGTCCTCTTAACTCTAATACTCACAAAAAACACGATTTGAAGACTATTCAACCTTATTATGACTTGATTGCGTCGTGTGATGATGCGTGGCGCCGCGGTCAACCGTCATAGTACATACTGAGCAGACACAATACTCATACATAGTAGCTCATGCAATTACAGATTAAAGCTCTCAAATAATTGCAAGCGTAGAAGTTAAGAGATAAGACTTGAAAGTTGAGCCATAACATTGAGCAAAATTTAGTTTTTGCTTAATTTTGGCTAACAAGACTTGCCAAGGCTCTTTAAAAAAAACCAAAAGACAAGATCATTCGACTTCTCTACTTCCTCTTCTTGGAAGCAATGTGATTAAAGGTACTCCACAATTTCTCCAAGCATGAGGTACTAAATGATTGGATGAGAATACGGATCGCCAGTCTCTAAAGCTCAGGGCCATCATAGCCATAGTCCTCCTACCATAGCACTGAACCTATCTGCTTGCGATCAATTTGAGCATCTGGACTGCCAAATGACCCTCGCATCTCTCTGTACCGTGTCAACTGATCCCTGACAATGCTTTGCCCATCTTTGTCTAGAACCATCTTGTTTAAGATCTTTGTAAATTGATTGATGACTTCTTTATCTGCCTCTTGCCCTGCACCTTGAAACTCTGAACCCACCATACATGTTGTCCCGTGTAAAGGAGAGGTATACGAATTCCACCTTGGGTTGCAAAGCGCATGGATCTCTGCATATCGCTCTGCATCCGGCTCAAGTTGTGCAAGTTGCTCGATCATGCGGTCCATTGCCTCATAAACCTTGCCAATGCAAGGGTCCATGCCATCCACAACCCGAAGCAAATGAATCACTGTTTTTACAAGTGCATCTAGACTCTTGAGCTCCTTCAAGAACTCAAGATCCTCTGCCTTCTCCTTGCACACTATCCTTGCAACAGTCTTTGCATAGGGGGAGGTGGTGAACTCATCACTGATGAACACCTGTCGGATCGCATTTTTCCATGAGGAGAAAGCTGAATGCGAAGCGGGTGTCTGAATACTTGAGGAGCACTTTGCCGCTCGACCTCTTGAGGTACTTGCACTGAATGAAATTGTGATTGTTGATGAAATTCACAATCTTCACTACATCTGCAATGACTGGTGCGATCCATTCTAGCTTGCTGATGTCTTTTAAAAGGTTGTTCAAGCATTGTGCCATGCAAAAGCACACTGTGACATGTGGATAGTGGCCCTCTACAATAGCTGTTATTGCCCTGTTTGACGCCTCTCCATCTGTGACAAAAGCCATGACATGTTACTCTCCGATCGTCTCTATGGTTGTTGTCCACTCTACGGCGAGGACATTGGCGGACTTGCAACTCTTGGTGACATCATGAGAGTGCACAAAGTACATCTCTCCACTCGAGTATGCGACGAGGCCATGAATGTATCTCTTCTTCGTATCGCTCCACCGGTCGGCAATGAGAGAAACACCATGTTTTTCCCCAAGTCATTGAATATTGAGCGTTGCTTGCTCCACGACAGCCTTCTCTCGATCGAGGAAAGTTGTTCGGAGAGCTTTTGAAGATGGCGGGCCGCGGAACATAGCCTATGCTATACTCTCCTATCCGTTGCACCATAGTTGTCCAATACTCCGACCTATTTTGATCACACATGGAAGAGGTTAGTATCATTATTCCTAGTTTAAACTTTTGGGATATGGTCGTGATAAAAGAATCTGGCAACAGCGGCATCCACCTTTTCCTTCTTCTTTGGGTCCCAAGAGGTGGCAAGGGTCCTTTGGCGACAAATTGGACCGGATGAAGACCCACCGCCACTGGCTCTGGGTAGAGTGGAAGAAGGTAAAATGAGGGTCTAGCTTTGCATGTGGGCTTGGATTTATGGTTGAATTGCCAATCCTTTTCCTCAAGCTCCTTCCTCTTCTCTGCGCTTACATTGGTGCAAAATCTTACGTCATGTCCCGGCACTCGAAGAAAGTGTGCCCTGACTTTGTCAGGGCCCCCTTTCCGATGGTAAGAGCATAGCTTGCATGCCTATGCACGAGCACCTCCCGCCGCCATCAAGGTGCCCTCCGATGTCCCTTCATCTCACCACGACCATTCCTTCGACCTTCGAGTGTTGCCCGCATGGACGGAGGGGTTTGTACGAGAAGAAGAGGCCATGGATATGCGTGAAAGAGAGAGGGCTTGACTCCTTGAGAGCTCAGTAGAGAGGTTGAGAGAGAGGCTTCACTCCTTGATAGCAAGGGAGAGAGAGCTTGAGAGCTTGAGGGTAGACCGTAGAGCTTGAGAGCAAGGGGGAGAGAGAGCCTTGTGTTAATTGTGAAGCCAATGGGGTGAGAGGGGGGGGGGGCGCATTTTAGAAGGAGGAGCTCCCCTCAAATTTTTAAAATGCTACCCGTTTATGACTGTTGGCCGGAAAACTGGCCATTGAACGGCATTCGACCGTCCGACCAGCCTCCATTCATTCCGACAGTTCCACCATTCCGGTATCAAGCTGGCATCCGGAACACCCAAATGTTCCAAGCCGTTCTTGCCAACCAGGCACTGTCGAAATGCCGTTCCGGTGTTCCAGGCGGGCAAGAACGCGTTCCCCGGTAACTCTGTACCCACCCCCTTGCCCCTATCCTCTTTACCTCGTCCCTACCCACCCCCTCTCCATCCCTCGCCCCTACCCACCCCCCTCTCTCCCTCTCGCCGCTACCCACCCCCTCTCCATCCCTCGTCCCTACCCCCCCCCCCCCCCGCCTCTCTCTCTCTCTCTCTCTCTCTCGCCCTTACCCACCCCTAGCCCACCCCCTAGCCCCCTTTTTCCTTTTTACATCCTTTAGGAATTTCTCCTCTGTGCAAACCACTCTTGGCTTGGGCCTTCTTCAGTTTTCTGCTTTTTGTAAAGTCTATCTCATTATGGCAGGGCTGCCCATACTTCTGCCAACATCTATATCTTATCCTCGGTCCCTTCCTTCTCGGAACTCAATATCTTCTCCCCACAGCAACTTCTTCAGTCGGGTTGGGCTGCAATTTTTCCTGCTAGGTTAATGATCTGATGGCTTGCCACACACATTTCCTCTTATTTTTCTACAGTTTCAGTGTTCTCTCTAGTTTCAGTGATTGCTCTCACCGAGACAGTGAGTGGTCTTGTGGCGGGCAACCTGTAACAAGGCTACAATGTCACTGGCACAAGATGGGCAGTTAGTTACAGTTGGTGTGGAGTTCACACTGGACGGACTCTCGCCTGGGCAGTGAGTGACACGTGGCAATAATACAGGTGGTGGTCTAGTGAACACGGTGGCCAGATCACCACCACCGCAGTTTGGAGGTAGGCTTAGCTGGATTGGGATATTTTGCTAGCCGTTGGTGGCTCTTTATGATATACATATGTGTGGTTGGTTCTAGTGTGGCACACCATATCATCATCCACTTTCTATGGTCTAGCGTCTTGAGTCTTGAGTGGAGTCCCTGCACATTGGAGCCTCTACACCTCCATTGTACATGTGAGTCGTGGGCTTGGAGCTGAGTGTGCTGCCAGCCAGAGTCTGTATTGTTCTATGAGTTGTCGAGTTTCAATGAGTTCTGAGTCTGCTATTGTGCTTTTGAGTTGTTGTTCCTTTGCTGTGTGATGTTTTCTTTCTGTTGGAGTGAGGTTTCACGCATATTGCACTGAGGAGCACCCACTGTAGAGAGAACGACACACTTTTCCTGCTACAATGAGCAACATCCTCCATGGGCCACTCCAGTCCATCAGTGAGATCCTTGCTAGGTCTAGCCTCATTATTTATCAGTTTTGTCCAAAATTATACGCCCCTTAAGGAGAGTAAGATTGGGCTGGCTCTTAAATACTTACACCATAAATGATGGGTACCTTCTGGTATGCTGGGAAACCTTGTGCCAACCTCATTCAGTCAGATTTATATAAGGTGCAGCCTATCTTTTGTTGTATGAAAAATGGCATTTTGTCATTGGAGTATGTCCCTCATGATATCCTGCTCACCATTCTTCCTTTCAATCCCATTTACAGTGTGTAGTATTCTATCTTGGCATCTTTGTACATGTATTTGGGAGTAAAAGTAGATGTGAGTATTGGCGTCATGCTTTGAGGAGTGACACTTGCTGACCTTCGCAGGTATGATGAGTTCCAGACTAGTCGCCTACCAGAAACACGGCGGCCTAAGATTAACAGTCTTTATGATGTCTTTAGTGCTATAGCAGTAAGTATGCTTTTGCTGTACCTTGTTATGACGTTAGAACTTCCTTGGCTAATTTGGGCTATCTTTTTTTCAACTCAGGGGGATGAATTTGAGCATGTGAAGACCATGGTTGCTTGCCAACAGTTGGACACCGTAATTGTCAGTCCTCACAAGACGAAGATCACAGGTAATACTCGGTGATGTTGAAGGTAAATGGCCCTGATGGTGTTAGAGAAAATTGCACCTGCAAACCTGCTCATGAAGCTTGTGTACATGTATCATATTAATATTTTTACTGCACACTATCGTAGTATGTAGTTAATCCATGACCCCTTTCGTAATTCAGGGGTGCTTGGGGTTTTATAAGATCACTTGATTCTTTTGCCATGTTGATTGATAGCATAACCATGAAGACAAATTGCAGTACCTTAAAACAGCAGCCTTAGTTTAAGCAATTCACTTGTAAAGAAGATTAAGTATTGCTGGTTATGGAATTCTAATACTTTACAGCTAAGCTTTGTATTATCACATGAAAAAAGCAAAGATCAAAACATGCAAGAGTCAGCTTGAAAGGTTGAATTCATGAATGTTGAACTGCATGTGTGAGGCAATTGCTATCACAAGTAGGAGGGCATTCTTAACACTCTTCTCTTGGAAATGTATAAGTGAGTGGAGGCAGCGGTTGGTACTATCACGGCTAGGCAGGCATTCTATATGAATCATACTCTTTTCAAAGAAAATACACCATATGATATATATATATATATATATATATATATATATATATATATATATATTATGTTTGTAGAAACTTTATTTGGAAATGTCCAGTCAAGAATCTCAATGAGTGGACTCTTTCACAGCTCCCTTTCCTTTACAAGCCATTAGGCAAGGATGTCTAATTTCCCCACTGCTCTTTGTTGTGTCCGATGGTTCTTATTCGATACAGGAGTAAAGGGTTAATAAAAGGACGAACATCCTGGTTGGAAAAATGCTTTTCTTGTATGTGTTTAATGACACCCATTATCTAGTTTGTTCTCCTCTAAGGAAGTTTCTTGTGTTACTTAAGCTTAATCTTACATTATGGGAACGTAGGTCTCAATTCATTTCGATCCCCTCTACAAAATTGTCAAATACATGGAGGGTGTAGAACTTGAGTATGTTATACCCTTTGAAATATTGGGGATTCTTTTGGGATTTTGAATTTCTATGGCTTTGTTTTGAGGGAATTGGAAATTCACTAAATTTTGAAGGCCAGTTTGGATAGTTTGAAATGATCCATTGCTACACCCCATTCAAGAATTCTGGAACCTTTTTAATCAAGTAGGCTCCATGTCTTTTTCCATACATTCCTCTACACCATTCACAAGAAAGAAACTTTAGTTGTAACGGTCCACCATTTGGCTGACTTGTACAATTTTTGTTGTAATTTTTGGCATAGGATATACTTTCTTTTCCTTCTTGCATAGCCAAAGGAGTCTTCCTTGCATGCTTTCATTAGTTGTCTGCATAACCTGGCTTTTTTAGTGGATCCATCTTAATTCTAACAGTTTTTGTGATAGTTTGATGTTCATGGATCTATTTGCTATGACATAACCCAAACTTGCATCATAGGTTTTAGCAGTTATCCTTTACTACATAACCAACAGATGCTCATTCCTCACGAAAATGCATAAGTTCCTTGACAACGCCAATCAAGGGACACTTATTGTTGTCATGGTTTGGGAAAAACGCACGAGTTCCTTGCTAAATGCATAGCATTTGTCTTATGATATGACGCACTTGCTTGTGACCATAATTTCCACGTCTTAGAACCCATCAAAATTTGAGCTCTTATCTTTGTCTCCATGCACTTCACCTTCCAAAGGTTAATGTTTTTCATATTAGTTTTATTGGAGATGTTAAAAAAAAAAAAGATGTGGGTTATATCTTTGGGTGATGAGATTTTGAGAAAACTATCTTAAAGATATGAAGCATATCTAAACTTGAGTGATGGAAATTTAGATGTTTGAGAGAGAGCATCTAAATTATTGCAAACTTTGAGGATGTGGGTGTGATTCCACTTCCATCTTTGGGTGTGTGGGTGTAACTTATCACAATCAATAATCAAGTGTTTGCCACCCCAATAATGGATGCACTCCAATGACTTTCTAGCTTTGACCAATGAATCTAATGTCATAGTATGTGCCTGAATATTGCTTCATCCAAGCTTGATGCAAGATGTGTAAGAATTAGGTGCACTTAAATAGAATTGGCATTCTTTTTTATTTTTGATGGAGCCACATGTTGGCAAGGGAAGCTCTAGGCTACTCGTATCAATGCTTTTGAAATTGGAATGGATGAAGGTTTGTACCTATAATAATTGAGAGCTTTTATTTGATAACACGTCAATGTATGTTTGATTATCCACAATGGTTGTGATAATGTTGTTAATTTATATATCATATATATCAATTCTAGATCAATCTTGTGGTGTCTAAAATTGTGCGGTAGTTAATGTAGAATTATAGTTCGGCTTAAGATTTTCATCGATGTGAGTTTAACGGGAGGGTTTTATTTTTTTTGAAAACTTTAAGAAATTTAATACAGATACGTTAACAAGAGGGTTTTTCTTTAAGCCTTAAAAAGAAAAAGCCCATTAATTCATACAAAAAAAAGAGGGGTCAATCTATTCCTCTCAACATTATAACAAAGGAGTTTTTGAAGTACTTTGCGAACCTACGTTATATAGTGGACCCCACAAGACTCGCAAAGCAAAGATACATCAAACAAGGGCTCTATCCAAATTGTTTGAAGACTTTCCATAAGAGATTGGCTATGCTATTCTCTTTGTTTCCCCCCCCCTCTCACAAAGAAGATAAGAACAAGAGGTCAACAATCCTCTAGAATGTACCAATTTCCTTCTAAATTAGAAGGAATATGTGACAAATCCAAAGACATGCTTCATAGTCTATTTTCTGGTCTTGGCCTAATGTCTAATTTTTTTTATCATTCCAAGGGGAAGTTATCTTAGGTGCAAACCTCTTCGCAAGACCATATCTCATATACCAAACTAGTGGATGCTCAAACCATCTCATCTCAGTAGAGTCCCAACAACCTTTTTTGGATGATCATGTGGCCAATTTCTTTATCCACTAACTAGTGAAGGCACACAACTTAATCTTCTTTCTCAACCTTTGGAAATTGATCCCCATTCTTTTAGTGTAAAATCTACTGTGACATTTCTACAACTCGGAAGTCATTTTACATTATAATTGGCAGAAGATTTTGTTGAAATTGAGCACCTTATCGTGAATTTTAGAATGATATATATAGTCCACTTTCAAACATTTTACTCTTGTTTCTTTGAACGATTAAAACCCCTCTTGCAAAGCCTTAGACGGATATATACCACTTTCTCATGTGTTCTTTGAGCTCTCGAAACCCCTTTTGGTAAAGACTAAGTGCCAGTCTGTTGCTTCTTTTTATTCTTTTGCATGGTACCTTTTCATGCCACTTTTTGTCAACATAGCTAGCTATATATTGTTCTTCTTATGACATTCACTATAATGGACTAAGTTCCTATCTTTGAGGTTTCCTTTTGGTATTCCCAAAGAAACAAGAGCATATGCATGAGATAATATAAAATCACATTCATATTGAAAAATTTGGAGAAGGAAAAGCTGATAAAGGTTCCATGATTATTTACTTTATCAATGTAGATACATCAGTGGGTGCATTGGAGGAATGTAACCTTTAATGCTTTGATGTCGAGGTTGCTTTGTCTTGATCGCCCATCTTCATACATCTTATTGACTATATTTATGATTCTGAGAAGAGAACACATTTGTGATTGATCATATTCTCATGGAAAATAATGTCTTCACATGTGTGTGGAGCGTTTTTGCCTTGTCACTTGTGATAAATCCCACGTGCAACTCGCAACTTGCAACATAAATAGACATGCACCACATTTTTCCACTTACCACACCACCAAGTATTTGCAATATCTTCATTACATTCATGTCAATGTCATGGCATAGGCCTCGTCACTTCATTTTTTTTTTTTCGCATGTGTAAATATCCCTTCTTTTGGGTGTTTTTTTTTTTTTTTTTGGGGGGGGGGGGTCCACTATTTGGCAAAAGGAGTCCTTTACATGTGTTTTATGTGTAGAAAATCATGTAAGAAATCCAAGGGTTAAAACTTTTCAAGAGGTCTCCCATTCCGGAACTATCACCAAGACATATGTGCTTAATTGAAAGAATTCCCAAATTGAGCTAGCTGTCTAGACCTCAAAACCTTAAGGTGATGGGGACATCGAGTCTTATCCAATTTGAACCCTCTTACATGCTGGCAACATTTACCCAAAATCCACTTTGGTGCCAACTTGTCTAGGAATATTAGAAAGGATACAACGCACGAGACAAACAAGACCACTTCGCTAGTCGACGAGTCTTAGAACTCATAAATTCGACTTTAAAGTGCAAGACACAATTCTCGGCTCTAATACCATGTAGAAAACCATGCAATAGATCCAGGGCGATAAACTTCTTAGAAAGTCACCCATCCTAGTATTGTCACCACACAGGTGGGCTTAAACAAAAGATCTCCCAAACAAAGTAATACATCTAGGCCCCAAAACCTTAAAGATATGGGGACCTTCGATCGATCCAATTTGAGTCCTCTTACAGGTCATCTGCACCATATTTTCGATAAGGAAGGGGGACGAAGGGTTCACTCTTTGGCACAACGAGTCCTTCAAAGGGGTTCAATGTTTCCAATAAGGGGCCATGCGTGACATGGCACTCATATCTATCTTATCAATTGGTGAGCTAGGATGACCAAAGGATGAAGTGGAAGGTGACCTCTAGTTCACCATCATTTCACCTCTAAATCAAAACCTTGATCTATCTATCAACGCTGTGTGATTTACATTTCTTAGCCACTACCCATCTTCGCCAACTATCCCATGGCTACTTGGACCGAGAAGATCCCTTTTTTGTGCGTTTTGTTTTGTTTCCTTTTTTTGGGGTTTGGGGGTTTTTTATTTGTGTGTGTGTGTTGTGGTGGTGGGTGTGGTGTGGTTGGGGTGGGGGGCTTGTTGTGGACTCTGGATATGTTAGGAGTTGTGTCAATTGTGCTAGCATGATGCTAATTTTTAAGGTTACATAGAATGACACATTGGACTCGGGTCTTGCCAAAAACATTTTTCTTAACCGACTGCAATAAGGGCTTTCCGGCTTAAGGTCAAGCCTATATTTTGCGACATCGATGTTATAGCCAATTTAAAATACTCTATACCCCTGGTTTTGGAGCACTGATTGGAATCTAGGAAACCTTTTGATAGAGGCTACTAAGTCAAATGCATGTACATACTGTATAATTTGTATATATATGGAAAATTGGAAGTACATGCGGAGCATAGCAACAAAAAACGTGGGATGGTATAGTTTAGTATGAGAGAAGATTCTAGGAATTAACCTTAGAATCAGAAGGCTTAGATAATAGAAAAAGAAAGGCAACACGGATCGTACTCACCAAGGTACTATTGAAGTGGATGGGGCCTCCATCCTGAGTCCATGACTCCATGGCCATATCCAGTGTTCGGGAAAGTATTTTTCCCTAGACGGCCATGTTTCCTCCTCCCAAAGATGAAGACCGGAAATACTTTCAAATTTGTAAGATTTTTGAACTATTTCCTTGTATTTTTTACCGGTTTTTCTTCCCTTTTCCTTGGTCTCTCAAACCGGCTAATATGGATTTTGAACCGGCTCTAGGCTAAGCTGAGGCAAACCTTTCCCGAACACTAGGGCCCATATCATATCCATATGATAGAAGATATGAGGGGCCATTGCCTCCCCTTTGACGCCAACCAAAGATTCTAATTCTTTCTTTCTTTTTGTCCCCATTTCAAGCTCTTCCCTTAATATTTCTTTACAAAAGTCAAACCATCCACCTAGCCTTTCCTTATACTTTTGTCCATCTCCATAGCGACATTTTATCATTATTTAAATTGGACATCCCATTCAATCATGTCCAAGCTGTCAATCAATCCCAAAGAGAAGTTCTCAAGCATGCACCTAATGTTCCTCAAGCTCATAATAAGCACTTGATTCCATTCCACCTCTTTTTTTTAAACGCTTAAAAAAACAAGTGAAAGGATCACGATGGTTTTCTAAACCAATAAGAAAGTGATAAAATCATTAGGTTGAGTTTACCTAAAAGCATTGTTCGAAAATGTCTCTTTTATTTAACGATCAAGTGTCCTCTTCGCAAAGAAGCAAACCAAAAATACTATCAATTTTTTTGAAATTTGTCAAATTTTTAAACTAACTGTTGACATTATTGCACCGGCTTTTCTTCTCTTTACCATGGTTATTTATATATATATATATATATATATATATATATATATATATATATATATTATGTATATGTGTGTGTATGTATTTGTGTAAGTATAGAACTTACTAAAATTATGCAAGGTGAAGCTTCACTTTATCATTCTAAAAGAATAGAATGCAAGAGAAGTAAAGACATGAGAGGAAATGAAAGGAAAGGTGAAATAAAAAAATCCATTTAATACTTTAAAACCAAAAATAACAGTCAAGGTAAGTCTCAATGATTTAATAACATTTAAGGTAAGTCCCCACCCTCCGTGCCTGTGTGAGAGAGATCCCACTCCATCAATCAATTCAAGCCTTGTATTACAATTACCCCACTCAATGTGAGGGGCACCCTAGTTTCCACTTGGTTCCAAGACAAGGTGCTTGATAGAGACATATAAGAAATTATAGGTATATGCAATGATGCGTGTTGCATTAAGTTTACTTTAGACTAGGAAAGTCTTTGCACTCCCTTAGAAATAGACTTAAAATATAATGAAAGGGAATCTTGTGTTTCATTATCTTTAGGTTTAGGTTAGGAAAGTCTTTGCACCCTCTTAGAAATAGGTTTTAAAATCTAGTGAAAGGGAAATTCAGTGTCCTTAAATTGCTGCCAAGTGAAAGGGAAATCTAGTGCCCTTAACTGGGTACAAGATTCTCTCGTGTACTAGATGGTTATGCGCATGAGGCTATCAAACATCTTCCACGTGAATTAGCATATTGTAAGGTTTTTGGCTTGTGCATAGAGCAAGGCCATAGTGTTGCTTACCTTTTTTGCTTGACTAAAGCTCTAAAAATTTAGATTTTTTTTTTTTTTTTTTTGCTATTGAGGAAGAAAACAACTTTTCAATTTCATAGCATTTTAGAATAATTGTTGTTGTAGTGTAACCTTGGCAAATGTGTTCGATTCTTATCATTTTAATGATGAAAATAAAATATCGCACATGTTGGAGGTGATAGTTTCTCGCATGTTGCTTTAAATTTTTACATTTCTTTCCCATACTTTGAAAACGGCACAATATTTTTGAAATTGAAAGTCGCACGATATTAAGTTAATACACATTTTACCCGAACATTGCGCGCGGCACTTAATGGTCCCCAACCATCCAAGTCCCGAGGGTGGACTCGGCCACAGCTTGGTGGTTGCTGTCTCTAAATCAATACAGGCCGGGATCAAAGCAAAGCATTGTGAGTGGCCATCTCCTCTTCTGATCAGAGATCAAATCATTACGACATGGCGTTTGTCTCAGATTTGCAAAATAGAGCCCTCGAAGCTTCCAATTGAGAGCAGTGCATGCACAGTATAGGGAAGAGGCCAGGTGGATCTCAGTGAGCCGGTGTCTTTGTGCGAACACTCTAGGGGTCCCCAACTCTCCAACTCCCGAGGGCGAACTCGGCCAGAGCTAGGCGATTGCTGTCTCTAAATCAATACGGGCATGTATCAAAGCAAAGCATTGAGAATGGTCATCTCCTCTTTTGATCAGAGATCAAATCAGTACGACATGGCGTTTGTCTCATATTTACAAAATAGAGCCTTCGAAGCTTCCAACTGAGAGCAATGCGTACATGCTATAGGGAAGAGGCCGGGTGGATCTCAGTGAGTCGGTGTCTTTGTGGTAGCACTCTAACGGTCCCCAACTCTCCAAGTCTTGAGGGCGGATGGCAATTGCTGCCTCTAAATCAGTACGGGCCTACTCCATTTCTCCCTCTTGCTTCAACCTTCAAAGTTTACGCACATCCTACAGGACATGAGGGACTCTATTTTTGGGTGGAATATCTATACTATTCCAGCTCCCTCCCTCGGACACATGTCGTTGCCTCCTCACTCAGACCAGTTTTGACAACATGCCCTGCACTCAATGCGCTCAGTGGAAGAAAAAAGGCCTATGCGTAGAGAGAGAGAGAGAGAGAGAGAGAGAGAGAGAGAGAGAGAGCTTTGCCATGTGTTTATAGATGTGAGGCGAAGGCTACGGACAATAAAAAGGGGCCATTGGGGGCCCACAAGAATTTACAGCAGCACCAATGCCTTCAAGTTTTGTGGTGGCCCATGCATGTGCCGTTGGGAGAATAAGAGCCCACGAGAATTTAGAGCAGTGCCACAGCCATGCCAGTGCCGTTGGGAGAATTTGAATTTGACCTCAAACTAAGAAGATGGCCTCTAAAGATAAGGTTGACACCACTATTCCTCTCTTATCCACTATTCCCCTGGTATCCGATCCTCTCTCCCCTTGTATAGCCATAGCCTGAAGGCATTGTGCTTCCTTCCACACGGCCTTGCTACATACAGTTAATTATTGGGTACTCTCCCCTCCCAAACTCCCATAGATTCTGCAACTCTACCCCCATTATCTAATGTGCCACTACCAAGTACTTTTGCAACACGGTTGCGACGACTTGAAGCCATTCTTAACAAGTAAGGGTAAGTCGGTACAGTGCTAAGCATGTGATCAAAGCAAGGCGGCGACGGGGTGGTAGCTATGGTGAGCTGCAGATGCGGCAGGTACAAAAAGTGGTAGATTTGAAGCATATGAACAGGTGGATGTTTTCTCAACTAGCAAAGGCTGCGGGCGCCCATCCTCGTATTGTCACCACACATGTGGGCTTAAATGAAAGATCTCCAAAACTAGACCCCAAAACTTTAAAGTGATGGGGACCTTTGATCTATCCAATTTGAATCTCTTACAGTTCACCTGCACTATGTTTTCGATAAGGAAGGGGGACGAAGGGTTCACTCTTTGGCACAAGGAGTCCTTCAAAGGGGTTCAATGTTTCCAATAAGGGGCCATGCGTGACATGACACTCATATCTATCTTATCAATTGGTGAGCTAGGATGACCAAAAGAATGAAGTGGTCTCTAGTTCACCATAATTTCACCTCTAAATCAAAACCTTGATCTAACTATCAACGTTGTGTGATTTACATTTCTTAGCCACTACAGATCCTCACCCATGGCTATTTGGACCGACAAAATCTCTTTTTTTGTGCGTTTTTTTTTTTTTGGGTGGGGGTGGGGGCGGGGGGTTTTGGTTTTTTTTGTTTGTGTGTGTGTGTGTGTGTGTGTGTGTGTTTTGGTTTTTTTTTTTGTGGGTTTGGGGGGGGGGGGGGGGGGGGTTCCCCCCTAATTCTTTATACTCTAAACTCTAAACCCCTGGTTTTGGAGAACACTGATTGGAATCTAGGAAACCTTTTGATAGAGGCTACTAAGTCAAACGCATGTACATATTGTATAATTTGTATATATATGGAAAATTGGAAGTGCATGCGGAGCATAGCAACAGATATAGTTTAGTATGAGAAAAGATTCTAGGAATTGACGTTAGATAATAGAAAAAGAACGGCAACACGGATCGTACTCACCAAGGTACTATTGAAGTGGATGGGCCTCCATGACTTCCTTGCCATATCATTTGATAGGAGGGCCAGGGACCATTATATCCTCTTTGACGGCAAACAAAGATTCTATTTCTTTCTCTTTTTGTCCCCATTCCCATTTCTCAAGCTCTTCCCTTAATATTTCTTTACAAAAGTCAAACCATCCACCAAGCCTTTCCTTATACTTTTGTCCATCTCCAATAGCAATATTTCTTTTTTTTACCATAAAGGGTGTGAGAATTATATTAAGAAGAGACAAAATGTTACAGCCGACACAAAATACAAGGCCCTCTGGGCTTGAAGTGGGCTCAGGTTTGCTAGCTTAGACCTGCTACATTTGAATCTAGTTACAAAGGGAAGCTGCAGACATTCATGGGGTGTCACCTAGGCTAATTCTCCTAGGAAAGGAGTTGATTACATTCTGCAAGTGGTTCGTTAACCTTACTCCATTGTTGAGTTGCCTCCTTAGTCTTTCCCCTTCGGCCTTGCACTTGTCAATCATTTTCTGCAGTTGGGAATACGAACCATCAAGTAAGATCTCCTGCTGCTTGATAATGTTTGCACTGTTGTAGTACCCCATACAGTCCATGAGCACTTTATAGTTTGCTTGGTAAATCTTGCATTGTTCAAGCTTTAGCAGATTTACCAGACTTTTAGCGACATTTCATCATTATTTAAATTGGACATCCCATTCAATCTTGTCCAAGCTGTCAATCAATCCCAAAGAGAAGTTGGCAAGCATGCACCTAAAGTTCCTCAACCTCATAACAAGCACTTGATTCCATTCCACCTTTTAAAGGGAGTGCATCAATGCTTTAAAAAACAAGTGAAAGGGTCACGATGGCTTTCTAAAACAATAAGAAAGTGATAAAATCATTAGGTTGAGTTTAACTAGAATTATATAAGGTAAAGCATTGTTTGAGAATGTCTCTTTTATTTAACGATCGAGTGTCCTCTTCGTAGAGAAGGAAACCAAAAATACTAGCAATTTTTTTGAAATTTGTAGGATTTCTGAACTAAGTGTTGACATCATTGCATCGACTTTTCTCTTCTTTATTCATTAAATAAATAAATATATATATATATATATGTGTGTGTGTGTGTGTATATATATATATATGTATGTGTGTGTGTATATATATATATATGTGTGTGTGTGTGTGTGTATAGAACTTACTAGAATTATGCAATGTGAAGCTTCACTCACTTGAGCGTTCTAAAAGAATAGAATGCAAGAGAAGTCAAGCCATGTGACGAAGTCGAATGAAAGGTGAAATAAAAAATCCATTTAATACTTTAAAACTAAAATAACATTTAAGGTAAGTCTCAATCATCAATCATCACTGAAAACATTGAAAGTATGCCTAACTCAACACTTCTCTATGGCTTCTTTTAGAAAGCAAAAAAAATAACTATTTTTCGAAAAACTTTGCAAACTTACACATGAGAAATTTTAGAGGTATATTGACTAAATAATTTCAAGGTCTTTACAGAGTAGGTTTTCTCACCTTTAAATTTTAAGTTTAGGAGAGGTCCATCTCAAAATTTTCAGGTGGGATTGCAAACTTAGGTTTCTTTCGATCATCGGGGGACAATTGCAATAGTGCTCTGAAAAATCTTTTCTATACTCAAAAAACTATCGTTGGTAAAAATGGTTTTACACTAAATTCCTCCAAATTTTCTTGGCCTACTACTTTGAAATTTAAAGATGAATTCCACAAGTAAGCGGTGGTACTATGGCATAATATTTAATCTCTTTTTTGCACTAATATGAAAGATTAACTTGTTTGCACAAATGAAATCTTTGAAACCTTATGACTATTTTACAATAAGAAAACAAAATTGAGATGGTTACGTTGCGCGTCAAGAGTTCAATGGTGAGTTGGTATCGACTTTGAATCCCTTATAAGTAATTTAATCATAATTTAACCACAATCAAATTTTAATATTGTTCATTGTTAGTTACTCACCTAGGAACAAACAACCCTACATAAGCAGTTGCTTGAAAGGGGATGGATGCTTTTTCTGTCAAGGGTTGCATGCCTAAACAACTGCTTGAAAAAAACTCTTGTCATTTGATGTATGAATTCCTTGTCATAGGTATAAGAAATTATAGGTAAGAATGCAAGTAGTCCTGCCCTCATCATCAGCACTCAAATCATCATGTACTTCTTTTTACATAATGTATGGCAGACAAGGAACCGCCGTGTGTTTGAAGGTGGATCTGAGGTGGCAAGCTTTGCAAAATTTATACATGAAAGCAAAGTGCTAATATGGACGCTCAGACGCAAGAAAAACTCGGAGGATTGGTCTAGGACTACTGGTGCCTTGTTGTCAGCAGATGGAATGCCTAGGAAGGGGAAAAACCTTGGCCAATGGTAAATAGATGATCTCAGAAGGACATGATAATTGACCTTGTGTATCAAGGATAGGGGGGTGGTTTGTAAGGGGTGGCTGCCCATATAGCCGATGTAATTGTGGTCCCTGGATGATGTCATGGCTCAACACGAGCGTGGCAAGACCTTGTAATTTCTTGGGTTGATCAATATAATTCACTCACAATTGTGAGTTTTGCTAAAAACAAAAAACAAAAAAAATAAATATAGGTATATGCAATATCTTTACTTTAGGTTAGGAAAGTCTTTGCACTCCCTTAGAAATAGATTTTAAAATCTAATGAATGGAAAATCTTGTGTTTCATTATCTTTAGGTTTAGGTTAGGGAAGTCTTTGCACCCTCTTAGAAATAGATTTTAACATCTAATGAAAGGGAAATCTAGTGTTCTTAATTCTCTCGTGTACTAGATGGTTATGGGCATGAGGCTATCAAACATCTTCCACGTGAATTAGCATATTGTAAGGTTTTTGGTTGTGCACAGAGCAAGGCCATAGTGTTGCTTACCTTTTTTGCTTAACTAAAACTCTAAAATTTAGAATTATTAAATTAATTTTTTTTGGCTATTGAAGAAGAAAACAACTTTTCATTTCATAGCATTTTAGAATAATTTTAAAGATTTTGTTGTTGTAGTGTAACCTTGCCAAATGTGTTCGATTCTTATCTCTTTAATGAAGAAAATAAAATGTGGCACATGTTGGAGGTGATAGTTTCTCATGTTGCTTTAATTTTATTTTTCTTTCCCATACTCACAATTGTGAGTAGAGACGTTATATTAATAGGAAAGTATGTACAATGAAACCTCAAGCACTACATGTGCTAAGAGGGGACAATTTTTCTAAAAAGAAGAGCTACAATTCATAAGCAACAGATCCTATTTTTTAATAATCCAACAACTCTTGTCGTAGATCAGTGGTTTGCTTTTGCCTACCAAAGCAACTGATGCAACTTAGTGTAAGTGTCCGTTCTTCAGCTTGCGTAGTTGACCCTACTACATATATAAGCTCAGTGGTTTCACACACAATATCATTGAATCGAGCTACCACAAAGTTTCTTTCAAGACCTGAAGGTTCCAATATTTCCAGGCTTGCTTCGGAGAGCAATGTTTGGTAATTTCTTGGCTCTAAAATATTCTTCCTCGTAGAACCAAGTCATTTCTAAAAAAGAGTACCTTCCACGTCCTTTGCACATAGTTACAGATTTTGGTGGCAAGGCCCTCTGAGAAAGGGTGGTCTTCAAACAGATACAAGGGATTCTTCAAAGCTGTTGTGCATCCATAGCAAGTGTCTATGCCAAACCCTCCTCCAAGAATCTTATTCCTAGTTGAGATAGCCCCCACAACACCTTCCAAGTGAATATATTCACAGAGCTTGGCCATTTTGGCTCCAAAATGTTATTTACACTCTTCAACCACTTCTCTTTTGGCCAATCTACCTCCACTATATGATAAGTGGAGTGAACCAATCTAGTTATAAAAAAGCTTTTAATACGCTCCTAATGTTTTTGGAAGTGCAAAAATTGTGTCTTTGGGACAATGCCAAGGTTTTCAATTGAGCTCTATCCTGAAGGCAAGCATTGGACTTTTGCACAAAACTTTTGAGACTTTACTGATGATCAAAATCCATTTCTTTAGATTCAAACTATGTTGCACCACCAATTGGTCCACATCCTTCCAACAAAAGTTGTTTTTGTGTTAGAAATGTGCCAGCTTGGAGATTACTTTGTTATTCACCTTTTTGTAAAATTTCCTCCAAAAAGTATCCAAGGATCCTTCTCCAAGCTTGGAGATCTAAGGGGACCAGTGTAATATGGAGCACCTAAAGTATGTGAAGGTCTCTATTCCATTGATGACATTTCTTTGTTGTACTTTCTTAAAATCTACCCCACGAAGCCTCCTAACTTCAGAAAAGTCTAGCTTGGAGCAAGAGTCATGTACTTTAGCCTCCTTGCGAGAAGGGCTCTACTTTGTCTATCATATCCAAGTCATGAACTCCCAATCCTATCTTTGGTATTAAGCATACTACTAGCTCTTCACACATGGCTACTATGTGTAGCGTTGGGTATAGGATTCCAATGCCACCTTGGTCCTTGGATCTCACC
The DNA here is from genome assembly GCF_014529385.1 of Adiantum capillus-veneris. NCBI lineage: Eukaryota > Viridiplantae > Streptophyta > Polypodiopsida > Polypodiales > Pteridaceae > Adiantum > Adiantum capillus-veneris. The sequence continues at coordinate 31,150,278 of NC_140947.1, forward strand.
ACCCATCCTCATTTCCCCCACTGCCATGGAGTCGTGTCCTCTTTTGTGTTATTTTTCCATAGGAACCGCTTGATGGGTTTCAAGAACTCTTTCCAAATACATTTTTCCATTTTCAAAATTGGTGAGACAAAGAATATGTAGGGAACCATGAATAAGTTAGTCACAGTCACTTTGTTGTGGAAGCAGAGGAGTGCGTACTTGGAGTGTTGCATAAAACATTTTGAATTATGAAAATAATACATATAATATGATATTATTCATGCATACTTAAATTATTTGTGAATCTACAAATAATATTAGTGTGTTGGGATTGTGGCCTTTGGTTTAGTGTCATTATGACCTTTGTGGTCTGGCCTTTGTGGTAGTGTGAGCTCTTTGTAGTGGATCAATAGTTTAGTCTAAAGTCCAAGGGAAGGTTTTTTGGGATTGTGGACTTTGCCCTATTTTGACAACTGGTGTGTAAACAGTTTATTCTACAATTAGCAGCCCTGTCATCATATGAACATTGTGAGGGCACATGGCATGGTGAGTTGCACAAGAGTCCAAAAGCTATTCCTAGTCATGCTGGCTTTTCACATTTTGTGGAGTCAACCTTGCCCTTTGGGAGTTTCCCCTTGACCCTTGGGAAAGATACTTATGTGACCCTTGAGAGGTGAACCTAGCCATATGCAACTACTATATATTTAGCTACTTTTTGTATACTTCAAGTGTTGTTGTTAGTTCATTTTATCAATCAAGTTATCTTGAGTCTACACAATCTGTCTCTCTTGCATTGAGTAATTAGTGTGTCGATTAAGTATGCTATTATGAATGCTACGCTTGTTAATCTCCCTTTAATCCTTTCAAGTGCTATCAAAGCTATATTACCTGATTTACATCTCCTAATTACACTCTTGATCCTCTTAATTACTCATTTAAACTTTGTCTCCCTATCAAGTGTTAGTAGCAATAAGGTACACAATCATATTGTGATTCTCATAGAATTTGGGCACATTTATTGCAAGCCACTATCTTCATTTATGAAAGGAGCATATGATTAGTAGCAAATAGTGTATAGTTTATTGCACTAGCATTTAGATTGCATTTTACTATGAATTTTGTGTGGTATTTCTCTCTCAATTTGTTTGTCCAATTGCATATTATATAAAATCCTCCATTGTGTAGAGAAAGATCTCTTCAATGAGCCCCTAATTTCCCCAATATGACACCCCTAGCTATTCTACTTTCTTTTCTAAATATAGGTGTGTGTGTGAGCTTCCTTATGTGTGTGTGTGTGTGTGTGTGTGTGCGCGCACGCGCGTGTGTGGGCGCGCCTCTGCTTAACTAAAAATAAAAATCCTTTTTTTTAAAACTTCTCCCACACAACAAGGCATCGTGCTAAGTGGATTTGTAAAGCAACCTTTATTTGGGTGTGTGGAGGGCAGTTCAATTCCCTCATCCAATATTATGAAAGGAGGAGCTCAAACGTCAAAACTCATCCAATAGGGGCCTGGGAACCTTTTGGCTCTGCAAGCTAGACATCCCATGCATCCATTGTGCTGTCCCAAAGACCTTAGGCTATCCTATGGCACAAGTCCCCTTTAGGGGGGGTTTCCCACAGAAGGAAACCGAAGAGCCAAAGAAGTACTCTCTTCTTCCTTTCAAGCTTCCAAAAGGCAAAAAGGACTTTAAAGAAGATTTGGCCTTCAAACAAGGGATAATCTCTCTCTCTCTCTCTCTCTCTCTCTCACTCTCTCTCTCTCTCTCTCCCTCCCCCAAAGAGGGAATTCAAAGAAAGGCTTCAAGTTTCCTTTGGAAGTTTCAAGCAAAGCTTCAAAGCACGTCTAAGGAAAAAAAAGAAATTATTCAAAGCATTTTCTCACTCTCTCTAAATTCTTGTATTTCAAAGCAAAAAATATTGCATTCAAGCACAACATAGCAATGAATGCCCAAAATTTCATGTATGAAGCTGATATGGTCTTGTGCTACTATGAGGAGACACACACTACTTTTGAAGAGTGTTCAAGTGGTAAGACCTCTCCATCTGGCACTATGAGAGAAAAGAAAAATCCAGCTTCAAGAGAAGAAGCACCATCATCATCACCCAACCTTGCATTTAGTCATTAGGAAAAGCTTGGACTCATTTTCGGGCCTTTTAGCTTTAGTGAGAGAATGCTCCTTAGCCAATAGGAAGAAGGCTAACATTACGTTGAAAAAACCATTTTTCTCATTTTGAAAATGTCCATGAAAACCGTTTTGATGAAATTGTCACCATCATCAGAAAAGTAAGGTGCTTGATAATGACATTTTGCACAAGCGCCGAACGCCTTTTTATGACCCGATGTTGCTATCCTATAAATTGAAGTACTTGTACTTGTGCATCTTGCACAAGTATCAATCACCTTTTTATGAAGTACTCGCAATTTAAATTCGAACAAATCGCACTTGATAGTGGTTGATAGGTACTATTAAGACTATGAAGGAGTCAGAACCAAGCTAATAGAGGCCCTTGAGGGGTCTTTGGGACCTCTATTCTCTTGGTTCTGACCTCATGAGGCCCTAGGATTAAGATATAGCATTTTTTAAGCCCACGGATGTATCCGGAACGTGCAAAAACCTTAAGATAGCTCTTTAAAATGCTGAAATATGACGTCTCTAGCTCAAGATATAGCATTTTTAAGCGTAGGACCTCATGAGGTCAGTACCCAGCGAATAGAGGCCCTTGAGTCACATCACTCATTAACATTCACAGACATGGATTTTTGTGTACACTTAAGTTGAGCGCTCAAAAAGCTTCAAAATTTTGCGTATGTACTATGAGAAATAGAATTCCAAAACAAAACTTTTGCATTTTTCATCATTACCTCTCTCTATGCTGAGTTGGCGTTTCTTACAGGGCCAAAAATTGAGTCCAAGTTTCTCCTAATGTTTTCATTTTCCAAAAGTGCATCTCATTTTTCATCCAATAAAGGTATCATGAAATGCTACAAATGTTGAAAGCCCAAACATATAACAAAGGATTGTTGGAGACTTAAACAATGTATACATTGTGGAACGATGGGGAGTCCCTCTTCCAAGTGCCGAAGAAGTAGCAACATCCAAAGAGTAGCAACTCAAGGGGGGCACTATATAGAGATCTTGTATATCACGTGCATTCAAGATGTAATTATAAAACCCCCTAGTATAGATTTTTGAAGTATTTAGAGACTCCTTATGTACCACTTTTCTTAATAAGAAGATCCCTTGAGGGGAGGTGTCTTTGACCTCCATGGCACCATGGTCCATTGAGTCATTATGACCTTTGTGGCAGTGTGAGGTCTTTGTAGTGGGTCACTAGTTTAGTCCAAAGTCCAAGGGGAGGTTTTTTTGGATTGTGGACTTTGGCCTATATCAACAACTGGTGTGTGAACCATTTCTTTTTTAGTAAAGAGTCCAAATACTATTCCCAATCACCCTAGCTTTTTCCATTTTGTGAAATCAATTTTTCCCTTTGGAAGTTGCCCAACAACCCTTGGGAAAGATGCTTATATGACCCTTTAGAGGTGCACCTAGCCATATGCAGCTATGACATATGTAGCTACTTCTTGTACACTTCAAGTTTTGTTGTCAGTTCATTATCAATCAAGTTATCTTTGAGTCTCCACGATCTCTCTCTCTCTCTCTCTCTCTCTCTCTCTTTTTGAGTGATTAGTGTGTTAATTAAGTATGCCTATATGAATGCTAAGCTTGCTAATCCCCCATAATCCTTTCATAGTGTATATTGATCAAAATCTTATTGATCGATACAATTTTCCTATTAAAAAACTTTAAAAAAAAAAACAAATTCTATGCACTCAACAATCAAATAATTCTAAACCTACTTCAAAGTAAAAGCATATGCATTTTTTTAAAAATCTACCATCTAAAAGTTTACTCTATGTACTAAAAATTGCCTCTAATCACCATGTGATAAAGACACTTGATAGGTTGGTCTGGTATGTCTAAACACTACACAAAAATAGAGACAAGTTATGATTTTCATCATAATCTATCACTAGACAATAATAATCTATCACTATACGAGTCGTTTTCAGTGAGAAACCAATCTCAATTTTGTGATGTTTCACTTAGAGCCTGATGCAATTGAAAAAAATGGGAGATCTTATTGAGTGCTCTTCTTAGCAACTAGAGTTGGATTTTATGAAGAGTAGAGAATTGTTTGCAAACAGTTTTGCTAGCGAATGTTTACCCCTATTAGTGATTTTATAAAGAGTAGAGAATTGTTTGCAAACAGTTTTACTAGCGATTGTTTACCCCTGTTAGTGAGAGACCTTGAATCTTCCTTTTGCAGTGTTGTCCTTAAGTGAAGTCACAAGTGGATGTGAACCAATTGCAAAGAGCAGTGGGGCAAGTTGGAAACCTTGCTTGATTGATCGTTTCACTTCAAACATTCCCACAACCATTACTTGAACAGAAGCTCATAGCAAGTGCCCTCCCCTAGGGTCTACCCTATCATGGACATTCTGGATTGAAAGCCCAATGCTTCATGATAGCTTCAATGTATGACCACAAGATTTTGTCATATGCTTTGTCTAGGTCAAGTTTTAGGAGGATGCATTCTTGCTTGGTGAAATTTACATATTTGATAAATAATTGCTGCTAGAATGTTCTCATGAATTGATCTTCCTTCCATGAATCCATGTTGATGGGGGTGATCACTTTGTCTAGGATTGGAGAAAGACTTAGTGCTATCCTTGGCAATAATCTTGTAAGCTATTGTCATCATTGAGATAGGATGCTAGTGTTTTAAGAGAGATCAACAAACTAATTTGGGAATTGTCTTGATTGGCCCTTTTTCCATGCTAGCATCCATATATCCTCTAACAAGACTTTGTCGCCATTTGAGTTATCAAGATTTTAAGACCCTCCTAAAAATATGTGAAAAATATTGTTGTACGTCCACCCCACCCCCGTGGACTTTTACTTCCCTGTGTCCCTCAAGGCATCCTAGCATTCATTTGATATGGACCTTTCTAAGGCTTTTTCTTCTCTTGGCAATACACTTCCCTTAACTTTGTTAAGAGCAACAATGGTCTCACATCCTTGACCACTTGCAAGTAGACTTGCAATTGTTAACCCTCACGGCTCATGGACACCCTATCACCTACAATGGATGTTGTATTATTTACTTGGCAGAGTCAGATGCCGGGCTTGTCGGTCCAATAGGAAAAGGGTAAGAGTGATCGCCGATGAGAGGCGCACTCTAACTGGAACATTCAAGGGATTAGTTGGCTAAGCATGGGCGCCCAAGTGTGAATGGGGTGAGCTCATATAAAAGTCAACTAAACCTAAAATTCACTCATTCTCTCATTTGTGCAATAGAAGAGTGCTCTTACTCCATCTCCATCTTCTTCTTCTTCATCTCCTTGTGTGTGTGTGTGTGTGTGTGTATGCGTGAGAGAGAGAGAGACAGAGAGAGTGTGTGCGATCGAGCATTGCGACGGCAGCACGATGACGACGAGGCGGTTGAGCGCGGCGTAGCGGCATCTCCTTCTTCTTCGCGGCGAGGAATCCTCCACGAAGCAAGCGTAGAGCGGTGAGTGACACACCATCGCCTTCTTTGAGCTTACTAGTTTAGGCTTGTTGTGTGCTTGGAGCCATTTGTGGCTCCCACACGGTGTATCGGCAAGTTCCTTGCATTGACACGTGCGACATATGCGCACATTTTTGGCGCCGTTGCTTGGGAATGCCATACATTAAGCTCGAGTAGCACTCTATGCTTCTCCGTGGTGCAATTTCTATTGTAGGAAAGGTAAGGAAGGAGGGTGTGTGTGTTGAGAAGAGGGATTTGGTGTTATACTGTGTGTTTTTTTTGTTAATGGAGTTTTCAAAGGTACTTTGTTTATTCTCTGTGTATTAAGGTTGTTAGTTTTCTTTGTTTAATGGAGTTTTCAAAGGTACTGTGTTTATTCTCTATGTACTAAGGTTTGTTAGTTTTATGTGTACAGTAAGTAGGAAGTAGATCTGTGAGAGTTAATAGAGTGTGTTAGTGTATAACAGTAGGTGTATTAGTTAGAAGTAGGTAGATAGAGTGTGTGTGTGTGCTCTTGCGCAAGCCGCGGCGACCTTATCCTTTTAAAAAAAAAAAAAACAAAATTTTTTTTAAAAAATAAAAAATTTAAAGGTAGGATCGGGATCGGGAATATCTCCCAAACCCAAGCCCAAGCACACGCTCAGGCCTAGGCCTCAGTCGCCTTTTTAAAAAACGAATTTTAGCTTCACACGTAGCTAGAAATCGATTTTTTGAGGACCAACGGAACTTTAGATGCCTTGAAATTGTGCTGTAAAGCACATAGTGACCCTTTGAGTGATACGTTTGTTTCGAGCTATCACACACTTTAATGAAAAAAAATCAAACATTAAAAAACATTAAAAACGTAAAAAACAAGAGTGAAAACAGACGCTTAAAAAAGGTAAGCGGTTAACCTTCGAGGTGCTAGAGATGGAGCATCTGCGCTCTGGTCGTGTGCTAGAGACGGAGCAACTAGAGAGAATTTTGACCTACGCGAGTTCTCAATATCCACCTACTTTAGGTTCTGGACCCTCAGCGGGGACCTAAGGTAGTACAAACCAAGACCCGAACATAGCGGATAGTGACTCTTCCTCTGACTACGACGTCATGGAGGGTTTCCCAATGCCTAATCCCGATAGCTTAAGCCAAGACATTGTTGGGGTATAAAGCCCAATGTGGTCGCCCAGGTAAGTGGACGGCCCGCCAGGTATGTACACATATTCTTTTGTAAAAACCTAATAAGAACTCACTATGCTCTACACATTACAGTAGAGCGAGTTCACCATATCGTCGTGCTCTTCTTCTCGCACTCTCTCTCGCGTCGCACTTCTGCTCGTACTCCTTCAACTGGTATCAGAGCTCGGGGCAGCACTGCAGGAGACTAGAGTCACCAGCTCAGATTGGAGTGAAATTCGACAGGCGAAGACACGGCCCCAAATCCTATGGGAGAGCCCGAAGGCCTTGGTGTTCTCAAAATTTCATTCTGAGGTCATCTCAGTTACCGTTCGGCTTCGACAAAGTTCTGCGCATGCCATTTTCGACTACGTGGTCTCAGCGTGTGCAGATCCGACTCTACAAATTTGGGGTTTTCGGCCTACGACTGCAAGTGCTGAGGATATCGACACTCCCAGAGTGTTGATTTGTGGCTGTCTACACATCGAAGGACGGCTCATAGTTCTTGGAGGCGTGTCACATACGACACGGGCGCATCTACACACAGACTGTAGGCGACATCCACTAGTTCATCAGGTAGCTTGTGTTTGCTGCTTGATATTCCAGATTTCATCCTGACATTGCAGGTACTTCCACATGGGATGTATTGTCAGAGATGATGTATGTTTGTTGAGGGTTTGCTGGCTGTGAGTCACGTAGCAAACAACCGCCGCAGCGGTTACAACATATAGTGGGAAATTTGTGGATGTATAACTTTGTGGGAAGTCTATGTACTGTCAGATTTACTGCAGCCTTTGTTGAGGGTCGAGTGAGGTTTTATTGAGCTGGGGGATTCTCGAATGTTGAGATCCTTTCGGTGATACAGGTCTTGGAGCGATCCCTCGAGCACCCTTAGATAGGCAGCTAGGATGTATTGACTGTGAGTTAGACAGTTGGGATTGCATCTTTGCTTTACTGCCGTTGAGGCATTGTCATAGTCTATGCTTACAGGACAGTGACAGGACAGTGAGAGACAGTATAGGTGCAGGACAGGTTTACCCGCAGCTTACAGTGTCAGAGAGACAGTGTTTTTTGAGTTTTTTTTTTTTGGTCTATTTTTTGAGTACACCAGAGCCATTTTACAAAGGAGACTCTGCCGAAATTTATGCAGAATCTGAAGCTTTCTTGGTTCATTTGACAGGTTGATATTGGTTCAGAGGTCAGTTTAGAGGGGAAACTCTGCCGAATTTTTCCCAGAAAAGTAAACCACTGTGAAGCGTAGCTATGGCTGGATCACAGGACACTGCTCTTTACAATATCAAGAAGCTGGATGGAACCAATTTCCCATTGTGGAAGAAGCAGATTTGACACGTGTTGGTACAAAAGAAGCAGATAAAACCTATAAAGCTCAAGGGGATAAAACCGGAAGATATGGACGAAGATGAATGGAGCGAAATGGATGAATTGGCACTTTCTACCATTATGCTGACTTTGGCAGAAAGCGTTTACTTCAATGTAGCAGACGAGATGTCGGCTTATCGAGCATGGTTAAAGCTGAGTGATCTTTATGAGAAGCAGAGTGTAGCTTCACAGGTATATTGGCTTAAGAAGCTTGTTGACTTGAAGATGAAAGAAGGGACACCTATGTCCAATCATCTGAATGAATTCAACACAATCTACAGTCAGTTGTCAGCTCAAGGTGTCAAGTTTGATGAACCTGTTAGAGCTATGTTCCTGTTGATCACATTGCCGGAAAGTTGGGACACTTTTCGTACAGCTTTGAGTAATTCTGCACCTCCAGATGGTTTGAACATAGCAAGTGTAGAAGGAAGTCTGCTTACTGAAGAAACCAATAGAAAGACAATGGAGAAAGGCAAAGGAACAACCTTAGTTGTCAGGGGAAGGACCAAAGAAAAGTACAAATGTGGAAAGAGGAATCAGTCTCGTAGCAAGTCCCGCAGTGCTAAAGGCAAGAGTGACATAGAATGCTACCATTGTGGCAAGAAGGGTCACATGAAAAGAGACTGCAGAGAATGGAAAGCAGAAAAAGGAAAAGAGAAAGCTGAAGACCATAGTGAGAAGAACAAGTCCTTAGTGAAGATTCAAGAAATAAATGTGAAAAACACTGTTGCAGAGGATGACAGTCTAGTGTTAGGAGACATCTACTTCTTGAAGAATACAATGGACTCAGCTCTTCTTACAGCATCTGATGGAAATGCACTGAGTGATTGGATTATAGACTCAGGGGCATCACTTCATGTGTCTCCAAACAAGGAGTGGTTGACCTCTTATGTGACCACTAAAGATCATGTTCGGCTAGGCAATGGGCATACATGTGAGATCTTAGGTGTTGGAGATGTTCAATTGAAGTTTCAGAATGGCTCTTCTTTCACACTGAAGAATGTGAGACATGTTCCCGCAATTACAAAGAGCTTGATCAGCACAGGTTTACTTGATGATGCTGGCTACGTCACCACTTTTGGACAGAACATGTGGAAGATATCCAAGGGTTCTATGACAGTAGCACATGGAGTAAAGTCTGGAGGACTTTACATGATTTATGTATCAAATGTCTCTAAAAATGTTATCAATGTAACCGAGCAGCCGAACGTTTCTTTGTGGCATAGCCGGTTAGGACATATGTCCAAGAAGGGAAGGGAAATCTTGTCTTGTTCTGGTTATTTGCCTGGCTTTTCATTTAATGATTTTAAATTCTGTGAACATTGTCTGTATGGTAAGAAAACACAGCAGCCACATAAGCATAGAAGCAGTAGAAGAGATACATAGTTGGCACTTGTTCATAGTGATTTGTGTGGACCTATGCCTAACCTATCTCTAGGGGGAGCTTCTTACTTTATGACATTTATAGATGATTACTCGAGGAAAGTATGGGTTTACTTTCTCAAGCACAAGGATGAAGCGTTTAGTGTTTTCAAAACGTTTGTGACACATGTGGAGAATCAGAGTGGCAAGAAGCTTAAATGCTTACGCACTGACAATGGTGGAGAGTATGTTTCAAAGGCCTTTCACGACTTTTGTGAGTTAAAAGGTATAAAACGTGAACTTACTGCTCCTTACAATCCTCCTCAAAATGGTGTTGCTGAGAGGATGAATAGGACCATACAAGAGAAGGTCAGAAGTATGTTGTCTAATGCACAACTGCCAAATGGGTTTTCGGCTGAAGCTGTATCAACAGCTGTTCATCTTGTAAATAGATCTCCTAGCAAGGTTTTGCAGAAGGATTCAGTGCCAGAGATGGTATGGTTAGGCAAAATTGTTGAGATGTCGAGCTCTACACCTTGAGCTGGCATCCACTACGGGTCTTGGCCGCTTACGGCATTTACTCACTGGCGCGTTAGGTGACCGACACGGAGGATCTCTGCCAGTGATTCTACAGCTGGACTACACTTATAGTGCCAGCCTAGTACGCTTCTAGCGAGTTCACACTTAGTGACCGCATGTACATATGTGCTACTTTTCAGCTTTAGCACTTAGTCATTTTGTACTCTCTTTTCTGTGAAGAAGAAGAAGAAGCTTTCCATCTCTGTGTGCTTTGTGCTTGTCTTGTGTAGCTCTCTTGCATCCTCATTCTTTACATGGTATCAGAGCCTGGTGCAGGCAAGAGAGGCTAAGAGAGCAAGAGCATCACAATCCCTTCGTTCACAATTTTAGGGGTTTTTTGCACAAGTTTCTGAACAGGTCTCCAAAGTGCAGTATACAGAGATTTACTGTACAAGTACAGTGGTTGTATGTACGCTTCATTGTGGATACTCGTTGAGTGTAGAAAGCGGTACAGGAACCACGATAGCAGGTTCAACAGATTTGCAGGTTTTTGCAGATTGCAGCTATTTTGTCTTAGTGCTTCAAGATGTCTGACGGTTTCAGTCAGATTGTTACTGAGAAGCTTGAGAAAAATAACTACCCTGCATGGAAGTTCAGAATAACAAATTTCCTAAAAGGAAAAGGTTATTGGGACTATGTAGAAGGAGACAATGAAAAGGAACCAGAGATTCCCGAGGCAAATGCTACAGCAGAACAAAGGAAAGCTTTGAGGGACTGGCAACAAGGCCAGAGCAAAGTGATGTATTGGCTGTCTATGAGCATCACAGATGGCATGATGGGCTATCTACAGGATGCTGAAACCCCCGCCATTGCATGGAGAAACTTAGGCAGAGTGTTCGAGGTGAACACCAAGGCCAGGAAGCTTCAACTAAAGTCGGAGCTAAATCAGGTTAAGAGGAACAACCTCTCAATCAATGATTATGCCTTGAAGATCAAGAGTATCATTGAGGCTCTTGGATCTATTAAAGTCTCAGTGGAAGACGATGACATTGTCCGTGCATGCTTGGATGGTCTGGGAGATGAGTATGTACATTTTAGGTCTTCCATGAATACAAGAGACGACATCCCCGTGTTCCAAGATTTGATTTCTATGCTTATTCTTGAGGAGAAGAACCTTGACACATCTTCTTCTCATGGCAGAAATAATTCTGAACAGGCCTTCTATTCTAACTCCAATAGAGGTAGAGGTAGAGGTCGTGGTCGAGGCCCAAGGGGTTGCAGGGGCCAATTTCTGGAAGGTCAATCAAATCAAAACAATACAGGTGGCAGGGGAAACCAGTCTCAAGGCAGGGGGTGTCAAAGAGGTCGTGGTGCAGGATCAAGCAGGCAGCAACATACTCCAGATAGTAGAGAATGTTGGACTTGTGGTGAAAGAGGTCACATGTCATGTGACTGTCCAAAGGGCAAAGCAAGTAGAAAGAGAGAACAGGGCAACTATGCATCTACTAGCAGAGATGCAGATGACAGCAAAAACGAGCGCATGTTTGTTATGCAGCATGTAATGAATACAATGACTGCAGAGAATTCCACCCAAGATGATGTTTGGTATGTGGATTCAGGTGCCTCTAATCACATGACGTCTCGTGGAGAGTGGTTTAGAGATATGCGCAAACCAGATGTGTCAGGCTATGTGCAGACAGGAGATGATACAGCTCACCCCATTGCTCATGTAGGGGACATACCTCTAAATACGAAGAGTGGGAAATCAAAGTACTTAGCAGATGTACTTCATGTCCCAAACATTACAAAGAATCTTGTTTCTGTTGGACAAATGGTTGAGCATGGTTTGCAGGTTCGCTTCAATCCAAATGGCTGTTATGTAGAAGATTTCCAGAATGGCTGTAAGCTGATCACAGAGGGCAAATGTGTGGGCAGAATGTTTACGCTGAATGTAGACATGCCTGAGGTAAAAGCTGCATTATTTGCACAGGGCACAGGTGTTGTGGCTGATGTTGACATTTGGCACAAACGCATTGGCCATGTCAATGAGCAGAGATTGCACAGCATGCAATCAAAACAGATTGTAAAAGGTTTGCCCAAATTCAAGGTGGATGGTATGCATAAAGTGTGTGCAGCATGCCAGTTTGGAAAACAGTCAAAGGGCTCATTTCCACATGAGCGCAATGTATGTAAAAGGCCACTTGAGGTGGTGCACACAGATGTTTGGGGTCCAACCGATACTGCAAGTATACATGGTTGCAGGTATTATGTCTCTTTCATTGATGACCATACAAGGAAAGTATGGGTCTACTTCATGCGTAACAAAAGTGAAGTGTTTGGTCACTTTCAAGACTTCAAAGTCATGATTGAGAAGGAGACAGATATGCAAATCAAGACATTGAGGTCAGATGGAGGGGGAGAGTACTTCTCCAATGATTTTTCAGATTTTCTGCGAATGCATGGTATACACAGGCAGTTTACATGCAGATATACTCCACAGCAGAATGGGGTCGCAGAAAGGAAAAACAGGCACATTGCAGAGGTTGCACGTGCATTGATGAATGAGAAGAACATGCCTCATCATTTCTGGGCTGAAGCTGTAAATACAGCTGTGTACATTATGAACAGGACACCTACAGCTGCGGTGCATGATGTAACACCTGAGGAAAAGTTTACAGGTACAAAGCCTGATTTGGCACACTTGAAAGTGTTTGGCTGCATAGCTTACGTGCATGTACCAGATGAGTTGCGTAGGAAATTGGATCCTAAAGCAGAGAAACGTATTCTTATGGGATATTCCCTTGAACAAAAGGGGTACAGGTGCTACAATCCTACTACACGAGAATTACGAGTGAGCAGAGATGTAGTCTTTGATGAGATGAGCAGCTGGTACAGTAATGCACATGGCACTATTGGGGCTGATGTAAAAGATGATGTGGTTGTACAAAATGTGAGGCCACAGTCACAGGTTTTGAGTGGACCACAAGAGTCCTCTTCTCGTGGCTCTGTTGAGAAACCATGGAATGGTAGACTACGTACGCAGGTTACTCCACCAACAGGTACAGGGAATGTATCACGAAAAGGAAAGGAAAAGGTTGATGAACCTCCCTTTATGGTTGATGCATCATCAGGTTTTTCACATGTAGACATGGATTCAGATGGTTCTGAACAAAGTCTTGATGAGGAATTTGGAATTCCGGCTGTCAGGACACCTGGTGTAAGGAAAGTACAAGAAGATGCTAGAGGGCAAAGGAGTGACCAAGGACCGCGCAGATCTTATAGAGTCAGAAATCCAGTTCAGAAATTGACTTATGATGGGTATCTAGCGCATCACCAAGCCTACATGGCTAAGGTGATACAGGATGTGGAGCCCACATGTTTTGAGGATGCAGTTGGAAATGTGCATTGGGATGATGCAATGAATGAAGAGATGGCTGCATTGGAAGCGAATGACACATGGGAGTTGGTGCCATTGCCAAGTGGCAAGAAAGCTATTGGCTGTAAATGGGTGTATAAAACCAAGCATAAGGCTGATGGTAACATTGAGCGTCACAAGGCAAGGCTGGTCGCAAAGGGTTATGCACAGACGTATGGCATAGACTATGAGGAGACCTTTGCTCCAGTGGCAAAGATGACGACTGTGAGAGCTGTCATAGCAGTGGCTGCATCTAGAGGATGGATTATGCATCAAATGGATGTAAAGAATGCCTTCTTGAATGGTGAGTTGCAAGAGGAAGTGTATATGGATCAGCCACCTGGTTATGTCGATCCAGGTTACCCAGATTATGTATGCAGACTTCTCAAAGATTTGTATGGGTTGAAGCAGGGCTCTAGAGCATGGTATGACAGGATTGCCAAGTATCTTGTCAGTATTGGTTTTAGGAGAGCTCATGCTGATCATTCACTCTATGTACGTGAGAGTGATGTGGGGATTGTGGTCATTACCATATATGTAGATGACCTTATTATTGTTGGTGACAATGCTATGGAGATTGACCATGTGAAGGGTCTTCTCAAACAGGAGTTTGAAATGAAAGATTTGGGCGAGTTGCGCTACTTTCTTGGCATTGAGGTGATCAGGATTCCAGAGGGTGTATGGCTGTCACAGAGACAATATGCTTTGGACATGTTGTCAAAGTATGGTATGGCTGATTGTAAGCCGATTTCCATTCCCTTGGATGTGAATGCAAAGCTGAGTGCAGAGAAGGGTGATGTTGTTGAGGATGTCAATATGTACAGGAAGATGGTGGGTAGTCTAATCTACTTGACTATCACAAGGTCAGACTTGAGCTACACAGTAGGCTTGGAGAGTCAGTTCATGCAGCTTTCGAGGAAGCCACATTTGGATGGAGTACGACGCACACTTAGGTATGTGCAAGGGACTCTTGACTACGCATTGTTCTATGCAGCAGATGCACCATTAGCATTGTATGGGTATACAGATGCAGATTGGGCAGGTAGCATTGTTGATAAGAGATCTACGAGTGGCTTCATGTTCTCTTTTGGGAGTGCTGCTGTTACTTGGAGCAGCAAAAAGCAGCCTACGGTTGCTTTATCGAGCACAGAGGCCGAGTACAGAGGTGCAGCAGTTGCGGCGTGCGAGGTAGCTTGGCTACGCACATTACTTGAGGACTTGGGAGTGCAGGTGGACCAGCAGATTGTCATTCATTGTGACAACCTCAGCAGCATGCAGTTGGCTAGGAACCCAGTGTTCCATGCTAGGACCAAACACATAGAGGTCCATTACCACTACGTTCGAGAGCGAGTGTTGGCGGGCGACATCGACTTGGTCTACGTCAGCACAGAGGAGCAGGTAGCGGATATCTTTACCAAGGCCCTCGGAGCTGAGAAGCTTCGACGTTTTCGGACTATGCTTGGACTCTGCGACATGCAGAGCTCGAGGGGGAGTGTTGAGATGTCGAGCTCTACACCTTGAGCTGGCATCCACTACGGGTCTTGGCCGCTTACGGCATTTACTCACTGGCGCGTTAGGTGACCGACACGGAGGATCTCTGCCAGTGATTCTACAGCTGGACTACACTTATAGTGCCAGCCTAGTGCGCTTCTAGCGAGTTCACACTTAGTGACCGCATGTACATATGTGCTACTTTTCAGCTTTAGCACTTAGTCATTTTGTACTCTCTTTTCTGTGAAGAAGAAGAAGAAGCTTTCCATCTCTGTGTGCTTTGTGCTTGTCTTGTGTAGCTCTCTTGCATCCTCATTCTTTACAAAAATGCCCTCATACAAGCATCTCAGAATATTTGGCTGTGAGGCATATACTCACGTTCCAAAGGAATTTAGGAACAAACTTGAGCCAAAGAGTAGAAAGTGCATCTTTCTAGGCCATGGTAATTCTGGTGAGATGGGGTACAGACTTTGGGATCCTGAATCCAGAAAGGTTGTCCGCAGCAATGATGTTCACTTTAATGAATCCAAATATCATTCTAAACCAGAGAGGGTTGAGGAGATTAGAAGAGTTGTCTTCCAAGAAGATGGACCTGCACGTGCAAGACAAAATGTCAGGGCTCAAGAGGAGCAAGGACATGATAGAGTGGAACCACAGGTTGTGGCTGAGCCTGAGCCACCTATTGTGCGTAGATCTGGACGTGTCACGCGACCTCCTGATAGGTTTGTTCCATCTATGAACTATGTCATGTTGACTGATTGCAATGAGCCTTCATGTTACAAGGAAGCAGTGCAAATGAAGGACTCCGGGAATTGGCAATTGGCCATGCAGTCAGAGATGACAGCTCTGTATAAAAACAAGACATGGAAGCTAGTTAAATTACCACAGGGCAAAAAGGCTCTACCTTGTAAATGGGTTTACAGGTATAAGATCACCGCTCATGATAGTCAGCCAAAGTACAAAGCAAGGCTTGTTGCCAAGGGCTTTAAGCAAGAACAAGGCATTGACTTTGATGAAGTCTTCTCTCCAGTGGTCAAGATGACTACATTGAGATGCTTTCTTGCATTGGTTACCATATTAGATTTGGTGTTGCACCAAATGGATGTCAAGATAGCGTTCTTGCATGGTGATTTAGATGTGGAAATTTACATGCAGCAGCCAGAAGGGTTTGTTGAGAAAGGCAACGAAGATTGGGTATGCCAGTTGTTAAAAAGTCTTTATGGCTTAAAACAATCACCGAGGGCATGGTACCATAAATTCCACAAGTTTATGCTTTCTCAAGGCTACAAACGTAGTGAGTTCGATCACTGTCTATATACAAAGAAGGATAAGGATGGTAGTTGGTTGATCCTTATTTTGTATGTGGATGACATGTTGATTGCTGGCAAGCACTTGGAAGAAATTTCAGCTTTGAAGTCAAAGATGGAAAAATCGTTTGACATGAAAGACATGGGTGAGGCAAGTCATATACTTGGTATGCGCATTGAGAGAGACAGATCAAAGAAGTTGATTTGGTTATCTCAAACAGAGTATATTGACAAGGTTTTGCAACGTTTCAATATGGAGAAGGGAAAGGCATTGAGTGTTCCATTGCCACCATATGTGAAACTTAGCAAACAAGATTGTCCAGTGTCTGAGGAAGAACAATTTGAAATGGATAAGATTCCATATGCGTCTGCAGTGGGTAGTTTGATGTATGCAATGATTGCTACTCGCCCAGACATTGCATTTGCAGTGGGAGTAGTAAGTCGATACATGTCAAACCCAGGCAAGAAACATTGGGAGGCAGTGAAAGGAATATTGAGATACCTGAAAGCTACAAAGAGTATGCGCATATGCTATGGGAGTCAGGAGCTAAGTGTAAAGGGTTTTACAGACTCAGATTATGCAGGTGACTTAGACAACCGAAGGTCTACGTCAGGGTATGTCTTTACATTGGCTGGTGGAGCAGTATCATGGCGTTCTAGATTACAAGATTGTGTTACTCAGTCTACTACAGAGGCTGAATATGTTGCAGCATCAGAGGCATGCAAAGAA
Organism: Adiantum capillus-veneris; assembly: GCF_014529385.1. Lineage (NCBI taxonomy): Eukaryota > Viridiplantae > Streptophyta > Polypodiopsida > Polypodiales > Pteridaceae > Adiantum > Adiantum capillus-veneris. Next base: position 31,167,185 of record NC_140947.1, read on the forward strand.
TCAATTTGGCTTAATCGACTAGTAACAGATTTGGGAATCAAAGAAGAGATGCCTGTGTTATATTGTGATAGTCAAAGTGCTATACAATTGGCTCGCAATCCAGTTTATCACTCAAAGACAAAGCATGTGGATGTGAAGTATCATTTCATCAGGGAAATGCTCAAGGATAAGCAACTTCAGCTTGTCAAAGTTCACACCACAAAAAATCCTGCTGATCTACTTACAAAAGGACTTCCCTCAGAGAGCTTTGTGCATTTTCGCAAGCAGTTAGGTGTAGGGTAGTACATCACTTCTCTACATCTCTTGTATATTAGCTTGTATAGTAGCTTCTCTCACACTTAAAGTACCACATTGGACTTTAAGTGGGAGGTTGTTGGGGTATAAAGCCCAATGTGGTCGCCCAGGTAAGTGGGCGGGCCGCCAGGTATGTACACATATTCTTTTGTAAAAACCTAATAAGAACTCACTATGCTCTACACATTACAGTAGAGTGAGTTCACTATATCGTCGTGCTCTCGTTCTCGCACTCTCTCTTGCGTCGCACTTCCGCTCGTACTCCTTCAGACATGCATGCCATGGACCCGCGGTCCGGGCCGAGCGTGCTTAGCCGCCTGAAGGAAACCTTTAGTAGAGCCACTCGCTCCGAACATGGAGCTAATGATGTAAATGAGGGGGGTGGGGAAGTAAATTCTCCATTCCTGACAAACGTAGACCCTATACCGTTAGAAAATGTGCACGTGAATACTTCATTCACTGCACCTCCTGACAGAGTTATTTCCCTCCGAGGTCATATTACCCGATGGTAGAAGCCTTGCTGAAGTGCAAGAGGTTGAGCGATATATCCTTGCAATGAGGGAAAAGGAAGTCGAGAGCTTACGCAAGGCGGAGCAACGAAGAGAGTTAAAAGTGAAAGCTCCTATGTCAATATCCTTGCTAAGAGAGCAATCAAGTGATCCTGATTTAGCAACCGCTAAGGGCCAACCCCTAGAAAGCAACATTGCATCTAGCTCAAAGGACACCGCTAGCACCTCAATCCTAGATGGAGTGTTCTTAAATGAGAACTGGGAGGACGAATTACAAACAGAGACTCTGACCGACGTATACACAGGTCCCACCTATCACGTGGGTTGGTTAGATGTCATACAATCCACAATGGGTGCTACTAGTGTGGAGGATCAACAACAAAGAGTTTGTGAGGTCATCCATAGGGTCATTGAGTTAGAGAGACGGAACAAGGGGATCAACATGCCTTCAACGAGTCTAATGAGATTCTTGGATACAAGAAAGGCTAAACAACTGGCCTTATCGCAAATGGAGACTCCCTTGGTAAGTCCGATGGATCCCCCATATGTTGTTTCCCTAGGGGTCTCAGTGCAATCTGAGCCCACAAGTGATAGCTTCACCTTTCCAAGTCTAGCTCATCTTTCCCTTGATGACACCACAGGTACCATGCCTACCCCAATGATGGGCATGCTGAGAAACATGCCATGGACCTCATTTGTTAGTAAAGCACCCCTACATGGTAGCTCAATGCCTTCAACAGTACCTGCAAGTGTGTACCAATCGTATTCACCTAGGGTCATCACACTCATGTAGTCCCTACCCCTCCCATTGTTTCAACTACCTATGCTCCACAACCACAATACACAAGTTCTTATTTCCATGGGACTGTACCGGCTAGCATTAGCATGTCACATCCGACGACTGGTATGCCTAGGGCCACCCATATGAACTATGGACCACCACATGGCACAACATCGTACCCAACGTGGATGTTAAGGCGGTTACGCCGCTAGCGGAAGCTAAATAGCGAGAACTCAACCAACAACAGAATTTGTCAGACGAGGACGAAGCTTGACCCGCAGGCGCATGGAAACAACTAGGTGGGTGTCAAATCACCTACTCGACCTTCTAATGACAATCACTACTAAGGAAATCAAATCTAAGTTCTAAAACACGCAAGTGACTGAAATCCGTACTACGAACGAATGCTATACGAAATAGGATCTAGAATCATTGAATCGATCTCAAACTCAAGGGGAAGTCTATGCACTAGGTAAGAACAACACCCTAAAGATTTGAACTGTAAAATCAACCTATAATCACTCCGTGCGGTAAACGCGTATGAAGACAGGCCGAAAAATACAGGTGACCGAAACTTGACCCCGATGGTACTAATGTGTAGCTCTACTCGTTGTGGTTCTATAGATATGCTGCACGCTCTATTCCGACACACGAGTTGGAAGAAAACTCACACCGAAGCTCGTAGGAACTTACCACACGTAGAAGCCGATAGCGCGCACTCTTGGTATCTGTGCGTAGCTCTCACCGTTGCTAACACAATGGCGGTGTCGCTTCTCCAATGGCGGTCCCGTAGCTCGCGTAGCAAGGAGATAAGACTCTCTCTCTCTCTCTCTCTCTCTCTCTCTCTCTCTCTCTCAGACACAGTCACGGCGCTCAAAAACTCACTTTTCATTAATAATTCAATCCCCTTAGGTTACAAAACTTTGGCTTATATACCTCAGCCTTGGAGGTGAGAACATCTCTAATTATTTACATTAACAGGTGAAATTACTTCGGGATTACAAGCTGGAAACTCAATTGAGTCCCGTTACTTAATGAATGGCTCAAATCAAAATTAATGTCGGAAAGACATTTATTACAATCAATGGTTACAAAATGATGGGTGTGAGCAAAAATGTGGGTGTGATCCTCTGCTGGCTCAACACTCCCCCCCTCCGCGTTCATGTCGTCCCTGACATGACTTTTAGGCTTGGTCAATAGAGTCCTGTCGTCTTGAGCATCTGCAAATGTGATTCGTAGCGTAGGTTGCCGATGGTCAAGGTTGGGCCGAATATTTTGCTTTCGTGAGTGAAAAAGCCGGTGTAGAAAGCTTCTTCGAATGTTTGCATGTGGAAGCTAGGCAAAAACATAATTCTTTGGTATAAGAGATGTAACACCTTTGGTGATGGCTGCAATGAAAGATCATACATCATATCCGTCACTGTGTCGGCCGTCGATAGTAGACTCGAGGTCGTGGCTTTATCTGGCGCGAACACTTCAATGCATGCTAAGAGAGTCCTGCAGATTTTCTTTAGCATCTGACACGAAAGGTCAGGAGAGCCAGTAAAGAGTTTGATGGTGCCCGTTAGGGTTTTCACCATGTAGGCTTTACCTATTCTCTCTCCTTCCTTTGGTCCTGGCATCCTTGGGTAATTAAGCCAATTTGGCTTCTTTTCTGCAATCCTACCATGCTCTTTCCAGCTTCTGACTCTTGGCACCGGGCAGAAGGTTGTATCCTCCCGAATCTCCTTTGGAGCCTCTACCAAGTAGATGAGGTAGGCTGGGTATTTGTTCAGCCAACCTTTCCTCCATCTAGGTTGAGAATCTACAATCTTCTTTGATTGTTCATCCTTTGTGATGTCACCTTCGTAAAGAGCGACATACTGCTCCTCCTCTATTCTCTTTTTCGTCTTTATCACTTCAAATTTCATCAGAGGGAAAGGCAGGCTGGGTTGCATCCACTCTTCATGGAGCACTTTTGTGTCTAAACCTTGAAGTCTAATGGAGATGAGGAGTCTCCTTTCCCATTCCATTTCCGCCTTGGCACTTTCCTCTGTTGACTTTTCTATTTGGTCCTGGAGCCTTTGTTCTTCTTCTTCAGAGATTCCTGAAGTCGAGGCCACTTCTTGAACTGGGGCTGGATCTTCAATTGTGGTTGCCTCTCCAGTTTCAGGTAGCTCTATGGCTGCTCCCCCTGCTTCTTCTTGTGGTGGCTCTGTTTCTCTTCTTTGTTGCTCTTGGAGGTCTTGGAGCTGTTTGCGGAGGGTCTCATTTTCTGTCCTTAGTGTTTGGTTTTCTGATGTGAGCCTCTCCTCTGCAGCCAATGATCCCTCCGCCATGTGCAATCTTTGTACTTGCTCTAACCTCAGCTCTCTTTGCAAACTTCTGACCTGCTCTTCCAGAGCTGGTACGAGGGCTCCCTCTTGTTTTGTTCCTGCTCTGCTAGCTCTAGGGGTGGTCCTGAGTCTCGTGATTGTCCTTTCTTGAAGTTCGACTCTTTCCCTTAGCTCAATGAGCTCATCCTTGGCTGCCTCCAGCTCATCTTCTATTCTCTCCTTTGCTTCCTGTGAACTTGTTACCTCTCTTGAAGCTTCGGCTAGTTGGAGTATCAAGCCGTCTCTCTCGTTTTCGGCGTCGTAGAGTGATGCTTTATGACTTTCAGATTCAGTCATAGCATTCTCTAACTTCTTCTGCAACTCTGCTTCCTTTTGTTTTGCTGTCTCAAGTGCTACTTCCTTTGCTTTGGATCTTTCTTTAATCTTGCTGAGCAGTTCATGCACCATGTGCATGTCTTTTTCATCTTCATCTGTCAACTTGACAGCTCTTTCTGCCACCACCTCCAATGGCTTCGGCTCGTCCATTTTCTCTTTACTCTCCATTGTACCCTTTGTCTTTTCCTTCGTCCCTTTCCGATCATCTTGTTTCCGTAGGGATATCCCATAAACTGCCTCCAGGGCCTCTTCTTCACTGTATTCGATCGCTACCAGATCCTCATAATCATCTTTCTTTTGCTGAACTGGATCTATCTCCTTTTCCTTGGTCCTGGCCTCCGGCTTTTCCATAATTTCTGTTTCTATTTCTATTGTGGTTTCCTCCACAATAATTTCCATCTTCTTCGGGCTTGGTACAACAGTAGAAGAAGGCTGATTGTCCTCAGTCATCTTGGCTTTCCCTTTGTTTGCTTGCCCGTCTTTCTCTTGAGGTTCAGTAGACTCATCTACTTTCTTCTTCCCCTTGTCGTCCTTTTTCAGCTCAGCTTTTAAAAGCTGTACTTCCTCTTCAGTATAAGGCTCGACAGGTTGCTGCTCAATTATGGCCTCCGACTCCTCATAAGCTCTAATATATTGATCATATTGATCAACATGTGGCCTGGCTGAGCTGGTTCCGACTTTACTGGGGTCCGGCACCCACATTTCTTCGAAGTCCCCCTTTAGAGCTCTTTCCGCTCTAAATTGCTCTACCAGCCTTTCCATTCTTGCGACTTTTTGACTTTTGGTTTGCTTGGGATCGGCCTTCTTCTTCGCTTTCTTCTTGAGCGGCTCGTCCACAGCCTCTTCATGTTCTGAAACTATTTCTAGTTTTCGGCGTGCTCTTGTGGACGCCCTCTTGGATACTTCTTGCTGTTCTTCCTCCTCATCGGCTTCTCTAAGCCACTCATTCTGGGAGGGAATCCGTGGCCCTTGATCTCTAGCTCCAATAGCTTCATAAGCTATTCTTGTTAGGATTTCTCCTCCTCCTATGTACTTTGGTTTCTGGTTGTGCATGGAGATTACTTGCTCGTGGATGTATTGAGCATAATTCACCTCTTTTGGCACGTTGCTCTTTAGTGCCCATGTGATGGTTGTCGCAATGGCATGGGGTGGTGTAGTATACTTCTGCGGTCTTTTACTGCACACATGGAAAAACTGGTTGTATAATCGGCAAAGGGTTGCAGCTCGTTGATCTGCCATATCTCCGTAGGTTGTATTTTGTTTCTTTGATCCATAGACCTCTATGGCCTCCCTTCTTTCTCTGACAGAACTCCCTTTGTTGTGCAGCTTCAATGCATCTGCAATGAGCTGTGGAGTGATCTGTACTTCAACTGTTTCTCCATCCATGGCTGTCAACGTGGCTTTCCCATCCTTCTGAATGGATGTTGCCAACTCATACACTCTTCTTGTGTCTACACCTGATGGTCTCGAGGTGAAGAACCTGTGTAAGTCAGCCTTTTCCAGGTATCTGCTGATGTTCTCTGATCTGCTATAATCCACTAATTCTCGTGGGATCATAGGCACATCGACCGATTGCCCTTGAGGATCTCTGAAAGTCCCCTGGTAGATCTTTATTCCCTCTTTTTCTAGTACTGCTTCCTCCACCCAAGTCTTGGTTGGCTTGAGGGTTTCTGTTGGAATATCAAAAGGTTCTGCTTCTGCAAGAGCATCCTTGATGGTTGGTCTTTTTCTCTTAGTTGCCGATGACTTAGCGGAATCCATGGATCCTGTAACTCCAATTTCAGAAGTTAGCGTCTTTTTAGTACTGAAAGCCGAAATGAAGCTTTTAACTATTCAAATGACTTGAAAATTGAAACATGAGCTATTCAGGGCCTAAGGATGCAATGTAGGTGAAAAAATATGCAAACTGGGCTAAAAAACATGCTTGAGACATCATACGCGTATGATGTCTTTTGTGTCAGAATGACTTCATATTGGTTGTGCTTGTAGCTGATAGTGTATACATGAGTGTCATATGCTTGGATTTGAGTTTGGATCCCATTTGGTCAAGTTTTGGCCAGTTTAGTCCAATTCAGGCTCTTGGCAAAATTTTGAAAGGGAAATGGATTTTATGATCCAAATTGGATAAAACTTGGTGGATTACTTTCAAATGGCATGTAGAACACTTCTGTTTGGTGGTTGAAGCCCTGAGGTGCCAAAATCACATAGTGAGACATCATACGCGTATGATGTCTTTTATTGCATTTTTGGACCAATTTTCTCTATAAGCTTGGTTTTGGCTTTAGATAGGCTTATTCAGTGGATTTATCAAGTTTGGATAGAATTTGGGCTAAAAATGGCTCTGGAGACATCATACGCGTATGATGTCTTTTTCATCAATTTTTCATGGGATTGGTTCTGTGGACTCTCCATGTGCTAGTGAAGGACTGTTTATACTCAAATCTTGGTTTGGACTTGAATATGTTGGATTTGGGACAAAAATAGGCTTTGTATGAAGGATTTTCTCTTAATTGGGCTAATGGGGTGATCCACTTGACCAAATGGTTCTAAACTTCATATGTAGCATGTATTAGATATATATAATGGATGTATGATGACAAATGAGCATTTTTGGCTCTGTAAGTGCAAATAGACATCATACGCGTATGATGTCTTTTGTGTCAAAATGGTGCTTTTTGGTTCCAGATAGCTTGTAGATGTGTTAATCAACAATCCTACAAAGTTTCAAGAGTTTGGAGTTATTTTGACAAAATTAGGACCAAAAATCAATTTTATGGCCTACTTTGCGTCTTTTTGGTTTTCCTTGGGTTTTCTAACTCCAATTCTCATGATACTTGGTTCATAGGATGTGATTAACATGTGGAATGAGGCTATGCACTCAAATGTTGAAATGAATGTGAAAATCATGCTGTGAGACATCATACGCGTATGATGTCTTTTCTTGAAATGTTGGTCTTTTTGTGCAAAGAATGCTTTGTGCTAGTGCCCTAAGCCCTGCTAACTAGTTTTCAACTTAAAAAGTCATCAGTTTAGCTAAAAATCCCCCTTATAGGCATTTCAGTCTCCGAAGTCGTCTTTTTGCCTTGGAGTTGAATTTCTTCAACTTTTCTTCTTGAGAGTTGCATTTCCAGCTCATTGGATATGTTGCGAAGCCATCCAGTTGGTTGGACTTGACTTTGGCTCCCCGTTCTCCATCTTTATCCATTTGGTTGCTCGAAAGCGTCTTTTTCACCATCGGTAAGTGAATCAGCTTTCTTTTGGGTTTTACTTGCAAACATAAGTCATCCATGTATAGTTGAAACTGCTCGTGAAGTTTCATGTCATTTGGTCGTCAATTTTAGCCGTTATGCCAAAATGACGCTTTGTGTGTCCGCAGTCGAATCGGTTGTTCCGACCTACTTTTGGTGATCCAAACCCGGAGATACTCCATGGTTGCATTTCCCTCGATGTTGTTAAGCTTCCTGAGAAGTTTTGTGTCGTTCCGACAACTTTTTTCTGTTTGCCTCTTGCAGGCTCTGTTGACCTAGGGTTTTTCCAGTCGTTCTTTCTCGAGCTTTGAGTGCTAGAAACTCATCTTCTATGTTAGGGTAACCCACCTCTAAGTTCTTGTAAGGTTTGGTTAGGCGGTTGTGCCCCTACCTAGCGTTCTTCCCCATTCCTCGTCTGCTCTTGTTTCTTGGTTTTGGTGAGTTTTCGCGACAAAAGTTAACGATAAGCATCAAAAGCTTATGGCAACGAGTCTACCTCTCATGTCTGGTGTCCTCTGAGCTCTCGTAGCAGTCGTAGAAGGCGGTAGAAGGTCGGATGCTCCTGTGTGCTCTTTGCTCTCTCCAAGAAGGTAATAGTGGAAATGAGCTTGATAGTGAAGTGAAAAATACTTAACTTCGGGCTTCCCGGATCACTTGTTACCAAATTTGACATGTGCTCCTATCTCGTCGTGAAATGCACTTTAGGATTTGAAATTTCTCAATTTGGACTCCGTTTGACCTGTTTCTGAGAAATTTGTCCACTTTGCCAAAATTCTGTCATTTCGGGCTTTCCGCAACTTTTTCAGAATTGTACCCCATTTTTACCATGGGTTGCCCTTGTCACTAGGATCATCGCCGTCTATTCTTTTCTTTTTTCCGATCTCATTTCACCTGCTTTTTTATTTTTCTTTTACTTTTATTAAGAAAATCATAAAAAATAAAGGAAAATAGTAAATTGAAGCCAAAAAATTCCAAACATACACGATAAATAGCTGGTAACCCTGTGTATATGAATATACACTTCTTTGTGATTTTTGGATTGGATTACCACTTTTTTCCACTTTTTAGCTCCAAAAACACTCTTATTTAGTGATATTTACACATCTAGAGACCCAAATTCATCATTTGATCTCTTCTTTGTTGCAAAACAAGGTATATAAGGGCATAAATATTATCAATATCCGCAATCAACATAAAAAATTGCAAAATCATGTAAGACACTGCCCTTGTAATATAATTTTTGTTTTTCTTTGTTTTTTCCGCTTGTAGCTGCTTTGTAGCTCCTGTATACCTCCCCCCCTCCGAGTCTGAGTCCTCCCGGACGACTATGAAGTGTCTGTGGGTGAAGCATTGTAGTTGTTTTGGTCATAAGTTCCCAATGCAATTGTAGAGCGATGATACAACAGTCTTTCCAATAAAGCTGCTCTTTGTTTGATTGATGGATTGGTGGTCGGGTTTTGGGTTGGTTTTGGCAATTTGGTAGTAGAATCAGTAGATGGATTCTTCGTTACCTTGTTGTCTTTTTTCACAATCCAAATCTGCTTCCGCTTTGCTTGTGCTTGCCACAAACTCTTTGCGACCCAAACCTACTTTGTTCTGTGTGTTGATTTCCTTGGCTTGAAATACCTAGGAGTTTCCGTTGATTGTATTGAAGGGAGTTCCTTTTTACAAATCTTTGGGATCCAAATTTGCTTGCTATAGCTTTGTGCCGTCATGAACTGCTTTGGAATCCAGATCTGTTTCACTGTCCTTGATTGTCGGGGATCACTCTGTTGTCTGGTATTGAAGACTCTGTTTGTGTTTTCTGGCACAACCTTTTTTGGTCTCCATACCAACGTTGACTCCGTTTTTTTCCAAGGTTGAGCTGTTATATTATTGCTTGTCTTCCTTATCCACTGTTGAGAATTCCTCGTCGAAGAGTAATCCAGTTGTGTAGAAACTTTTGGTTGCCATTGCTTCTTCTTTTTCTCTGTTTGTTGTTTGACCTTGTCCGTGGATTCTTCCTTTGGAGTTGGCTCTGCTCCTTTGGTGAACTTAACTGATTGACTTTCACCTTCGTATTTGATAAGCACTGATTTAGAACTCCAGTCAATCATTGCATTGTATTGCTTCTGCCATGGTTGTCCTAGCAATAATGGATGTTGTGTAGCTTGGTCTTCAACCACGTAAAACATATGAGGATACACATATTGGTTAATCTGTATATGTAAAACTGTGCATCCGACAGTTTTGATTGAATTCTCAGAGTAACTTTTTAACTCTTGCTTGGCAGTTTGTAGTTTAGTGTCATTTGTCAATTGTCTATACAAACTGAGTGACAGTAGGTTAGCTTGAGCTCCTGAATCCAATAGTGCTCTGGCTTTGATTTGGTTGGTTCCTACTTTGCATTCAATGATGGGTTCTTCTTTGTCATTCCCCATTTCTGTTATACTAACTGCGTTTATTCGTATTGCTCCTTCATTGCGCTGTTTCTGACGCAGTAGTCTTCTTTTCTCCATTCTTTCCTTCGCCTCGGCTTGCGCTTCCTCCTCAATCTTTTTCTTTTTCTGGACACGCAACTTTTCTTGATGTATTTTGAGAAGCATGTCTTGGGTTAGCGGCAAAAGATACTTTTTCACTCTGCATCCACTAATCCAATTGGGCATTTCTTCTCCGTCTAATGTAGCAAGCTTGACGGCTCCACTTGGTGATAGATCTTTAATCACCAGAGGTCCCATCCCTCGCTTTTTAAGTTTCTTAGCATGCTGTTTCAGAGTGTAAACTAGGACATAGTCCCCTACTTTAAACTCTTTAGTCCGCACATGCTTATCAAAAAAATCCTTTTGTCGCCTTTTTTGAGCGTAGATGGAAGCTACTGCTTTTAGGCGAAGCTCATCTAGCTTTTCCAGGTCATCTATTCTATCAGAGAGCTCGTGCCCTGTCCACTCTAGATCCTTAGCCACCCTTAAGGTTGAAATCAAGAATTCTATTGGTAAGATAGCATTTAGCCCAAAAACCATGTTATATGGGGTCGTTCCTATTGATGTTTTATATGCTACCCTATATGCCCATAATGTTGAATGCAACTTCTGGTCCCAGTCAGTTCTCGACTTAGATACAATCTTCGTAAGGACCGTGCATATGGTTTTGTTTGTTGCTTCAGCTTGTCCGTTTGCTTGTGGATGATATGGGGCTGATTTCCTATGGGTTACCATGAATTCATCTAGAAGGATCTCTATCACTTCATTTATGAAATGTGTGCCTCGATCACTCACAATTTCTATTGGCAATCCATATCGTACAAAGACGTATTCATATAGAAATTGTGCCATGGTCCTGGCATCTGCTTTTTGAGTTGCCTTTGCTTCGACCCACTTTGTTAGATAGTCTGTAGCCACAATGATGTATTGTGCATGAGTCTTATATGCAGGAGGTGAAATGGGTCCGACATAATCAATCCCCCATTTTGCAAAAGCTCTTGCCCCCATCATTGGTCTAAGCGGCATATCATCTCTTTTAAGTGGTACTTTGGTCCGCTGACAGTCATCACACCGTTTAACGTATTCCTCAGCGTCCATATGTAATGTTGGCCACCATATTCCTGCGGCTAAGACAAGTTTTGTTGTCTTATCACTTGAGAAATGGCCTCCACCTACTCCTCCATGAGCTTGCTCCAGGATTATCACATACTCAGACTCTGATGCACAAATCCTAAGCTGGTTGTCTTTACCTCTCTTATAGAGTTGATCTCCTATTAAAGCGTAATCTCTAGTTTCTGTCTCTACAGATTTCTGACGAGCTTTTGACGTTTCTTCTGGGAAAGTTCTATTTGTGAGATATTCAACAATATACTGACTCCATTCTGGAGCGATCATTATCTGATATAATGTTGAATACTCGGCTGGCGGTTTTGATGAACATACAATACATACTGTGACATATTCATGTATGCTTTCTTTCATTCCTGGCCAATAGACTCCCAATTGTAACAAATTCCTATATGTGTTCCTTCTTGAACAATGAAATGCACATTCCTGAACATGTGCTTCGCACAGATATATATTATATTCCTCAGGATTGATGCATAGTCGTAAAACATGATCATTTCCCAATTGATACAACCTTCCTGCAATCAATTGAAGATTCTTGGATTGCTGAATAGCAATATGTTTCAGGTTGTATTCTCTTCTATCGAACTCTCCTCCATAGGTTAATAGGTCAACGACATTTTGAGACCACTTAGGTATCATTTCTATGTTGAACAAGTACGCGTCTGGCATGTCGTCATCTACTCCTATAGGGTCTTCTCCATTCGTTAATCGCGAAAGATGATCAGCTCTAAGATGTGTTTTTCCTTTCTTTACTACTACCGTGAAGTCGAATTCCAGTAAGATAATGAACCATCTCACTATTCTCCCGGTATTGCATGGTTTATTCACTAGGTAGAGCAAGGCTTGGTGATCTGTAAAAAACACAAACTTGTTGGCTAGAAGATAATGCCGAAATTTCTTCACAGCATATATCATTCCTAATCCCTCTCGCTCTGTTGTGGTGTAATTCTTCTCTGCATTGTTGAGCTGTCGACTGGCGTAACAGATAGGAAAATCCTTGTTTCCTTCTTCTGGCTGAGCCAGAATGCATCCTATTGCATATGCAGAAGCATCTATGTGCACATGGAATATCTTCTCCCAATCTGGTGATTTCAAGACTGGAGCAGTAATGAGTGCCTCTTTCAATTTCTTGAATGATTCCTCACACTCCTCTGTCCATTCAAAGTTCACTATTAGCCTGTAAAGTGGTTGGCCTATTATAGCGTACATGTAAATGAATCGTCTATAATATCCGCAATGTCCCATAAAGCTCTGTACTTGTTTCGCATTGGTTGGTCTAGGCATATCCACTATAACTTTTATCTTCTCTAAATCCGTGGATATTCCGTTTTGTGAGACAATATGTCCCAAATTCTGCCCTGTCGGACCATAAACACACATTTCTCAGGATTGAGACAAATGCGATATGTCCTACATTTCTCAAATACTTTTCTTAGGTGTTCTAGATGCTCATCTCTCAGTAGAGAATGTACACATAAGTCATCCATGTATATTTCGAGAAACAGCCTTAAGTATTCTTTGAAAGCATGCGTCATCAGCCTCTGGAAGGTTGCGGGAGCATTGGTTAGACCAAAAGGCATAACCCGATAAGCATAAATTCCCCACTCCGTTGCAAAAGCTGTTTTATGTTGATCTTCCAGTGCTATGGCTAGCTGGTTATATCCTGAAAAACCATCAAGAAAGGAGTATGCTGTTTTCCCTGATACACGCTCTAGAACATGATCAGTTATCGGCAGGGGATAATTGTCCCTGATTGTTGCAGCATTCACTTTCTTTAAGTTGACACACACTCGGAGTTTTCCGTTCTTCTTAGGTACTACCACATCGGAGATACCCAATCAGTGTGTTCAATCTCGTATATGAATTCAGCTTCCATTAGCTTATCTATCTCCTCCTTGATTCGCTTAGCAAAAGTATCATTATATGTGTATGGTCTCTGTCTGCTAGGCTTTGCGTCTTGTTTCAGTGGGATTGAGTGTTGGCATATCGATGGGTCAACTCCCTTTAAGTCCTTATAAGACCATGCAAACACATCCCTATACTCTCTGAGAAGACTCAAAAGTCTCTCTTCCTCGCTTGGAGACAAATCTGTGGCTATGTACACCGGTCTAGGCGTCTCACCTGGAGCTGCTAAATCAACTTTTTTTGCATCCTCCGGTCCGTCATAAGATTCGTTCTCCTTCCTCTCTCGAATAGGTGGGGTTAATATCACCTTCCTATCCTCTATTGTGAATTTCCTATAGTGAGAGGGAACATCCATGTTTTCCTTGATTTTGACGTTTTCGTCCTCTCCACTCTCAATTTCTGTCGTCCAAACTTCCTTCAGAGTTTTCTTGAGCTCTCTGTACTTGTTTCTACGTTCTAACTTGGACTCCGTGTATTCTCTGTTGCGCTTGTTCTTTTCTGATTTTTCTGTTTCAGTTTTCGTTCCATTATTTTGAACTTGATTTCTTGAGCCTCTTTTGTCTTTTCGTAAGCTCTTTTGATCACTGCCTCTCATTCTTCCAGAAATCTTATCCTTAACACAATCTTCAGCCTTTACTAGCATTAGGAATTGATTTTTTCCTCTTATTCTAGGCATCGGATTGGTTCTAACCCCTTTTGTTTTTTTCTTTGCTCTATAGTGTTTCTGGCGTTGTTTAGTTTGGTTCGGAAAATCATAAAATCGGACATCCGTTATAGTTTCTTCGTTTCCGCTTGAATTGTCCGTTGACTCGTTGTCTGCTTCATTTCCCCACTCTGGATGATTTGGAATGTCGTGAAACACCTCTTCTTCATCTTCTTTTTCCAGTGTATCGTTCTTTTCAGTTTCTTTTTCGAGTACAGTTCTCAACATGAAATACGGAACCACGTCGTACCCGTCCTTGTCGCAAAATTTCGTTGTGGGACCATCCGGAATTGCACAAACATCTAGGGTTGCTAGAATGTGTGTCCATTCTAATGGTTCAAACGTGTCCTCTGGAAAGGGTTCTCCTACATAAGTTTCGTCTTCGATAGCCCTTTCTAAAACACATTCTTCTCGTTTCAGACTTCCACATTTCGAAGCTCCACACATCCATAACTCCTTGGGTTTACCTAACCAAGCTGGAAATTCGGATCCCGCCAAAGTAGCTGAATCAAACTCCTCTACCGGTGTTCGGTTCACATCTTTGTAGCTATGGTCTTTCAGGTTCACACGTGTAGTGGTTTCCATATTTCTCAAGTATATGTGATCGTAGCCCCAATCTTGGACCATTTTCAACTGTCTCATGAATGGTCTTCCCAGTATGATATCATAGTTATTCTCCTTGCCAAAATCGACAATAGCAAAAGTATGTTCGTATTCAATGCCGCAAGAAGTCACTACAACTTTCTCTAATAACCCCATAGGTTTCTCCATGTGTCCATCTGCTAATTGGAGTTTCAACCTAGTCTTCCTTATTGCTGGTTTCCCCCATTTTTTCCAGATTTCTTTTGTAGCAATGGCTACCCCAGCTCCGCTGTCTAGTATTGCCATTGTGTTCACTCCTTGGAATTCAACTGGTAAGGTTGTATTCCCCTCTTCACCTTCGCAATACTCTCCGACCTTGTTTAAGGGTACAGGCTTAGCGTTCTTTTGTGGCTTGCTCAGCTCCTCAATGCTCTCTTGCAATCTCGATGTTGGATCTTTTATCCCGAATTTCTCCAAGCATTTTCCTACAGTGGTCCACATATGTGGTCTTAGCCTCAAAAGCTCAGCTAGAGTGATAGTGCATGTCACTGGTGTTGACAAAATCTCTATCAATCCTTGCGAGTCCATGACTTTTTCTGATGAGATTTTTCGTGAGGGAAGTGCTCTAATCTCGGATTTTGCTTCATACTCTCCTAAGTATGAAGGTAAGGTTTTCAGTGAATGAGGTTTGCTCTCCATTGTTCTAACAGAGCCCCCATCTCCCCAGTAAGATTGCAGATCCAAGTCTACTTGAGATCCTGCCTCAAATTCCACTATGGGAGGATTCCTGATGTCCTTTTCCCAATTTGTCTGATTAGCTTGGCAACTTAGCTCGTTTGCAAAGTTTGCCTCTCTCACTTGTTTCCAAAATTCATTGTAATCCTCATCTTTTCCGTAAATCCTCTGTATGACTGGATGAAAACTCTCTATCTCCTGATCGGTTGTGTTCAATACTATGCGGTCATCCTTTTGTGTATCTTCAGGCTTTTGTGCACTGGGAGTCTTTTCAGCTACCCGTGAAACGATAGTCTCTTGCTGAATTGGGTTTTCCTTTCCACAATTCATTGTTTCTTTTGGTGGTTCTAATAAGGCTTGTGCAGTCTCGATCATTCTCTGGCACATTTCAAGTCTCTGCTTTTCCAATTCCGCGTTTGGGTATGTCATCCACCTCTGTTCTTGTGTTTGGTTGTTCTTTAACCTAGCTTCGTAAGCTCTCATCAGTGCGTCCAATGGTTCGTGTACCTTGTCGACTAGCACTGATCCCCCTGAGCTTAAGCTCGTTGTTTCTTTGATACTCTTTTGTTTCGTTCTTTCCGGGCTCATCTCTCGTTTCCCGTTTTGACTCTCAAGTTTTTCTAATCTAGCTTTAGTTTGCTTTAGTTCCTCAGCTAGAATAGCGTCTTCACGTTCTTTTCTCAACTTCATGCGTGCTTTTCTAGCTTTCCATGTGTTTTTCTGACTCCGCGGTCCTTGACTAAC
Organism: Adiantum capillus-veneris; assembly: GCF_014529385.1. Taxonomy (NCBI): domain Eukaryota; kingdom Viridiplantae; phylum Streptophyta; class Polypodiopsida; order Polypodiales; family Pteridaceae; genus Adiantum; species Adiantum capillus-veneris. The sequence goes on from NC_140947.1 coordinate 31,182,966, forward strand.
CACTTCAGTCGCTAACTTTCCATTCTCAGGTTCTCTAGTGGTTTTCTTAGCTTGAGCTCTAGTAACAACTTGCGTTGGTATCAGAGTTTCATTTTCAGACCCACTGCTGGTAGGAATAGTTTCTAGCATATTCAATGTCGTCTTTTGCACTTTGTTTGGATTCTTTGAACAATCCTCAATGAAGTGAGTAACCCCACACTCAGTGCAATAAGCGTTAATTCTAATGATTTCCGTGTGTGGGCAAACATTCATCAGATGGTCACCTCCACACTTGTAACAGGGTCCTAGTGCTGGTCTTGGTCCCATTTGATTCGTCCTTTGTGGATAGGATGGTCTCTGTCCTGCTAACCCTCCATGAGCTATGAACATCAAGGTTCTTGCATCCATATTGTATCTCTCTTCATCAGAAGCACTTGTAATTGTTGGTATTCCAACATTCCCCATCATGCCCCATGGTTCTGGTTGTTTTGGTTCTTCTGGTGGGTAATAAACTGTCGGAGACATGTGTGCACCCGATTCTTCGTAATAGGCTTGAACAGGCACTAAGGCTTGTTCTTCCTGATTCTCTAAGGTTGGTGCATATCTAATGCCCACTGGTCTTGCTCCTGGTAAAGGTGGTTGTTGTCCCAATACCGGTTGCGGTCTTTCTATCCCCATAGGTCCCGGTACATTTCCCGTTGGGTATCGAGGTACTGGATGTATCTGAGGTGGTGCTAATTGAGCAGGAGGTGCATACTGGCGCTCCCTTACATACCCTTTGTTGTAATAGCACTCCTCTGTTGGATGATTTGTCCATTTTTGTTCAATAGCACACCATTTCAGTGTTTTTGGCAATGGTTTTTGGTATGGTGCCATCCTTTTTAGAGCATCTTCTATCATTTGCTCTACATTTGGCATGGTTGTTGTTTGAACATTCTTTTTAGTGGTAGTCTCGCTCGCTACGGAGGAGGAGCTACTGGATGCAAAATCTGTATCCGCTGACACCTCTCCATAAACCGTACAGTTATCCACTAAGTACAATGCCTCTCTCGTTACTTGCTCGAAACTTGTACAAGCTTTCAAGTGCAAGTCCTTTTTGAGAGTGTCGTTCCTCAGTCCCTCAATAAAGAGAACAGATAGTCTGTCATCTTGTGGTCGTTCACGTACTGGACATCTCTCAATGTATTGTTTGAAGCGAAGTGAAGCTTCCTTCACCTTTTCGTGTTCTCTCTATTTAAAAGCATATATTTGTGATTCCGTATTGTGCTTAATCCCTCGTTTTGAGAATTCCTCAGCAAACTCTCTTAGCAAATGGTCAATGTCATGGAATCCCCCTATGTTCATTGGTTGAAACCATGTCAATGCAGTACCTTCTAGAGTAAGACCAAATCCCTCGTATTGTGTATGGAAATCTGTTATCTGCTCAGCTCTTAAGACTTGCTTAAAGAGTGACACATGTGCATACGGATCTCCTGAACCACCATACTTCTTTGGCATACACTTGGCTACTTGAGATGGTCTCATACGTCTATGATCTGCTACCAATCTCATTGCTCCTGTGTCTCGGCTAAAGCTTTCTCTAGCATCATGGACTTCATGGGTTACCCTTGTCGGTTCCTCTGCCCTGAATCTACTACTGGGAGGTAAATGTGATGGTTCCGCTTCAAACCTTGGACCTGGAGTGGTATAGGTGGGGATTGGAACTGCACTACCTCGATTCGTCTCCATTGACTCTCTGGAATGTAATGATCCCATTGGTCCGAGCTTCGAGTCCCAAGGTTGACTGAAAGAGTCAGCAACCTGAGTTCTTTGTCCTCCTGTTGTCATTGAGTTTCGCACTCCATTTGTTGGTGCTGGTCTATGTGAGCTAGAAGTAACATAATACTGATGTAGTGGTCCCCCAAAGTATGTATATCCTTCTAATTCTTTCTTGCCCATTGTTGAGTATTGCCTGCCATACTTATCGTAAGCGGCAATTTTCACTTCCGATCCCTCTGTGTAGGTAAAGACATAAAGTCTTTTTTGGTCTGTCAACTCTCCGGTGTAGGGTTCTTCACATCTATAATAGAGATCTTGCTCTCCATTATTATATTTGTACAGCCCCACATAGATGTTATCAGTGTTGATCCTTGTAGTTTCATTCTCTCTTCTTAACCTCGCATTAGGGAAGTTCATTATTGGTGCTTTCTCCTCGAGTTCTTCATCTATTTTGGCTTTGGTGCCCACCAATCCCCACTTGTCCACAATGTTAGGGTTTAGGACTACCAAGTACATGGTACCCTCGTCATCTAGATATCTATCTCCGCTATAGCTCACAGGCACTAAGTCCTTGAACTCACTAGGTCTATCTTCTATCTTTACACAATAGCGGTCCATTCCATCTTTGTAGATCTTGGCACCTTGCTCATTGTCGTACTGGTATTTTATGAACAATAGCTTCATGGTGGCGGAAGGGTTTGATGATCCTGCTGCCATATTTTCTCTGTTGTTCAGGTTCAAGTGTTCCAATTTTTCGGTGAAAATCTCGTAAGATCTCTCCGAAGAAGTATCAGAAACACTTCCTTCAAAGATCGGCTCTAATGGTTGCACCCAACTTTGGTTTACACTTCCCTCGGTTGATATGACACTTGTTGGTTCCCCTTGTTTTGGTTGATTATTTCGGAGATTCCTGCCCGATCTCAAATTCATCAATTCCCCTAAAGGACTGTAGCTTTTCCGTCTCGGCAATTTGTTTTCCCCAAGTTTTTGTGGTCAGAATTGATCCAAACTGATTGATACTTGGTCAATTGTTTAATCTTGTCAGTCGGACAACTTCTGTTTCATCAAGTGAGAATTTTGTTGCAGTTATGCTGAAAAAGACATTATACGCGTATGATGTCTTTTTTCACAGATTTTGACTATTTTGGTTATGCTCACTCTCAGTGGCCCCTTTATGCTCTGTTCACTCACAAAATTCAGTTTGAACTCTGTTTGAGCAAGTTATGGCTAGTTTAGGCTTTTCTTGGCAATTTCCCGCTTTTGACTTGTTTTTTGGGTCAATTGTGATCCAAATGGTATGAAACTTGAAATATAACCTCTAGACAGCTATTACAATGGATCTGTGTTAGCAAAGTATCAAAATATGTCCAAAATTAGGTCAAAGACATCATACGCGTATGATGTCTTTTTCATCAATTTGGGTCCAAACTTGATATTTATGCTTTCAACAGTGTTTGTGACAATCTTGTCAGGTCAGATTTCAAAAATAAGTAGTGGATGTGCCAAAAGACATTATACGCGTATGATGTTTTTTGTCCCAGATTTTGACTATTTTTGGTTTTAAACCTTCTCCAATGTTTATAATTGAGTTTCAAGTGTTTTTGTCAGGTTTGAATGTAAAAACAAGATTTGAATCCAAAATTTCCTATTCTTTGCGTTTTTTGGACTCCGACTTGTCTTTTTGGGTTTCTTTGAGTGTTAATGCTCTTGTTTTAAGTTGATCTTAGGGTAAAACCCCCCTTCTAAACACTCTGGCAATGTCAAATTTTCAATTTTAGTCTCTGTTTAGATCCTAAGACATCATACGCGTATGATGTCTAAAGTTGCAGATTTCCAGTTTTTCAGCACAGAACTCTTCCAATAGCTCTTTTCAGTGCTCAGCAACAATCAGTTACACAGAAAATTTTTCTGAACTTTGTTTATTGCATATTTCACTACCAAAGAGACTTTTTTTCAGTGATCTAACATGCAATCAAACACATCAAGCAAATAGAACACCAATTGATAGCTCTAGATCAGGATCAAATCAGGCCCTACCTAAGCTACTTCTAATCATAAAATGGATTTTTTGCAATTGAAAATATAAAGAGATTTACTACCACACAAGGAGTAGCAAATGCTTTTTATGTCAACAACCACTTAAACACCATCAAAAACAATCTAATCTAAGCTAAACTAAAAATACTGTCAACGCGGAAGACCCAGGAATACCCCACTTCCTAGTATCTCTCGAGACCTTCGAAGTCCACCACTCCTAGATCTTTTCTAACTAAAGTATACAAAGTAGTTTATACGACTCACCTCGTAGGATTAGTCTAAGGTCACCTACTTAGGGCTCTCGTCCCCGGCAGCGGCGCCAAATGTTAAGGCGGTTACGCCGCTAGCGGAAGCTAAATAGCGAGAACTCAACCAACAACAGAATTTGTCAGACGAGGACGAAGCTTGACCCGCAGGCGCATGGAAACAACTAGGTGGGTGTCAAATCACCTACTCGACCTTCTAATGAAAATTACTACTAAGGAAATCAAATCTAAGTTCTAAAACACGCAAGTGACTGAAATCCGTACTACGAACGAATGCTATACGAAACAGGATCTAGAATCATTGAATCGATCTCAAACTCAAGGGGAAGTCTATGCACTAGGTAAGAACAACACCCTAAAGATTTGAACTGTAAAATCAACCTATAATCACTCCGTGCGGTAAACGCGTATGAAGACAGGCCGAAAAATACAGGTGACCGAAACTTGACCCCGATGGTACTAATGTGTAGCTCTACTCGTTGTGGTTCTATAGATATGCTGCACGCTCTATTCCGACACACGAGTTGGAAGAAAACTCACACCGAAGCTCGTAGGAACTTACCACACGTAGAAGCCGATAGCGCGCACTCTTGGTATCTGTGCGTAGCTCTCACCGTTGCTAACACAATGGCGGTGTCGCTTCTCCAATGGCGGTCCCGTAGCTCGCGTAGCAAGGAGATAAGACTCTCTCTCTCTCTCTCTCTCTCTCTCTCTCTCTCTCTCTCTCTCTCTCTCTCTCTCTCTCTCTCAGACACAGTCACGGCGCTCAAAAACTCACTTTTCATTAATAATTCAATCCCCTTAGGTTACAAAACTTTGGCTTATATACCTCAGCCTTGGAGGTGAGAACATCTCTAATTATTTACATTAACAGGTGAAATTACTTCGGGATTACAAGCTGGAAACTCAATTGAGTCCCGTTACTTAATGAATGGCTCAAATCAAAATTAATGTCGGAAAGACATTTATTACAATCAATGGTTACAAAATGATGGGTGTGAGCAAAAATGTGGGTGTGATCCTCTGCTGGCTCAACAGTGGAACCCAAGGGCTTCCTATGCGCCAAGCCCCATGCCAATACCTACTCCACATGTAGTCTCTGGAGTGCCTTCACCCACGGTACCTGCTCACTTAGGTGACTTGGAAACATTTGCTCAAGCTATAGGTCGATCTATTGCTGAGAATATGCGTAACGCTCCTGATAGAGAGCCTAGAAGTAAGGCAGTACAAATAGCCAAGCTCACACAAAAATTTAGTGGAGAGGGGCATGTGAGAAATCATATCGAAGTGTTTGAACAAATATGCGATTCTCTAGGAGAACACAATGACCTACATAAGAGCAATGATTTAAGCCTAACCTTAAGTGGAAAGGCTGGGGATTGGTATAGAACCCTAAGGGTGGAAGAAAAAACGATTTACCCTACTCTTAGGATACTGTTCTTGAAAGAATACATACGAGAGGGAGTGCTTTGGGGTGTAGCCTCTTAGCTCCAGAAAGCCCAACGAGAGGAAGGAGAGTCGGTGAGAGACTTTATTAGTCGCTTGAAGCATTTGAATTCTCGTTGTAATCCAAATGAGTGCTTCAACAATAACCAATTGCTTGATAGATTCATTAGGGGATTACGACATGAGGATATCTACAATGGCCTAGTCATTAGAGGTATCACCACTTGGGAAGCAGTCACCACCAATGCGATCCAATTGGAGGATAATTTAATGATTAAAGGAGAAAGAGTGTCTGTTGAGTCTAAATCTATTAGCTCACAAGCATCGGGGCATCAGCCAATGACCCTAAAGCCTATTGCTAAGGAGCCAAAGATATCTGATATGACTTTAGCAGATCTCACCAAGGCTATTCAAGAGAGTCTTAGAGACAATCGTGCTCGCAAAACAATTATATGTATCCAAGAAGGGAGCAGCAATGGTGCTCAGTATGCTATGGACCGCATAGTACCAGTGAATGCCCTACTTTTAGAGTAAAATTCAATGGGAACTGCAATGCGTGTGTTGGGAGGTATGGTCATGAAGCTAAGGATTGCATAGTATTTAAGCGTGCGATGGCCAATAGACCAACCTTAGCATGGACAGACACACCTCGAGTACCTGCATTGATACCGGCCCCAACTCTTGAACTAACAACACAACACATGGTCCCTAGGGCCCAAAATGTTGTTCAAACAACACCCTTACCACCTCCAGTGCTAGGACCGCAACCACCACATCCGAGAATCACTTATGTGAATCAAGTGGGTTGTGAGTCATCTATTTCTTGTTTCGAAGGCTGTGAGGAAGATATAGATCCTAATATTGCCTATGGGATGGATGTACTTGAAGAAAGTCCACAATACTACATGGAGGACTATTGGGGACAAGTCAAACCTGTATATCAAGTAGCTGCTCTTGCGGCAAAAGGCCAAAATATCAATTACACTGCTAAGAGACCACCTCTTCAATGCTATGAGTGTGGAGGTCCACATTGTGTAGCCGAGTGTTCTATCAGGATACAAAAGAACGCCACACTAATGCAAACCAATCAAGCGAGCACATCTACAATGCCGATACTCATGTGTAATAGATGTGGCATAGATCATTTGATTGCCCAATGTCCAAATAATCCATATGCACCGAAGATCATGCCATTAAACTTGATTGAAGTTACCGAGGAGCGATCACCAAGTACACCCGTGGTACTAGTAAACGTACTCACACGATCGATGCTCCAAAAACAAAATTATATTCTTGAGGAAAGAGACATGGCATCAATTGCCCAATCTCAAAAAAAGAAGAAAACTCGAAGAAAGAGATCGCAAAAAGCAGGGAAGTCATACCCTAGTTCAAAGACCAACATAGGGACTGGTGATGACCCCGTATATATGAACGACACTGAAGAAGATTTTGATTCAGGTGAAACCATGGAGACCAAAACGACCACTAACATAGAAACCAACAAGGAAGATCTTCATGAGCCACAATGGCCAGGATCCAAAAAGAAGATAGGAACTTACCCAAACCCTACAGACGAGATTGAGTGAGTCAAGCAATTAAGGAGTAGTGAAGATGGCCAATGGGTCTATTGTTAAACCTATTGGGATGCTAGAAGATCTCAAGATCAAGGTCTTTGGACATAAAATAAGGATTACCTTTATTGTTATGGATTTCTCCAAACACACTATGGCATCGGAGATGATCTTAGGACGTCCTTTCATGAGGGAAGCAAAAATGGTGCATGACTAGTCTAAAAACCATGTCTAGTTGCAGTTCCAAGATTCCGTCATTCGAGTGGATCTTGTGACGGGTCGAGCACATCCTCTAGGAAACATGTTTATAATTGATCATAGATCTGACACAACAGTTCACTCGGCCCCATTGTAGTATTGTTACACGTGTAAAGCGGGCACTGATGTTGGGGAAGATTCTCCTTATATGGATGTACTACCTGGGATGACTGAGTCGGACAATGTGGATTGGGTCCACCTAGCAGCAACCATAGATACTTGGGGAAATAGGAGGACGACGTGGGTAACACCTGAGGGGGATGAAATGCCACCACTCGTACCCTTAAATATGCTACAAGCAATGCATATAGCTTCTGACAAGACTCATCCTAATATAACAAAAAGAACATACAAATGGGTCCCTAAATCTTCTTTAGCGACCATAGCTAGTGCTAAAAAATAGAAGCGTTGTAAGAAACGTCTCACTCGCTCCAAGAAAAGTACGAAAATGTGGCGTTGGATTCCTAAAAAACTATTAGAAGCCCAAGGCTACTATGAAGGAAATGATCAAATCTGGGTGCCAAAACGTAGATTGTGTTCTTACCTATCACCTGATCCATGTGAGCCCAATCCCGTAGCTCTAAAACGAATCAACAATCGGGGAAAGAAAAAAATCACAGAATGCTACACATTCGCTCCAGAGCTAGTTTGGGTACCAAAGAAAGAACGATTTGTTCCACCTAGCTCAGGAAGGGGGGAGTCCCATGAAGCTTCTAGCTCCTCATATAATGCATCCATAGAGGTAAAAGCTTCTCCACACCACCTACAATAGTGGACCTCCATAAAGCTACAAAGGAATCCACACCTCCCAGTGTTTAAGAATCACCTGATGAACCACTTCAAGCTCGATCATGGGAGAGTACCTTACCACCCTTGCAACTCGATGAGGCACCTAAGGTAAGAGAAAACTACTGGCAAAAATCCTCACCTATTACCAACTGGAACGATTGGTTTCAAAGGGTGACGAGCTCATTTCAAACGGTATGATCTACCCAAGGAAGGGGGGAGTGTTTGCTGACATCCACCATTCACTTGCTTCCCTCTCAACCTTCCTCCCTGACCTCTCAATCTCCCAATCTTAGGGAATGTATATATAAAGCCTTATACTCACAAGAAAAAAAAAAAAAAAAAAGCAAGAGCAATTAGCAAACGAGTATGCACAATAAAAGTCAAAACATTAAACCAGACCTACACATTCACATCTGGTACACTGAAACAGAAACCTATGTCATAAAAAACCTTTGATCCTTATCACTCGAGTGATGGAGAGTAGGTAAGATTAGTACGATAGGAGTGTTTCTGTTTTAGAGTTGAGTGATTAGCAAAGTTCTTCCTTCCCACTGATGTGCCTCCTAGAGGTATTCTTTGTGTTTCCTTGTGTGTACAGGAACGTGTTGCTGTGGTTAGGATTTGGACCTTCATAGAATCTTTCTCTCATCCACTTTCCAAATCAAGAGCGACCATCAACACAAGCAGGTGTTTCTTGTCCATTAGCATTGCCCCTTATCTTTTTTGCATCCATGTTTATCTGCTTTGATTGTGATTGGTAGCATAATATTCAGCGCATTTATTTAGTACCAAACATTAAATTCAATGTAATTTTTTGTCATAATCACTTGTCTAGGTTTAAAAATCAAGCAGTCCGACTAAGCTAGTTTGACCAAGCTAGGTGTTAGAGATCTTCTCTTAATACCATGGGGAATTCCTTCCTAATTATCAATGGTTACTTAGGTTCTTAATCCGATTTAGGCAGCATTGTGTGAAATGTACTAGGGCTTTCTAGTGGGCTTAGTCCCTATTGACCTTTAGCTTAAGTATTATAAAGGGAGTTTACTAGTGTGATGAGCCTAGGGAGGTGTACAGTGCTACATGACCTCCGAAAAGTTACAAAATTAAAATGTTGAAAACGAACAAACAAAAACATATCAAAGTGCCACAATGTAAAATCTGAAGCTGGAAGAGAAATCTCAGCTTGATTGGGTACTTCACTCACATGTATCGCCTATGGTACTAGAGCCCTAGAGGTTCGCAGTGTGGGCGCTTTTCCTTGAAAAGCAAAAAACCCAAGGCATACAAAATAAGCACACACATCAAAATTGAATCACTGTGAAAAGACTTTGGGGGGTCAAAGAAAAGGTAATCAGTCAGGCGATGATTTCATGAGAAATTCATTTGATCGTAGCTTAACTACAAGGTCTTCTAGGTATAGCCTCTACTCAGCCCTCGAACATGAAATACTTGGCTCTCGCGATTAAACAACTTAATTGACCAGAGAAAATTAAGAAGCTTACCCATGGTATTAATAGTCGATCTCTAGTGCCTTTTGACCGTTAAATTAGCGACCCCGGACTTGTTTAATTTTTTACCTTTACATCTGTTTATGCATTTGATTATATTGCAATTTAATGTTTATTGCTGACAAATTGTTTAAAATTCTGTTACCAATCAATTTGTCTGCCTAAAACTGCATATGCTTTTTAATCGCTTATGAGAATGCAATTACTGTGCCAATGTTGTTTGATTTTGCAGTGACTGAAGAAGGCTAAGGACATTCATCTCAAATGCTCTTCCACCTCGACGAACGAGCTTCAACTCAATAGCTTCCGAGGACGGAATCTACATAAGGAAGGGGGGCATGTTAACCCTCACGGCTCACGGACACCCTATCACCTACAACGGACGTTGTATTATTTACTTGGTAGAGTCAGGTACTGGGCTTGTCGGTCCAATAGGAAAAGGGTAAGAGTGATCGCCGATGAGAGGCGCACTCTAACTGGAATGGGGTGAGCATGGGCGTCCAAGTGTGAATGGGGTGAGCTCATATAAAAGTCAACTAAACCTAAAATTCACTCATTCTCTCATTTGTGCAATAGAAGAGTGCTCTTGCTCCATCTCCATCTTCTTCTTCTTCATCTCCTTGTGTGTGTGTGTGTATGCGTGAGAGAGAGAGAGAGAGAGAAGGAGAGAGAGAGAGAGAGAGAGAGAGAGAGTGTGTGTGCAATTGAGCATTGCGACGGCGGCACGATGGCGGCGAGGTGATTGAGCGCGCCTTAGCGGCGTCTCCTTCTTCTTCCTGGCGAGGAATCCTCCACGAAGCAAGCGTAGAGCGGTGAGTGACACACCATCACCTTCTTTGAGCTTACTAGTTTAGGCTTGTTGTGTGCTTGGAGCCATTTGTGGCTCGCACACGGTGTATCGACAAGTTCCTTGCATTGACACGTGCGACATACGCGCACAACAATCGACCTATATATTTATTGAGGTAGTCCATTGCCATATCATTTTGGTCTTGAACTATATTCCCCATCTTGTTTGATTATGATTACTACTATTGATTCCCTTCTTCTTTTGAATTTTAAACCTTTCAAAAATTGAGCTTGGTTGGTAATCTCAAGCTTGAGGGGAAGCACTCTTCCCAACAACCTGGTCTTTTTTATCTTTGTAACTTAAAAATAACAAAGCGCAACCTTGGCTTCAAGACATCTCCTATGCTCCTCCTCTAGAGGTCTTCTTGCCTTTTGTTTTTGACATCTTGATCTTTCTTCACCCTAGGCCTTATCCATTTTATTTCTGTATGAGTGCTATGCACTAGCGTGGGCTAGGTTCAAGGGTTTTTTGCTTTTACATTATTGTTTAGCTTGTTCAAGGCCAACTTAGCAACATGCCTCAGGAGTGGTCCCTTTAAGAGATTCTCCCCCAAAACAATTTTTTTCTTATTCGCTTCTAGAAAGTAGTCTTTCCCTTGGCCCTTGTAATTTTTAAATTTATGGAAAAATGGTTAGGCGTACTCTAGGTGCTATCAACACTCAGCTCCATTAAGAGGTAGCACCTCTTCAAACAAGAGGATGTATTGGCATATTAGAGACTAGTGTATGTTAAGCCAAGGGAGCTACTCCATGAACCAACAATCCATAAGTAGGTCATTGCCCATTTCTCACAAAAAGCTTTCCACGTTTTTTTCCTCCAAACTTGTCAAAAGGCTAGATAGCCCCTTCCTATTTTTCATGCCTCCACCATATTAACATCTCCCATGATGCACCAATCTTCTTTCAAAGACATATCCCTCAAATCCACCCATAGTTTGGCTCATCCCTTGGCATCGGAAGGGCCATGTATGTTGACAATGGTGACATATTGATCTACCCACTTAATCCTCATGCCCAAGACTCTCCTTTATACATGATTTTGCACCACTTGTGACTCTAGATCGCTATCTAGAATGGTTAGTAATCCACTAGAACTAAGTGGCCCTCCCCATGGAACACTAATGTTTTTCCTACCACTTGTTTTCTACAATTTCATCATCTAAGTGATGTTCTTGGGTCACCCAAAAATTCATAATGGACTTTCTCACTTCCTCCCAATTTTTTTTTCTTTTTTGGTGATTTGATGTTTTTTTCAATCCAAGATTGACTATTTAGTCCCTCCATTGTTGAGGAGTGGGAAAAATATTTTAAATTCCTTCATATTCTCCATCATGTTGTATTTCATTATGCTGAAAGCCTTCATCCTCTTCGTGTCCATCACATAGTAAGCTGATTTGTGTTAAAATTTTCTACGCTATCTCTAACATTATTCCTGTAATTGGACACTCAAGTGTTTTGAGACACTAAAGTGTTATGTTTTCTTACCAAGTTGGAAATTTATTTGTCAATCTAAAAAGAAGCTTTTAACACTTTGCTTCTACCATAGGTTGGCTATGAGGGAAAGAAAACAATGGATTTTTCTCCATGTCAAAATACAAGCCCTATGTAGAGAATTATGGTAGGTTCTAAGTTGTATATTTTAGTAAAATTTTAAGTTGTTTTGCCAGAAAAATTCATAAAATTATTATATCTTTTTTGTAAAGATGGCCTTTTTTATGTTTGTCAAAGCCAAGTGTTAGTAGTTAGTGTTACAAAACAATGCAATGCCCTCCAAAGACTAGTTTCCAAGTCACATGCAAATTATAGACATAATTTCATACTTAAGCATCTGTTGAATAAGAGCATAATATTGGTCTTCCAAAGGTCCCCTCATGGAATTGGGGCTATTCTAGTGCTATTTAACAACTACAAATGACTTATATGTTGAAAGCAAGAAACTACATATTTTTTTGTCTCCCTAACTCAGTTAAATGAGGGATCCCATGGAAATATAAAAACTAGAGATCGATTGAGGAATAATGGGTTTTTGTCATGACCTTTGCAGTTGTTGTAGGATCCCTCTGCTAGATACTGAATAAATCCCATTGAACCCTAAATCCCATTGAACCACCATAAATGAGGACAAAAGGGCCAGCCAGCCAATTGATTAAATTAGTAGTGGTCATGGGAGGCACAATTATTAGTAATTAATAGACCAAGTTTACTTGATCAAGAACCTATTTGAGCTTTGTATGAAAGAAGGTAGAACTATTTTTGGACACTTGAATGAATTCAATGTTTTCTTAACCATTTGACATCACAAAGACTCAATTTTGATAAAGAGGTTAAGTCTATCTTGTTGGTGTGCTCTCTACCCTCCCCATGCAATACTTTCTGCATAGCCATACGGAACCGTGTGCTTAAAGTAAAGTTGGTCTACAATGATGTAGTTAGTAGTTTAGTCATCAAGGAGATCCATAGAAAATCTCTTGAGTCTACCAAGAGTGATGATGCTTATGTTGCACATTCTTACAAAGATATAAGTCGCACTATGATCATGCCAGTTCTAGGATTGCAAGAATTTTTGTAGTAAGTCTTGTGGCTCCATGTGCAATGCTAAGTGCTAGTATCACCATAAGAAAGGGCATGTGAAAAAGGATTTCCATGCTACACAAAGAGATAAAAAGTTTCATGAGGCTAAGAAATCTAACAATGATGCAAAGTGCAAGGCTAAGCTTGAGGAAATCAATGTTGTTTATTCTCCTAAGACTGATTATGTTTTTGGACGACTCATACCTCAAAGATCTTGGTTTTCACCTCATATTTCACTAAAAATGTCCTTGTCACACAAGATTCCAGTTACGCAGAGAATTGGATGATAGATTTGGTATGAGTTTCCATGTTATGTTGCTTACAGAGTGGTTTTTCTCTTATGCAAGGGGCTATCAGGGTATATTCAAATTTGGTGATTCTCATGTGCTTGAGATTGTTAAAATTAGAGACATAACTATGGTACTTCCAAGTGACATGTAATTAAACTAGAGGAAGACCAAGGGAGAGATTCATGCATCAAAGGAGTCGTGATCACTCAAGGCATAATTGGTCACATACAAAGTCAGTTCTAGAGTGTTAGAATTGCAACAAGAAGGGACATGTCAACAAGGATTCCTGGTCCAAGAAGAAGAAGGAGTCGGAGTCCTAGATAGCAAATTGATAGCAGAGGACAATGCGGAAGGTAAACTAGAGCAAGATTCTTTAATTCTTTCATTGGAAAATGTATCAAATTTTTGGGTAGTAGACTTTGGGTCTTCATACCATGCAACACCCCACAAGAAGTATTTCCAAGATCACACCAAAGGTAATTTTGTGTGTATTTGGGGGATGATAAACCTTGTGAAACTATTGGAAAAGGGACATTTTTTGTTAAAAATATTAATATAAATATATGGATGCTTAAAGAAGATGTTAGGCATGTTCACTCGCTTCATAGAAAATTCTTCTCTATAGGTTAGCTAGACGATGAAGGCTATAGCATTGCATTCAAAAACAAATGATGGAAGGTCTCGAAAGGAACTTTGGTAGTTCAAAAGGAAGACAAGGTGGGTACACTCTACTTGTGTACGATTACAAAGAATCTTCTATTTGTGTAGCATCTACATAAATTGATGTTGTGGTATGGAACTATAAGCTTGCCAGGTACATGATTGCTAAATGAATGCAATTCCTACAATCAACAAAACTTCTACCAAGTTTGAAGAAAGTAGACTTGGATCTGTTTGAGAATTGTGTTTTTGGAAAGCAAAGGAGGGTAATTTTTTTAAAAGTGGGAAATGAAAGGAAAAGTAAAAATCTTGAATTGGTTCATTTTGATATATGGGGTCTTGCTAGTACACCCTCCCTTGGTGGATCATTGTAGTATGCGATATTCATAGGTGATGCAACTTAGGAAGACATAGGTTTATCATGTGAAAAAAAAATCCAATGTATTTTCTATATTTCAATGGTGGAAAGATTTTGTGGAAAATGAAATAGATTCTAAGTTGAAATGTCTTAGATCTGACAATGGAGAAGAGTATTGTAGCAAAACATTTGAAAGACTTTGCGCTAGCAATGGAATTTTAAAGCAAAAGACAACACCAAGGACACCTAAAAGAAAAGTGAGTTTCAAAAAGAATAAATAGGACAATCATGGAGCATGCAAGAAGCATGAGGCTACATGTAGGTTTGTTGCGTAAGATTTGGGCGAAAGAAGTAAGCACATCCATCTACTTTGATAATTTTATTTTCCTCAACAACATTCGATAGCGAAATTCCTTAAGAGCCATGGATAGGTAAGAATGTGAAGTATGCGTTTGTCAAAGTATTTGGATCTGAGACCACCACGCACATAGATAGAAGTCTAGGTCTAAATAGATGCAAATTCCAAGAATGATTTTTTTCATTGGTTATGGAGAAGTGGAATTTGGATATCGTCTATGAAATCCTTAGGATGGTAAATATTGAGGAGTCGAGTTGTTATTTTCAATAAACATAAAGCTTACAAATATTACTTGGAAAGAAAACAAAGAATGCAGGTGATGAGTACATGGAGCTTGAGGACAATGAAGACTCCAATAGTGCAAGTGGGTGATAACTTGCAACAATGCCAACAAGTTGAGTAAACTCAACCTATACCCCAAAGATCTATAAGATTTAGTAGACCTCTAGAGAGATTTATTCCTTTCTTCAACCATATCTTAGTCATAGATTCTAAAGAACCACAATCATATGAAGAAGTCATGCAACATGAATCCAAAGAGGAGTCGACAAAGAGCATGCAAGTAGAGGAGTGGATGAAAAGCATGCAACATGAATTCGAGGAGGAGTGGATGAAGAGCATGCAAGCAGCAATGGACTCATTGCAACAAAATCAGACCTAGAAATTGGTCAATTCTCCTAAAGGTAAATAGACATTATAAAATAAATGCGGATACAAGCTAAAGGAGAAAGAAGACAAGAAAAGGAGATACAAGTCTAAGCTTGTGGTAAAGGGGATTTTTCCAAAAGAAAAGTGTTGATTTTACTGAGTTCTTTTCTCTTGTTGTCAAAATGAATTCCATTACAATTTTTCAAAATGAATTCCATTAAAATGATCTTGAACAAATGGATGTAAGCACGACATTCCCTTAAGTCCACTTGGAGGAGGATATTTGCATGTCTCAATCAAAGGGGTATGCACAAAAGGGTAAGGAGAAAATGGTGTGTAGGTTCGGAAAGAGCTTGTGTGGTTTAAAGCAAGTATCAAGATATCGGTACCTAAAATTCAACTAATGGTTGCTAGATCATGAATTCAAATGATGCAACTCAAATCATTTTGTATACACGAAGAATTTGGAGGATGGAAAGTACATCATCCTAATGTTATATGTTGATGACATGTTGATTGCCAAATGCTAACATGCAGGTTATAAGAAAACTAAAAGGAGAGTTTTCTAAATATTTTTCAATGAAATATTTGGAAATGGATACTTAATATGAAAATATCAAGTGACATACTTAGTATCGGTACCTAAAATTCAACTAATGGTTGCTAGATCATGAATTCAAATGATGCAACTCAAATCATTTTGTATACACGAAGAATTTGGAGGATGGAAAGTACATCATCCTAATGTTATATGTTGATGACATGTTGATTGCCAAATGCTAACATGCAGGTTATAAGAAAACTAAAAGGAGAGTTTTCTAAATCTTTTTCAATGAAATATTTGGAAATGGATACTTAATATGAAAATATCAAGTGACATATTGAAGCAAGCATTATTACTATCTCAAGAGGATTACATCAATAAGGTACTAGAAAGTTTTGTAATGAAAAATGCAAAACTAGTTTCTACACCTTTGGCTAGTCAATTTATACTAAACAAGGATACATGTCCAAATATACAAGAGGTGATAGTTTATATGTATAAAGTTCCATATGTTGCAACCGTAGGTTCTCTAATGTATACTATGGTCTAGAAGAGGTGAGATATTACACATGCACTGGGAGTTGTAAGTAGGTTCATGGAGAATCTAGGGGGGGAAAATGCAAGCTATGAAATTGATACTAGGTCTCTAAAAGGGACAATCACAAATGATTTATGTTTTGAAGGAGCTGACATTTGTTTGCAAGGATATACTAATGCATATATGATAGGTGACAAAGATACTCATAGAAGCACTACATGTTATGTCTTCACCATTGGAGGCACACCACTAAGTTGGGCTTTATAGTTTTATACTAGGAAAGCAAAATTTATATCTCTTACAGAGGCTAGCACAATGAAATCTTGTGTATTCATAGGTTTTTGGAGAAGTTGGGATATAAGCAAGACAATTATGTCTTGTATGATGATGGTCATAGTGTCATTCACCTTGAAAAGAATTCATTTTTCCACTCAAGAGCAAAGCATATGCAAGTTAGATATCACTACATACGTACTCTTTTGGAAGAGGGAAAACTAAATCTTAGAAAAGTGCACACAAGCAAGAATCGTGCAAACATGTTGAAAAAAGTGGCTAATAGGGAGAAGTTGAGATTTTGATCATCAACTTCAATTGGTATTCAAGGATAAGAAGCCAAAATGGAAATCAGTGATAGGTTTGTAGAGGATCAGCCTCCACGTGGTGGGAGATTGTTAAGGTGGAGCTTCATTCACCCTTGTAATTCTTATTCTAGAAAAGCACATTCGTAAGGCCCCCATTATGAGGAGAATCCATCGTGAATGAGAAAAACCACTCGTAAAAAGAACAAAAATCAAGCCTCAATCTCATTGGAATATTCTTTTTTTGCCAAAATATCTTGGCTGGACAATGGTCGAAAAGTGACCAACACATACTTGGCGACCGGGCACTGGTCAGAAAGTGGTTAATAGATACTTGGCCGATGGTCCATGGCCAGTGGGTAGTGGTCAATGGTTGCCGGGAATGGCCGGCACTCAGTGGTCAATGGACGGTAGCTAATGTGTAAGTTAGGGTGGATTAAGAAATGTAGCATTTCTTATGTAATCATAATGAAGGAAGAGAGAGAGAGAGAGAGAGAGAGAGAGAGAGAGAGAGAGAGAGAGAGAGAGAGAGAGAGAGAGAGAGAGAGAGAGAGAGAGAGATAGATATTAACTCAATGCACAATCGACTAGACTGTAGATAAACATAAATTGATTATTCAGCACACAAAAGTGATTTACAAAGCTTATTATACATGCATAACATGTAATTCTTATACCTCTCCAAAGGACGACTCTTCTTGAAAGTGAAAGATGCTATTTGGACCTTGACCCTTCTACGTAGCTCTTCACGTGACTCTTGAAGCATCATAGGCCAACGCATGGGTTGTCACATAATGGTATCCTACGTGGCACTCTACGTGGATAGGGAGAGTTCTTGTGGTGCCACAAACCCCACACCTCAACAACACTCTCCGTGTGGATTTTGTTTCACTAATCACCCACACTTCTCCTTACAAAACACACTAGGGGGTAGGTACACAATTTTGCCTTCGTTTGACATATAGGGTGTAAGGACATGCACAAGCTTCCCCCAAAACAAAGTAGTGTATATATGAAACACAAAATTCCCAAAACACAAGGTGGGATACACTAATCCTCTCCTACAACACAAAGGAGAGAAGTACAAATGATAGGGCTTCACAACACATAATTGTAAACTATTCCAACTTGATTGTCATCATCTTCATCACTCGAATCTTCATCAGCAAGGTTAATTTTGGATTTTCATTTGTCTTTGTAGCTTTCTTTGTAGTTGCTTTGTTGTTTTTGTTGGAAAACTTGACTTGTTTTTCATAGAGCTTGCAATATTTGGTGGCATGATTCTTTTGACGACATATTTTACAAGGGCTTATTTCACAACAATATTTAAAGAGATGATTGGTTCTACCATAATGAATGCACTTAAGATTTCTTCTATTTTTGAAGTTGCTTGATGTCAGTGCATAAGCTCCATTGTTTTTACTTGTGCCTCATTTGATTTTCTTATCGTGTTGTTGTAGAGAGTTGATCACATCTTCAAGGTTGGGTATTGACACTTTCTCCTTCAACAAATTGATTTTATGTCCATAATCTTCATCAAGTAAAGCTTTGAGTAAATGTGGTGTTCTTCAGTGCCACAATGGTCCATAATTAATCTTACATGGTTGTTATAGTGCGGGATTTGTTGCACCACAAGAACACCATGTGGACATGAAGATTGCAATGTAGACTACCCATGTGATAAGCCATATGAACCCATGTGATGCCTCAAAGGCAATGTGAAAGGTCACTTATAAAGTCAAAAGATGAAGAGCATCTTGGCTCTTGAAGAGATGGAATCTCTACCTACCATGCCTATATAAGAGGCCATGTAAACACTTGTTTGTGTGTGGAATAATTAAGCTAATTTTGCACCATGTCTCTCTATCATTGAGTATTTTCCTTGGTTTATCCCTACTTAATCTCTCTTATCATGATTACACCATGAATTCTACATTGGATTATCCACCGTAGCACTTTCAACTAGTACAAATAGATCTTGGCTAGTGATTAACATCTCGTAATGACTCTCCTAGATCCTAATTTTCTATATGCTAAATATATTGTGCTACACACTTTGTTGATAATTAAGTTCCCTCTTTCAATAAGTACTCTAATCATTTTCAATTGATTGAATTCGGGCAAGTTCATGGGTAATCCATAGATCCACTACCCTTATCGATTAATTTAACATTGATTAATTTCTTATGTATACATAATTAGCCATGTGATTCTCCTCAATTTGCATTCCAATAATCTATATATTTGAGAAATTAGTTAAGTGTGTACCTCACATTGGTTGGGTGTCCTCTCTCCATTGAATCATAAAGCATTCCATTTGGAGGTAATTTTCCTTCTCAATTATAGTGGGTGGTCAAGACATTTTTTGAGTGTTTATTGTGTGATAATTTCTTCAATTAAACATTCAATGTATGTTTTTATTTTTCTTGATTTCATTGCATAATCAAAAGCCCAATTTCAAACTCATATGCTACCCTACTACCAACTGTAGCTTCCTATTTGGTGACCAAATGGCTGACATCCGTGTTATTGTCATTACAAGATGTCATTAGGGTCATCTGATTTCCCCATGTGGCCATTTCATTAATAAATTGAACTTTGTAACTTTCCTCAACCAAGATCCTTTTCATGTGGCCAGCTTCCACAAAACCAAAACTTTAACAAGCCCCTATTCCCATGGCCATCGACAAGAGGCTTGATTGTATAGGATTTCCCATGTCATCTCTTCAAAAGACCATCCAACATGTCCATCTACAATCAAGAGGCTTGATTGTATAGGGTTTCCCATGTCATCTATTCAAAATACTATCCAACTTCCACTTTTAGTGAAGAAAATTTACCGTGGCATGGAGGTGATATTTTCTTGCATGCTACTTTTGGTAAACTCAACTTTTTACATCTTGTACTCTGCACAAGAAGGTCTTTTGAAACTTTCACTTATAAAAGATAATTCATTTCATTGGTTGCAAAAACATGGGTTGCCTTGAGTTGCAGTAGCATTTGAATGTTTTGAGTATATTGTCTCTATATGCCTTTGTCTTATTGGAAATATGCTCTTGCACATATTTAAGCCAACTACCTATGACCAAAACACTCTCCTTATTTATTTCTTTTGCTACTTTTTAAACAAATATTTTCCTTCCTTTCTCAAGGAAACCTAGTTAAATGATTCATATTTGTATGAAAATATAAGCAATACATCCAGATTTATAACTCCAATGGCCAATGTCCACCTTGAAAATTAGGTTGTAAATTGACTAAACTCATAACCGAGATTTTTTTATCTTTCTTCCAGAAGTTTAACTACAAATTTTTATATGTGATCAATCAAACTCTCGTCTTCATTTACACATTTGGATTTCCAACACAAATACACTATAATTAAGATAAATTTTCAAAAACATATAGGGGTGAGATCAGATTCATTCTTCAATATGAGTCAAAATACACTCACCATTCTAGGGAAGGTAGCATTTCTCTAAATATATGTAACTAGAAGGAAATTAAAGAGCTAAGTTTTTCCACAATGCTAATGAGTAGATTCATTCTTGAATATGAGTCAAAATACACTCACCATTCTAGGGATGTATATTAAATGTAACAATGCTCTAACTATATATAACTTAAAGGAAGTTAAAGAGCTAAGTTTTTTCACAATGCTAATGAGTAGATAGATCTGATTGTTTGTATTTGTCAAAAGGGCATTAGAACTCCATTTGAGATTTATATCTCATAATGGATGCTTTATCACTTCATAATACTAGAAAAGTATGTCGACTTTAGGATAATCCTATATTAAGTACTTAAGAGTAATCCTCTAGTTACATCTTATTTTAACTCTTTACTAGTGTTTTTTTGGTTGGGGGGGGGGGGGGGGGGGGGGGGGGGGGGGAGAGAGAGAGAGAGAGAGAGAGAGAGAGAGAGAGAGAGAGAGAGAGAGAGAGAGAGAGAAGACAATGACCAATCCACAATGATAGTGACTAGATGGAACCATGAAAATGTACATAGGTGGTGGCTTAAATAGCCCCAATGATGTGCATGTGACATCATTAACTTGTTCAATGAAGAGTGACCTAATCAGTTGTGTCAAGTGAAGAGCATGAAGCTAGAGAGGTATCCCATAAAGCTAACAAACCCCCTTTCAGCAGCTCATAAGGTGAGTCAAACCTATGAGGAGACACATAGCTCAGAAAAGGTGATTGTATTTGGAAAGAAAGTATGAAAGCCAACATAAAATACATAATCTTAGAGGTGATGGTGCACCAATGTAATGCTAGAATAAATTTCCAAGCATGGCTCAAAGAATGAACAAAAGCCACCATGGCTCAAAGGCATGAGTTCTTGACATCCAAAGGCTGGACCACATGTATCCTAAGCACACCCAGAGGCTAGCAATACTCTACCAACATACAAGTCCTTTCAAGGATAGGGCTAAAAATGTGTGCCCACAGAATGAACTCAAAATATACCAGGAAACGACCGTCTCTACCCAAAGGAAGAGTGCAATAGCAACCGCACTCCACCTACAGTTTGACATTGAAGAGAGAGTGCGTACAATTAGCAAAATTGTAAGCATAACAAAACCACAAGATCAAAAGCTTAAACATGACAAGTTTCCAAAAGCATAATCATAACCTCGACTCTCAAACCATAGGCAAAAGGATATGAAGATTTTTTAACCATAATTACAACATGATTTGAAAACCGCAAGTATAACCATAACATGATTTCCAAACCATATTTGCAAAACCAGAAACATAATTTGCTTGCCATACCATAACCATAACGTGATTGCCAAACCATATTTGCAAAACCATGACCATAACCTGCTTGTCATACCAAACCATAATATGATTGCCATACCATCATTGCAAAACCATAACTTCTCCTCTTGGCATGTCGGAGGACGCTTCACGGCAACTTCCTATAAAATAAACAATCAACCATAAGATAAATCTTAAAATGACATATACATATTCGACAATTTAAAGCATATGTATAATACTTACAAATTCATGTCAAAGTGTGGCGTAGTCCCCACTCCCAAGATGTGCTGTTCCAATAGACTCCAAACGTACTCTGACTGCATATCTCTGTTGTTGAAATCTCTGAGGATTGTCTTGTGTCTCTCGTGCAATCCTGGCCCACTCGAGTCTATGTGCAGCCATGCCGGCTTGCCGGACTTGTACCTGTCTCTCACCTTTGACCAATGGTGTGACATTGTGGAAATTGCCATGCTCAAGATCCAGTCATTTGAGACTAGATCATACCCCTTTCCGGCATGTACTCTCTTTTATGGCCTTGACCATGTAATTCTTTCTTCCATCATCTTGATCATCCCAAATCTCCATCCTAGAGTGGCCAAACTTAACTGTACAGAGAGATCGAATCCTTGATCGCTCTCTTGGTGGGGTGGACACGTCGGTAGAACCGCTACCACAACAACCATCGACTCCAGAATGATGCCTACCTCGTCTCGAAGAAGAACTAGCTGTCAGTGTAGGGGGCACACTCAACTGAGGTGTAGGGCCGGTTGGTAGAGGGGGCACACTAGTCCTAGGTGTAGGGACAACCGTAGCAGTTCTAGAGGAATCAACTCCCCAAAGGTTCTGTGTGTATGCAACCTGCTCTGGTGACAAAAAGGAGCCTATCTGCTCGGGTGACATGCTGGCCAGAGTGAGAGGAACACTATCCACAATAATTGGAGCTCTTCTATAAGTGGTGCCAGATAGACGTCCATGTTCTTTGCTTTGTACTTTCCTGGGACAATCAATGACAACAACATATGGCCCTTCTTAATAGCTAGCCATGGTGAAAGAATATAATTAACCAAGAAAATAGGCCACGTGCTCCATGACAAACTTCGTAATCCAAATGAGTTTACTCCATCCATTGCCATACCAAAATAGATACATCAAGGCTCATCCTTAAATGTAGGCCATTAGGAAGGGAATGGGGTCTAAGGGGGCCTCTTTATTTGCCATGGGATTAAAAAGGAGATTATGGAAGGGGCAAATGGGAGGATGCTATGCGGACTGAAATGGTGGATATGGCAGGGCCTAAAAGTAAGTGGTCAAACTTGTACTCTTTTATAAAATACAAAGAGGAAATCTCTTATAAATTTAAAAAAATGAACTTTTCTCTAAATAGTTGAGTAAAAACCAATACTTTCTCTCTCTAGTGGCTGTCAGTTTCTCCCCCCCCTCTCCTAAAAAGGGGTCCCTCCAAAAACGTGCTGATCATTCCCTCCCTCTCTCTTTACTGTACCATCTCTCACTTCTCTTCACTTCACCTTGCAAGAGTTGCTTCTCTTTCCTTCCTTTCAATTTTCCCTCCCAAAAGCTCTGTAGCAGAAGTTTGAATCTCCTTTCCCTCCTCAAGCTTACTGCATTCTCCTCAAGCTTGTTGGATTCTCCTCAACATGAAGTTCTCCATTTCTCCATGAGCCTCACTAAACGCCTCTACCTAAAGCTGAAGATCTGCACCATATCCTTCTGCTAGATCATCCCTCTCTCTTTCCTCGACAAGTTTCCTTCTCCTTCTCCATTGTGCTCTCTAGAGAGGATCTACTTTCCTCTCAAGCTTTGCAACATTATCTTCCCGATTAAGCCAACAAGCAGGTGCAGTAGTATAGCAGTAAGTGGCATCCTTCGTTTTGATGTACCATCAAGAATCTTGCTCTATACAATTGAGAACATGGATGTGCAATCTCTAATCATAAGTGTTTGTCTGCAGGTAACGCCACTATTCCCCATGGCATCATCAGGTTCTCGATGACCTAGGAGTGTCATTGACTTCATTTCATGCAGCAATGTACAAGATGACAATGGATGTTGGGTGACGATGGAGTTTAAACGATCGATGTGGGTGACAATGCAACCCAACTGACGAGGTGCTCACAAGGTCTCAAGGAGACACATGGCTTCTTGAGCACACCATTGGAAGGGAAGGATCATGGAGTCCAAGCAAACCCTTGACGGCAAGCATCTTGCAAAGGTGTAACATGTGTATGTTGATTCAGAACTTAAGCTAGAGACAACAGTGGCTCCATAGAGGTTTCTTGCAAACTATAATTTCACTCCTCTGTCAAGTGTTTAGATTGTATATTTTGTATTTCTGCTGTATATATTGCTTTGATGTCTATAAGGCTTTCATTGCTTGTTCATGTTTGCATATGTATTCTCATCCGATTTTGTAGAGTGGGAGCCAATAGAGTCCTTCACAGGAACTTTTGAGGCCATCCACATTGACCTTGGCAAGCTGCTCTATGCTGGTTGTCCATCCGTGGAGCTTGTCTCACGGGACTTTTTTTTTCATAACCATACTTATGTAACACCTAGGCAAACTGGGTATGGTAATCTTTCTCCGGTTCATCCACCAACCTTGCAGAGTATGGAATGGCCTAAGCCTGATAGTGCCTTGATCACAACAACCAAAAGAATAATCGAGGCGGATCTGCATTCAGCAATGAAGTGCACCTATGGTTCCCATAAAGCTTCCCTAACTTGGTTTATGTCCCTTCATGTGTTCGTGTTTATCTTTCGACAAAAGAGTGTTCACTAGACACTGTTAACCCTCACGGCTCACGGACACCATATCACCTACGACGACGGACGTTGTATTATTTAATTAGTAGAGTCAGGTACCGGGCTTGTCGGTCCAATAGGAAAAGGGTAAGAGTGATTGCCGATGAGAGGCGCACTCTAACTGGAAAATTCAAGGGATTAGTTGGCTAAGCATGGGTGCCCAAGTGTGAATGGGGTGAGCTCATATAAAAGTAAACTAAACCTAACATTCACTCATTCTCTCATTTGTGCAATTGAAGAGTGCTCTTGCTCCATCTCCATCTTCTTCTTCTTCATCTCCTTGTGTGTGTGTGTGTGTATGCGTGAGAGAGAGAGAGAGAGAGAGAGAAAGAGAGAGTGAGAGTCCGATCGAGCATTGCGGCGGCACGATGACGGTGAGGCGGTTGAGTGCGGCGTAGCGGCGTCCCCCTCTTCTTCGCGGTGAGGAATCCTCCACGAAGCAAGCGTAGAGCGGTGAGTGACACACCATCGTCATCTTTGAGCTTACTAGTTTAGGCTTGTTGTGTGCTTGGAGCCATTTGTGGCTTGCACACAGTGTATTGACAAGTTCCTTGCATTGACACGTGTGACATACGCACACATTTTTGGCGCCGTTGCTCTAAGCTTGAATGGCACTCTCTGCTTCTTTTGCGGTGTAATTTCAATTGTAGGAAAGGTAAGGAAGGAGGGTGTGTGTGTTGAGAAGAGGGATTTGGTGTTATAATGTGTGTTGTTTTTGTTAATGGAGTTTTCAAAGGTACTGTGTCTATTCTTTGTGTATTAAGGTTGTTAATTTTCTTTGTATAATGGAGTTTTCAAAGGTACTGTGTTTATTCTCTGTGTACTAAGGTTGTTAGTTTTCTGTGTACAGTAAGTAGGAAGTAGATCTGTGAGAGTTAATAGAGTGTGTGTGTGTGTGCTCTCGCGCAGGCCACGGCGACCTTATCCTTTAAATAAAAAAATTAAAAAAAAAGATAAAATAAAATTTAAAGGTAGGACCGGGATCGGGAATATCTCCCAGATCCAAGCCCAAGCTCACGCTCAAGGCCTAGGCCTCAGTCACCTTTTAAAACTACGAATTTTAGATTCACACGTAGCTAAAAATTGATTTTTTGAGGACAATAGAACTTCAGATGCCCGAAAATTGTGCTATAAAGCACACGACGACCCTCTAAGTGATACGCTCGTTTTGAGCTATCACGCACTTTAGTCAAAAAAATCAAACATTAAAAAACATTAAAAACGTAAAAAACACGAGTGAAAACGGACGCTTAAAAAAGGTAAGCGGTTAACCTTCGAGGTTATTCGCCGACGCTTGTAGGGTGCCAAAGGCACATGCATTTGCGCTCTGGTCGTGTGCTAGAGACGGAGCAACTAGAGAGAGTTTCGACTTACGCGAGTTCTCAATATCCACCTACTTTAGGTTCGGGGCCCTCGGCGGGGACCCAAGGCAGTACAAACCAAGACCCGAACATAGCGGTTAGTGACTCTTCCTCTGACTACGAAGTCATGGAGGGTTTCCCAATGCCTAATCCCGATAGCTCAAGCCAAGACATGCATACCATGGGCCCGCGGTCCGGGCCGAGCGTACTTAGCTGCCTGAAGGAAACCTTTAGTAGAGCCACTCGCTCCGAACATGGAGCTAATGATGTAAATGACGGGGGTGGGGAAGTAAATTCTCCATTCGTGACCAACGTAGACCCTATACCGTTAGAGAATGTGCACGTCAATACTTAATTCATTGCACCTCCTGACTCTTCAGATTTATTTCCCTCTGAGGTCATATTACCCGATGGTAGAAGCCTTGCCGAAGTGCAAGAGGTTGAGCGATATATCCTTGCAGTGAGGGAAAAGGAAGTCGAGAGCTTACGCAAGGCGGAGCAACGAAGAGAGTTAAAAGCGAAAGACCCTATGTCAATATCCTTGCTAAGAGATCAATCAAGTCCTCCTGACTTAGCAACTGCTAAAGGGTAACCTCTAGAAAGCAACATTGCATCTAGCTCAAAGGACACCGCTAGCACCTCAATCCTAGAT
Source organism: Adiantum capillus-veneris (assembly GCF_014529385.1). Classification (NCBI taxonomy): domain Eukaryota; kingdom Viridiplantae; phylum Streptophyta; class Polypodiopsida; order Polypodiales; family Pteridaceae; genus Adiantum; species Adiantum capillus-veneris. The sequence goes on from NC_140947.1 coordinate 31,209,571, forward strand.
GGAGTGTTCTTAAATGAGATTGGGAGTACGAACTACAAATGAAAACTCTGATTGACCTATACACATGTGACACCTATCACGTGGGTTGGTTAGATGTCCTACAATCCACAATGGGCACTACTAGTGTGGAGGATCAACAACAAAGAGTTTGTGAGGTCATCCATAGGGTCATTGAGTTAGAGAGACAGAACAAGGGGATCAACATGCCTTCAACGGCTCTCATGAGATTCTTGGATACAAGAAAGGCTAAACAAACGGCCTTATCGCAAATGGAGACTCCCTCGGTAAGTCCGATGGATCCCCCATATGTTGTTTCGCCAGAGGTCTCGGTGCAATCTGAGCCCACAAGTGATAGCTTTACCTTTCCAAGTCTAGCTCATCTGTCCCTTGATGACACCACGGCTACCATGCCTACCCCAATGATGGGCATGCCGAAAACACGCCATGGACCTCATTTGTTAGTAAAGCACCGCTACATGGTAGCTCAATGCCTGCAACAACAGTACCTACAAGTGTGTACCAATCGTATACACCCATGGGTCCTCCTACTCATGTAGTCCCTACCCCTCCCATTGTTTCAACTACCTATGCTCCACAACCATAACACCCAAGTTCTTATTTCCATGGGACTATACCGGCTAGCATTAGCATGTCACATCCGACGTCTGCTATGCCTAGGGCCACACATATGAACTATGGACCACCACATGGCACAACATCGTACCCAACGTGGAACCCAAGGGCTTCCTATGCGCCAAGCCCGATTGCAATACCTACTCCACATGTAGTCTCTGGAGCACCTCCACCCACGGTGCCTGCTCCTTAGGTGACTTGGAAATATTTGCTCAAGCTATCGGTCGATCTATTGCTGAGAATATGCGTTACGCGCCTGATAGAGAGCCTAGAAGTAAGGCAGTACAAATAGCCAAGCTCACACAAAAATTTAGTGGAGACAGGGATGTGAGAAAGCATATCGATGTGTTTGAACAAATATGCGATTCTCTAGGAGAACACAATGACCTACATAAGAGCAATTCTTTAAGCCTAACCTTAAGTGGAAAGGCTGGGGATTGGTATAGAACCCTAAGGGTGGAAGAAAAAATGATTTACCCTACTCTTAGGAGACTGTTCTTAAAAGAATACATACGAGAGGGAGTGCTTTGGGGTGTAGCCTCTCAGCTCCAGAAAGCACAACGAGAGGAAGGAGAGTCGGTGAGAGACTTTATAAGTCGCTTGAAGCATTTGAATTATCGTTGTAATCCAAATGAGCGCTTCAACAATAACCAATTGCTTGATAGATTCATTAGGGGATTACGACATGAGGATATCTACAATGGCCTAGTCTTTAGAGGTATCACCACTTGGGAAGCAGTCACCACCAATGCGATCCAATTGGAGGATAATTTAATGATTCAAGGAGAAAGAGTGTCTGTTGAGACTAAATCTATTAGCTCGCAAGAATCAGGGTATCAGTTAATGACCCTAAAGCCTATTGCTAAGGAGCCAAAGATATCTGAGATGACTTTAGCATATCTCACCAAGGCTATTCAAGAGAGTCTTAGAGACAATCGCGCTCTGCAAAACAATCATATGTATCCAAGAACGGAGCAGCAATGGTGCTCAGTATGCTATGGACCGCATAGTACCAATGAATGCCCTACTTTTAGAGTAAAATTCAATGGGAACTGCAGTGCATGTGGAAGGTATGATCATCAAGCTAAGGATTGTATAGTATTTAAGCGCAATGGCCAATAGACCAACCTTAGTATGGAGAGACACACCTCGAGTGCCTGCATTGATGCCGGCCCCACCTCTTGAACAAACAACACAACACATGGTACCTAGGACCCAAAATTTTGTTCAAACAACAGCTTTACCACCTCTAGTGCTAGGACCGCAACCACCACATCTGAGAATCAATTCTGTGAATCAAGTGAGTTGTGAGTCATCTATTTCTTGTTTGGAAGGCTATGAGGAAGATATAGATCCTAATATCGCCTATGGGATGGATGTGCTTGAAGTAAGTACACATTACTACATGGAGGACTATTGTAGACATGTAGTAGTGTTAGTGTGTATACGCACTTCACCAAGGGCACTTTTCTCCCACTGGGTTTTTTTCCCTGGACATCTGGTGTGAAAGGAAACCTTATCTCTTAGGGTCTCATATAAGCTTTGTAGCTCTAAGTTTGTAAATACACTATTATTCTAAAACAGAGAGATAGACTACAGAGATCTCGTACGCAAGCTCTGTGTCTTCTCCTTCTCCATCTTCTTCCTACTCTGAGTTGCTATCTTCCTTCGGTTTCCTGTTTCATCATCTTCAACAATTGGTATCAAAGCAAGGTGATTTCCAGAGCCTCTACTTGCGTTTTCGCGTCCGCGCGCGCAATCGCAGTTTTCAGGCAATTTTTGAAAAATTTGCTCGTGGGAGCATCCTCGACGTTCGGGGAGTATTCTCAATACGTGACCTGGGGTTTTACCCCTCTTTTGCAACCGTTCGAGCCCTCAGAATTTTTTTCTGAGCAGCGTAGCAGAAGTTACTTTTCGGAGGCGTTTAGATAAAGAGGGTGTGCTTTTTGACAGATTTTCTTCAGGTAAATAGTTCTTTTGGGAAGCAGCTTGTCTTAGCTTTGTGCTGAGATTTTGTGTAGAGTTTTTCTTGCATTGGAGAGGAGATTTGTGAACCTCTTGGAGGTTCTTTTGCTCTCTTGTGTGCATCCACAATATGGCTCAATCTACGGAGAAAGAGATTTTTGGTGCGTTTACATCCGAAGACAAATTGGATGGTACCAACTATTCTCTTTGGTCTTTTATGGCCAAAAATATTTTGGTTGTTAAAGGATTGTGGGATTATGTATCTGGAGATGAAGTTCGTCCAGGTAGCATTGCACCTGCCACGCTTGGTCGTGGTGTAGCTGTTGGTGCAGGACCCTCACAAGTCACTCCAGAGCAAAAGAAATGGGATACTAAAGATGCACAAGCTATGGCTGTGATTGCCTTAACCATAAAGAGGACAATCACACCACATATCAGATCTTATAGAACTTCTGAGGATGCTTGGGACACTCTGCAAGCTATGTTTGGAGGAAGAAACGCTGCCAGAATAGAGTTTTTGAAGAAACAACTTGACAAAATACAGATGGACGAAGGTGACGATATCATCGAGAATCTTTAAAAAATCAGGGATCTTAAAGAGCAATTGCTTAGCATTGATGAAGTGATTCCAGAGAAGGACTTGGTTTCCAAAACACTCAATTCACTACCACCATCTTATTTGACTTTTCAGACTTCTTTGACTCTGTCTTTGCGAGCTAATCCTGAGCCTCTTCGTTTTGAAGAGTTAGTGGCTTTGTTATTGCAGGAGGATCAATCACGTAAGAACAAGTCTTTACAGGTGGATGGTATGGATCATGCTCTTGTTGTACAAAACAAAAACAAGGGTAAAGAGAGTGCTTATCACTCCAAGTCTGGTGCAGGACAGTCTTCAGAGAAGTCTAAAGGTGATTCCGACAAGTCCAAGAAGAAAGGTAAATGTCACTACTGCAAGAAACCTGGTCACTACATTAGTGAGTGTAAAAAGTGAATTGCTAAAGAAAAGAAGAAAGAGTCAAGTTTGGTTGTTTCAGGTTCTGGTGATTCTTCTACAGCTAAAGAAGAGTCTGCAAACTTTGTGCAGGATTCTTATGCTTTCTTAGTATGTTCAGATTTTTCTGCTTACAGTGTTGACGAGACACAAATGATTTGGTACTTTGATAGTGGTGCATCCAGGCATATTACTTCAAGGAAGGATTTGTTTTGTTCATTGGATGCAGCTCCAGCAGGAAAGAAGGTGACATGTGCAAATAATGCTTCTTATCCAATCAAAGGCGTTGGTAAGATTTTGATTACCATTTCAGATGGTTCAGATTTATGCTTGCCAGATGTCTTATATGTTCCAGGGATCAAGAAGAATTTTTTGTCTGTATCCTCTCTTGCAAAAAATGGTCTTCGGGTCATTTTTGAGGATGACAGATGTGTTGTACGAGATCGAGAGAATGGTTATTCTCTTATCACTAAAGGTACGCTTTTGATGTACCTCATATGCAGACACATGATGTATTTGAAGGTTTGCTTCCTTCTTTTGTGGAGAATCAAGAATCACAACAGGTTGATAATCTTGATCAATCTTTTGATCAGCATGTGACACGTCATGATGTAGAGGAAATTGTGTGTGAAGAGCAATAAGTTCTCAGGGAAGAAAGAACCTTGCCTAAATGGGTTCAAAAAATTTTGCAGGATAGCAAGTTGGATGCACCATTGCCACGAAAAACACGTGCTGGTACTACTTTTGGCAGAGAGCAAGTAGATTTGGCTTGCTTTAGCACTCTTTGTGATGCAGATGAGCCTGATTCATTTGAAAAAGCTTTAGAGTGTGTTCAGTGGAAAGATGCTATGCAGCAAGAAATTGATTCTATTCATAAGAATCATACATGGGATCTAGTGGACTTGCCTACAGGTAAAAAGCCTATTGGTACAAAGTGGGTTTTTAAGGTAAAAAGGAAACAAGATGGTACTGTTGACAGGTACAAAGCAAGGCTTGTGGCAAAAGGCTATGCGCAACAGAAAGGCATAGATTATGATGAAACCTTTGCTCCTACTTCTCGTGCGTCCATAGTTAGATCACTAGTTGCAATTGCTGCTCATCATGGTTGGAAAGTGCATCAGTTGGATATCAAAACTTCTTTTTTGAATGGTGATTTGCAAGAAGAAGTTTATGTAATTCAACCAAGTGGTTTTGTTGTAAAAGGTCAAGAGCAAAAGGTATAAAGATTGCGTAAAGCTTTGTATGGTCTCAAACAAGCTCCAAGAGCATGTTATGAGAAGATACATACTTATTTGATTGGCCAGGGATTTCAGAATAGTCCAACAAAAAGTACTTTGTATGTCAAAAAGAGAGATAGAGTTCTCATTATGCTAACACTTTATGTGGATGATATGCTTCTTACAGGCAATACTGCAGATGAAATTGAAGCGTTTAAAGATGCTTTGAGAAAAACCTTTGAGATGTCTGATCTTGGTTTGCTACATTATTACTTGGGTATTCGGTTTGTGAAATCAGAGGATGGAATATACATGTTGCACGCAAAATATTTACATAAAATGTTGGACAAGTTTGGTATGCAAAATTGTAAACCAATCTCTACACCCGTAGAAACTGGATCAAAGTTGAGCATGCACGATGTTGGAGAACCTTTTGATGTACATACTTATGCAGCAGCGGTTGGTTGCTTGATATATTTGGTAGGCAACACTCGTCCAGACATTCAATTTGGGGTTTCACAAGCAAGCAGATTTATGCACAGTCTAGGTATGCATCATTGGAAGGCTGTGAAGCGCATACTTCGTTACCTTTCAGGTACCCCTAATCTTTCCATGTTCTTTCCAAGGGGGGATATGTATGGAAAGCACAACTCTATGCAGCTTCTTGCTTACAGTGATTCAGATTGGGTTGGTGATTTTGACACACGACATTCCACAAGTGGTAATTGTTTTTTCTTGGGAAATGCATGTATATCTTGGCTAAGCAAGAAACAACCCACAGTGGCTACATCAACTTGTGAAGCTGAGTGTACAGGGCAGCTTTCACGGCAATAGTTGATTGTGTATGGATACACAGGTTATTGGCAGATCTTTGTGAGTGTCAACAGGCACCCACTACCATTTTCACTGACAGTCAGAGTGCTATGGCAGTTGCAAGGAATCCAGTATTTCATGCAAGAACAAAGCACATAGAGGTTCACTACCACTATGTCAGGGAAAGGCTACATGCAGGGGAGATCACACTAACTTACTGTCCTACACAGGATAACATTGCAAATCTATTTACGTAGGCATTATCACGAGAAAAGTTTGAAGCTTTCCGAAAAGCTTTGGGCTTACTCTCATACACATGATGATCTGCTACCTTGTACGGATTCACACTATCACTACAGGGGGGATTTGTAGACATGTAGTAGTGTTAGTGTGTATACGCACTTCACCAGGGGCACTTTTCTCCCACTGGGTTTTTCTCCCTGGACATCTGGTGTGAAAGGACACATTATCTCTTAGGGTCTCATATAAGCTTTGTAGCTCTGAGTTTGTAAATACTTTATTATTATAATACAGAGAGATAGACTACAGAGATCTCGTACGCAAGCTCTGTGTCTTCTCCTTCTCCATCTTCTTCCTACTTTGAGTTGCTATCTTCCTTCTGTTTCCTGTTTCATCATCTTCAACAACTATTGGGGACAAGTCAAACATGTATATCAAGTAGCTGCTCTTACGGCAAGAGGCCAAAATATCAATTACACTGCTAAGAGACCACATCTTCAATGCTATGAGTGTGGAGGTCCACATCGTGTAGCCGAGTGTCCTATTAGGCTACAAAATAATTCCACACTTATGCAAACCAATCAAGCGAGCACGTCTACAATGCCAATACTCATGTGTAATCGATGTGGCATAGATCATTTGATTGCCCAATGTCCAAATAATCCAAATGCAACGAAGATCACGCCATTAAACTTGATTGAAGTTACCGAGGAGCCATCACAAAGTACACATGTTGTACCAATAAACGTACACACACGATCGATGCTCCAAAAAAAAAACTATATGCTTAAGGAAAGAGACATGGCATCAATTGCACAATCTCAGAAAAAGAAGAAAACACGAAGGAAGAGATCGCAAAAAGCAGCAAAGTCAGACCCCAGTTCCAGACCCCAGTTCAAAGACCAACATAGGGACTGGTGACGACCCTGTATATATGAATGACGCTGAAGAGGATTCTGATTCAAGAGAAATCATGGAGACCAAAACGACCACTAAGATAGAAACAAACAAGGAAGATCTTCATGAGTCCCAATGGCTAGGATCCAAGAAGAAGATAGGAACTTATCCAAACCCTACAGAGGAGATCGAGCGAGTCAAGCAATTAAGGAGTTTGGTAGAAGATACCCAAAGGGATCTAGAACCAGCACCTAGGAAGATCTAGATTACAGACACCGTGTTCCCTACGCAACAACAACCTCACCAAGACCATAGACCCTTAGCCATACCTAGTGTCATCCAAGAAGAAAGTGACTTAAAGTCATGGGAAAGTGGGCGTACTCACTTCTTGATGGAAAGAATGTTTACAGAGGGACTACTTGATTCTATCGAAGAAATGGAGATCCCATCTTCCCCACGTCAAGAGACTGAGGTCCAAAAAGTGCCGTTAAACATTGCCAAATTGATGGATTTCATGTCTTCAAAAGTTAGATCATGTAGAAACTATATAAAGACCCTGAGCTAGTCTCAGCTCTTCGAGCCTTCCTCAATGGAGAACTGAAGTTTGGGCTACCACAATTTGCCCAGATGGATGGAGCTGGGGAGATGCCAATAGAGGAAAAACACTTAGATCCACAACCCAACCTAGATGAGAGAACCTTGTTATAGAAATACCTGTTAACAAGTTGGGACAATACTTTGAGGGTGATGAATCCAATGCGACCATACCAATCACTACTAAGGGATTAACTGTGAAGGGAATCCTTGATGGTGTCTTTGGGGTTAGCATTGTGACTAAAAATTGCTGGGAAACTATGGGAAGACCTCACCTTGCGACCACAACCATAGTATTGAATAAGGCCAATGGGTCTATGGTTAAACCTATTGGGATGCTAGAAGATCTCAAGATCAAGTTCTTTGGACATAAAATAATGATTACCTTCATTGTTATGGATTTCTCCAAGCACACTATGGCATCAGAGATGATCTTAGGACGTCCTTTCATGAGGGAAACAAAAATGGTGCATGCTTGGTCTAAAAACCATGTCTACCTGCAGTTCCAAGATTCTGTCATTCGAGTGGATCTTGTTACTGGTCGAGCACATCCTCTAGGAAACAGGTTTATAATTGATCATAGATCTGACACAACAATTCACTCGGCCCCATTGCAGTATTGTTACATGTGTAAAGCGGACAGTGATGTTGGGGAAGATTCTCCTTATATGGATGTACTACCTGGGATGATTGAGTCGGACAATGTAGATTGGGTCCACCGAGCAGCAACCATAGACACTTGGGGAAATAGGGGGATGACCTGGATAACACATGAGGGGGATGAAATACCACCACTTGTATCTTTAAATATGCTAGAAGCAATGCATATAGCTTCTGATGATCTACAAGATGAAAGTTTGACTGGCATTGGAACCAGTAGCGCCTCACAAGACTATAGCCCACACGATTTGGGGTCAGAATCATCAGTTGAAATTGACTTTGAGGACGAAGAATCTGAGTTAAATCTTAGTGCAAATGTGGGGACAAACCATTCAGGGCCCAGTGGTAACCTAGATGACAATCTATCCAAGGGAGCAGAAGACACAAGTAGTGATTCATCTAGTGACTCTTTACTAGAGATCGGCCGTAATCGAGAATAAAACAAGAAGAGTAAGAGATATAAGAGGCAACGATATCAAGAAAATGTGCGCACTAGAATAAATGAAAAGAAATCTACCGCAGAATGGCTTAATTATATAGGGGCATGTGATGCTCATCAGAAGTTGGTAGATAACTAGGGTGCATACCTTCAAAGCGTTATGTGGTGTAGTCCACAACCCATTGACATCGCACAACTAGAGGCTACAAAGAATCCAAAGTTGAGCCGTACTATAAGGGGATGACAAAATCGAGAGTTAGCTCAACAACAAAAGGAATCGGAAATGAAATCACAGTCCACAGAACAACAGGATCCCACAAACTGACACCCTGCACCTAAACATTTCAAATCCTATACCACAGAGGAACGTAAGGTTGTGTATACAAAGGCTCAAAAAAAACCTATCGATGGGAGAAATGGAGTCTATGATGGTCCAACGATAGTTAAGGAAATAGAGTTAGCAGACCCAGGAGAAGATCCAAACGTGTTTTCATTGCCCAAGATCTGACCGAGACTGAGGAGTGTGTACTTAAAGAACTTCTCAAGGAATTCAGGGATATATTTTCCTGGACTTATCATGATATGAAAGGTGTTCCACCTTCCGTGGTGCAACACACAATCCCCATGAATAGCATGGCTAAACCAGTTCAACAACGACCCTACCCAATGAATCCTAAATATGCAAAAATCGTTCAAGAAGAGATTGAAAAGCTTGTGGAATGCGGATTCATATACCCTATTGAGCACTCAGAATGGGTGTCTCCAATAGTGATTGTGCCAAAAAACAATGGGAAACTCAGAGTATGCATGGATCTCAAGAAGGTCAATGCCGCCACTAGGAGGGAGCATTACCCCTTGCCATATTCAGAACATGTGCTTGAAAGAGTTGCAGGGAGGGAAGCTTATAGCTTTTTAGATGGGTACTCTGGCTACAATCAAATCACAATTGCACTGGAGGACCAAGCTAAAACAACCTTTATAACCGAATTTGGAGTGTTCGCATTTCGTGTTATGGCTTTTGGCTTAACCAATGCCCCGGCTACCTTTCAAAGATTAATAAACACTGCTTATAGAGAATATTTGAGGGAGTTTTGTGAAGCTTTCTTAGATGACCTTTGTGTTTATTCCTCTTGGAAAGAACATCTATCATGCTTACAAAAAGTGTTTGAGAAGTGTAGATTGTATCGCATCTCCTTAAACCCTTTCAAATGCCAATTCTGGGTTAAACATGGAGTCATTTTAGGGCATATAGTGTCAAAAAATGGGATTTCCACAGATGAGGAAAAAATTAAAGCCATTGCTGAATTGCCACCACCTACAAACTATAAAGGAGTTCAAAGGTTCATGGGCCATGTTGGTTATTACCGACGGTTTATTTTAAACTTTGTCGAGATAGCTCGTCCTTTGTACAAGCTTCTTATTGAGTTCCAATGGACTGCGGAGTGTGACCATGCTTATGAGTCATTAAAAAAGACCTTGACTAGTGCTCCTATTCTACGAGTGCCCGATTGGAAAGTAATTTTTCATGTGCATATTGATGCATCTAACTTTGCTATTGGGTGTGTTCTAGCTCAACCAGGAGAACATAAAGTGGACTACCCCATTAGCTTTGCAAGTCCTCAGTTGAATGATGCTGAGAGAAACTACACCACTATAGAGTGAGAAGGTTTAGGTATGATTTATGCAGTGAAGAAATTTTGCTACTACCTTCTGGCCAACAAGTTTGTGTTCTATGTTGATCATCAAGCGTTGTTGTATTTAGTAAAAAACCTTGTTCCACGGGAAGAATTACACGATGGTTGTTAATTCTCCTTGAGTTTGATTTTATCGTTGTGGTGAGACCTGGTAAAAGACATGTCATGGAGGATCATTTGTCTCGCATACCCAATGGTGAAGCCCCTACTGGAGTCGATGATGAGTTGCCCGATACTTCTCTATTCCTAGTCGAAACCATACTTGAATGGAGTGAGAACATTGTGAACTTTCTAGTTAATGGTTTTCCACCCAAAGAGCTTCGTAAAGACATAGCTCGAAAACTGTTAAAAGAATGTGAACCTTACTCTCTCATTGCAGGAACTCTCTACAGGCTAGGGAAGGATGATATTCTTAGACGTTGTGCCCGTGAGGATGAGTATTTATACATACTGCAAGAAGCCCACATGGGTATAGCCGGAGGACATTTCCTAGGGGAACTAACAGCTAGAAAGGTGTTGCAATCAGGCTATTGGTGGCCAACCTTATTTAAGGATGCATCACTTTTTGCAAAAGGATGTGATGAATGCCAACGTTACAAGATCACACAATGAAAGGATAGGATGCCCTTACATCCTGTTAAAGTGACTCAACCATTTGAAAAATGGGGTTTTGACTTTATAGGCCCAATTAGTCCAGCAGCTCATAGCACTCAATCTCGATATATTATCGTTGCCACTGACTATGTGACAAAGTGGACGGAAGCTAGGGTGACACGTAAGGCCGATGCGAGGTCAACTGCCAAGTTTCTATTTGAAAACATTATTACAAGATTTGGTTGTCCCTTTGAGATGGTGAGTGACAATGGTACTCATTTTATAAATGGAGTAATAAAAGAACTCACTACCAACTTTATGATAGCTCACCATAAGTCCACACCTTATTATCCACAAGCAAACGGCCAAGCTGAGAGCACCAACAAGACCTTAATCTCTATCTTGACCAAAATGGTGGAAGCTCATCGCACAAGATTGGGATTTAAAGCTTACATCAGCTCTATGGGCTTATCGTACTGCGTACAAAGTTTCCATTAACTACACACCATTCAAGATGGTGTATGGCCAAGAAGCGGTTATGCCATGGGAGTTTGGCGTTCCTAGTCTTCGAGTAGCTTCTCAAGAAGGTTGGGATGGTAACCCCTTAGTTGAGCGATTATATATCCTTGAAAGGCTAGATGAAGAGAGGAAATTAGCTGTGCAAAAGCACTTGTGGAGAAAGATAGGAGGAAAAAATGGTTTGACTGTCATCTAAAGAACAAAGATATCAATGTTGGTGGTAAAGTCCTTATGTATGGAGTGCGTAACGAAAAGAAAAAGTTGAAATATGCGGGAAAAGGACCATATAGAGTATGTGAGATCACCCCACAAGGAACCATTCGTGTGGAGACTCTTGATGGAGTTGAAACCGTTGGATTCCTCAATGGGAGCAAATTTAAAAGATACTATGATCCTTTAAGCCAAGAGGAGCTGCGTGCAATCCATACAAAAAAGGCAGCCAAGGCACAAATAGAATTGAAGAAGATACAAGCTCAATCTGAGGCTAAGGAGCGACAACAACGTATAAGACGAAAACGAGAGACTAACCTTGGAGTCACACATGCATTCCACGTTGAAATCGACGAGGATTAGTTGGACTCTGACACACCTCTATGATACCCTATTGAGCTAAACAATACCTATGAAAAAGTGCTACATAACGCCTTATTGGACACGGGTTCCAAATATAATCTGCTATCATATGGGGTGTGGTGTCAGTTAGGGAAGCCACCTCTATCTGAGAGTATTATCCAAGTCAAGGGTGTCAACAAGAAAAAAACTTTGGTTTTTGGAATCTGGCACACTTCTATCAGTTATGACAACGGGGTTGTAGCTCAAGACTTTTTGGTCATGCCTGTTGGAACTATGGAGGGTAATATAAATCTAGGACGAACGTGGATGATAGCCACCAAATGAACTATTGATTGGGGGACAGGGGGTGTCACAACACAGAAACAACTCTTAGCCCTGCCACTCAAGCCATAGTCCCTGAGATGTTGCCTCTTAAGGAAATAAAACCCAAAACATTGCATGTCCAAGAGGTTGAACCATATGTCCCCATAGCCCAACTCTCTAGAGCTTCAACTGATGTAGCTGAAATAAAGCTTGAGACATACAAGACCCATCCCCATATAACAAAGAAAACATACAAGTGGGTCCCTAAAGATTCTTTAGCAACCATAGCCAGTGCTAAAAGACAGAAGCCTGGTAAGAGACGTCCCATTCGCCCCAAGAAATGTAAAGAAATGTTGCATTGGATTCCTAAAAAACTATTGGAAGTCCAAAGCTACTATGAAGGAAATGATCAAATCTGGGTGCCAAAACGTAAATTGTGCTCTTACTTGTCACCGGGCCCATGTGAGCTCAATTCTGTGCCTCCAAAACGAATTGAAGATCGCGGAAACGAAAAAATCACGGAATGTTACACACCCGCTCTAGAGCTAGTTTGGGTACCGAAGAAAGAATGATTTGTTCCCCCTAGCTCAGGAACAACAAAATCAAATGAAGCTTCTTGCTCTTCATGTAGTTCCTATACAGAAATAGAAGCTTCAACACAACCTCCACCTACCATTGTACATATCCATACAAGCAAGAAAGAGTTTGCACCTCCCGTTGTAAGTTCACCGCCTACAACAATGTTGCAAATAAAATCATGGGAGAGTACCTTACCACCCTTGCAACTAGATGAAATGCATAGGGTGGTCAAAAACTATTGGTTAAAGCCTTCACCCATAACAACTTGAAACAATTGGTTTCAAAAGGTGACGACATCATTCCAAAAGGTATGATCTAAGGAAGGGGGAAGTGTTTGCTGACATCCATCATTCACTTGTTCCCCATCAACCTTCCTCCCTGACCTCTCAATCTCCAATCTTAGGGAATGTATATATAAAGCCTTATACTCACAAAAACAAGATAAAAAAGTAAAAGAGCAAGAGCCATAACACAAAATCATAAAAACACATTATACACAAGAACACGACCCTTGTAATATTTGCACTCTAACCATCATCTATTTGCGTGTACAGATATGGCTAGTACGCTAGAGTCATCCACTCCTGCCTTGGGTGAGAGGTACCCTCGTTACTTTTCACAAATGTTCCACATGGTCTTTCCGGTGCTTGCATGTGAATGGGATTTGGTAGGTACGCTAGCTTGTGAGAGGAATTTTGAGGAGTTAGAATGGTTGATACGTCTCTTGACCACGACTAATCCATACTTAGTAGAGAGTGTATCTCCCATTTCACAAGCCTACCCTTTTGACCAAGATGACTATACGCGTCTAGTGACCTTCTTAGTAAACATGGGTACCTATGATGAAGAAGAAGATTTACATGACTACACGGATGGCACATATGGTCTCATGGATGATGACTTTGTTTATCTCGACAACGAGGATAGGGGTTTAGCCTTAGGATTTCCTCCCAATCTCTACAATATCCTATTCCCTTGACTCTCTAGGGGGAGTGCAAATAATTAGGTTAGGGTTCCTTATGTTTTTTTTGTTGTGTTCAATAAGTGTTGGTACCTTTTCCCACTGATGTGCCTCTTAGAGGTATTCCTTGTGTTTCCTAGTGTGTACAGGAGCATGTTGTTGTTGTTAGGATTTGGATCTTCATGAAATCTTTATCTCGACTCACTCTACAAATCAAGCGCGACCATCAACACAAACAGGTGTTTTTTGTCCATTAGCATTGCCCCTTATCGTTTTTGCATCTATGTTTGTCTGCTTTGATTGTGATTGGTATCATAATATTTAGTGCCTTTGTTTAGTACCAAACATTAAATTTAATGTAATTTTTTGTCATAATCACTTGTCTAGGTTTAAAAATCAAGGAATCCGACTAAGCTAGTTTGACCAAGTTAGGTGTTACAGATCTTCTTAATACCATGGGGAATGCCTTCCTAATAATCAATGGCTACTTAGGTTCTTAATCTGATTTAGGCAGCATTGTGTGAAATGTACTAGGGCTTTCTAGTGGGCTTGACCTTATTGACCTTTAGCTTAAGTATTATAAAGGGAGTTTACTAGTGTGATGAGCCTGGGGAGGTGTAACAGTGTTATATGACCCCCCAAAGTTACAAAATTAAAATGTTGAAAACGAAAAAAAAAAACAAAGTGTCACAATGCAAAATCTAAAGCGGAAAGAGAAATCTCAGCTTTGATTTGGTACTTCACTCACATGTATCGCCTATGGTACTAGAGCCCTAGAGGTTCCCAGTGTGGGTGCTTTTCCTTGAAAAGAAAAAAACCCAAGGCATACAAAATAAGCACACACATCAAAATTGAATCAATGTGCAAAAACTTTTGGGGGGTCAAAGAAAAGGTAATCAGTCAGGCGATGATTTCATGAGAAATTCCTTTTATAGTAGCTTAACTACAAGGTCTTCTAGGTATAGCCTCTAATCAGCCCTCGAACATGAAATACTTGCCTCTCACGATTAAACAACTTAATTGACCAGAGAAAATTAAGAAGCTTACCTATGGTATTAATAGTCGATCTCTAGTGCTTTTCGACCGTTAAATTAGCAACCTCGGACTTGTTTAATTTTTACCTTTACATGTGTTTATGCATTTGATTATATTGCAATTTAATCTTTATTGCTGACAAATGGTTTAAAATTCTATTACCAATCACATTGTTTGCCTACAACTGCATATGCTTTTTAATTGCTTATGAGAATGCAATTATTGTGCCAATGTTGTTTGATTTTGCAGTGACTGAAGAAGGCTAAGGACATTCATCTCAACTGCTCTTCCACCTCGACAAACGATCTTAAACTCAATAGCTTCCGAGGACGGAATCTACATCAGGAAGGGGGGCATGTTAACCCTCACGGCTCACGGACACATATCACCTACGACGGACGTTGTATTATTTACTTGGTAGAGTCAGGTACCGGGCTTGTCGGTGCAATAGGAAAAGGGTAAGAGTGATCGCCGATGAGAGGCGCACTCTAACTGGAACATTCAAGGGATTAGTTGGCTAAGCATGGGCGCCCAAGTGTGAATGGGGTGAGCTCATATAAAAGTCAACTAAACCTAAAATTCACTCATTCTCTCATTTGTGAAATTGAAGAGTGCTCTTGCTCCATCTCCATCTTCTTCTTCTTCATCTCCTTGTGTGTGTGTGTGTATGCGTGAGAGAGAGAGAGAGAGAGAGAGAGAGAGAGAGTGCGATCGAGCATTGCGGCGGCACAACGGCAGTGAGGCGGTTGAGCGCGGCGTAGCGGCGTCTCCCTCTTGTTCGCGGCGAGGAATCCTCCACGAAGTAAGCGTAGAGCGGTGAGTGACACACCATTGTCATCTTTGAGCTTACTAGTTTAGGCTTGTTGTGTGCTTGGAGCCATTTGTGGCTCGCACGCAGTGTATCGGCAAGTTCCTTGTATTGACACGTGCGACATACGCGCACAGACACCAACAATATGGTCTTGCAAAGAGGAAAGTGTGATCAATAGTTTCCTTGCATTTGGATGGGAGACTAAGGTGGTCAACCACCAGGGAGATACAATCAAGTGCTCTGTAGCTGCTGAGAATGTGGCGTACAGATACCATATTGCGAAGCAAAGCTTGTCAATTGTCTTTCCCTACAGAAGATGGAAGCTAACAAAGGGAGAATGGGAGGCACTAAACTCTTATGTTGCTCCTAGAGAATCAATTGATTTGCAAATATGCCTGTACGACAATGTAGTGCACGACATTTCAATGAATAACGACTAGAATCTTAGTCACCTTTGCGAATATCTTAATCTTAGATATACCTTGCCCAATCAATATGTTTTTTTAATCAATGGAAAGGTTGTTCGTTCTAGAAAAGAGAAGAGGTTTCTGTGTGAAAACATTGGTGTTTCGTGAGTATTAATGTAAAAGCTTGTAACTGAAGCGATTTCGCTCCCATTAATATATATGGCGTTTTGAATCTCTTGTTCAAGATTTCGTTTGAAATATGCAAGTTTTTTAGTTTGGAGCGTGAATACTTTCAATGTTGGTGTCTTTCAATGCTTGTCGCATGATTTTGTTTATAATTATAGTTTTAAGTCAATTTGACGTTAATTTTGAGTGCTTATAAAAAGTGACATTGAGTATAAAAGTGACTTTGTAGGTTTTAAAGTTCATTTCTCACATTCACAAAACACAAGCTTTCAGCTCTCTTCCCATCTTCTTTGCGAACAGACCCATGACAACATCTTCTTATGCACTTCTCACACAATTAGAGAAGATAGGACTTGCAGATCATGCACATGAACTAGTCGATGTGTTTGAGGGGACGATCGACATGTAGGCCATTGCTAACCTTCATTTAGAGGGATTCCAAAGCTTTCTTGACTACATGATGGAGCACGTAGAAAAACATGAAATAGTCTTCAAGGGATCCAACATGGCGTGGTTGCGAGTGGATTTTTCCCAGGGCCTTCGTACGCACCCGAAATGACTTTGTTTTGCAAAATATTCACTGATAGGCGTCCCACATCAGACGGGTGCTTGGATGATCGAGGAGGTGAAATCTAACTACTTCAACAATAGAAAGTACACAATTAACTATTAGTATTACACTGAATGGTAGAAAATTGATTTTTTTATATTATATCAAAAGATTACAAATCTCATAAATAGAGGCTACATGGGGATACTAATTCTTATGGAGGAACCCTTCATTCCTCAGATCGAGCGCTAGAGCTAGATCCATATTTTATAGAGTAACTCACTTTGCATGCACCATACAAGATATGCCATCTTGGAACAACTGCACAAAAATATCCTCGGCGGCATCCTGTAAAGCCAAATGAGCCGCACGCTGGATACGTGTCACAGAATCTGAATATTCGTCCATAATTTCTCTTACCACCCGAGAGAAAGTTGCCTTTGGTATTATTGGCTCCGTGCTCTTTTGATAATTTTGGATCTCACGTAGAGCAACTGTGCTAGGCTTCCATCACCGTTTCTTCTGCTCTATTGGTGATGGTAGAGGAACCACTTGTTTGGCCCATTGAGGAGGGTCATTTTTGTACTTTTTCCTCCTCTTCTCTTGGGCTTGTTGCTCTTCACGTGTGAGCTT
Organism: Adiantum capillus-veneris; assembly: GCF_014529385.1. Taxonomy (NCBI): domain Eukaryota; kingdom Viridiplantae; phylum Streptophyta; class Polypodiopsida; order Polypodiales; family Pteridaceae; genus Adiantum; species Adiantum capillus-veneris. The sequence goes on from NC_140947.1 coordinate 31,226,862, forward strand.
GTCCTTTTTCTTTTTCACACATTTTTTTGCTCTCTAAGGAATTTTGAAGGTCTAGAGCTCCCAGACTTGGCTTGTTGGGCGACTTGAGCTCTATCCTCTTCCGCTCTCCTCTCGGCCTCTACTTGTGATTGTAAATTAGCCAAGTGGGCTCTCTCTGCCATTCTTCCTGCTCTCTTGGCCTCTGCTCTTTGCCATTCTTCCTACTCTCTCTGCCTTCTTTGTTCTTCATGCAATTTTTGTGCTTTTTTATCCTGCTCCCTCTTTCTTTTCTAACTCTCTCATTCTCTTCCTCCTCTTGGAATCTCATGCTATTGAACTAGGACCACCAGGTATTACTTTAATCACCCTTTGTTTGACTTGAGGGGGGAATTTTTGCGGCGTAGTTGCAGTTGCTTGAGCTTCAAGTGAAGCCGTTTCTTGAGCTTCAGGTGTTGTTGTTGCGTGATCTCCAGTTGCTGCCGTTGCTTGAGCTCTAAGTCCTGTTTCTTGTGTTGGTCTCTTAAGAGCTACAAATGGTCCGAGCTCCGGTAGAGGTGTGCGATTCGCATGTTGTAGTGGCTGGAGATCACCAAAAATCTGTTGCATAGTGTTTTGATCCTTCGAAGGTTGGGGGAGCGGTTGGGTGTTTGGAGCTGATTCTTGTGGTTGAGGCTGTGGATTGAAGCGATGGATTATATATGAGGTGTTGGTTGTGGATTTTCAGTGTTGTAAGTGGCAGTGGTGTCATTGTTGTGCATGGTGGTGTGCTCTTATGTATCGTCCATGTTGTGCAAGATATGAGTACGTGTACGTTTGGGCTTGAGAGGATCTTCTAAAATGTGCAAACAACAAATGAACTTTAAGTTGTGAGTTTTGACTTCTATAGTAAAACTTTTAAGAAATTTTAAAAACTCAATAAAATCACTCAAAATTAAAAAAGACTCCAAAATAGACAAAACTTGAGCCATGGGACTAATAATTGTCGTCTTTACAAATCACTTTGCATGACAATGCATGTTTACAATAGAAATGGTTAGTGTCAAAAGGAAATTAAATTTTCACCCAACGCTTGCCATCACGCCGCCTTGTCTCCAACCAACATCGAAACTGATCTTTTGCACTCGAAGCATGATATGATTGTGATCGCCTCAAGCTAACCACTTTTTCTATTCTACATTTTAAACTTTTTTGTTCTATTGTCTTCTTCCTCTCTCTCCCTGCTAAAACTCTGTAGAACTAATTGAACATCTCGTGAAGGGCATTGCTCTTTTTTCTTCCATTTCCATGTCGTGTATTTTTAAAATACACTGCTTTTGCTTGATAGTGTGAGTGCTCCATTCCTTGGTTGCTCCAAATGCCTAATGAAACATAAGTGTTGAGACAAAATGCACTATATGCAAAAAGAATGTGTTGAAAAGAAAAAAATTAGATTCACATGCAGATGTATTTCGTTTGAAAATATCAAATGTTCAACACACCATGTAATGTGTTATGTGTGTCTCCTCCCAAGCATCATGTGTGCTGTAAAACTATTGATTACAAACGTTACGGTGGATATCTCATCATCGGTTAGCTTTGCCTTTTTGAGAAGACAAAAAATATCATCAGTAGAGTGCCACACACGAGCACGCTTAATTCCTAGGGCTGCTTCATTACCTTTGTAGGTGGTAATGTCACACACCTTTTTCCACAACTGAAACTCATTGGGACTTTGGGATTCTGAATAGTTTGAAAGCAAATGTCTAGCTTTACTACCACCCATACATACTTTCTTAGGGAAATCTTGTGTACTTCCATACGCCTTCTTGTCCTTTGATAGCTCAACTGTACCCCCATGTAGACCAACGCTCGATAGAATAGATTCCAGTTCTTGTATACACTCTTCTCTTCTTTTTGCAGGCTCCATATTCCAAGCGTAATTAATATGGAGCATGAGCCACTTGTCAAGAATTTGTAGACGTGCATGAAGGGTGCACACATGCACATTTATCAGTGGTATTGGAAGAATAGGATCGTAATTTGGATCATCCATGTTTTGATTAGGGGTACTTGCTAGTCACAACTGAGGATACCGTGAAACCATTGTTGTAGTGCTTTACCTATTGCTGGTGTAGTGGGTACACCTTTTGCAAAGTTGAATGTAACTTTGCCTCCCTTACACTTACCACCTTTCGACTTGTTGGCCTTTGCACCCTTGCCATCAGTTCCCATTGAGACTTTACTGTGGCAACAATAAATGCAAGGAAAGAGGGTCTCATTGCACCTTGCTTGCACCCTAACATACACTTGAGTGATTTCAAGTCTCCAGCCAAATGCCAGTCAACTTGGAATGTTCCAAGACATAAAAAAACATGGAATTTCTATCCTTCTTGCTTTTGTCGAATGAAATCAATGATTGTTGTGTGATGAAATACCATTTCAGAGTCTCATGTGTCTCATGTGGGATATAAAAAGCTGCCATCCACCAAACATTTTTCTCTGACTGAACACCTAAACAAGTGTTTCCCTTCTCATTGTCATTTAGCTCCACATTAACACCCACCAAGGCCCTGCTCATCAACGTAACACTTACCCTTTCGAGCCATTGACCTTTAACAACTTGGCACTCATCAAGCTTCATAAAAAATATCACTTTCCCATCACACTCTTCTTGTGTCAGCCCATAAAATCTTATCATTGACTCTTGGAGCTTCAAAAAGTCAACATACACATTGTTGAACTCGTTGTAGCCAAAGAATTTGTTGTCTTCTAATGGCATGTCATCCTCCATATACTAAAATCCACACAACAATCTTGCAACATCATTATTGGCACACTTTTTTGCAACACTGACACTGTAAGGCATTGGCAGAAACTGAAACAAACCTTTTGTCTGGTGACCGAGTGTGACACTTCTATACAAAGCTTCATAGGCCTTAAAAATTATTCCTACACTGTCACACACCTCATCATCTCTTGAGGCGACACAATGCTCTTTAGCTCACTGCAATACTTCTGCTGCAAAACATTAGCAATGCCAGAGTTGGATCCATGGATCATCTAGTAGCTCAACCAACTCCTTTGGCTTGATGATATGCTACAACAGAGCATGTCCGGTTGTTTGAGCATCGGGATCAATTCCCATCATCATTTGGGTCAAGTTTCTGCATATTGAATTACCGTTACACCAACCTGCAGAACATGTAGGAAATCAGAATCTTGCATCAGTATTCTTACCGAGTTTGACAGACGTGTTTCTTTCAAGCTCCACCACTTGAGGATAGCAAGGACATTGCTTATCTCTTGCGCTTACGAATGTGGTAGCCGAGGGGAATGTGTGTGAGATGATCGATTCGCTGACGCATATTTCGTGAAGTGTGTTGTAGTTGAACATAATTGTCTAGTCAACGCTCTTGCTCTTTTTTTCATTTCTATACTTTTTCATTGAGATTCGCCATCTCATCGTTCAGTTGCTTCATCTTCTTGTTGGCTTCCTCCTTAACTTGCTGTAGATCTTTCACACAGACTTCTCTTGCAATGATGAATAGACATCCAAGAGATGTTTACTTGCTTCCCTTTCATTGACAAAAGCTAAATACAATCTCTAGCAGTATCCAAACAGTCCGTCTCTTCCATCTCCAATAACATGCAGAAGCTCAGTGACATTACGAAAGGGTAGTGGTGCAGTAGTCATTGGATCGCCTGGGTAACTGTGGCCATCAACCCATAAGTTGATTGCCTTGCACCCAATGCTTTGTAGCTAGCTGCAGCATTGGGATTTGATGTGCCAAGTCGCATAGTAGCGCTCCTACTCCAAATCCGCGTTTAATCGATATCGTTTTGGCCTATTAATAATGTCTTGCAGTGGAGGGTGATTGAATGACATGTTTGTTAGCTAAGCAAGAAACATAGTGAGAGAATGTGTAATGGTGAGACTGTTGCAAGCAGGGAAAGCTAGCCATGGAGGGAAAAAGTGGAAGGTACTTAGAGATAGTAAAAAAGGATTATGTTGTGGAGGGAAGAAAGAGAGGGAGTGTAGCTCATTTTATTTTGAATTCAAAATATTGATCATGAGAGCTTTAGAGAGAGAAATGCAGCTGCACACAGAGGTAATGGAGTTCTCCATTACTCTCACCTGAAGCGAGAGAGAGAGAGAGAGAGAGAGAGAGAGAGAGAGAGAGAGAGAGAGAGAGAGAGAGAGAGAGAGAGAGAGGAAGAGAGTGGGAGAGAGTGGATATGCAGCCTTGGAGGATCTGTACTTTCTGTCAGATGTAGGCAACATAGAATGTCCTCTTGATGATTGGGAGGTGGAAGTGACAAGAGAGAAAAGGGGGGAAAGAGAAAGAGTTGGCTCACATTTTAGAGAGAGAATGCAGTGAGAGAATATACAAAATCTGTTTTTTTGGCAGGGGGACTGAAAAGTGATTCTTTTAATGAGAACTAAGTGAGAGAGAGTGTTTTATATGTTAGAGAGAGAGAGAGAGGAGAGAGATGGGTAAGATACATTTTAAATTTGAGTTACCCACCTCTCTTTTGTGTTAAAATAGCCTATTTTTAAAATACAAAATATACAAATGATATTTTTAAAATTCTCAGCATAGGCCTTTTTGCCCTCTCTTTTAGGCTTGGTCAAACTTGGATTAAGCTTTAAGCATTTCCTTAAACTGCCAAATAAAGAGGCCCTCCTATAACCCATTCCCTTCCTAATGCCATATTTCCTCTATGTGCTTCCATGCACAAGATTCATCAAGTACCCACATCACATCATCTGTTAATGATCTAGTATTTGAGTGCCATGTCATCAAAGCGGCTATAGACTTGCACGTGAACATGCTCTTTGTTCTTGGAATGATAGGAGAGTGTCAAAGGATCTTTGCAGGGATAAATTTCCTTGTGTGTCCTCTCTATACGTGTTTGATCCACAATTGGGACATTGTTCCAAATTTTCATACTCATTTTGCAAAAGAGTATACAATCATTAGGGCATGTAGTATTTTGTGATAATCCAAGCCCAAGTTAGTAAGAAGCTTTTAAGCGGCTGGACGGGTAGGGGGCATGTGATTGCCTTCCAACAAGATTTGCTCGTTGAGCAACCTGTCATTATATTAACAAGTGAACACAAAGATCATATTATTGAACTATAAATTGGACTTTGACATGCTTATGATACAATATATTTACCTGAAAACCTCTGCGATGGAGGCATCAAACCACGCATAGATAGACTACATATTAAACATTGCCAAAGCGGTACAGAGAACTGAGATTTTTGCACCATTGTAAAGCGGCATACGTGCAAGAGTCTGCACCATATCTCCCTCTTTATTGTTGCTATCATCCCGTTAATATGGACGGGATGACTGAGGTTGGTTCACATTGTTGCCTGCTGCAATGTTGTCTCCTTCTAGGTTTTCAATGATGGGATCCATGTCAAAGAATGCATCTAACATCTGCTCCATCTCAACTTCTTGAAATGTGGAATCAGGTATTGGTGGGGTGGACTTTGTCGATGGCTATTCGTTTGATAATCATCTTCTCTAGGATGAAATTGGAGCAAAATCTACTTGTAGGGGTTGATCTCCTGCCTTTGAACCATGAGATCGATAACGAAGATCTTGTAGTTGCTCTATGGAAAAGAGACTGTTATTGTGTATGTGCTGATCGTAGATCTTTTGTTTTTGAAAGATCTGATAATGCATGATAACCTCACACCCTCTAGCCATTCCCGATCCCCGCACACCACGGTCTAGAGGTGCACGGAGATCAGGACCACCGGGTAATAATCTCGTCTTTAGTGGTCAATGTCTATATAATAGGGTTCAACATAAGTCTGTTTTTGAACTTTGTTTGCATTTTTGAAGTCTATGTATGGTATTGAAGACTGTTTTTGTTATTTTATTTTGTTTGTCAAAGTTCATTTGCGCTTTTGAAGTACACAAGTCGTTTTTGAAGACCGTTTCGTTTCTGAAGTCTGTTTACAATTTTTCTACCATTTGTTGCTAGCTCTATCAAACTCAGATTCTCAAGCCATGCCCAATCTCCAGACGCATCGGTCTAAAGGTGCACAAAGATCATGACCATCGGGTAATAATATCGTATTTATTGGTCAATGCCTATATATTAAGGTTTGACATAAGTCTGTTTTTGACATCTGTTTGCATTTTTGAAATTTTTTTGCGCTATTGAAGTCCGTTTGCATTATTTTACTTTGTTTGTCGATGTTCGTTTGCATTTTTGAAGTACACAAGTCGTTTTTGAATACCATTGTGTTTCTGAAGTTCGTTTGTGATTTTTTTACCATTTGTTGCTAGCTCTAACAACCTCACATTCTCTAGAAATTCTCAATTTCCACACACCCCAATCTAGAAGTGCACGGAGAAAAGGACCATCAGGTGATAATCTCGTCTTTGTTAGTCAATGCCTATATAGCAAGGTTTGACATAAGTTTGTTTTTTAAATTTGTTTGCGTTTTTGAAGTGTATGTGTGCTATTGAAGTCCATTTGAGTTATTTTACTTCGTTTGTTGAACTGTGTTTGTGTTTTTAAAGTAACAAGTCATTTATGAAGACAGTTGGGTTGCTGAAGTTCATTAGCGATTTTGCTACCATTTGCCACTAGCTCTAACAACCTCACATTCTCTAGCCATGCCCGATCTCTGCACACCTCGCTCTAGAGATGCACGAAGATCAAGATCACCGGGTAATAATCTCGTCTTTATTGGTCAATGTCTATATATTAGGGTTTGTAAGGCCAAACACATAAGCGACTATCCCTACCTTAGTAAACAAGCGGGTAGGCCTAAACATTTCAACGCCAAAGAGGTTGTTAACCTAAGTGGCTAGCCCTAAGCGGTAGGCCCGAAGAGATAAGACTTAAGAGGTCTAAGTATTGATTTTTCCTAAGCGACTAGCCTTAGTTAAGCGGCTAAATGTCTCAATAACAAAGCGGGTAGGCCTAAGCGGCATGGCTAAGCGACTAAATACCTAAGCGGATGACCCTAAGTGACCAACCCTAATTAAGCGGTGTGAATATTGATTAGTCCTATGGGACTAGTCCTAAGCGGATAAATAAATAAGGGGATAGGACTAAGCGACGTGGCTAAGCAATTGAATAGCCAAGCGACTAGCCCTAAATAGCTAGCCGGAGGTAGCTAACACTAAGCAGCTAGCCCTAAGCGTGTAGCCTTCAACGGCCTAAATACGGAGTAGTCCGCCCTGAGCGGCTAAGCAACTAGGCTAGCTTTAAGCTGCAAGTCCTAATAAATCATTTGAATATTGATTAGACCTACACAACTAGCCCTAAGCAGCTAAATAAGGAAGCTAGTTGAGCCATGTGTAAGACTAAGTGGGCTCGGCTAAACGATTCAATACCTAAGCATTAAGCAGCTAGTCTTCACCGGTCTAAATATGGACCAATCCTAAGCGGTGAAATGACTTATTACCTAAACGGTTAGTCTTAAGGGGCTAACGCTAATTAAGCAAATAGCACAAAGCAAACAACTACATCCGATCAACATAATGTTGCTTTGTCCTAAGTGATCGACATAACAACGCCGATCGACGATTTGAAAATTAAGAAATAAACCTAATAAAAGGTACTAAGAACATAACACTATAAAGTTTCTAATTTGCATTTACAACACCTACGAGAAGGCACAATTAAAAAAATAACAATATAATTTCTTAATTTCTAATATTATTTACAAAAAAAAACTAATTCTAAAATAACATAAATCAAAATAAATCTTTATTTTAATAATCAAATGCTGTTATCTTTCTATGTTAATGATGATTTTTAATTAGTATTATTTATAAAATAACAAAATCTATATTTTCTTTCATTTGTCTTTTGTCTGAATTGAAAAATATGTGTGTGCATTGTATATAGTGGGTTTATATTGTTTAGTGTGCATTTTTGTTTACTTGCGTGCATGTTTATGTGAATGTGTGTATGCATCAAAAGAGAATGATAGAGAACTCACATGCGGCTTATTTGAGCAAGAAACACTTGAAGAAATGTCTCCAAACCTGCAAACACACACAAAAGTGAACAAATCTACTATGAATCTTGAAAATAATCTTACCTTGTTGATGGGCAGCAACATATGAATGGAAATCTGGAGGAGGGCAAGAGAGGAAGAGAAAAATGATCAAAATGAGCAGGAGAAACCCGTGGTTTTTGTTTTTGCAAAGTTCACCCATACATGCGCCGTTATCAAAATGCTTGCCGAAACAAGCTCTAGTATAAGCATCGATATCAACACCAGTACGCGCCAATATCAGTGTCAAAAATTTGAAAATTAAATTTTTTTTGACATTTGATCTCCCTCCAAATTTACCTACACATATACCGACGCTCGCCATTGACGTCGATAATCTGACGTCGGAATTTAAGCGATCTCTTGTAGTGTTTGGAGAAGAATAAGAAACTATGTACGTTGGCACATCCAATCCCAATGTTGTAGATCAACTAAGGAGTATTATTGGGTGCAAAGCAATCATTTCATGGATTGATGGTCATATTTACCCAAGCGATCCTGTAAACAATGTGTCATCAGCATGGCAAAATGTCATTAAGTCGTTGCATTTTGTAGGTTGATGGAAAAGAAGGCCTATATATTTGGCTATTTTAGGAGATTGTATTCTATGGTTGTTACCATATACATGTGGTAGTGATTGGTGTGAACACACTAGGAGTGTCGCAGCATTTTCTTCCTCACTACTAGGAGGTTTTTTTCTTTGTATATATGCCCATCACTCTAGGGCTATTTTATCTTTCCATTGCATAGTAAGTAATACACTCTCTATTGTATGCCTTGATCTTCCTTCGTCTTCTCCAAGCTATGTGTGTTTTTTTTGGAAAGTGAGTGTGAGCTCTCCAACCCCGAGAAGATTGGGGCGACTTGATGGATGGCCTTCCTTTATTCTATTTTTCCGTTGACGACACCCTACTCCATTTCCACAAAGTAGAGATACGAGCAACAGAAGAGAGGAAGTCCTTACGTGGTTAGAAGGGTCATACGTCACAAGCCAGGTCGATAAATCTAGGATTCTAATGAAGTTGTTTCCTAACATAAATATGAAATCCCATTGACATATTTAGAATCCATAAACAACGCCTATTTTTCACATTTAAGAGGCATGGCCACCATCCATAAATCATAAATATGATATGAGACTTAGTCTAAACCAAATAGTAATCTTGTGTCACGTAGATTTGGGCCATCTCAACTCTTGGCATAATGAGTCTCTAATTTCACTTCTCTTAATAAAAGGGAGTGGAGAGTTTCACGACTAATCGAGACCACCCATCCTTGACTGGCAACCTGAGCCAGCCCCTACTTTCCACCCGACACTCACATTTTTTAGCTTGTTTTCTAATTACTACCACACTGTATTACATATACAAACAATGTTCTTTAATTAATTCTAGACACAGATGCTTTCATCCAACCCTTCAAACATCACCAAAACATTTCTTTCTCAAACATGGTCTAATGAAGACAGTCATATAATTCAACAAAAATGAATCTTTTGATTATTCTCAAGAGTTTTCGCTACCTGCGGACTTTCTCTATCTAACCAACAGAGCCTTTGCAAAGGATTTACTTATTCACTAACCGCGAAATGCGCATACTTTCCTAGTCGCTAACCGCAAGGGAGCATCTCGCTAACCTCAAGGCATCCTGCTAACCGCAAGGTATCTTGCTAACCGCAAGAGACAAAAGAGAGCTGATAACCTCAGCTTAATATTGGCTAATTGCGGAATCACCTCGCTAACCGCGAGTTCCATCTGGAAATAAGATATTCTTTCAGCAATTATTTTCTTTATGTGATTTCTCAAACAAGGTTAACTAACTTCTAATATCAAACAGAGACAGATTATCAAACAGTAATCATAAATCACATAATTCCCTCTCTACTCTATGAAATCATATGCTTGTTTCTTGTGATATAATCACGTTTTTTGGACAGTTTAGAGGAATTCTTAGGCTTGACATACGGGTCATCATGTATAACAATACAGAATCATAAATTATCTTACCGGATTAGCAACACGTTCGACTACCTCTCGTGGTTGAGGTTGGACGGCTTCGACTTCTTCCGCAACAAATACCTCCGCTTGAGCAACGTTTGGAGTAGTTGATGCCTTCCTCTGCATCTTTCTTGAAGGTGGAGCAACATGAGTGTCCTTCAAGCTTCGAGTCACTCGCTTCGGGGCCATCGTATCGCGAAAGAGAAGAGAGAAAGTGAAAAAGAGAACTCAAGAATTTGAGGGACATCACGATGATGGTAGAGAAAGAAGTTGGAGATGGAGATGAATTGAGGGTAAGAGCTTGAGGGAGAGAGGTTGAGGGAGACAAGGTAACTCCGACGTCAAGGCAAGGGAGCTTCCGCTTCTAAGAGTGTGTGTCATCAAAGTGAAGGGAGAGGGGTCTTTATATAGGCTCTCAAGGCCAGCTAAGAATAGAGGGAGGAAGGAGAGATAAGTTCGTGCACGTTCACAGCGGTTGTTATAATTTTTTTAATTTTTTTAATTTTTTTGCGGACATGGATTTTGATGCGCGATTTTGAACCTCTTCGATGAAACTTAGCTTCCAAGACAAGAGCTCTAAACTAAGCTCCTCCTCTCTTTCTTTCCTAAAAGTACTCCTCCTACTCCTTCTCCTCTAAAATTACTCCTCCTTTCCTAAAATTGCTCTCCCTTTCCTAAAATTACTCTCATTTTCCAAAAGAGTCAACTCTTATCTTTAGATACAATCTTGAGGCTTAAGTTTCCCATCAACCTTATTGTTTTCAAGTGAATAAGGGTCATAATTAATAGTTCTAAAGTCCGATTTTTTATCCGATCGTTCCATTAGAATGCTCTTTGACTTAATAAAATGGAAACCTCAAATATTTGCAAAGTAAATGAAATACTTTTATTGAAAAATGTTGGGTACATTACAGTGACTCTTGCAACGACAATGTGCATAATGCATCAAACTTGACAAATTTTGGATTTCTATGGGTCATGAGTCTCTAAGTACTATCAAAAGTTTGGTAAGAATCTAGCAAAGCATCAAGAACAATCTGCACAAAGAAACTATCATAAATGACTTCACCTACAGAAATAAGTTTCTCATTTATATCCTTGATACCATCAAGGGAAGTGTACATTGCATCTTCCTCATACATAATCTTTGACTCCATCTCTTTACATAGCAATGCAATTTTTGCCTCATTACGAATTGCATAAAGACTAGCCAGAATATCCCAAGCCTGTTTTCCAGATTTTGCTAAATGAACGTGAGGAGTAATAGTGCACTTCATAGACAATGTAATCAATGCATGAGCCTGTGCATCTTTTATATCCCAACGAGCTTGCTCAGTCGTAGGCCAAATAGCTCTAGCAGCAGCAATCCTTCCACCAAAACCTACAACATCCTCAACATCGCCTACATCCTCAGACCCAAGACGTACAACAATGCCCTGCACAATGTTCCAAACACCCTTTGACACAAGGACATGTTGCATCATGTAATCCCACATAGGGTAACATCTTGAACACATCTGTGTTGTTTTCATCCATGGAGAATGATGCAATTGATGTGAATATTGCTCAAAAAGAGGAGAAACGAGGTAAAAACATGTGTTATACAACACAAACCTAGAAGACTGTAAGGGACCTATTACGTAGAAAAGAACATTGACAAAAATTCTTCACAAAATGACAAAATAGCTTGTGTATCTACCTATAGTGAAAACGGAGGCTGAATGAGTCCGAATCAAAAATCTAAGCAGGCGCTTATGAGAGTTCACAAAAATTGAAGAAAGTGAGCAGGCGTGTGTTGGAGCCACTAGCAACTAAGCCCAAGAGGATGCAACCTGCTTTGATACCAATTGTTGGAATTAGGGTTGCAATAAAACACACATAGCTTGGAGAAGACAAAGGAAGCTCAAGGCACACAACAGAGAGTGTATTACTTAGTGTGAAATGGAAAGATAAGATAGCCCTAGAGTGATGGGTGTCTATACAATGCACGGGGGAAAAAAACTTCCTCTTGTCCTTTCTTGACAAAAACGCGAAGCTATAAACTTCCTCAAATATGTCACCATTCAAGAAAGCAGCGACAATGTTTGACGGATGTGCATCTCAATTAAAATGAGGTGCCAATGCACATAGAAAATGCACAATAGTCATATAAAAAGTGGGAGAAAATTCTCTTCATAATGTATGCCTTTTTGTTGTGCATAGCCCTTTGCAACAAGTCAAGCCTTATAGAGACCAATCTCACCATCTGACGTGCGTTTCGACTTGTAGACCCACTTTGTACCAATGGCCTTTTTTCTAAGAGGCAAATCACATAAAGTCCATGTGTCATTTTCTAAAAGTGCATCATGTTTTGATTGCATGGCAACCAGTCAATTTTTTGAATTTTGTGCTTCATCAAAAGACAGAGGTTCCTCAACATCACATATGTGTGAACACACTCATAAACGTCGAGGCATTTTTCCCCTCACTAGGAGGTTTTTCTCCTGTGCATTGTATATACTCCCATCACTCTAGGGCTATCCTATCTTTTCATTGCACACAAAGTAATACACTCTTTGTTGTGTGCCTTGATCTTCCTTCATCTTCTCCAAGCTATGTGTATTTTTCTGCAACCCTAATTCCAACAATGGTCTTTGATAAAATGGAAGCCAAAAAGAAACTCTTTGCTGCATACTCTTCTCTATAAGAGGGAGAAGTATGTCAAGGACTTAAAAAAGTTCCAAGAGGATGCCAATGATAAGTCCAAGTATCTCAATGAACAAGTGTTGAACCTCACACAAAAATTAAGCTAGCAAAAGCAAGAGCAAGAGCAAGAGCAAGAACAGTGGTTGGACAACTATGTTTGACTCTAGTACATTGCACGTAATATGTGGTGTCAAATCAATCATTTCATGCAAATTCCCCTTGGCTTCCATGCTTGAAAATAACAAGAAATGGTAATGTTATCTTCAAGTGATGGAGAATGAAAGAAACATATCCAAAAAACCAAGTATAGATAGTGGTGCACGCTTTTGACATGTATGTGCATGATAATGGGAATCACTTTCAATGCACAAACAATAGGATGTACACTTTTGTAACACATCGTCAAGCCAAAGGAGCTTGTGGAGCTATTGGATGACCCATCAAATGCTAGCCTTGTCAAATTTTTGTGCCACAAGTATTTCTCAGAATTGAAGAACATTGTGTCGGCGCAGAAAATGATGGAGATATGGGAATATGTTTCAATGTTTACGAAGCCTTGTAGAGAGCCATCACACTAGGACACAAAAAAAGAAACTATTTAGATTTCCGTCAAGACCTTACATTGTAATCTTTGTAAAGAAATATGACAATAGTGATGCTATCACCATATTAGGTACGTTTCAATGTATGGATGATGCAATGCCCATAAAAGACAACAAATCCTTTTTCTACAACAATTTCAACAATGTATAGACTTGTTGAAGCTTCAAGCATTGATGAATAGGTTTTAGGTGTTGACACAAGAAAAGTGTGACAGTGAGGTAATCTTCATTATGAAGCTCAATGAGTGCCAAGCTGTAAAAGGTCAACGTCTCAATAGGTTAATAATTACCATGATGAACAAATCCTTGGCAAGCGTCGATGTTGAGCTGAATGCCAATGAGAAGGAAAACACGTGGCTTGAGGTTCAATCAATGTTGAGCTAAATTCCAACAAGAAGGAAAACACGTATCTTGGGGTTCAATAAAAGAAGAATATATGGTGGCTAGTAGCTTTTCATCTCCCACATGAGACACATATTTGGCAACAATAGGAAGCACAAAGATTGCAGTTTTCAAGTTTCGATATGTTCCAAGTCAACTAACACTTGGCAAGAGACTTGAAAACTTTGAAGTGTATGTCAGGGTGCAAGCAAAGGTGCTATGACCCTCTTTCCATTCATTTATAGCTGCCACAACATAGTCTCAATGATCATCGAAGGCAAGGGTGCAAAGACCAACAAGTCAAAGGGTGGAAATGGCAAGAGTGGTAAAGGAGCCAACCTTGCAAAAGGTGTGCTTGCTATGAAAATAGTGAGTAGAGCACTAAAAAAATGGTTTCAAGGTATCTTTAGTTGTGACCAAAGTGTACCCCCTTGAGATACGAAATACTCAAATTGGGATCCTATTTTACACATCCACAAGAAAATGTGCAACCCTTTATGCACACTTAAGAATGCTCCATATTAATTGTGCGACAAAAATAAAGGAAGAGAGTATAAGATAACTTGAGGCCATTCTATCAAGTGTGGATCTCCATGTCAGTGTAGTTGAGCTAACAAAGGACAAGACGATATCAAGAAGTACACATGATTTGAAAGAGTACAATGGTACACAAATGTGGTGTGGGAGAGGAAAGTGGAGAGAAGAGTGCACTATTGTGTGGGTGTAGTCAACCTCCAAGTAGTAGAGGAGTCCCTTTCTCTTTGATATATGAATAATAAGGTTAGTGTATGTACACACAGTGATGGGCAACCACACACCAAACATCTAGCCTCAAGCAAAGACACAACGCCTTTACCCCATCAACCTCCCACTTAAAGGAGATACAACAATAAGTGAGTGCCACTAGATAATCTACTAGTATGTACAATGAAACATGTGACAGACTCTCTCAACCTACACCCATTGGCTCACTCAATTGATCTGCATGTAGCCGTATTGACTCTAATGATAGTCAACCAAGTGTATCCACTCTAGAGCTTGCATGTAGATCCTGCAAATAACTTTGTATGGTCTATATAGCTCCAAGATGCACCATGCTAGTATTAGTCACCGTATAATTGACAATTACTTCTGCAAGTGCTCCTACTGCAGCTACTAGGTCAAGCCTCAACACTAGTACATTGTACATGAGATGCCCAAACGTTGACAACTCCACGAATACCTAGTTTTCCTAGCCTCTTGTGTGCTATTTGCATGCACTGCACGTATGGATATGTCATGACCAACACTGTGACGACTACTTCCCTCTCATTCATAGGCGAAATCATGTGTCCTGGCATCAACTCATCATCCTCTAGCATGAGCATATCAAAGAAATCCATGTCACTTAACTCTACCTATGTCTCTAGGGAGAAGACCTGCTCTAACTCTGCTTGCACAAACTTTGAACACTTGCTAACCAAAAACCTTGGATAAGGTATAAAAGCCAATTTTTGTAATTTATTATTAAGTTTTTGGATAACGAAATACACAGCGTGAGCTAACCGCGCTCACTTCTCTCCTTCTCATGCTTCTTAGTCCCTCCCCGGTTGTCACATTGCAGTTGTGTTTGTTGCATTGCAACCCCGCAGGTAAGAGCTCTACGCATTGACGTAAACACATGGCATCGTCGACCTGTGGCTTAATTTCATCATAACTAGGAATTTACATTTCAAAATAAAAAACTAAGCATAGGCGGAGTATTGAGGCATCATTGCTAAGCATTTAGGTGCATTCTAGGTCGAAAATGACTAGGTCGTCAAAAATCCATTGTAATCGCGATTTTGGCACTTGACCTAAAGTGGAATTTGAGACCATAATCATGTGTGCTTAGGTCTTATAAACTTGTCCTAGAAGTTTCGTTACTTTTGGATGTCATTTGACGCTGTAACTGATGTGATTTGTTTGTCGATGAGCGATTGGCTTTTGGTGATTTCATTCACTTGAGTGTAGCTTGAGTTAGATGCGAGTTGTTAGTTGTTTTTCGAGAGATTGAAAACCTCTTGTAGCCTTTATGCACTAGTCGAGTCAGATTCGTTCCATGGATTGACAATTTAATCGTGGTTCTTGCTATGTCTGCAATAAGATAGGAGTGAGGTTAGACACCCGTCCCACATTCAGCGCCGTTGTCGAGGAACAAAGAGACCTAAACTAGGGAAAAACACGAGCGTCTTGTGAAGTTCTCCTTTAACTTCCTCTAGGATCTCCTAGAGTTAAAAACTTTCTTTTAGAAATCGAATAGCCTAAGATTGTCGTCTTTTGCTGTGTAGAGGTAGCTTGGAGGTAACCGTACTTGCTGAGTGTCTTTAGGATTATAGGATTGTAGAAATAGATTAGGATTTTAAGGATGATTGATAGACAAGACAAGTCTTAAGATCAATGCTTGGGAAACCTTAAAAAACAAGAAAAAGAGTGTTTATTGATACTTTCCACAACCCCATTGCATGAGAACCTAGGAGTAGGGTGTTGGAATTAGGGTTGCATAGAAACGCACACAGCTTGGAGAAGACGAAGGAAGTTCAAGGCACACAATAGAGAGTGTGTTACTTAGTGTGAAATAGAAAGATGGATAGCCCTAGAGTGATGGGCGTATATACAATGCACGGGGGAAAAAACCTCCTAAAGAGGAAAAAAATGCCCCGACGGTCCTAGTGTGTTCACACACATCACTACCACATGTATATGGTAACAAATCTCCCCTGGAGTGATGCGGTGAACGAGAGCTGGCACATGAGTAAAGGGATGTGCCATGCCCTGAGGACATGATCAGTCCACAAAGGGGAGTAAGCCCAAAGATTTGCGGAAAGCTTCAAGCTTCTCACGAGACAATGCCTTTGTGAAAAGATCTGCAAGGTTGTCCTGTGTTGGCACATAAGCCAAGCTGATATCTCCTGCTGAGAGCCTCTCCCTGACATAGTGGTAATGCACCTCAATGTGACTTGTGCAAGCATGAAAAACTGGGTTCCTCACAATTGCCAATGCGCTCTGACTATCAGTGTAGATAGTGTTGGCAGTGTCCTGTCCAACACCCAAATAAGCCATAAGGTGTCTAAGCCATACACACTAAACCGTAGCTGTGAAGACTGCCCTGTACTCAGCCTCACAACTTGAAGTGTCCACAGTAGGTTGCTTCTTGCTTAACCATGATATACATGAACTGCCAAGCATGAAACAAAAATCACTTGTGGACACTCGCGTGTCAAAACAACCAGCCCAATTTGAGTCCGAAAAAGCATGTAAGTCTGGCAGCAATGATCCCCCCTTGGGATAAAAAAAGCCAAGATGTAAAGTGCCACTAAGGTAGCGGAAAATCCTCTTGACAGCCTGCCAATGCTTAGACCCTGGGCTATGCATGAATCTGCTGACCTGTGAGATTGCAAACTGAATATCTGGCCTTGTGTTGCATACATAAATGAGGCAGCTAACAAGAGTTTGGTAAAGAGTGACATCAGCAAGATCGCCAGCATCATGTAGACTCAAATTCAAACCTGTTTCCATGGGAGTGGCAATAGGTTTGCAATCCTCAAGTCCAAACTTACATAGCAATGTCTCTATGTAACTTTTTTGACACAAGGCAATACCACCATCACACTGCTTAAACTGTATACCCAAATAATGATGCAACAGCCCCAAATCTTTCATCTTGAAAGTAGCATTCAAATCAGCCTTAAATTCAGCAATATGTCTCTCATTTGGTCCAGTGATCAGCAAATCATCAACATAAATAACCACAATGAGAAGTACATCACCCTCACGCTTTACATACAACGTGCTTTCTGTTGGACTGTTAGAAAGCCTTGTTTCACCAAATGAGTGTCAGCTTTCTCATACCAAGCACGAGGAGATTGCTTCAACCCATACAAATCCTTCTTACATTTGCACACTTTGTCCTCTTGTCCTTTTATGACAAAACCGCGAGGCTGCGTTACATAAACTTCCTCAAATATGTCACCATTCAAGAAAGAAGTAACAATGTCTGATTGATGTGCATCCCAACCAAAATGTGCTGCCAATGCACATAGAAAACGCACAGTACGACAAGTGGGAGCAAAAGTCTCTTAATAATTTATGCCTTTTTGTTGTGCATAACCCTTTGCAACAAGTCGAGCCTTATGGCGATCAATCTCACCATCCAGCTTGCATTTCAACTTGTAAACCCACTTTGTACCAATGGCCTTTCTGCTAGGAGGCAAATCACATAAAGTCCATGTGTCATTTTCTATAAGTGCATCATATTCTGATTGCATGGCAGCCATCCAATTTTTTGAATTCTGTGCTTCATCAAAAGACAAAGGCTCCTCAACATCATGTAAGCTAGACACAGCCAAAGCATAACAATCTAATGCATAAGATGCATGGCGAGAGCCTGAACGACTACGACTAGACAAAGGTGCATCCAATTTACTGTCACGCAAAGTGTGCACCAGCCATTTTGGCATACCTCTAGCCTGCTCATTTTCATCCCTTTCCTCATCAAGTACATCATGTACATCTGCATCAGTAATAGGCTGATCTAGACCATTTTCAGAAACCCCCATAGGCTGAACATTTGCCTCATAGGAACTTACATTCGTATTTCCACCACTGAAAAGAGGCAACAAAGTGTCATAAATGTCTTGTGAGCTTACATTACTGTCTCTAGTACATGACAGCAAGGGCTGAACAGAATCTTCCACTAACACTACATCCCGAGAAACCAGAATACGTTTCGTTTGCGGATGATACAACCTGTAATCTTTGCTTTCAGCACTATAACCAACAAAAATACATTTGACAGCCTTATCATCTAATTTTCTGCGCTGTACTTGTGGCACCAAAGCATATGCCAAACAGCCAAAAACATGCATGTGCTCAATAGAAGGCTTTCTATCATGCCATGCTTCATATGGAGTAATAGACTGCAAAGCTTTCGTAGGACACCTGTTAAGTAGATAAGTGGCACACATGATGGCCTCAAGCCAAAAAGAATGCGGCAAAGCTTGACTTTTGACCATACATCGTGCCATTTCCGTCAGTGACCTGTTTTTCCTCTCAGGTGTATAAGGCATTGTACATTGGTGTTTTATCCCACGACTGGCCAGAAATGCATTAAATTCATGAGACATATACTCCCCCCCTCGATCGGAATGGAGGGTGCTCATAGTACATTTCGAGACATTTTCAGCCATAGCCATAAATTGTTTGAAGCACATAAAAAATTCAGACTTTTCTTTAAGCGGAAATACCCATGCATGCCTGGAGTAATCATCAATGAAAGTCACGAAGTACAGGTAATTTCCCAAGGACGGAGTTTGCATGGGCCCACAAACATCACTATGCACAAGCTACAACCTTTGGATATTTAGAACGTTGCATCTTACCTAAAATACAGCCTTCACAAACATGTTTGACAGGTGCTTCAAGAGGCGGCAAAGAAGCAACCATATCAGATTTCTGCAAACGCAACAAACTGGCCAAATTCAGATGACCAAAATGTGCATGCCAAAGTTTTGCATCTGAAATAGCTCTTGAATCTGCAACAACATTTGCAAAATTTTGTCCACACTTGTCATACAAAGTGAGCTTATACAGCCCACGGCACAAAAGGCCAGATGCAACAATTTCATCACCAAAACTGAGATCATGAACTGCACATCTGTCATCCACAAATTTGACTACAAGTCCAAGTCTAGCAAGTGCAGATATAGACAAGAGATTCTTCTTGATCCCAGGTACATAAAGTACATCAACAAGTCTGAAAGAACTGCCATTTGCATTAGTAAGCACAATCTTTCCAACTCCCTGAACTGGATAAGAGGCATTGTTTGCACAAGTGAGTGAATTCCCATGAGGGACAGACTCGAGAAAGGTAAACAATTCACGATGTGAGGTAATGTTCTTTGTAGCACCACTATCGAAATACCACACATGTGAATCTGCAGCAACTGACAAGCATGCATCATGGACAACATGATTGTAAGTGCACTCTGTGCTAAAAGCCCATTTTGCATCAACATCAGCAACACAGTCTCCATTCACAGAAGACTCAACAATGGCTGCATTTGTAGTGGAACCAGCATTTGCAGTGGAACCACCCTCTTTCTTCTTAGCCTCTGTGGCCTTCAACTTAGGACATGACCTGATCAAGTGATCATTGGCTTTACAATAATGGCAACGCATCTTCTTTTTGCCCTTATCACCAGAATTTCTAGACGAATTGCTGCCAGCAGAAGCATTAGAAAAAACAGAATTTTTTCCACTCGCAGCAGAACCATAAGAAGTGGTTGCATTGTTGTTACCACCCTTTCTTTGAGAAGCAATAAAAGCCTCTTCAACTGCACGCTGTCTAGTCTTGTTTTTTCTGGAAAGTGACTCTTGCAACAGCAATGTGCATAATGCATCAAACTTGACAACTTCAGGATTTCCTTGGGTCATCAGTCTCCAAGTACTAGCAAAAGTCTCGTAGGAATCTGGTAAGGCATCAAGAACATTCTTCACAAGGGAACTGTCTGAAATGACTTCACCTCTGTAGAAATAAGCTGCTCATTGATATCCTTGACACTAGCAAGGAAAGTGTCCACATCATCTTCCTCACGCATAATCTTCGACTCCAGCTCTTTACGCAGCAAAGCAATTTTAGCCTCATTGCGGCTTGCATAAAGACCTGCCAAAATATCCCAAGCCTGTTTTGCAGATTTTGTTGAACGGATGTGAGGAACAATGATGCGCTTCACAGACAACGCAATCAATGAATGAGCTTGCGCATCCTTAACATCCCAACGAGCTTGTTCTGCTGTAGGCAAAACAACTCTAACAGCTGCAATCCTTGCAGCAAGACCTGCAACATCCTCAACATCGCCTATATCCTCAGAACCAGGACGTACATCAATGCCCTACACAATGTTCGAGACACCCTTTGGCACAAGAACATGTTGCATCTTATAAGCCCACATAGGGTAGTTGTCCCCATCCAACCTGTCCTCAGCAGCAAACATCTTGAACACATCTGTGTTGTTGTTGTCAGCCATGGTAAATGTTACACCTGATGTGAAAACTGCCCGAAAATAGGAGAAACGGAGCTGGAACAACCTGTCCTATATAGCACAAACCGTAGAAGACTATAAGGCATCTGTATTGCAGAAAACGGAACTGACAAAAATTCTGCACAAAATGACAAAATTGCCTGTGTAGACCTGCCTGTAGTGGAAACGGAGGCCGAAATGAGCCCAAATCAAAAAAATTTGCGAAAATATTTGTCGACCTGCGAACGCTCGCCAAAGCTCACTGAAATCGGAGAAAGTGAGCACGCGTGTGTTGGAGGAGCTGGCGACTAAGCCCGGGAGGAAGGGACCTGCTCTAATTCCAATTGTTGGAATTAGGGTTGCAGAGAAATGCACACAGCTTGGAGAAGACGAAGGAAGCTCAAGGCACACAATAGAGAGTGTGTTACTTAGTGTGCAATAGAAAGATGGATAGCCCTAGAGTGATGGGCATATATACAATGCACGGGGGAAAAAACCTCCTAAAGAGGAAAAAAATGCCCCGGCGGTCCTAGTGTGTTCACACACATCACTACCACATGTATATGGTAACATAGGGTAAGTAGGATCCGAGCTGGATTTCAGAACATTGCTCTCTCTATACGAATCAATTGTGAGTTGTTATTTGAAGTGCATAATTTCAGGTCTACGGCTAGATATAGCACAAAAAGACTCCAAACCACTCAATCCGACTGGAGAGTAAGCTTAAAAGTTGTATGAACCAGTGGGTAAGCTCAAGGACACTTCAAGATAAAAATTTCAAGAGTTGGACAAAACTCAGATTATTTACTTTTTCTTGATATTTTAGGCCAAATTAAGTTTTGACTTGATTCATAGGCTTGAAATAACTCATAAAAGGACTGCCCTTGAAAAAAGTGCAAAAAGTGGTTCATTTCAAGCCTGAAGTTAATAATCGTGATTATTAACATTCAACTCAGATTGACCAGGTTCATACCATTGACTCGTTGAATGTGTACAAACAACTTTTGTAAAGGCACAAAAGATTTGGATCACCAAACTGGCAAAAAACTGGGTAAAAACTAAAGTTTGTACTGACTTTCTGAATCTTGAGTGTAAATGGGGGAAACATTTGTCCAAACTTGTTGGAATTTGATTCATAGGCTTATATTGATGTGATAAACATGTATACATGCTCAGTTGACCAAAAAGATGCAAAAACTTGTCAATAGTAAATAATCGCGATTATTTACATCTGTCCCATTTTTTAACTTTTTTAACCAAGTGAGCATACCACTAGCTTTACCATGTTGTAATAAGCCCACAAACCAAATTTGGTAAGATTTGGATCATTGGATTGAAAATTGTGACCAAATTTGCAAAGTTAGTATATGGACAGAAAATTGATGACCATTTGACCAAAACTTGTCCAAACTTGATAAAACTTGGCTAGGAACCTTAACTTGAGGTGCTTAACAGATTTGTGTCAAATTTGGGACAAAAATTTGCAAAAATATAGCTGGAGTAAATAATCGTGATTATTTACATTTGCTTCAAAAATTGACAAATTTGCAAATTTGAGTATACCACAAGGTCAAGCATAATTTTGGTGAAATTTGGATCACAAAAGTGAGACTTAAGCTAGATTCTTGAAATCAGAGTCTGCGAACGTAAAACAGTTGATAAACTTGAACAGATTTTGTCCAAACTTGTTGAAACTTGTCCAGGGACTTTAACAGGTTGTATACTTGCCAAACCAAGCCAAAAAGTGCAAAAAACTAGCAATAGTAAATAATCACCATTGTTTACGACTGCTACATAGGGACATCCGTTTTGACTTTTGCACTTGTACAGTGTTATGTCAGCATAATATAAAGCCACCGGGCAATTTTGGGTTCAATTGGATCCAAATTGGTACATGTTCACTTAGTTTTCAAGTTGTAGATTAATCCTTTGATTTTTGCCAAATTTGAATCTGAAAGTTATTTGCTAACTTCCATAGCTTGATTTGAAGTGATACACACAGACCAATCACAATAGTTAGCAAAAACTATATGGTCTTTGTGAAATAATAGCTAACTTTATTAAATTTATACAAGAATCAGGTTGCAAAAAAGGAATAGGTAGCTTGACAGGAAGTGCAATTAAGTCAAGTGGAAGCAATTGACAACAAAGTCAATCCAAAGGTAAGTACTCTATCCAGGGCTTCATAAGTCTATATGAACCTTAGATCTGGTCGTGTACTAGGAAATCATGGCATACTCGGAGAAACCTCCAATAGAAAGTGTGAATCAAGGCAATTCCTTTCACACTATTCTTGAAGAAGTCTCATAAACTTTTCCAGATTCAACATCTGAAATGTCTTCCTATTCGACTCACTCAAAAACTGGAACGACAATGCGCTATAAGCATATACTCTCTTTTTATAAGACTAATCTCCATGGAGCTTAGGTTTATCTGGATCCTAACAAAGAGTATGCTATTCGAATTGATGACCATGGTATTGAGTTTGAAGAAGAGATTAGGGCAAACAACCAAGAAAAAATGTATATGGATAGAAACGAAACTCAATATTTACAAGTTGAAAACCCTAATGTGATAGACAAATGGGGGTTAGAAGTAAACACCATAATCCTAGATATGTCAGCGAAAGAAGGACCACCAACTTTAGAATTTGAGGGATACGATCAAGTAAATTTGAAGCCTTTGAATTGGCTGAGTACGGATAATCCTAGGATCAGAGTCTATTGTTGGGAAGATAGAAATGTAAAAGATCTTCTGTGGGCTTCGCATGCCAAATTAGAACAACTCACGGCCATGAAGATCATTTATATCTTCAAGATCAAGGATAAGGGATCATCAGACCTACCAACCTACCTGTTTAGGGATTGTTATAACAACAACTTTGTTATGATGACTCCTGAGGAGGTAGAACAAACCCAATATCAAGGGTATTCCATAAGGGATTGGATATTGGGACAAGGACCAGAAACAATTCCAAGAGATGAACACCATGAGAGATTATCTGAGAGTAACGTTAATAAACCAGAAACCACCTCATTACAAAGAAAACCGGGTGACACTAAGGCCAATCCATGGCTACATGAGTCACTATTTCCAACAGACTAGTTTGAAGGACTCGGAACAGGACCAACTGCCAGGAGACCGAGAGTTGAACCAAATAGACACGTCAGACCAAGTGATTTTCAGAAATGGGTCAAAAAATACAGTGGATCAGGGGATCCATACGACCACTAAGCAAGCTTTAAGCAAATGCTAAAAGCAGAACGTATATTCGATTTCCATACTCAATTAGAAAGATTTGGAATGACATGAAAAGGAAAAGCATTGACATGGTTCAAAAACATTCCACCAAGGTCAATCATGGACTTAAATACGTTACCTCAAGGATTTGTAGCTGCTTGTTCTAAAACGGGGATCAAACATAATACGGTAGCTCAAATCTATAGCTTTAAACAAAAACATGGTGAGTCTGTTAGGGATTGAGCAACTCGAATGAAACAATACATTTCCAGGTGCCTAGGGCTAGAGATACCTGCAGAAGAACGACTCGTATCTTTGTTTCTAGAGGGACTGCTAAACAAAGAACTTCATGCTATACTCTACATCAAGAAGCATACAACCCTAGAAGAGTGTGTGTCAGATGCTTATTGACTTAGGAGATAATTGTGATATTTTCAACAAAGAAGATGTTCCTAAGGATAAACAAAGTGAGAAAATAGCATCCACTAAACCAGCACAAGTGGGAACGGCTACTGCAGCACCGCTTTTAACCATAGAAGACATGCTCAAAATGATGAACGACAAGATGAACAACATGCAAAAAGTACCTATGCAAGGGGTACCTCAACAAGGACAACCAATTAGATCGCAGAAATGGTGTGCAATCAAGGATAAATGGACCAACCATGAGACCAATGAGTGCTACTTTCGACCAAAGTATGATGGAAATGTTCAGTATGTGCCCATGAGGCCACAAGGACAACCCATGTACAGATACCAACCTAGCATGGCCCAAGCTCAAAGACCACCGATGGGTATGGAAAGACCTCAACCTGTGTTGGGTCAACAACCTCAGTATCCAGGACATAATGCAGTGCCTGTAAATTATATGTATTCCAAAGGAATCATAGATGAACAAGCATTAGTGCCTGTTACACCCTATGCAGAGCCTAGTCCATATACACTAATGGTAGAGGGAGATTGATATAATTCACATCCACTACCAATGAAAGAACCTGTGACTTATGCTCCACTAGAGCTCGCACCAATGTATTATGTAGCTAATCTAGGTGTCAGACCTCCCATGGTAAGATCCATGATTAAGCCAACAACGGGAAACTGTCACAACTGTGGTCCAGATGATCATTGGAAAAGTGAATGCCTAGAGCCTGAAAAAAACCTCATGCCAGTTGAAGCTTATTGCATACAATGTTGCAAAAAGGGAGGACACTTTCAGGAAGATTGTCCTAAAAACCCTTTTAAACAAGGGTAAAACAGTAGTGAATGTAGTCCAAATGATACCTAGTAGCTCATCTGAGAGTGAACTGATTGTTTCAATCAAGCTAGTCACTAGAGCCAGGCTAAGAAAAAGAAACACAACTCCTCTGATGATTTGGAAAATAGAAAAAATTCCTCTCAAAGGATCAAAAGAAGCAGAAGCAAAAGATATGAGATGAGAAAACAAAAACAACGGGCTAAAATCGATGAGAAAGCAAAAAAGCTATTCCAAGAAAAGGTGAAAGATACTGGAAGCGAAATCAAAGAAACAATCGTGAAATCTGGAGGATCAATTTTGGTTGATAAAATTTTGGAGCCTATTAATGCAGCCTTGGAAGCTTATCAAGCGGGACTTAAAGCACACCAAAACATGAAAAACAAATGGAAAAACTATCCTTCTCCAGACATGGAAGCAGATAAGCTTGAAGCTTATCAAAATTTGGTAAGAATCATGCAAGAAATGCTGGAAAAACAAAAACCCAAGATTGAAAGTATCACAAAACCTGAAGAGCTTGTGGTAAGAGAAACTAAAGAAAAATCCGAAGTGGTGGTAGAACCTCACCTTGAAACGAAAGAACCATAACTTATAGTGCCGGACAACGAAGATCTCTTAGACGGAATTCCATTCATGGAGGAAGACTGGCCAGGACACTCATGGGAAAAAATTAGAGAGATCAATGATGTGAGCCTAACTCTAAAGTTAGCTCCTATAGAGGAAGTTTGGTTAGACAACCTACCTCCTGATATGGACGTGGATGTACAATCCTTGTATGGGGATTGCGGATCTGAAGCTTCAGAAATGTCTAAACCATTGACTTTGAAAACATTACCCTCTTACTTGGAAGATGACGAAGATGAATCCATAATGTGTAAGACTACTCAAGTAAAAAGAGCTGAACAGACCCTAGAAGTAGACAACATTCATTCAATTATGTCTACACCCATCCAATGCACTCTTACTTTGGGAGAACTGTTAAAATTCAGACCATATTTATGGAATGATCTACAAAAAACCCTAGAGAAGGTGGAGATAACAGGGTTGTTCACAAAAAAATTTGAAAATTTGAAACATGAAATGGATAACAAAGAGATTCGATCTGTTCTAATGAACAAAGTTGGAGAATACTATAAAGGGGAAGAAGGAAACACCACCCTTCCACTGAAATATAATGACATGGAAACCATGGCGATACTGGATAGTGGGGCAGGCATAGCCATAGCCACGAAAGCAGTATGGAAATCCTGGGGACAACCAGCCATTAGACAAACTCAAATGAAATTGCAATTGGCTGATGGACACATTGAAATACCATTAGGGTTTCTTGAAAAAGTGATAGTCAATTCCTGTGGGATTGAATATCAACACGCATTTGCCATAGTAGACTTTGGAAAAAAACTCAATTACGAAATCATATTGGGAAGACCTTTCATGCAACAGGTAGAACTTATCCAAGATTGGGGAAAAAATTATCTATACTTGAAGCAAGTGGGATCTATAGCAAGGGTTAATTTAAAAGATCACACTTATAGAGATGTCTTTCAAAACACCCGTACAAGAGTTTGATTTAGTCTCTTCGGGTGAAACTAAGATTCCCTCTTGGTTAAACAAAGATACTCTTGTTTGGATGTGTGGAGCTTCAAAAATGGGAGTTTAACACAAGAAGAATGTATCCTAGAAAGGGATTGCACAGACGTAGCCTATGTACTTGAACCCTTTCCAGAGCATTTATTTGAGCCATTTGAGTGGACTCAAATTTTAGTGACAATGTATGTATGTGTGAATACGTCTTTGCCTACTCAATTTTGCAATGAGGATGGCTATGACATAATTCCCATCCAAATGATTTCCACCCTTAACATTGAAGATGAAAGTGAGGAACCCAAGGAGTTGATGAAAGCTCAACAAGTCTTTGCAGACCTCTACTATGATCCAACATATGAGTTAGATGAACACTTAACTACCTCAGAAGATTCGGGGTTGGAAAAAGAACATGTGAGAGCTAAGCTACTCTTGAAAGGAGGGGAAGAAAAGTTTTTTGACTTTCCTTACCAGAAATCAAGAAGGCAAAAATGGTATAGACGGAAAAGAGACACCAGAAACGTAAAAACAAGACCTATGCCATCAGTTTCCAGTAGCACACAATTCCTGATGCAGATAGATGCACATGATTATGTCAAGGACAAAATCACTGGCAGATATCCTTCAATCAAAAATCCAGAATTGTCAAAAACATCGAGAAAAACAAGGAAGGATATTCAAGCAAAGCCAAGCAAACAAGACAAGGAGCCAACCATGACACGAGTTGAGCGGAAAAAGAAATATCAAGAGCTGAAAAAATCTCTAAAGGAGATATATACGACCGAAATGGAAACCACAGAAGAGGATGGTAAGGATGTAATGAGCACTCCATCCCATTACAAAAAGTATACTCTCCAAGATAAAAAAATCATAGTCGAACGACCTATTAGGGAATTACGAAAACAGGGTGAGTCCTACAAAGGGCCTGAGAACGCGAAAAAGATAGACTTGGCTGAACCCGGAGAAGAACCTAGGCCTGCCTACATTGCAAATGGCCTAACAGAAGATGAAGAAGAGCTTTTACTAAGCTTACTAAAAGAATACTGAGATATCTTTTCTTGGTCTTACAAGGATCTCAAGGATGTTGATCCAGAAATCTGTCAACATACCATACCCATGAGAGATGATGCAAAACCAAGTAGACAAAGGCCATACACATATAATGAAACATTTGACAGGAAAATCAAAGAAGAGATTGAGAAACTAAAGGAAGTCGAATTCATTTACAAAATTGAACACACAAATTGGGTGTCTCCAATTGTGGTAGTACCCAAGAAGAGTGGAAAATTACGAATGTGTGTCAATCTCAAAAAAGTGAATGCAGCTATCATCAAAGACAACTTTCTTCATCCAATCACTGAGCATGTGTTAGAATGAGTTGCAAAAAAAGAAGATTACAATTTCTTATGCCTATCGAGTTATGCCTTTTGGGTTAACTAATGCTCTTGCCACTTTTCAAAGATTGATGAGCCATGCATTTAAAGAATATCTAAGGAAATTCTTGGAAGTATATATGGATGATCTATGCGTACATTCATCAATCCGGGCTGATCATTTTGAACACCTCAAAAAGGTATTCAAAAAATGTAGACTTTATAGGATGTGCCTAAATCCTAAAAAGTGCACGTTCATGGGTAGACAAGGAAAAATTCTTGGACATATAATGTCTACAAATGGCATAGCTACTGATATTGAAAAAAAATTCATGTCATTGTTGATTTGCCTAGACCAATAGTCAAGGGGATTCAAGCCTTCATGGAGCATTGTGGATATTACAGACGGTTCATTTACATGTACGCTATAATTGCAAAACCTATGTATAGCTTGATTACACACTTTGAGTGGACATAGGCATGTGAAGAATCCTTCATGAAGCTTAAGCAAGCTCTCACCTCAGCTCCAATATTGAAATCACCAGATTGGAATAAGTATTCCAAATACATGTAGATGCTTCCAATTTTGCTATGGGTTGTATACTAGCTCAACCAAGGAGATAGTGGCAGAAGCACTCAGACTACCCACAGAAGGAATGACAATGAGGGCAAGAGACAGGAAAACGGCTGGAACTTTCACTAAAGAAACCACCGCAGCCACCTTTTCATACCTTATTCATAAACAGGTCGAGGAGCCCGCAAGGTTATACCATCAACATTTCCATTTTTGCTAAGAGGCCGACAAGGTATACCATGCCCAATCATGTTGTTGCCACGACCTTTACACAAGTCCTCAACTCAACAACCAAGCGACCGATTGACCACGCACAATATGTTTTGTCCACATTGAAAGGGACAAAGAAGTAAGAAAAGATCACATACCTGGGTGCAGCAGAAGTTTTGACCAAAATTGAATACCATGCCATCGGCATGGCCGACAACCTACCACCTACCCCAAATCAAAACACTTGGACAGTTTCAGCTCAACCATCTCCTTGAGCTACAAGATCTTCCAAGAGATCCTACAAGTTTGATGAAGAATCGGCTGAGAGCTTGCCAGAACGGCAAAGCAGTGATAGCTCAGATAATGAAGAAAAAAGAGCACAACGGGAGGAAATGAAGAGAAAAGCTGTGGCAGCACACCAGGAGGAACCCGTACAAAAGCAAGCCCTGTTTGAAAGAGAGAAACACTCATACCAATGCAGCCACCAAGCACAAGGAAAGGACTTGGAAAAGTGGATGCCTATTGGGATTAAGGGACCAAGAACCAAGCATCACACCAGGAAGAAGGCTGAAGAACCCACGGAAGTACTGGAACGGATGTATCAACAGGCTAAAGCTTTAAAGCTGAAAGAAGCACAAGAAGCAACAAGTAAAGCTAAAGAGGCGGCAAAACAGCAAAAGCAAGCAGAGGAAGCCACTGCACAAGGAGAAGAACAACATGATCATGGTGATGTGTCTCCCCACATCTCTTCTCTTGTTTCCGAACACCAAGATCACTCGATGCCGAGCCCACCACCATCACCGGAAGATAGAACCACAGCAAATGAGCAAACAAAAGAGACAGAGTCTGAACAAAAAAAAATAACTGAATCTACACAAGAACCTAAACAGTAAGAAGCAGCGGAATCAACACAACAAGTAGCTGTATCTACTTAAGATCATCAAATAGATAAAGAGCTAGAGAGAGAAAAGGAAGCCAGTCCTGCACCAGAAGAGGACACCACAAAGTTTGAGCACACAAGAGAACAAGAGGCCAAAGAAACACCCTCTACCTCAACACAGCAAGAGCAGGCCGAGGCACCACCCTCTACCTCAACGGAAAAAGATCAGCAGCCACAAGGACAACAACAACAACCAGCCGTCATGACATAGCCAAAGGACACCCAAGAATCTGCAGAAACATCAAGATAGTTAGCACGAAATGAAGACTCGCAGTCAAATGACAAAGTCATCTTGCAAGTTAATGAATGTTCTAAGCAAATGCAGGAGATGATAGAACGACTTCGCTCAGCAGCACTTGGCCGTAGCACAAGGGCCAAGGAGTTAGAGATGGTGATTGACGCACTCCAAGGGGAGTTAGAGGACAGACTCAATGTCATCACCAATCTATAGAGGCAAGTGCTGGAGTTGAGAACGTAAGCTGAACAACATCAGCTCGCAAGAGATAAGCAACAGAAAGAAATGGAGGAACTGGGTGAGTTGCTCACAAAGCTGTCAGATGCATGCAAAGCAAAGGATGATCATCTGACGGAAGTTACAAATGAACTTCTAACTACAACCCTATCAGCTCAAAAGATCCAGGTACAGTTAGATGTTGTGCGCTCCTTGCCGCACTGTCGAAGCAAGGGACTTGCCGATACACCATGTGCGAGCCACAAATGGCTCCAAGCACACAACAAGACTAATCTAGTAAGCTCAAAAGAGGGCAATGGTGTGTCACTCACCGCTCTATGCTCCTGCCGTGGAGGATTCCTCGCCGCGATGAAGAAGAAGTTGCAGTCGTGCCGCACTCAACCGCTTCTCCGTCGTCGTGCCTTCGTAATGCTCGATCGCACAAACACTCTCTCTCTCTCTCTCTCTCTCTCTCTCTCTCTCTCTCTCTCTCTCTCTCTCTCTCTCTCTCTCTCTCTCTCTCTCTCTCTCTCACATACACACACACACACGAGGAGGTGAAGAAGAAGAAGACGGAGATGGGGATGGAGCAAGAGCACTCTTCTATTGCACAAATGAGAGAATGGGTGAATTTTAGGTTTAGTTGGATTTTATATGAGCTCACCCCATTCACACTTGGGCGCCCATGCTTAGCCAACTAATCCCTTGAATGTCCCAGTTAGAGTGCGCCTCTCATCGGCGATCACTCTTACCCTTTTCCTATTGGTCTGAAAAGCCCGGTACTTGACTCTACCAAATACATAATACACGTCCGTCGTAGGTGATGGGGTGTCCGTGAGCCGTGAGGGTTAACATGACCCCCTTCCTGATGTAGATTCCATCCTCGAAAGCTATTGAGTTGAAGCTCGTTCGTCGAGGTGGAAGAGCATTTGAGATGAATGTCCGTAGCCTTCTTCAGTCACTGCAAAATCAAACAACATTGGCACAGTAATTGCATTCTCATAAGTGATTAAAAAGCATATGCAATTTTAGGTAGACAATTTGATTGGTAAAAGAATTTCAAACAATTTGTTAGCAATGAACATTAAATTGCAATGTAATCAAATGCATAAACAGATGTAAAGGTAAAAAATTAAACAAGTCTGGGGTCGCTAATTTGTCGCTCGAAAGGCACTAGAGATCGAATATTAATACCATGGGTAAGCTTCTTAATTATCTGTGGTCAATTAAGTTGTTTAATCGCGAGAGCCAAGTATTCATGTTCGAGGGCTGACTAGAGGCTATATCTAGAAGACCTGTAGTTAAGCTACCATAAAAGGAATTTCTCATGAAATCATCGCCTGACTGATTACTTTTTCTTTGACCCCCCAAAGTCTTTTCATAGTGATTCAATTTTGATGTGTGTGCTTATTTTGTATGCCTTGGGTTTTTTGCTTTTCAAGGAAAAGCGCCCACACTGGGAACCTCTAGGGCTCTAGTACCATAGGCAATACATGTGAGTGAAGTACCAAATCAAGCTGAGATTTCTCTTCCAGCTTAAGATTTTACAGTGTGGCACTTTGATTTTTTGTTTGTTCATTTTCAGCATTTTAATTTTGTAACTTTGGGGGGTCATATAACACTGGTACACCTCCCCAGGCTCATCACACTAGTAAACTCCCTTTATAATACTTAAGCTAAAGGTCAATAGGGTCAAGCCCACTAGAAAGCCCTAGTACATTTCACACAATGCTGCCTAAATCGGATTAAGAACCTAAGTAACCATTGATTATTAGGAAGGCATTCCCCATGGTATTAAGAGGAGATCTCTAACACCTAACTTGGTCAATTTTAGCTTAGTCGGACTGCTTGAGTTTTAAACCTAGACAAGTGATTATGACGAAAAATTACATTGAATTAAATGTTCGTTACTAAGCAAATGTGTTGGATATTAGGCTACCAATCACAATTAAAGCAGACAATCATAGATGCAAAAAAGATAAGGGGCAATGCTAATGGACAAGAAACACCTGTTTGTGTCGATGGTCGCGCTTGATTTGAAGAGTGAGTTGAGATAAAGATTCCATGAAGGTCCAAATCCTACCAATAGCAACACGCTCCTGTACACACTCGGAAACAAAAGGAATACCTCCAGGAGGCACATTAGTGGGAAAAGGTACCAACACTTATTGAACACAACAAAAAACATAAGGAACCCTAACCTAATTATTTGCACTCCCCCTAGAGAGTCAAGGGAATAGGATATTGTAGAGGTTGGGGGGAAACCCTAACGCTAAACCCCTATCCTCGTCGTCGAGATAAACAAAGTCATCATCCATGAGACCATATGTGCCATCCGTGTAGTCGTGTAAATTTTCTTCTTCATCATAGGTGCCCATGTTTACTAAGAAGGTCACTAGACGCCTATAGTCATCTTGGTCAAAAGGGTAGGCTGTGCAATGGGAGAAACGCTCTCTACTAAGTATGGATCAGACGTGGTCAAGAGATGTATCAGCCATTCTAACTCCTCAAAATTCCTCTCACATGCTAGCGTACCTATCAAATCCCATTCATATGCAAGCACTGGAAAGACCATGTGAAATATTTGTGAAAAGTAACGAGGGTACCTCTCACCCAAGGCAGAAGTGGATGACTCTAGCGTACTAGCCATATCTATACACGCAAATAGATGATGGTTAGAGTGCAAATATTACAAGGGTCGTGTTCTTGTGCATAATTTTTTTTTATGATTTTGTGTTATGGCTCTTGCTATTTTACTTTTTTATCTCGTTTTTGTGAGTATAAGGCTTTATATATACATTCCCTAAGATTGGAGATTAAGAGGTCAGGGAGAAAGGTTGAGAGGGAAGCAAGTGAATAATGGATGTCCACAAACACTCCCCCCTTCCTTGGGTAGATCATACCGTTTGAAATGATGTCGTGACCCTTTGAAACCAGTTGTTCCAAGTTGTTATAGGTGAAGATTTTTGCCAGTAGTTTTCTATTACCTTAGGTGCCTCGTCAAGTTGCAAGGGTGGTAAGGTACTCTCCCAGGATTGAACTTGAAGTGGTTCATCAGGTGATTCTTGAACACTGGAAGGTGTGGATTCCTTTGTAGCTTTATGGAGGTCCACTATTGTAGGTGGAGGCTGTGTAGAAGCTTTTACGTCTATGGATGTATTACATGAGGAGGTAGAAGCTTCATGGAACTCCCCCCTTCCTGAGCTAGGTGGAATAAATTGGTTTTGCCTTGGACCCCAAACTAGCTCTGGACTAGGTGTGTAGCATTCTGTGATCTTTCCCTTCCCTCGGTCTGCCAATGGCTTTAGCGTTACACTGTTTGACTCATATAGGTTTGTTGTCGATAGGGAAGGACACATTTTACATTTAGGTACCCAGATTTTCTCATTTCCATCATAGTAGCCTTGGGCTTCTAATAGTGGTTTTGCAATCCATCGTGATTTAGTCTTGACTCTCCTAGGGCGCACTCTTGGTTTTCCACGGAAATGTTTTCTTGGAATGGATGGGAGGGTTGAGGTAGTTGGAAGTAAGGCCTTGGGGACCCATTGATATGTACTCTTAGGTCATGGATGAGTACTTAAAATATTACTGCTTGCTGCAACTACAAGTGTTAAAGTGCTAGGTTCATGGGTAGCTGGCAAAGACGAGTTAACCACCTTAGCTTGTGAATGTTGGCTATCCTTCAAATTTGCTAGAGTTTGCAACGTAGGTGACATTGCTTGAATGATAGGGGTAAGAGTCGGTGGTCGCGTCGTGACACTAACAGTATCCCAATCAATAGTGCATTTGGTTGCCAACATCCACGTGCGTCCCAGGTTTACGTTGCCTTCCATAGCTCCCGCGGGCATGACTAGAAACCTCTGCACTATGCTTCCATTGTCATAGACAACAGGGGTCTGAAGGACTCCAAGAATAGCAGTTTTCTTTTTATTAATGCCCTTGACTTGCATCGTACTCGGGAATAGGGTCGGTTTCCGTAATTGACACCAAACTCAATAGGATAACAAATTGTGTTTAGCTCCCGTATCTAATAAGGCATTGTATAGTACTTTCCCATAGGGGCTATTTAGCTCAATTGGGTATCGTAGGGGTGGCTCAGATTCTAATGAGTCGTCATCTGTGTCCTCGAAAAATGCTTGCGTGATTCCCAGATTAGCCTCTCGTTGGCGTCTAAGACGTTGTTGTCGTTCTCGAGCCTCAACTCTTGCTTAGATTTTTTTAAGCTCTGCTTGTTCCTTGGCAGTCTTCTTTTGATGGATGGCTTGCAACTCTTCCTGGCTTAGAGGATCATAATATCTTTTGAATTTACTCCCATTAAGGAATCTAATGGTTTGAACTCCATCTAGAGTCTCCACACAAATGGTACCTTGTGGGGTAATTTCACACACTCGATATGGCCCCTTACCAGCGTATTTCAATTTCTTCTTTTCATTACGTACCCCGTACATAAGAACTTTATCACCAACCTTGATGTCTTTATCCTTTAAATGGCTATCAAACCACTTCTTTCTCCTATCCTTTTCCACTAGAGCATTTCGCACAGCTAATTGCCTCTCTTCATCTAGCCTTTCCAGGATATATAATCGCTCCACTAAGGGGTTACCATCCCAACCTTCTTGAGAAGCTACTCGAAGACTAGGAATGACAAACTCCCATGGCATAATTGCTTCTTGGCCATACACCATCTTAAACGGTGTGGAATTAATAGCAACTTTATACGCAGTACTATAAGCCCATAAAGCTAATGTAAGCTTTAGGTCCCAATCAGTGCGATGAGCCTTGACTGTCTTTGTCAAAATGGAGATGAGAGTTTTGTTGGTACTCTCAGCTTGGCCATTTGCTTGGGGATAATAGGGTGTAGACTTGTGGTGAGATATCATGAAGTTTGATGTGAGTTCTTTTATTACTTCATTTATAAAATGAGTTCCATTGTCACTCACAAGTTCAAAGGGGCATCCAAAACGTGTGATAATGTTCTCAAAGAGGAACTTAGTTGTTGTTTTTGCATCCGCCTTTCGTGTTGCTTTTGCTTCAGCCCATTTGGTTACATAGTCGGTAGCCACAATGATATATCGTGATTGCGTGTTACGTGCAGCCGGACTAATCGGTCCTACAAAGTCTAAGCCCCACTTTTCAAATGGTTGGGTTACCTTGATGGGATGTAGAGGCATCCTATTCCTTCTTTGTGGCTTGTTGAAGCGTTGGCATTCATCACATCCCTTTGCAAAAAGTGATGCATCCTTAAACATAGTGGGCCACCAATAGCCTGACTGTAAGATCTTTCGGGCAGTCAAGTTTCCTGAAAACTGACCACCAGCTACGCCCATGTGTGCCTCTTGTAGAATATATAAATACTCATCCTCGCGGGCACAGCGTCTAAGAACATCATCTTTTCCTCTCTTATAGAGAGTTCCAGCCAGTAAGCAATAGGGTTCTCATTCCTTGATTAATTTTCGAGCTATATCTTTTCGCAGTTCTTTGGGTGGAAAACCATTAACTAAGAAGTTAACAATCTTTTCACTCCATTCAGGCAGTGTCTCAACAATGAACAAAGGAGTATCAGGCAATTCATCATCAACCCCCGTAGGAGCTTCGCCATTAGGGATACAAGATAAATGATCCGCCATAACATGTTTCCTCCCATGCCTCACAACAACGGTGAAGTCAAACTCAAGAAGAATTAACAACCATCGTGTAATTCGACCTGTGGAACACGGCTTGTTTACCAAATATAGCAATGCTTGATGATCAACATAAAACACAAACTTGGTAGCAAGAAGGTAATAGCGAAATTTCTTTACTGCGTAAATCATAGCTAGACCTTCGCGCTCTGTAGTAGTGTAGTTCATCTAGGCATCATTTAATTGGCGACTTGCAACGCTAATAGGGTAGTCCAATTTATGTTCTCCTGGTTGAGTTAGAACACACCCAATAGCAAAATTTGATGCATCAATATGCACATGAAAAGGTACATTCCAATCAGGTGTTCGCAGGATTGGAGCACTTGTTAGGGCCTTCTTTAATAACTCATAAGATTGATGACATTCTTCCGTCCAGTGAAACTCGATAAGAAGCTTGTACAATGGACGCGCTATCTCGACAAAGTTTAAAATAAATCTTCGATAATAACCAACATGGCCCATAAATCTTTGAACTCCTTTATAGTTCGTAGGTGGTGGCAAATCGTCAATGGCTTTAATCTTACTCTCATCTGTGGATATCCCGTTCTTGGACACTATATGCCCTAGAATGACTCCATGCTTAACCCAAAATTGGCATTTGAAAGGGTTCAATGAGATGCGATAAAATCTGCACCTTTCAAATATTTTTCGTAGATATAACAAATGCTTCTCCCAAGAAGAATAAACACAAAGGTCGTCTAGGAAAGCTTCACAAAACTCCCTTAGAAATTCTTTAAACGCAGTGTTTATTAATTGTTGGAATGTAGCAGGGGCATTCGTTAAGCCAAAATCCATAACACGAAATGCAAACACTCCAAACTCTGTGATAAAAGCAGTTTTAGCTCGGTCCTCTAATGTAATTGTGATTTGATTGTAACCAGAGTACCCATCTAAAAAGCTATAAGCTTCCTTGCCCGCAACTCTTTCAAGCACATGTTCTGAATATGGCAAGGGATAATGATCTCTCCTAGTGGCTGCATTAACTTTCTTGAGGTCCACGCACACTCTTAGTTTCCCATTCTTTTTTGGCACAATTACTATTGGAGAAACCCATTCTTAGTGCTCAATAGGGTATATGAATCCACATTGGATAAGTTTTTCAATCTCCTCTTGTACAATTTTGGCGTGCTTAGGATTCATTGGATAGGGTCGTTGCTGGACGGGTTTAGCACTGTTGATCATGGGAATTGTATGTTGCACCACAGAAGGTGGAACGCCCTTCATGTCATGATATGTCCAAGCAAAGATATCCTTGTATTCCTTGAGGATATCCTTAAGTACAGCCTCTTCAGTTTCGGTAAGGTCTTGAGCAATAAAGACTGGTTTAGACTCCTCACCTGGTTCTGCTAATTCTATCTCTTTAACTACCGTTGGACCATCATAGACTCCACTGCTTTCATTGGTAGGTATTCGTTGGGCCTTGGCATACACAACCTTTCGCTCCCCCGTGGTATAAGATTGAAAATGTTCAGGAGCCGTATGTAAGTCAGCAGGCTCTTGCCCTGACGGAGACCTTTCTTTTAGTTCTGCCTCCTTTTGTTGTTGTGCTAACTCTCGGTTTTGACGTCTTCTTATAGTTCGACTCAATTTCGGCTCTATAACCTCCAATTGAGCGAGGTCAATGGGTCGCGGGCTGCACCACATGACACTCTGGAGATGTTCACCCCAATTGTCTACTAGCTTTCGATGAGCATCACATGCCCCTAGATAGCTAAGCCATTCTGCTGTAGATCTTTCCTTGTTTATCCTAGCTCTCACATTTGCTCGATATCGTCGTCTCTTATATGACCTTTGTTTCTTGTTAAGGTTGTGACTTTGGTGAATGTTTGAACTCGACTCGCTTGATAGGTCTTCGCTTGTATCTTCTTCACTCTCATATAAATTACCATAGATGGTCGTACTAGACCTTGAGTGTTCAGTTTCTATACTTGGATCACTCGATGTTTCCTCATGTTCTGAATCCATTTCTACCTGAGATTCCGTTTCTGATGTGTATTGGCCTGAAGCCTTTGAGGAATCATCGGTTTCACTCTCAGGTAGGTGTGCCTCTTTCTTATCATCGGATGTTACATGCGCTACACCTAACATGTTTACTGGTGCAATGTGTGGTATCTCTTCCCCATATGGTGTTACCCAGGTTGTTCCTCTAGCTCCCCATGTATCTATAGTTGCCGCTAGGTGTACCCAATCGACATTGTCTGACTCAGCCATTCCGGGTAGGATATCCATATAAGGAGAGTTCTCCCCAATATCCGTGTCTTCGTTACACGTGTAACAATACTGTAATGGAGCTGAGTGAATTGTTGTGTCTGATCGATTATCAATGATGAATTTATTTCCTAGAGGATGCGTTCGACCACTTAAAAGATCAACTCGAATGACAGAGTCTTGGAGCTGTAAGTAGACGTGGTTTTTGGACCAGTCATGCACCATTTTTGCTTCCCTCATGAATGGACGCCCTAAGATCATCTCAAATGACATAGGATGCTTGGAAAAATCCATAACAATGAAAGTCTGCCTTACCTTATGTCCCAAGACCTTGATCTTGAGATCCTTAAGCATTCCAATAGGCATAACAATAGATCCATTAGCCATTTTTACCACTACGCTTGTGGCTTCAAGGTGAGGTCGCCCCATAGACTCCCAACAACTCTTTGTCACCATGCTGACTCCCACACCACAGTCAAGGACTCCCTTTACAGTTAATCCTTTAGTAGTGATTGGTAGAGTAGCATTAGATTCATCACCTTCAAATTATTGCCCCAACTTGTTAACGGGTACTTCAATTACAGATTCATGTCCCGCTAGGTCAGATGGTGGTGCTAAATGTTCCTCATCATTTATTACCGAGTCAGGTTTGTTCATATGTGCAAACTGTAGTAATCCGGCCTGTAATTCTCCATTGAGGAAGGCTCGAAGAGCTGAGACTAGCTCGGGGTCTTTATATAGTTTGGACATGATGGTGGTTCTAACTTCTGAAGACATGAAATCCATCAATTTGGCAACATTTAATGGCATCTTGTGGGACGTAGGACCCTGACAAGAGAATGGTGAAGATGGAATCTCAACTTCCTCAAGGGGGTCGGGCATTCCCTCACCAAACATTCTCTCTAGTAGGAAAGGTGTGTGTCCACTTTCAGATGTCCTACCCTCACTCTCTTCCCGAATGATACTGGGTATAGCTAACGGCCTGTAGTTCTTGTGAGGTTGAACTTGTGTGAGAAACACTGTGTCCGACATCTGGATATGTTTGGGTTCAGGTTCTAATGTTCGTTGAGTTTCTTCCACCAAACCCCTCAGTTGTTGGACTCGTTCAATTTCCACTGTTGGGTTTGGATAGGTTCCAATCTTTCTTTTGCAATCCTCATTTTTTGTCTCTCGTGGCTTATCTTGGGGGTTCGCAACTGGGTGGTTTAACTTTGAATACTCTTTTGGTGCTCGTCGAAATTCCCTCTCGTGATCCTCCTCACTGGTTTTTTCCTTTGTAGTAACAGTTTTGGTCTCTGTGGTCTCTATCGAATCTGAGTCATCCTCAGGGTCATTCATATACACGGGATCCTCTCATGTCCCTATGTTAGTCTTTGAACTAGGTTTTGAGCTAGAAGCATTAAGGGATTTCTTTCTTCGTGTTTTCTTCTTTCTCGCTCGGCCAATGGATGCAGCATCTCTCTCTTCGAGGATGTAATTTTGCTTTTGGAGCATCGACCGTGTGAGTGCATTCACTGGTGCTATGTTTATAGTTGGTGGTGTCCCATCAACAATCTCTATTATGTTCAATGGTGTGATTTTCGGTGCATTTGGATTGTTAGGACACTATGCGATCAAATGATCTATGCCACAACGATTACAAGTGAGTATTGGCATTGCCAATCCACTCCCTTGACTTGTTTGCATTAGTGCAGAATTCTTTTGC
Source organism: Adiantum capillus-veneris (assembly GCF_014529385.1). Taxonomy (NCBI): domain Eukaryota; kingdom Viridiplantae; phylum Streptophyta; class Polypodiopsida; order Polypodiales; family Pteridaceae; genus Adiantum; species Adiantum capillus-veneris. Next base: position 31,266,781 of record NC_140947.1, read on the forward strand.
ATTCTAATGGGGCACTCAGCTACTCGATGTGGTCCACCACATTCGTAGCACTGAAAAGGTGGTCTCCTGGCAAAACTATTAATGTTTTGGCCTCTTGCTGCTAGCGCAGTAGCTTGATATACCGGTTTGATTTGTCCCCAATGGTCTTCCATATAGTACATGGGACACTCCTCAAGCATGTCGACTCCATAGGTGATACTAGAGTCTATGTCCTCTTCGCAATCTATATAAGTACTAGATGACTCGCAACCTACTTGGTTCATAGGTGTAACTCTTGGATGAGGGGGTTGTGGTCCTAGCACTGGAGGTGGCAACGGTGTGGTTTGGACCACATTTTGGGTTCTAGGGACCATGTGCTGTAATGGCAACTGTTGCTCCATGGGTGGGGTAGGCATCAATGCAGGAACTCGAGGTGAGTCTGCCCAAGCTATAGGCGGTCTATTTTCCATGATGCGTTTAATCATTAGGCAATCCTTCGCTTGATGGCCATACCTACCACACGCGTTACAAGTCCCGTTAAACTTTACTCTGAAAGTAGGGCATTCACTCGTAGTATGTGGGCCCAAGCAAATTGAGCACCATTGTTGCTCCCTTCTTGGATACATATGAGTGTTTTGTGGAGCACGATTACCCCTAAGGCTTTCTTGGATGGCCTTTGTGAGATCTGCCAAAGTCATCTCAGATATCGTTTGCTCTTTCACGATTGGCTTTATCTTCATTGGCTCATGCCCTGATGCTTGTGAGCTACTAGACTTCGGCTCGGCAGACACTCTTTCTCCTGCAATCATTAAATTATCCTCCAATTGGATTGCATTCATGGTGACTGCTTCCCAAGTAGTGATACCTCTAATGACTAGGCCATTATAGATACTTTCATGTCGTAGTCCCCTAATGAATCTATCGAGCAATTGGTTGTTGTTGAATCGCTCGTTTGGATTACATCGAGAGTTCAAATTCTTTAGGCGACTAATGAAGTCTCTCACGGATTCGCCTTCTTCTCGTTGGGCTTTCTGGAGCTGAGAGGCTACACCCCAAAGTACTCCCTGTCGTATGTATTCTTTTAAGAACAGTCTCCTAAGAGTAGAGTAGATCGTTTTTTCTTCTACTCTTAAGGTTATATACCAATCTCCAGCCTTTCCGCTTAGGGTCAAACTCAAAGCCTTACACTTATGTAGCTCATTGTGCTCTTCCAAGGAATCGCACACATGTTCAAAGACTTCCATATGCTTTCTAGCATCTCCGTCTCCATTGAATTTCTGTGTGAGCTTAGCTACTTGGACTGCCTTCCTCCTAGGCTCTCTATCAGGTGCACTACGCATGTTTTCCGCAATAGAGCGACCGATAGTTTGAGAAAATGCTGCCAAATCTCCTATTTGAGCAGGTATAATGGGTGTATGTGCTCCTGGAACCACATGTGAGATGGGAGTTGGCCTTGGCCTTGGCATACGCACGGCTCTTGGGTCCCATATTTCGTATGGTGGTGTACCAGACGGTGGTCCAAAGTTTACAGGCGTGGCCCTAGGCATAGGGGGTGCTTGATATGGCATGTTATTATTAAATGGCATGGCTCCATTTGTATAAGAGCTTGGATAATTCCATTGTGGATTGTAAGCTCTTGGAACAATCGGAGGTGTAGGAGCTACATGAGGCTGAGGTATGACAGGTGCACATGATTGATACATACATGTAGGTAGTTGGGGGCACTGTGCTACTAGGCATCGGCACAGTATTAACAAATGAACTCCATGGTGTACTTCTTGTCATGCTCACCACTGGGATATGCATGGTAGCCGTAGTGTCATTAAGAGACAAAGGAGCTAGATCTGGGAAGGTAAAGCTACCACTTGTGGGCTCAGATTGTACTGAGGCTCCTGGCGAAACAACATATGGAGGATCAATGGGGCTCACTGAGGGAGTCTCCATTTGTGACAGGGTTGGTTGGTTGGCCTTTCCCGTATCTAAGAATCTCATTAGGCCTGTTGAAGGCATGTTGATCCCTGTGTTCTGTCTTTCTAACTCGACAATCCTATGGAGGACATCACAGACTTTCTGTTGTTGCTCATCTATGCTAGTAGCACCCGATGTGGATTGTAGAACATATAACCAACCCACATGATAGGTGTGTCCTGTGTACCGATCAGTTAAAGCTTCTGCTTGTAGGTCATACTCCCAATTTTCGTTTAGGAATCTCCCATCTAGGCCTGGCGTGCCGGAGGTTTCCCTGGAAGTGGAAGCATTATTGCTCCCCATAGCTTGCCCCTCCGTGACTGCTACCTTGGGAGCACTCGGTTGCTCGGCTGGCATGATTGTTGTCATAGGAGCCTTTGCTTTCAGGGCTCGACTTTGTTCTAGCCCTCGTAGGTTCTCAATTTCCCTCTCCCTTGTTGCTTGCATATAGCGTTCGATCTCTTGCACTTCGGCAAGACTCCTACCATCGGGTAGTAAAACCTCAGAGGGAGATAGTCCTAAACGATCCGGAGGTGCATTGGATGGAACATTCACATGCACACTCTCAAGAAGCATAGGGTCCATTTTAGGCATGAATGACGAATTTACTTCCCCACTCCCTTCATTTATTTCATTAACCGCATGTTCGGAGCGAGTAGCTCTACTAAGGGTCTCTTTTAAGTGGCTAAACACGTTGGACCCGGGCTGTGGGCCCATGGCATGCATGTCTTGACTTGAACTACCAGGGTTTGGTGTAGGATACCCCTCCATGACTTCGTAGTCAGAGGAAGAATCACTAGACGCGATATGAGGATCTTGGGTCGCGCTACCTTGAGTCCCGGCCGAAGGTCCAGAACCTAGGGTGGAGGAATAATGGGTGCCCGCGTAAATGGAGGCACTACCAATATGCTCGTGCTCTAACACTCGTCCAGAGCGTAGGTTCATATGACTTGGATCCCCTAGAAGTGTCAGTGAGGGCCCGTGAAGGCTGCTCACCTAGTAATTTTGGGTGTTTTGCAACCCGTCTTTTCTTATTTTTTGAATTTTTGGTCCTTTTTTTCTGACCCAGCTATAGAATAGAACGTATGATAGCTCAAAACGAGCGTCTCGGTCAGAGGGACGTGCCGTGCTTTACAGCCCTCCGTTTGGTCACTTTATGCCCTCGGAATCCCTAAAACCGTCAATTTCTAGTAGGGAACTAGGCCCGAATTAGAAAGTCTAAGGGTGCAAGTGGGAAGAGAAGGGAGGAGAGTGGAGGACTTGCCCCACATGCTCTCATTCCCTCTTGAGGGAGTAGGGTATATATATAAGAGTGAGTCTAGTATATATCATAGGACTGAGGCCTGAGGCCTGGGCCTGGGCTTGGGCTTGGGCTTGGGCTTGGGGAAATGATCCCGATCCCGATCAAAATTTTAGTGTAGCCCCCCAGTCACTCACGCTTAAATATTTTTGGTTTTATTTATTTATTTATTTATTTATTTTATTTTTTTTAAATTGTTTTTTGGGCGACTACCGCGTGCGGCTTTGGTGACCCTCTTGGCCACACACACTCTCACCTACCTAACCTCCCAGTCAACAGCTCACAGACAGCTCACTACCTTATCTACTTACTAACTGTGCTACTAACCACTAACTAATCTACTAACTAATCTGTTAACTGCTTGCTAATAGTGAGCTAACTGTCCACCTACTTCCTCTCTCACTACCTGCTTTGCAAACACTGTGTGCAGCCAAACCTTAACAGAAAACTGTGTGCAAACAGAAATTGCTAACTGCCTTCCTACTTATTCATTCACTCCAAACAAGCTAACGACTACTAATTGTGCAAATACTGTGTGCAAACAGAAAACACAACATTATGCAGAAATCACAGAACTTGCGGACAACACAGAAATTAACAACTTGCAGAAAAACAACTCATTCCTCTTCCTTTTCCTCTTCTTTCCTACTACAAACAACTCATAGGAGAAGCACAAAGTGCCTCTTGGGCTTAGTGCAGGGCAATTCCCTGGCAGCGGCGCCAAAAATGTGAGCTCCTTGCCGCACTGTCGAAGCAAGGGACTTGCCGATACACCGTGTGCGAGCCACAAATGGCTCCAAGCACACAACAAGACTAATCTAGTAAGCTCAAAAGAGGGCAATGGTGTGTCACTCACCGCTCTATGCTCCTAAAAAATGTGCGCTCCTTGCCGCACTGTCGAAGCAACGGACTTGCCGATACACCGTGTGCGAGCCACAAATGGCTCCAAGCACACAACAAGACTAATCTAGTAAGCTCAAAAGAGAGCAATGGTGTGTCACTCACCGCTCTATGCTCCTGCCGTGGAGGATTCCTCGCCGCGATGAAGAAGAAGCTGCAGTCGTGCCGCGCTTAACCGCTTCTCCGCCGTCGTGCCTTCGTAATGCTCGATCGCACACACACTCTCCCTCTCTCTCTCTCTCTCTCTCTCTCTCTCTCTCTCTCACATACACACACACACACACACACACGAGGAGGTGAAGAAGAAGAAGATGGAGATGGGGATGGAGCAAGAGCACTCTTCTATTGCACAAATGAGAGAATGGGTGAATTTTAGGTTTAGTTGGCTTTTATATGAGCTCAACCCATTCACACTTGGGCGCCCATGCTTAGCCAACTAATCCCTTGAATGTCCCAGTTAGAGTGCGCCTCTCATCGGCGATCACTCTTACCCTTTTCCTATTGGTCCGACAAGCACGGTACCTGACTCTACCAAATACATAATACACGTCCGTCGTAGGTGATGGGGTGTCCGTGAGCCGTGAGGGTTAACAGGTGTAGCTAATGCTTCCCTACAATACTCAAAACAACGAATCAATGATCAGGCAATATTCTTGCGCCAAATACGAGAGAATCTAGTCGTCGCCTCGATCAAGGGAAAAGAGCTGGAGCTGAAATTGGAGCAGTCTCAGTGCAAAGACCTGGCCTTGATGCGGGTCCAAAGAGAAGACAAGCTGCTGAAGGAAATAGCTGAACTCAAAAGAGTCAACTAGCTATTGAGAGAAGGAAGGCCGAAAACGCAAGAAGATGTAGGCACTCCAGAGAAACCTCAAATAGAAATCCCCTCAGTCTCATTTGCTGACATGGAGACACAGCCAGCAGTAGAGCTAAGTCGCGAGGAGGAGTTTCAAGTACCAATTACCAAATTAAACATAGTGCCAATGGTTCAGCTCTCAAAGGTTGAAGTAGAGCTAAGTCGCGAGGAGGAGTTTCAAGTACCAATTACCAAATTAGACATAGTGCCAATGGTTCAGCTCTCAAAGGTTGAAGAAGATGCACTGAAGGAAAAAATTATACAAGAGGTAGATGAGCAGTGGAAGGCAGCAATGGATTGGGAGCTGAGAGTACTTCATTTCGTCAATGTCACACAACTCGCTCCCAATCAAATAAATGCGCAATGGCACCAACAATCCCTGCCCTATCCTCTGATTAAAGTGGAGTTGCTACAAGTAAAAGAAAGGCTTTACACCGACCTGAAAGTTGAGGGTGCAGATCAAGACCACCCAAAGTGGAGGTTGAGCTGGCTAAACAAGAATCCAAGGTACTTGATTTTGTTCACAAGAGCACCTGCGGCCCTACAGGATCCTACCTTTTGTCCTGTACCAAGAGTACGGACCTAGATAGCACATGAGGCACTACTAAAGAAGCGGCCAACTTGGCTGAATTACCCCAAATCATGCCTGCTCCAAAAAAGGGACAACCGACTGAAGAATAGATGGTGAAAACCCTAAAGGGCGCCATGTCATTCTCTAAAAGTCTACCAGATTTGTCATGTGCTATGCTATACAAAATTTTCCGAATGCTGCTCACCTGCATCGAAGTGTTCAATGAGCCAGAGCAAGCAGGCGCCCCTTTGATGTCATTCCTCTAGGGTAACAAAGGGTTGTGCTATGATCTCGGTGGCCAACCTTCCGAAGAAGTCCTCTATGGATTCTACGCCAAGTGTATGTTTCTAGCTTCTCAAAATATGATGGCGTCCAAGGAAGCATTTTACACAGGGTTTTTCACTTGACGAATGAAAATATTTGGGCCAGTGAATAGCAACCTGACATCAAGGTTTGTAGGCTACTCAGTAGTGGAACTAAAAAATAGAGTCACTATGCAGTTCTTGCAAGTGCCAGATAAAGAGAGGAAGATCAGATACCAAAAAGCACTGAATGTGCTTAAAGACCGCCTCGCCAACCGTCAACCTGAAGACTACTTCAGCCCATAAATCTGTGTCAAGGGACGACACAGGCGAGGAGGGGGGGAATGTTAGCAAGATAACACGAATACCATTTTTTGGAGTTCTCATTGTAAAAACACTTATTATTTTGATAAATTGGGAATATTGTCACTCCTATTTTCCAGATAAACCTTGTAATTGATGAGCCAGGGCTACAATCTTCCACATTGTATCAACCTGTCATTACCCATCTTTGGTAGAACTCCCAGATTATTAGTTTTGACCACCAAAAACCTTGGCTAAGATATAAAAGCCAATTTTTGTAAGTTATTATTAAGTTTTTGGATAATGAAATACACAGCGTGAGCTAACAGCGCTCACTTCTCTCCTTCTTGTGCTTCTTAGTCCCTCCCCGGTTGTCACATTGCAGTCGCGTTTGTTGCATTGCAATTGCAAGTAAGAGCTCTATGCATTGACGTAAACACATCACAGCATGTCATAGCTTTTGGCGTCGCCGACCCGCGGCACAAGACAAGGATGATGATAATTTCATAGACTTGGGCATGGGGTTTATAGGCACCCATTTCATAGCTTAGGACATGGAAGGGATATGGTTATGTCTTTGCTTGTGCTTGAGGACATGGACAAGGGGAAAAAAAAAAAAAAAATCCTAGCAAAAAGGACCCTATAACCATTATGGAAGAGGAAAATGAAGATGTCACAGAGATTAACGAATAGATGAAAGAAACCATAACCTTTGTTCTCTTACAAGAGTCCAGCTTTACGGAGGAGGAATATTGAAAGATTGAAGAAGAGGAAGTTTTGGAGGAAGCCCGCCACTTCCAATTACTCACTTTGCATGCAGTGGTGGTGGTTGTCAATTTCTTTTCCTTGAAAACATTGTACAGATGCTTCGACTTAGAGGGATAGTTCATTGTGGCACTACATGAGCCACATGGAGCCATCCACCTTTCATTTTTTCACACAAACTCCTTGAAAGAATGGTTGTGTGGAGCTACTCAAGTACAAGGCATTGAGTTTCTCGGGGGGGGGGGGGGGGGGGGGGGGGGGGGTAATCATGTTAATGTATAATGTGAGTTCAAAAGGAGGGGCTTTAAAATGAAAAATTTTAGGCACTTTAATAGAGATACATTAAAATAAAGGGGTTTTATATTTAATTTTGAGAAAAAATCCTAAAATAAGGGGTCATTTTTTTCATTCAAACATGTTAAAAGAGGGGGGTTTTTAATACCCCACGAACGCACGTTATATAGGGGGGTATTGAACGGTGAACCCCACAGTTGAGTTCCTTCCTTAGTAAATATGTCCTCACTCTTAATGCCAACAAATGTATACTAGTGGATCGTGAGGCTGCTCTGCATGCCTTTGCAGGCAAACATCTTATGTCAATCATATCCCATTGTGTCCTTAGCTTAGGTCAAGCGGTAACAAACCCTAAAGTATTTCCCTAAACCCCTTGGCATGAGGGCCACCATTCATCACATACTAGCTGATGTAGTTTGCAAAAAGAAGATTGAGACTGGTAGATTCAGAGGAATACCATCAGACAACAGGATATGCCGCTTATGCCAGCTAGAGCTAGAGACAGAGATACATTACATATGTCATTTCACAGTGTACTATGAGATTTCGGGCCGTTTCCACTGCTTATTTAGAGAGGGTTTCGGTCCTTTCTCTAGGGTCATGAGTTATGAGGATCAAAGATGTTTTGGGCTATATCTACTTGAGTTACACAGATATAGAGACACTTTACTAGGGAGAGCTAGAGAGAGACAGTCCCAAAGACAGATTACCGATTTCTTTTCGCTAGATATGGGATAGCCAAAGGAGATGCCATCATTGCAGAGCTCAGCCCACACTCATTTGACCACTATTGGCACTCTCAGCAACCAAGCAGCACTGGAGCTACAGAGATCCAGATGGCCACGATTGAGGAGAGGGGCTACACAGCATGGATGGAGACTACAACAGAGGATTCGAGCCATACTCTCTCAACATCCAGAGTGCAAATGAGGATGGATTCTAGTAGTAGTAGTATTTTTGTTCTAGTCTTTCTGTACCCAGACATGGTATTAGATTCACAATTTTGTAATAGTTTGGTCTCATAGGTCATTTTGGCCTTTTGAAGACGTTAATATAACATTTCATTTCATTTCATTTCTCCCTCCCCCTCCACCCTCCCCTCCCTCTTTCCCCTCTCCGGCCCCCCATCTCTCTCTACATACCCCCTACCTCTCTCTCTCTCTCTCTCTCTCTCTCTCTCTCTCTCTCTCTCTCTCTCTCTCTCTCTCTCTCTCTCTCTCTCTCTCTCTCTCTCTCTCTCTCCCTCTCCCCTTGCCTTCCCCACTCTCTCTACCCCTTTTCTCCCTCTCTTAATAAAAAAGACAAAGAAAGAGAAACAGAGAGATATAGGGTAGAGAGAGAGAGATCTCCCCCTCCCTCCCCTTGCCTTCCCTACTCTCTCTACCCGTTTTCTCCCTCTCTTAATAAAAAAGACAGAGAAAGAGAAACAAAGAGATATAGCGCCTTCCCCACTCTCTCTACCCCTTTTCTCCCTCTCTTAATAAAAAAGACAAAGAAAGAGAAATCGAGAGATATAGGGTAGAGAGAGAGAGAGAGAGAGAGAGAGAGGAGAGAACAGGGAATGGGAGAAATTGTGAGAGGGAAAGAGGGGAAGTTCCTTCGGTATTTTATTTGAAATGAGGCAGAGAGGGGGACTGGGAAGAGGAATTTCAGTTTTTTTGCAAGAACTATTGGGTTTAAATAAGGACACCCGTTGTTACCAACTCTCTTTTGGTCTATGAATTAATCATTTGGGACCAATGGTACTTGACTTAATGCAAGAAGATAGCATTGAAGAGGTCACTATTTAATGTGGAAATCATGATTTTTTGTATGCAGATGATGTAGTGCTTCAAGCACACACTTTAGAGGATGCACAAAATCTTATGGTTTTCCTTGAGAGCATTTGCTTGCATAGTGGGATGATTGTGAATGAATCCAAAACAAAGGTTATGCTTGTGAAAACCAACCATAAGGAGAAGCCATGCATTGTGAACAACAATGAAACACTTCAAGTTTTTGAGAGCTTTAAGTACCTTGGCCTTGACCTATGACACAATAGTCTCGCAAGTGAATCAAGCTTTTCTATAACACCAATGTATTATGGCTTGAGAGGAATTTGGTGGGTCACACTTCATACATTACACCACCCATATTGCCCCCAAATACAAAACCTTGTTCATCATCGAGAGAGGAAAATGTACTCACCCTTATATGTTGGATCATGTCGCAACCATTGGGCTTAGCTGAAAATTTGAGACAAGGAATTGGGTCAATGGAGAAGAGTCAGATCAATGATTGTGCACATTATGCTCACTGCAAGTTTGAGAGTTTGAATACCACACACTTCACATTTTTAGCCATGACTTTGAACTACACACTTTCCTCTCCAAGCCACAGTGTGGGCTCTCCATTGCGACTCTCATCACCACAATTTTGGAGCATCAAGAATTACTCATCAGCTACACATATACTACACCACATGTAACTTTGATCTCATAGGTCATATTTGAGTTTCAAGGATGATTATAGAACCTATATCTCTCTTTCTTCCTCTATCTCTCTCTGTGCCCACCCCTCCCTCTTCTCTCTCTTTGACCCCCTATCTCTCACTACCTGTCCCCTATTGCTCTCTCTACATGTGCCCCTTCCTCTTTCCTCTCTCCAACCACTTGCCTTCCCCTTCTTCCCCCTGCACGAGATGTTGTGTTTGTGGAATATTCTGTTCAGCCTTATTATCATGTATAGGAGATAATAATGTAAGCTCATAAGACATTTACTTTGTTTCCTTTTTTAATGGTAAAAACTTGAATGTAAATTCCAATAAGGCAAATGTACAACCGGTGAATGTTGTGGACCAACCTATTACTAATGCAGATGTAGATGATGTACTTGATATGGAAAGGGCTTAGAATGAGGAGGCTAGTGTTATGCAAAAATGGCTCGTGCATACTGTGCATAATAGTAAATTGGATGCACCTATGTCTAATCGCACTTGTCGCGTACTTGCCATGCATCTTATGCATCAAATTGTTATGCTTTGGTCGTGTCAAGTTTATGTGATGAGGAGGAACCTCTTTCAGCACATAATTTTAAAAATTGGCTGGTACAATGCAATTAGAATATAGTGCACATATAGAAAATCACATATGGACTTTATGTGATTATCCTTCTGGCAAAAAGGACATTGATATGAAGTGGGTTCACAAGTTTAAATGTAAGCCGGATGGTGAGATTGATTGCTACAAGTCTAGACTTGTTGCAAAAGGATATGCACAATGAAAAGGCATTGATTATGAAGAGACCTTTGCTCCCACTTGTGGTATGACTATTGTTCATTTTCTGTATGCATTGACAGCTCATTTTGGATGGAATGTAAATCAATTAGACATTGTTATTTCTTTCTTGAATGATGATATATTTGAGGGAGTTTATTTAACACATCCTTGCAATTTTGTCAAGAAAGGACAAGAAAATAAAATGTGCAAATATAATAGATCTTTGTATGAGTTGAAGCAATCTCCTCGTGCTTGGTATGAGAAAGCTGACACTCATTCGGTTAAATGAGGATTTTGTAACACTCCAATTGAAATCTATTTGTGTGTTGAGCATGAGGGTGATGTATTTCTCATCGTCATTCTATATGTAGATGATTTGCTAATTATTGGTCCAAATAAGACACACATTGTTGATTACTGGTCCGAATCAAGATGAAAGACTTGGGGCTTTTGCATCATTACTTGGGAATAAAGTTTAAGCAGCGCAATGGTGAGATCAGCTTGACTTATGTAATCAACACAAGACAACATTGCAGAATTATTCACAAAGGCATTGCCTCAAGAGAAGTTTAAAGGTTTTTGCAAAGGTTTGGGCTTGCTTCCCTTTGTGGATTGATGATGTCCGTCATGTCCCTTCCCAATACACTATGTGCCATCTCTTGTTCACCATATCACTCCCAACATGGGAGATTTGTTATCATATGTGTAGTGATGACATGTCTAAACACACTTAGGACTGCCGATGCATTTTTCACTCACTAGGATGTTTTCCCCCCCCATGCATTGTAACCATTCTAGGGGTAACTTTATCTTTATTTTGTGCACTAAGCAATAAACTCTCTACTGTGTTCCTTGAGGTTCTTCATCTTCTCCAAGCTGTGTGTGTTTCCTTGCAACCCTAATTCCAACATGATCGCCTCTCGGGGGGGGGGCACTTATTAATTATGTGACTATCACGTGAGTGCAGCAGAAGGGGTTATTTATTTATTTTTTTCTCACATTTTCACATATAGAAGACTATCATGAAATGAAATTGGGAAAAAGTTCAAATTCAATAGAAAAAGGGTGTATTTTATTTGTCAAAGGTTCATAGATAAGGAGTTTTTAAAATAGTCTTTGAAAGCATGCGATATACACAATTTATACATAGTGACCGACCCGCCCCCCCCCCCCCCCGCACGCCCGCGAGTTGCCTCCTCATGTTAATCAATTTTGTGATCCTACATATAAGACTACGTTTGAATCTAGTCTTCTTGCTAAATCTCTATAGAACCAGCTGAATATTTCATGTAGAGCATTGGTGCTTTTCCTCACACCTCCATGATGTGTATTTTTGAAGTAGACTAATTTTTCTTGATAGCGTAAGTACTCCATTCCTTTGCTACTTCAAATACTCAATGAACCATAGTGTCAAGGAAAAATACACCATATGAAAAAAGTATGTGTTTCAAAGAAAATATAAATGACTTGAGTTCAAACCCACAAGGAATTCAACTATAGAGATTACATGTTTGGCCCAACATGTAATGTGTTATGTGTATTTCCTCCGGGCATCAACCATTTGGGATGTGAAAGTGTCGACTACAAACTTTAAGGTGGATCTCTCATTAGAGGTTAGTTTTGCCTTTTCAAGAAAACTAATTAGCTCTTCAAGAGACTGCAATACATGAGCACGCTTAAGTCTAAAGGGCTACTTTGTTACAAACCTAAGTTTCCATAACAAAAACTCAATGGGAATTTGGGAGTTAGAATAGTTTAAAAAAAGATGCCTTGCTTTACTACCACCCATACATATTTTATGGGGTCAATCATGTTGGGGTAAAGGCGTTGTGCCATTTTCTCAGGGCCATATGTTTGGTGTCTGGCCGTCCACTATGTGTATACATATACTAACCTTATTCTTCATATACCAAAAAATAATGGGCTTATCTACTACTTGGGTGTTGGCTCCACCCACATAGTAGGGAACTCTTCTCTCCTATTTCCTCTCCCGCACTGCATCGTGTGCACATGCATTCGTGCACACTGTACTCTTTCAACTGGTATCAGAGCTGAGTGTGTGTGTATTGCGCACACACATGCACATCCACACGCTTCTCTGAGTTCAATGGTAGTAGAGAAGAAGAATTACCTTTTTGTTTTCTCTCTAAGGGTGTGTTCCCACACACACAATTCTCGCTAGATAGAAACAAAGGAGGAGAGATAAAGAGAGAGAGATCTTGGGAGCTCCATTAGTTGAGAAGCAAAAGAGAGAGAGAGAGAGAACACGGCACATGCATACACATGCACACACATAGGTGTTGTGTGTGAGCACATGGGAGAAACAACATGAGCACCACCCGGTATCAGCCCAACATCCTTCGACCGCTTTGGCATAGAGAAAAGGAGGGAGAAAGAGTGCATCAACTCTCCTCCGATAAGCATACAATTTTGACTACCATGTTCTCGGATTTTAAATTCTTCTTTGCAACTTTGCATTGGCTCAGCATGGTGGCTATTGCATCGGAGAGCACTTTTGGTGGGTGATGAAAGACAACATTGGCATATTCTTCTCCGCTTTGACATTGTGAGAGCGGTTGGCTCTTCTCTGGTGTGGCCTTGCCGTTGACTACCCTCCCATGCTCATTCAAAAGTGATTTTGCTTCAACAGATATCCTAATACCCTGAATTTTTGGATTTGGCTTATCTGGAGACAAATCAAGCAAGAGCAGCAACGACTCTCCTCTAGCCCACATCTGGATTGGCTCAGCTCCGTAGTGTCTCCTCAATGACCCACCCCCCTTGATGGCTACTTGGCTTTGACGGATTTCGACTCTCTACCTTTAGTGACACACATTGGATGCATAGCGGCTTTCATGGACCACTTCAGAGCGATTTTCCCATGAGCGAGCTCAACTTTTGAACGTCTTTTGTGTCTCGTTTTTGATCGACGAGTTTATTGATTGACGAGATAGTGTGCGCAATATTTCATGCATTTTACTTACACGTTGCACATTCTTTTTGAGTGCAGATATGGAGAGATTATGTAGCACACATGGTAGTGCCCATGCATGACTGCATGGGTCATTTTAGAGAGTGTTCTGAGAATGGTTTTGTGCAGTTCATGATATGTGTGCATATGTGGAGTGGACACGCGCAATCGCACATAGAGCCATTCATTCAAGAGTGAGCTAGTTTGCCAAGGTTTTGACAGTTTATGTATGCCACATGTGGCTTTTGCTACTAAGACATTGAATGTGTGTTCATGCTTTATGCAATTTTGGTGAGATTTTTGAAACTTTTTCTCAATTTTCTAGGGAAACTCTGCCAAATTTTTCCCAGGTTCTTTCCATGCTTTGGGTGTATTTGCTGTTTACTCTTTGAGTGTTTATGGTCAAGTCTAACTCCCACTTTGACAGGTTTTGTCAATTGCATATATTTGTGTGGCTATAGATTACAAGTAGTCACAAGTGTTATAGGTTTTTGTAGATCTTTGCATGTGATTTTCTCCTAGGATGTGTTTTGAGCATGTTTTCTCACTACGGTTATGCGCTTTATGCTCGATTGAGCTATTTATTCGAGATTGCATGCTTGAAAATGGCTGTTTTATGCATATGTGAGCATCATTTTTGACGCAATTGATCATGGTTTTCATGATTGTGTGGTGGTCAAGCTCATCTTCCAGCTTGACATTCACTCATGGTAGTTGACATCTGTGGCAGTTCAGATTTGATAGTGGGTGATAGCATGCTTAGGTGGTACCAAAAAGGAGTGACTTGAACAGTCGTTTGGGAGGAGATGAAATGGGTGGTGGGTTATTCATTTTCATTTCATATAAAGGAAAGATAAAATCTTTTTGGCTGAGAGGTTGGAATTTGGGCAGGCTAAAAGTTCCATTTCACTTTAATACTAAATCTAAAGTAGCAAACTGCCTGCACATTTAAATTCCCTCTCGTGCCGCCACTCCAAGCCGGGCTCTCTACAATGCTACCTCAATGGGTCCCTCCGCCTCTTGTGCCCATTCTCTCTCTCTCTCTCTCTCTCTCTCTCTCTCTCTCTCTCTCTCTCTCTCTCTCTCTCTCTCTCTCTCTCTCTCCATAGCGTCCACTGTCGGGCTTGCGCAGCGTCTGCAGGCTTGCAGGTTCAGTGCTCTCTCTCTCTCTCTCTCTCTCTCTCTCTCTCTCTCTCTCTCTCTCTCTCTCTCTCTCTCTCTCTCTCTCTCTCTCTCTCTCTCTCTCCTCCAAAGCCGCTACAGGTGCTTGCGGGTGCAACACAAAGCCATATCAACCAGCTCCTCATTGCCAGCCATATTCAACTTCAACAAAACCTCTACGTGTGTGTGTGTGTGTGTGTGTGTGAGTACTATAGCACTGTTTTGATTGTCTTCATTGTCGTGTCAATAGCATCCTCACACGTTCCACATGGAATCACATATACTCATAATGGCAGTACAAACCCTCTTTACCTTCCTCCATTATCTGCTACACATCATATCCCAAGGGATCTTCTACCGAGTCTACAAAACTATTGGGCCGCAAAGAAGAGGGAATAAAGAAACATGAAAAAAAGGATGGAACATGCACGAGAGGATGGTGACATTGATGAGCAGGAGGCAAAGAAAATCTGTAGGGAAGATGCTAAGTGTTGGCGTAATCAAACAATCGGGCTTTTTGAGGGTCTTCAATGGAGCATTCTACAACAACTTCTCAGTCATCCAACATTCTCAGTGTTGCAACCCACATTGGAGACAGTTGGGAGGCTGATTTTCTCTAAAATTTGTCATACATTGTCTGAGGTGAAGACTCCTCGTTCATACAATGAGCTATTTTTGAAACAGGCAACTGTCATGGCATGTCTCAATGGAGCCGGGGCTGACAATGTAATGAGCAATAATGTTTGCAATGGCATTAGGACTTCATCAACGAAATGTCACGAGAGCCAGTTTCTAGCTACAAACTAATAAGGAGGAGGGGTCACTTCCCTTAGACATGTGTCAATGTCAACAACATAGGACCAGTACCTTAACAATCGAAATCAGAGAAACCCGCATCTCCCCAAACAAGAAGATGTCGTTCGAAAGAGAATCGACAGGAGGGCACATGTGGTGCATCCGGTGCATCTCCTCGATTTACCTCAGGTATATCCGCCAGAACATCTTGAAAGTGTCTAAACATTTCTTTACTTAGTAATTTTGGGTGCTTGCAAAAAATGCTTTATAAGTGTCTCAAAGTGCTTCAAAGTGCATCACTTAGAGCCTGTAAATGCTTGAAAGCGCCAAAAAACTGCATCTCTGTGTGCATGAAAGCGCTAAAAAGTGCTTCATAGGATTTTAGAGTGCTTCCAAAGTGCACTAAAGTGCTTCATGGTGCTTGAAAGTGTCACAAAGTACTTTAGAGTGCTTCAAAGTGCTTTCTAAACTCTAAAGTGCTTTGGAGTACTGCATGCAGAGTGCCATAAAGTGCCTCATAATGCTCTTAAATAGAACTGAAGTGCTTTCAAAGAGCCCTTAAAGTCCACTTTAGAGTTCTTCAAGTGCCCAAAAGTGCTTTAAAGTGTTGCACAGTGCTGCAAAGTGTTTCAGAGCGCTTCAAAGTACTTTAGAGTGCTTCAGAGTGCTTTGAAGTGCCTTAGAACACTTTGAAGTGCCACAAAGTTCTCGAAAGTGCTTTTAAAGTGCCACCAAGTAGTTTAGAGTGCTTCCAAAGTGCACCAATGTAGTTCAAAGTGCACCAACCATCTGATAAAGTGCTTCAGTGTGCTATCAAGTGCCACAAAGTGCCTCAGAGTGCTCTTAAAGTGCATTGAAGTGCTCCAGAGTGCTTTCAAGTGGCCCAAAGTCCTTTACAGTGTTGAAGAGTGCTTCAAAGGGCACCAAAGTGCATGACAGGTTTCTTGAAAGTTCCATTTGGTGCTTTACAATACTTTCAAGTGTCCTAGAGTGCTTTAAAGTGCTGGAAAGTTCTTAAAAGTGCCTCAAAGTGCTTCACAGTGTGTAAGTGTTGCAGCTAGATTTCAGTACTTTAGAGTATTTTTAAATGTCTTTTGTGTGGCAGAGAGATCTGTACATGGGGTTCCAGGAGGCTAATCCTAACATTAGGATGTCCCTTCGATGCTTTGAGGGTCTAACACCATACTTTGTACGCAAGTTGAAGGACCGCAATACCCGCTGTTGTGATTCTGTGGATACCATGTTTAGCTTGTTTAATTGAAGGAAGGCTTAAATCAGATGCTTCATGGAAGATACGGGCTACATGGAATGTCATGCTTTTGCATGTGTCTTGTGTGTAGTCTGAGTGGTGGAATAGCATAATGCACATCATCAAAAACCACTTTTTCATCCTTGACAGAACTATGGGAGTATGTATTGTGTCCAAAGCCAACTGATAGTGCTTTGCACCGTAGCAAAGTCTTTTGGGAACATGCACTGATTGCGGGATTGAAAGGCTCTTATTGTGTCCCGTTGAAGAGAGTGATGGTATCTCTAGAATGACTGTCAAGCTTTTTGACAAGGTTCCTACACAAGAAAAGGATGAAGAAGGTCTAGATAAATGTCAAAAAGACCTCTTGGTTCAGCAGCTTACTCCGATGAGTTTCATTTCTGTGCTCCGAGGGAAACTAGGGAAGTTCATCAAACACAACTACTTATATAGGTGGCAAGCTCAACAGTTCAAGGAGTGTTTGGCCAATTTTCTTAACAATGTAGTGGTGTGTATAGTGGATTTTGCAAAGAATTACTCCTTCAAGGTGCAAAACATGATCCAGTCAATGCATGGTATTCATCTAAGTCACAATATTTTGTTCCATTTCATACTTATGTGATGCGCTTGGTGCTATACAAAAGATGACTCACTTCTACATCTCTGACGACAAGACACATGACACTTTGTTTGTGCAGCACTGTTTTCTTTTGCACAATGAATGGCTGAAAATACATGGCTATAGTGTCAAGCGACATTGGCTGTGGGTCGGATGGTGCTCTGTCACAAGTCAAAGCAAGGCGGCCATTCGATTTTGTTGCAAGATTCTTCAATATGACAGGTGTCGAAATGACTCACAATTTCTTTGCTTCAGGCCATGGAAAGGGTGAACACGACGAGGCTGGTGTAGTGGTCAAAACAGCCCTCACACAGGAGCAATTGAAATGTGACGGGTGGGAGCTGCATAACGCTTCAAGCGTTGTTTCATTCCTCAATGCAACTCTCAAAAATCGATGCCCACAGACAGGCAAGAAAGTGGATCGTGCTTTCTTGGAGGTCAAGCTTGGTGATGTCGATAGAGTTATAGAGTGGGATTGCAAGCGCATGACAGGGTCTCGATCCTGGCACTGTGTCAATGGCTATAGTCAGACGGATATGCACAGACTAAGGCACAGACTACTCCCTTGCTTTTACGGTGCATAAGGTCAATAGAGGAGATGTGCCAACAAAGATCATGTGCAGGGGTGCGTATACTTGCAAATATAACCCACAGTTACGGATGAAAGTGATGGAGAAGCATCGAGTGAGGATGAGGATGAATACGCCCCCATGTATGCTGTCACCACGATGACCTGAGAGATGCCCTTGATGGTTGGCCAAAATTTTGCAGTGACTGCAGAGGAGCAGGTGCAGACTTCTACATCCTAAAATGCACCAACACAAAGCACCTGGTCAAAACTGAGGAAAAGGATCAATGGCACAAAATCATTAAGAAAAATTCGTATATGTTTGAGGACCGAGATGATACTTATGTCCTTTTGGACAACAAGCCCACTACCCTAATCTACTCCCATCTTGTGCGATGCATGAGGTTTTCCATGTCCCCGAGGGAAGGTGAGCATAATGTATATGATATGTCAAATGACATATTTGAGAAAATCTATAACAGCATGCCCCCAGAGGAGAACTTGTAAGATTTATCTCTGTAAATTTGACTTTGGCCAGCACTTTTAACAGTAGCTAGCACTTTTTCTTATATATAAAAATAAAAAAGGAGGCAGTGAACTATATTGAGATGAGTCAGGAAGGATTACATCAAAGCGGGGGAGGGGGGGGATCACCTGGCTACTGCCCTCTAAAATTACAGCTAATTACCCATGATAGCTAGCACTTTTCATAGCAGAGTGATAAAAGACGTCTTTTAAAACACTTGAAATCACTTCTGAGAACTTGGCCAATTGACCATCACTTTACCAGCCCCCCTGAACCACTTTACCAGCTCCTAGAAACACTTAAAAGCACTTTTGAGCACTTTATACTACTTGAAAAGCACTATGAACCACTTGACCACATCCTAAACCACTTGGCCATCACTTTATACCACTTGAAAAGCACTCTAGACCACCTGACCAGCACTTTGAACCACTTGACCAACCCCCTGAACCACTTGGATAGCACTTTGTTCCACTTAACCACAATTTACCAGCCCCCTAAAAAACATGACCAGCTCTTTGGACCACTTAGGACCTCCTAATCAGCACTTTTAAGCAGTTTATACCACTTGAAAAGCCCCTTGAACCCCTTAACCACCCCCCTGAACCACTTGGACAGCACTTGATACCACTTGACAAGCACTCTCAACCACCTGACCATCACTTTGAACCACTTGACCAAACCCCCAAACCACTTGGACAACACTTTGTACTACTTGACCACCACTTAACAACCACTTAAACCACTTGACCAGCTCTTTGGACCAATTTGGACCACCTGAGAAGCACTTTATACTACTTGACAAGCACTATGAACCACTTAACAAGCTCTTTGGACCACTTAGGACCACCTGACCAACACTTTTCACCACCTGACCAGGACTTTGAAGCACTTTATACTACTTGTGACAAGCACTATTGACCACTTGACCACCACCCACTTTAAACCACTTGACCACTTAACCAACACTTAACACAAATTCCAGTTGACAGCAACAGTAATAGTTGACTTTCAAAATTCTTCATAGTATATTCAGGTTTAGATACAAGAACCGTTTGCTGTATAGGGAGTTAGCTTTTTCAAGGAGTAAAGTCAGTTAGTTAGTAGACTGCTTGGCCATTCTTGCCAACATGGCCACTTATAATTGGTTGTTGGACCTGGCATTTTTGGTGCAAGAATTTCATGTTGTGCACGTACTTTTCCATGTGCGAGATTCCAATTCATTTGTGCAAGTTCATCAGTCTTGGCATCAAATGGACATTCCCTAACAGTCTTGGCTTTGTCAAGAGTCTCAGTCCACTGTATTATAAATGAGGCAACATCTTCTTTGAGGAAAGTTTCCCACTACCTCTCATTTTGCTTTTCTATCCTAGGCAGAATGACAAAGTTACTAGGATCATTGAAGTACATCTTATAAAGGGAATCATCCATTAGTAAAGTGTTAGACTTATTGAACTTAGGAAAGAGGTGCCAAAAGGTTTCATTGGCTTTGGGGGGTTTCCAAATTCCCAACTGCTAACATGGCAGCATTTCTGTGCCAGCCACCCACTCAGACAACGCTTGGCCTGAGATAGGCACTTGCCCATACCCTTCTCAATATTGTGGCAGCGCGCGTGACGGCCATAGAAAAGCCTCTGCTATCTCACTGAGTCCAAGCAAGAATAATTCTGCATCGTTTCGTACATAGTACGTGACGATATCATCCCCCTTTACTTTGTCAAATTACAACGTGTTTAAATTTGGGGGTTCCAATCCTTTGTGCTTATCATGCACACAAGAAAGAACATTGTTGAAGTCTACAATTACTGCCAAATCTCTATGGACTGGGAAGCGACACATTTTGTAGCAAGGAAGATGGAGATCAATGTGCTCGACCTCATCAGTGGGCGGTGAGGGTTTTGAGCCAACCACACGAATTTTGACTAGAGAGAACAAATGGAGAGAAACTAAGAGAGAATACTTAAATTTATATTGCCGGGAAAAAAGATACAAAGCTGCAATCTAAAAAAGATAGCATGAAAAAAAAAGATACAAAGCTTCAAGAAGCTAAAGCTTCTTGCATGCTGGTTTTTGGGGCGAGTATGCCCATACTCTTTTTGGGGTCTTGGGACACCTCGTCCTCCATCTGCTTTTTTCTCTTCTTCCGCATCTCCACAACTACAAACTGCAGGGTTGATTCCATTTCAGGATCCTCTGCCTCAGCTTCACTGTCCTCCTTACAGGCATCAATACCTGGGCAGCATATTGTGACCACAATGAACACGGTGAGCATGATTCAAACATGGGAGGAGACAGATATACAAAACTAAATAACCTTGGTTGCTTGCGGACGGAGTTGTCTCCTTCAGAATGTCTCAATCACCACCCTCAACAATTTTCCCACCTTCAAAGTTCTTGTACTTCAATAACATGGCGTCAAGGTCAAAGACCTCGTCCACATCGTGCAGGGAGGATGTGGAAGCTTCTTTCTCAGCATTGGCTCAACTGAACAAACGCACACAATTAGTCTCCACAACAAATTATCATAAGTTATGTTGTATAAA
This sequence comes from Adiantum capillus-veneris, assembly GCF_014529385.1. Classification (NCBI taxonomy): domain Eukaryota; kingdom Viridiplantae; phylum Streptophyta; class Polypodiopsida; order Polypodiales; family Pteridaceae; genus Adiantum; species Adiantum capillus-veneris. Next base: position 31,287,705 of record NC_140947.1, read on the forward strand.
ATGAACAACCTACCTTCAAGCTCCTCATAAGAATTCCCAAGTGCCCAACATCTTGCTTTATGGGGCATCTCCTACTTACAGTCTGGTACAACACACTTGGGATCAGTCACGTTGACCATTGAAAAGCAGAACGGATGGTATCTGTGGGCACACAATAGCTGAAAGACACCGGCCGCATATTTTCCCAACAGTTCTTGACCACATGTCACACAATTTCCAGACAATAAAACAATATCCACACTAAATTTAGACTTGAAAGGTGGAGTGGGCACAAGAAGGGCCGTGCCCTCTCTTTTCATGAACTTACTGGACCCCTTCATGAAGGAGGACGACCTTCTGAACTCACCAAGCTCCCTATCCATTTCCTTAACATTTTTTTGTACAAAATTAAAAACAAAGGAAGATTATTGCACAACCAACCATAATGGGGGACATGCAGGCCTACAACAGGCACTTGCAAGCACCTTGGAGCACTTGTTGGAATATTCAAGTACTTGTAGACACTTCCAAGTGCCTGCAAGTTCTCTATTTGTCGACTTGTAGCACTTTGAAAGGCACTTGCTAGCACTTGGAGACTCTTTTTAGCACTTTAAAGCACTTTTAAGCACTTGTAGGGTCTTAAAAGTGGTTTAAAGTGCTTAAAAGTGCCTCAAAGTGATTGCAGAATAAACTTTTAAGCACTTTGAAAGCATTTTGATGCAAATTTAAGGTCTTTGAAGCACCTTCAAGCACTTGCACGACTTTGCAAGTGGTTGAAAGTGCTTCAAAGTGCATAAAAGTTAGGCACTTTTTAGCACTTGCTGGCATTTGTAGGTGTTTAAAAGTGATTGGAAGTGCTTCCAGGTGCTCAATCTATCCACTTGCAGCACTTTGGAAGGCACTTGCTAGCACTTGGAAGCTCTTTTTAGCACTTTGAAGCACTTTCAACTACTTGCAAACTCCTGCAAGTGCTTGCAGGAGGGTCTTAAAATTGCTTCAGTTAAAAGTGCTCTGAAGTGATTGCAAAAAGAACGTTTAATCACTTTGAAAGCATTTTGAAGCAATTTTAACCACTTTGAATCTTTTTCGAGCACTTGAGTGGCTCCAAAGTTGTATATGCTAGCCTAGAGGCTCGAGCTTAAACCCATAGTAGAAGGGATTGTGGTGAAAGCCTTTAAAAAGAAGCGTTTATGCAAGGAGGCTTCATTCTTGAGTATCCACTCTTAATTGAGGATCCACTTTTGAGAGCTCCCTCTCTCTTGATTGCTCACTCTGTGGCCTAGCCTTGAGCTTAATGCCCATGCTTAAGAGGCTAGAACTAATCCATTGTAATTAGAGTAAGCTCTTCTTGATTAATCTAATTCCTATTTTTTGTCTACGTCTTCTCTATATTTCATTATGTCATGAAATAGTATTATGCTTATTATTCTAGATTTGAGAGAGGTATGTACTTCTTGCTATTAACCACTCCTATTCTTCTCTAAGCATTCAATTTGTGATATTTAGCATCACTAATTAGGTTGATTAATTTGGGTCTTAATCTTGTAATATTGTGTGTGCCCTATTGTTTGCTTGTGTGTAGATAGGTTTTATGAAACTCTAGCACCATTCACCTCGTGTGTGTAGCTATTGATGAAGTGCCGTGATTGGCATGTGGTGATTGGAGAGGTCAACACCAATGTAATTAATGTGTGCTTATCATTAGTGTGCTTGGGGTTTCTAGTCTATGGTAAGTCTGACTTTGGTGGACTTGATGTGTATAGGAGTTGATTGATTAGTGATTAGAGTATGTTTAGAGTTAGTTTTTCCATGGCTAATCTCTACTTGCATTGGAAAGGTGATCTCTTGAATCCTCTATTTCTATTCATCCGATGCTCGTGCTTCCATGCCCTAGCTGGGTTGCCGATCAACGGATTTGATAATTTTGAGTGGGTTGCGATTAGGTCGTGCTACAATGTCTCCCAACATGCTGCAAGCAAAGTCATGGAGAAAAATGATTTGCAACCAATGCTGAAAAAAATGATTTTTGGCCATGCATTGCCATGAGGCGATGTAGAACTCACCTTTCCAATCAACCAACAACATGCATTTGGAGAGGTAAGTTTCGATGGTCGTGTTTGTTGTTGGGGTCTACAGTGTTGTATTGGTTGCAGGGGACTGCTATGTCGTGGTTGTTGAAGGTGTCTATTGTGTCGCATGTGTTAGGAGGGTATGCTGTGTGGTGGTTGTTGGGGGGGTCTGATGTGCTATGGTGTTTGTTCCAGGGGCCCAGCTTTGTGTTCTGAGTCGAGTTTTTGAGCTCTTGGAGGGAGTGTTCTTCTTGGGAGTCATCTCTTCCATGGGTGCTGTTGCAGCCTTTATGCTTCCGTGCCAGGGGAAATGGGGGTAGAGCTCCACTAGGGATATGGCAGAGCACGACGGATGCAATGGGAGGTAGATGCAATGAGGGGAGCAGGAGCTATGGGAGCAAAGCGAGTACACATGTACATGCGGGAAGGAGAAAGAGGACAAAGGCCATGATGACTGTAAGTTCAAAAAAGGGGGCCACTCCACCCCATAATGGCTCGCATGCATCTAGATTATAGGTACATAAATTATATTGCACGCAAATTTAGAATTTTCCTCTCCCTCTTTTTCAAAATTTAAAAAACGTTGAATTTCCCTCCAACTAGGTGCTATTGGTGGTACCACCAAAAGGTGTAAAAAGTGGTACCACCTAAACATGCTGTGACCCACCAGTGATAACTCTGAGAGACGGTGATCTCGTAGTTGTCAATACTTGAGAGGTTTCTTCATATGTCAATGACAATGATTCTCCTTCATTGAGCCCTTGATGAGCCTTAAAAGGTGAAAGAAAAATATTTTGTCATCTTGGTAGAGGTGTTTGAAAAAATACACCAGCAACCACACCATCTCGGATCCCTCAAACACAATTGCATATTTGACCATGTGCTTATCCATGTAGTCGAGAAAGACTCAGAAGGCCTTTTCATGTAAGTTTTTTGTGACCTGCATGTTGATAGAGCCCTCTAACATACTCACCAGGTCATGTGCTTGATTTGTAAGGCCAACCTTTTTGAATTTTGCGGGGAGTGCATCACTTGATCGTGTCATGGGTTTGTGCGCAAGAAAGATGCCAAGAGAGTTTAGAGCTAGAGATTTACAAAAGTGAGAAATGAACTTTAAAAACTTACAAAGTGACTTATATACCCAAAGGCACCTTAAGAACTTAAAAAAAAAACCCAAAACATAGCTAGGATGTATAAATTAAAACAAATTCTTGGGGACAAAACAACACAAGCCACCATTTGAGCTGATTGACAGTTGTAATCAATCAAGTTGAACATTTTTGCTTGAAAGCTTTTAGAAAATGAATACGCCAAAAAACTTGAAAATGAACAAATATGCGTAGAGATGAAATACAAAACATCGTATTCATTAATAAGAGAAAATTTGCAATAGTTACAAGCTTTTACAACAATATATCAGGGGAAGACAATGTCCTCACAAAGAAAGACTTTTTCTTTCTATAGCGGTTTTTTTTAATTGACAACAAAGAGGTACAACTTGGGCAATGTATATCTCATACTAAGATAATCATGAACATGGTGAAGATGTCAAGTCATTTATTCACAAAGAGATTGTGCATTGCATCATCATGGAGACATATTTGAAGATCTATGGTTTCTCCAATAGCAACATTAGAGTCAAATGCTTCCCATACAACCATCATTTGCTTCTACCTCCTATAAGAAAAGACCATTGATATTTTGTGCTTTGAAATATGGTATCTGAACAACAATTTCTCCCCAATTACACATCACTAAATGGCATCTCCTTGGTGATTGATCACCTTGGTTTCCTATCCAACTACAAGGAAACCATTCTTGCACCATCACCTTAAATCCACATTGTTGGTGTCCTATGGACACCTTGCAATTAAAAGATATACACAAACACATGAAGATGCATAAACCACGTTGCCATTTCTTGGTGTGACCCATAGGTGCAATACATGGGGACACACACATCTACTCCATTCTCCTTTTGTTTATTTATATCAATGACATAGGCCATTCCAAAATCTCTAAGATTTGTGAGTGAATGGGAGATTGCTATACCCATTTTGCCTAGGTGTGACATAAGTAAGCATATATAAAAATATCTCCAATGAGGAAATCTCAAAGGGTAGACAACCAACATATAGAAATTTGCCAAGTTCCATGTGGATGGCTTCAAAGATCCCACTAAAGGATTCTACCAGCTCCTTCTCTACAAAATCAAATGGAAAAATATCTACAAGAATGAACAAATAACATATATCATGCGCACATTTGAAGCAACCTATGAGGTGAAACAAAATAAAAAATAAAAAATCCTCAATACATAAAGAGAAGGGGATGTACAATTCATGGAAAACCTTGGTTGAGTTAATGTTGTCCCTAGCTTCAAATGAGAAGGTACATAGATATACTATGCCTTTGCTAGCTACTTACCATCTTGAGTTTGCTTGAATTCCATGGTTATTCCCTTCTAGTAGTGTGCTTAAGAAGCTATGTGCCTCCTTGAGACCTTATGTGTACCTCTTGACATGTGAGATGACTTTTTGAATTAGGACTTGCACTGCACAATGTTTAATTATTCATCTCTTATCTCCACACATAGTATCTTCTTCTCCTTTCTTTCAAGGAGTTCAACACAAAATTAATCCAAAATAGAGATTAGATTGTAACATCTTCATAATAGAAACAAGTAACATAAAGCGTACATAAATGCAACAACAATTTATACTTGTAAAACATACTCCTTAGCATATTGCATAGGGAAAAAAAAGTCATAGATCACTCTTTTGGGGTTAAAAAGGGGTGATCTAATAATCTATTTGAGGGTTTTGGAATGCTCTAAACACATTGACTCTATCAAGTTTTCTAGATTGTGCACAAATTTTGTGCTGCAAGAAAATCCAAATATCTATCCTTTATATTTTTTTCCTATTGTTGCAAGTGTTTCTACAGAGGTTGCCTTACATAGGTGTTATTCAAAGATCCAAGCTTTGGATATTTCCTGGGATTGACGCACTTGACACCTTTGGCCACTCTCCTTGCACATCAGCATCAACAGAGACGACACCAATACGTACACACACTACGATATCATCTTGGAGCAGTTGAAAGTTACTACTGTGTGCTAGTGTAGTTATATACACAGAGTTTGATGTATGCCTCTTGTGGTCAGCAATTTGTTTCTTAGCTGTTGTGAGACGAGTCACATTTAATACTTTCATAGATTTGACCGATTCTATTAGCAAGTGACAATTCTAATGGGAGGCATATTTGGATAGTAGTTTTTATCTCTTTGGGAGTTGTTTTATGCATTAATATGCATGAACTAGAACTTTGAGTGTTGTTGTGCTTTGTTGAGAGCATTTTACTCCCCGCAAGGATCTCACTTCAATCCAAACTTCTTGCATCTCATTGGCATCTGCCTGTGCATATGTCTTGCTACCCTAGCAGTGACTACTCGTTTTATGTATGTTGAGTTGCAGACACTACCTTCTACGATGTTTAAGGAGCCATGTCTAGCTTGTTTTGGTAGTTTTCATACCATTGTTGAGCTTCTTCTTGTCTTAAGTCTGCATAATCTTTTGTGAGGGTCATTGTGTGAGTTTTTTGGAAGCCGAGCAGTGGGGGCCAGGTTGCCCAATGTGAGGTGGATTAGGTTGTTGGGGATCCACATTCATGGCCTCACCATAGGATATGTATAGACTTGGGATATATGTTTTTGGTGCCTAGTTGGCAGTCATTTATCAATTACCATTGATCAATTGACATTGGTCATTTGCTATTTAGTTCAATTTTATGTTGTTTTATGCTCAAATCGCATTCTTGACTTATTATGCGTTGATTTTATGTTGATTTGGTTGATATTTTTTTCGCTGTGTAGAGGAAACTCTATCGGATTTTTCCCACAAGTCCTTTGTTGCTTAGCTCTATCTTGATTTGCTGCATGTTTCTACATTTTTTATGAATATTTCTATTGATATTTTTATCTCTATGCAAAGGAAACTGCTTTTGTGATATATTGCCATAACAACCTAGCATTCCTCTCTTGCATATAGCTCTTTTCATAATGGTGGGATCTTTTGAGAAAGAAGATTAATATATCAAGAAGTTTGATAGAATAAACTTTACCATTTGGAAGCAGCGTATGCTTGATGTGTTGGTCAACAAGGGTCTTGCACTACCATTGAAAGAGCAGAGAGAGTGCATGTACACTTAGGATCAGCGGGAGGAGCTTGATGGTCATGCCATGGCGACTATCACGTTGCATCTTGGTGAGTCCATCTTCTTTACAATTATGGACAAGACCATTGCTAAGGATATATGGATGCACTGTGTACAACATAGGATGGAAAGAGTGCTTCTAACAAAGTGTTTTTGATGAATCTGCTTGTGCACTTGAATATGGAAGAGTGTAGCAGTGTCAATTCGCATTTGAAGAACTGAAAATATATACAACATGGGATGGAAAGAGTGCTTCTAACAAAGTTTTTTTGATGAAGAAGCTTATGCGCTTGAATATGGAAGAGGGTTGTAGTGTTAGTTCACATCTGAATGAGTTCAAATGTGAACGAGTTCGATAATGTTTTCACACAACTGACTTCTAAAGGGCTGAATTTTGATGATGAATTGAAGGCCATTTTCTTGCTATGCTCTTTTCCTTCGTATGGAATATTTTCAACACTACCATTAGTAACTTTGCGCCTAGTGGCACACTTGTCTTCAATGATGTTACTAGTTCCTTACTTATTGATGTATCAAGTGTTAGTCTCTTAACACTATTGGGTATGGTGATGCAAATATGGCAAGTGGTAGTGGTAAAATAAATAACCAGAGGCAGAGAGATCATGGTTGCAGTCACGGTCATTCACAAGATAGGAATGGTTGTAGCAAGAGTCGTGGATGTGACATGCATAGTGTAAAGTGTTATCACTACCATAAGAAAGGCCATTTGAAGAAAGACTGCAGATAGTTGTAGAGAGAAAAGAGTAAACCCATTGTTGTCAGTTCTATGTCTCCAAAGAGCAGTGTGAAGATAGAGGAGCTAAATATTGTTGAGTCTCCACATGTGGATGTTCTTCCTGGCGTGCAATAGTTGTTAGATGTTTTATTCTTCACTTTTGACTTGAGTCCAAAGGCACTATTAGCTCTTTATGAGTGTTATGCATAGAATTGGATTATTGACGCAGGTGTCAGCTTGTATGTGACTCCTCGCAAGGAGTAGTTCTCTAGTTATGTTGTTACACATGGTTCTGTTAAGCTGGGTGACTCTTATCATCTTGACATCTATTGCATTGGAGATGTGAAGTTATGCATGTGGAATGGTACTGAGTTTATGCTGAAAGGTGTACAACATGTGCCAAAGCTCACTAAAATATTAGTGTCAGCAGGATAGCTGATGATCTTGTATACACCATAGTCTTTTTCAATGGTTCCTGGATAATTAGAAAGGGGAACTTGGTCATGCTTAAAGGCCAAAATTCTAGCTCATTGCATTCATTATTTTTCTCTTATATGAAAGAGCATCCCATTTATGTAGCCGAGCTACCTTCTATAGAGTTGTGGCACAGCCAACTTGTTCATATGAGTCAGAAAGGTGAAACAAATTCAACATTTTGATCACATCCTTGTGTTAAACTACTTTGATTGTGAAACAAAATAATCTAACCTCGGTCCCATTAGATAGAGAGTTAGGAAGTCCTCTAGACTTAGTTCATAGTGATATATGTGAGCCTATGCCTCATAAGTCTCTAGGGGGGCATTATACTTCCTTACTTTCATAGATGACTCTACTTGTACGGTGTGGGTCTACCTCTTAAAGAGGAAAGACAAAGTCTTTAGTGTCTTTCAGAAGTTCCTACAGCAATGTTTGAGAATGAGTCAGGCAAGAAGATAAAAGCCTTCCGTATTGACAATGGAGGTGAGTATGCATCCTCTGAGTTCAAGGGGGGCATTGGGAGATAGTTTACCATGCCTTATACACCTGCTCAAAAAGGAGTATCATTGAAACGAATGAATATAACTATTTAGGAAAGGGTCATGTCTATGTTATCTATAACAAATCCTGCTAAGGAATAGGGAGAGGCTATTATGATAGTGGTACATATTATTACTAGGTTGCCTAATACTCCAATGGATTACAAGATTCCACAAGATATTTGGACAGGTAAAAATCCCAATTATGATAGATTGCGTGTCTTTGGGTGTGACACATTTTTACATGTGCTAAAGAGCTAAGGAAGAAGTTGTGGACCCCAAGTCACATAAGTGCATTTTCATTGGTTATGGTGCAGATAGAGAGATGTGTTATTGTCTTTGGCACTCAGAATCTTCTAGAGTAATACAAAACTCACAAGTGATATTCAATGGGTCTAAGATACACATATAGCTAGCTAGGGAAGTTGAGTACTGCAGAGGATGATTCATGGACATAGGCTCCAATCTAGTTACACAGAATGTTAAATCTAGTAGTGATGCACCTTCCACTAGTACCGCTTTGGAGATTTCTCTAGAGAGAGCTTGTGCTCATGAAAGAGAAAAATCCAACAGTCATACATTGAGGAGATCCACGCGTATATCTTGTGTCCCTAAGCAATTTCAGCTAGGGTTAAACTATTTACTAGTCACTAACTACGGTGAACCTACCTGCTACCAAGAGGCTATTGAGATGGAAAATAGCATGAAGTGGGAGCAAGCAATGCAATTTGTGTACAACTCGATTGAGGTAAATGAAACTTGGGAACTGATAGAGTTTTTTGAAGGAAAATAAGCCTTACCTTGCAAATGGATGTACAAGAAGAAGTACATGTCAGAGGATCTCGGACCTAAATATAAGGTGAGATTGGTTGCTAAAGGTTCAAAAAAATTAAGGGAATTGATTTTGTTAAAATCTTTTCTCCACTGGTCAAGATACTGCCATGCATCTTATGCTTGGTTTAATAGCCATAGAGGACATGGAATTGGTCCAAAAGGATGTGAAGACATCATTCCTTCAAAGAGATCTTGATGAAGATTTCTATATGAAACAACCATAGGGTTTTGAAGTTTAACCTGAAAAATCCTAGTACGATAGAAGTGGAGTGTAGTCTAACAAAGCCATTGTATGGCCTTTAGCGAGGCTCAAGGCAATGGTATATGAAATTTGATAAAGACATGCAGTCCCAAGGTTATGTACGAAGCCAAGAAGATCATTTATTGTATACTAGGAGGTTGAATGATGGTTCCCTCATCATCCTTATACTCTATGTGAATGATATGCTCATTGATGAGAAATCCAAGGATGAGATTGCTTAACTAAAGCAATCTCTTAGCACAATAGTTTGTTATGGATGATTTGGGAGATGTAAATCACTTTCTTAGTATGCGTATCAAGAGGGATAGAAAACGAGAAATAGTTGAGCTTTCTCAAGAGATGTATATCCGCAAGGTCTTGCAATGTTTTAATATGCAGAGGGGGAAGCTACATTGAGTACCCCAATGCAAGCATATGCAAAACTTATCAAGAATGATTCTCCAAAGTCTAATAGTGAGAAATCAGAGATGGTCAAGGTGCCATATTCTTTGGCAATTGGCAGTCTTATGTATGCCATAGCAGCCACGAGACCTACAATTTCATTTGTAGTGGAAGTGGTTAGCCACTTTATGGAAAATCCTAGCAGAAAGCACTAAGAAGTGGTGAAACATATTTTAAGGTACTTGAAAGGTACAAAAAACAAGTTCTTATGCTTTGGGAATAGTGATGCATCTATTGTAGGTTACACGGATGCGTATTATGCAGGTTGTGTGGGTTTTAGACGGTCCACATATGGATATGTATTTCTATTTGTTGGAGAAAATGTGTTATGGAGATCATGTCTCCAAAATTGCTCATCATCCCCATCATCAAGGTAGAGTATGTGGAATGTTTTTCTTATGCTAGCAAGGAAGCTATATGGTTAGCTCGCCTTGTAGGAGAACTATGTATTATTCAGACTCCAATGTTGCATTGTGATAGTCAGAGTGAGATTGCATTAGCGAAGGACCCTATGTTTCACTCTAAGTCACAAAGAAGTTTGTTATCATGTGGTATGTGGCATATTGGCTAGCAAGCACATTGAGCTAGTCAAATTCATACAAATGACAAGCCTACATATGCTCTTACAAAGAGTCTAACCTCAAATGGTTTTCACATTGCATGGAGATGATGGGTGTAGGGTGAAGCCACTGCTATGCTTCATGCATGTACAATTGTACATACTAACCCTCATACTTATAGCCCTTGGGCCACATTGATCTTCAAGTGGGAGATTTTTTGGGTTCAAGCCAACAGGCCGGACACCCATCACTAACCTCACTAATGTTATCTCCTATTCATTGATAATACAGATAGAGTAAGGAGTGGTGAGGACATTGGGTCATTGAGAGCTCCACCCACATTTGTGTCTCCTCCCTTACTGTCATTAATTATCTAATATCTAACCAACCCAAATGATTTTCTCATATTAAACTGATCATTTAATGTGGGATAATAAACGAGAACAAGGGTTAGAATATAGACATGTGCTTACGGATCTATCTCAACATGGGGCCAATGGTAAAGGGGCCCAAATGAGAGATGGCCTATCAAAGAGCAAGGTTAACTAATGGAACTTAAAAGACCTTAGGGTTAGCTTCATTAAAGACCTCTAATGGTTAGTGTTAAAAGTCCTTTGACCTTAAGCAAGATAGGGCTGAGCTTGAGGTGGGAACCCGACCTAAACTTGTCTTTGACCTTAAGCAAGCTAGGGTTGTGCTTGAGGTGGGAACCCAACCTAAACTTGCCTTTGACCTTAGGCAAGCTAGGGCTGAGCTTGAGGTGGGAACTCCACCTAAGGTGCTTGTCATGCTTGATGGCTTAGGTACTTGAGGTACTTGTCATACTTAATGAGGAAGTTGCTTGAGAAGCTTCCTATGCATGGGGGGTAAGATGCTTGAGTCAAAAAGAGACCCTACACACTTAATGAGGAAGTTGCTTGAGAAGCTTCCTATGCATGGGAGGTAACATGTTTGAGTCAAAAAGAGACCCTACACACTTGATGAGGAATTTTCTTGAGAAGCTTCTGATGCATGGGGGTTAAGATGCTTGAGTCGAAAAGAGACCCTACACACTTAATGAGGAAGTTGCTTGAGAAGCTTCCTATGCATGGGGATTCCAAGATGTGTCCATTAATGATATCCCTATGGACTTACCTCCAAAACGAGGAGATGATGACCATCAAATTGAGCTCCTATCAGGAAGCTCACCGCCTAACAAACCTCCCTATCGAGTTTTACAAGCTCAACAAGAGGAGATCATGAGGCAAATACAAGAATTGGTAGACAAAGGAATGGTGAGGCCTAGCTCCTCTCCCTTTTGCTCTCCAGTCCTTTTAGTGTAAAATGTTGGAATTAGGGTTGCAGAGAAACACACACAGCTTGGAGAAGACGAAGGAAGCTCAAGGCACACAATAGAGAGTGTTTCACTTAGTGTGCAATGGAAAGATAGATAGCCCTAGAGTGATGGGCGTATATACAATGCACAAGGGAAAAAAACTCCTAAAGAGGGAAATAATGTCCCAGCGGTCCTAGTGTGTTCACACACATCACTACCACATGTATATGGTAACAAATCCCCCTTGGAGTGATGCGGTGAACGAGAGCTGGCACATGAGTAAAGGGAAGTTCCATGCCCTGAGGACAGGATCAGTCCACAAAGGGGAGTAAACCCAAAGCTTTGCGGAAAGCTTCAAGATTCTCACGAGACAATGCCTTTATGAAAAGATCTGCAAGGTTGTCCCATGTTGGCACATAAGCCAAGCTGATCTCTCCTGCTGAGAGCCTCTCCCTGACATAGTGGTAATGCACCTCAATGTGCTTTGTGCGAGCATGAAAAACTGGGTTCCTCGCAAATGTCAATGCGCTCTGACTGTCAGTGTAGATAGTGTTGGCAGTGTCCTGTCCAACACCCAAATCAGCCATAAGACGTCTGAGCCATACACACTCAACCGTAGCTGTGAAGACTGCCCTGTAGGTTGCTTCTTGCTCAACCATGATATACATGAACTGCCAAGCATGAAACAAAAACCACTTGTGGACACTCGCGTGTCAAAACAACCAGCCCAATCTGAGTCCCAAAAGCATGTAAGTCTGGCACCAATGATCCCCCCTTGGGATAAAACAAGCCAAGATGTAAAGTGCCACTAAGGTAGCGGAAAATCCTCTTGACAGCCTGCCAATGCTTAGACCCTGGGCTATGCATAAATCTGCTAACCTGTGAGACTACAAACTGAATATCCGGCCTCGTGTTGCATACATAAATGAGGTAGCCAACAGCAGTTTGGTAAAGAGTGACATCAGCAGGATCGCCAGCATCATGTAGACTCAACTTCAAACCTGTTTCCATGGGAGTGGCAATAGGTTTGCAATCCTCAAGTCCAAACTTACATAGCAATGCCTCTATGTAACTTTTCTGACACAAGGCAATACCACCATCACACTGCTTAAACTGTATACCCAAATAATCATGCAACAACCCCAAATATTTCATCTTGAAAGTAGCATTCAAATCAGCCTTAAATTCAGCAATATGTCTCTCATTTGGTCCACTGATCAGCAAATCATCAACATAAAGAACCACAATGAGAAGTACATCACCCTCATGCTTTACATACAATGTGCTTTCTGTTGGACTGTAACAAAAGCCTTGTTTGACCAAATGAGTGTCAGCTTTCTCATACCAAGCACGAGGAGATTGTTTCAACCCATACAAATCCTTCTTACATCTGCACACTTTGTCCTCTTGTCCTTTTATGACAAAACCGCGAGGCTGCGTTACATAACTTCCTCAAATATGTCACCATTCAAGAAAGCAGTAACAATGTCTGATTGATGTACATCCCAACCAAAATGAGCTGCCAATGCACATAGAAAATGCACAGTAGTCATACGACAATTGGGAGCAAAAGTCTCTTCATAATCTATGCCTTTTTGTTGTGCATAACCCTTTGCAACAAGTCGAGCCTTATGGCGATCGATCTCACCATCCAGCTTGCGTTTCAACTTGTAAACCCACTTCGTACCAATGGCCTTTTTTCCAGGAGGCAAATCACATAAAGTCCATGTGTCATTCTCTATAAGTGCATCATATTCTGATTGCATGGCAGCCATCCAATTTTCTGAATTCTGTGCTTCATCAAAAGACAGAGGCTCCTCTACATCATGTAAACTAGACACGGCCAAAGCATAACAATCTGATGCATAAGATGCATGGCGAGAGCCTGAACGAGTACGACTAGACAAAGGTGCATCCAATTTACTGTCACGCAAAGTGTGCACCAGCCATTTTGGCATACCTCTAGCCTACTCATTTTCAGCCCTTTCCTCATCAAGTACATCATATACATCTGCATCAGTAATAGGCTGATCTAAAACATTTTCAGAAACCCCCATAGGCTGTACATTTGCCTCATTGGAACTTACATTCGTATTTCCACCACTGAAAAGAGGCAACAAAGTGTCATAAATGTCATGTGAGCTTACATTAATGTCTCTAGTACATGACAGCAAGGGCTGAACAGAATCTTCCACAAACACTACATCCCGAGAAACCAGAATACGTTTTGTTTGCGGATGATACAATCTGTAACCTTTGCTTTCAGCACTATAACCAACAAAAATACATTTGAAAGCCTTATCATCCAATTTTTTGCGCTGCACTTGTGGCACGAAAGCATATTCCAAACAGCCAAAAACACGCATATGCTCAATAGAAGGTTTTCTATCATGCCATGCTTCATATGGAGTAATAGACTGCAAAGCTTTTGTAGGACACCTGTTAAGTACATAAGTGGCACACATAATGACCTCAACCCAAAAAGAATGCGGCAAAGCTTGACTTTTGACCATACATCGTGCCAAAAAGAATGCGGCAAAGCTTGACTTTTGACCATACATCGTGCCATTTCTGTCAGTGACCTGTTTTTCCTCTCAGCAACACCATTTTGCTGAGGTGTATAAGGCACTGTACATTGGTGTTTTATCCCACGACTAGCCAGAAATGCATTAAATCATGAGACATATACTCCCCCCCTCGATCGGAGGGTGCCCATAGTACATTTCGAGACATTTTCAGCCATAGCCAGAAATTGTTTGAAGCACATAAAAACTTCGGACTTCTCTTTAAGAGGAAATACCCATGCATGCCTGGAGTAATCATCAATGAAAGTCACGAAGTACAGGTAATTGCCCAAGGACGGAGTTTGCATGGGCCCACAAACATCACTATGCACAAGCTGCAACCTGCATGTGGCCCGAACTGTGAACCATCCTTTGGAAATTTAGAACGCTTCATCTTACCCAAAATACAGCCTTCACAAACATGTTTGACAGGTACTTCAAGAGGTGGCAAAGAAGCAACCATATCAGATTTTTGCAAACGCAGCAAATTGGCAAAATTCAGATGACCAAAACGTGCATGCCAAAGTTTTGCATCTAAAATAGCCCTTGAATCTGCAACATCATTTGCAAAATTTTGTCCACACTTGTCATACAAAGTGAGCTTATATAGCCCACAGCACAAAAGCCCAGATGCAACAATTTCATCAACAAAAGTGAGATCATGAACTGTACATCTGTCATCCACAAATTTGACTACAAGTCCAAGCCTAGCAAGTGCGGATACAGACAAGAGATTCTTCTTGATCCCAGGTAAATAAAGTGCATCAACAAGTGTGAAGGAACTTCCATTAGCAGCAGTGAGCACAATCTTTCCAACTCCCTGAACTAGATAAGAGGTGTTGTTGGCACAAGTGACTGAATTCCCATGAGGGACAGACGCAAGAGAGGTAAACAATTCACGATGTGAGGTAATTTGCTTTGTAGCACCACTGTCAAAATACCACACATGTGAATCTGCAGCAACAACTGACAAGCATGCATCATGGACAGCAGGATTGTAAGTGCACTCTGCGCTAAAAGCCCATTTTGCATCAACATCAGCAACACAGTCTCCTTTCACAAAAGACTCAACAATGGCTGCATTTGTAGTGGAACCATCATTTGCAATGGAACCACCCTCTTTCTTCTTAGCCTCTTTGGCCTTCAACTTAGGACACGACTTAATCAAGTGATCATTGGCTTTACAATAATGGCAACGCATCTTCTTTTTTCCCTTATCACCAGAATTGCCAGACGAAGTACTGCCAGCAGAAGCATTAGGAATAGAATTTTTGCCACTCGCAGCAGAACCATAAGAAGTGGATGCATTACTGTTACCACCCTTTCTTTGAGAAGCAATAAAATCCTGTTCAACTGCACGCTGCCTAGTCCTGTTTTTTCTAGAAAGTGACTCTTGCAACAGCAATGTGCATAATGCATCAAACTTGACAACTTCAGGATTTCCTTGGGTCATCAGTCTCCAAGTACTAGCAAAAGTCTGGTAGGAATCTGGTAAGGCATCAAGAACAGTCTGCACAAGGGAACTGTCTGAAATAACTTCACCTGCAGAAATAAGATGCTCATTGATATCCTTGACACTAGCAAGGAAAGTGTGCATATCATCTTCCTCATGCATAATCTTCGACTCCAACTCTTTACGCAGCAAAGCAATTTTAGCCTCATTGCGGCTTGCATAAAGACCTGCTAGAATATCCCAAGCCTGTTTTGCAGATTTTGCTGAACGGATGTGAGGAACAATGGTGCGCTTCATAGACAACGCAATCAATGCATGAGCCTGCGCATCCTTAACATCCCAAGGAGCTTGTTCTGTCGTAGGCAAAACAACTCTAACAGCTGCCATCCTTGCAGCAAGACCTGAAACATCCTCAACATCGCCTACATCCTCATAACCAGGACGTACATCAATGCCCTGCACAATGTTCCAGACACCCTTTGACACAAGAACATGTTGCATCATATAAGCCCACATAGGGTAGTTGTCCCCATCCAGCCTGTCCTTGAAGGAGTACGAGTGGAAGTGCGATGCGAGAGAGAGTGCGAGAAGAAGAGCACGACGATATGGTGAACTCGCTCTACTGTAATGTGTAGAGCATAGTGAGTTCTTATTAGGTTTTTACAAAAGAATATGTGTACATACCTGGCGGCCCGCCCACTTACCTGGGCGACCACATTGGGCTTTATACCCCAACAACCTCCCACTTAAAGTCCAATGTGGTACTTTAAGTGTGAGAGAAGCTACTATACAAGCTAATATACAAGAGATGTAGAGAAGTGATGTACTACCCTACACCTAACTGCTTGCGAAAATGCGCAAAGCTCTCTGAGGGAAGTCCTTTTGTAAGTAGATCAGCAGGATTTTCTGTGGTGTGAACTTTGACAAGCTGAAGTTTCTTATCCTCGAGCATTTCCCTGATGAAATGATACTTCACATCCACATGCTTTGTCTTTGAGTGATAAACTGGATTGCGAGCCAATTGTATAGCACTTTGACTATCACAATATAACACAGGCATCTCTTCTTTGATTCCCAAATCTGTTACTAGTCGATTAAGCCAAAGTGATTCTTTGCATGCCTCTGATGCTGCAACATATTCAGCCTCTGTAGTAGACTGAGTAACACAATCTTGTAATCTAAAACGCCATGATACTGCTCCACCAGCCAATGTAAAGACATACCCTGACGTAGACCTTCGGTTGTCTAAGTCACCTACATAATCTGAGTCTGTAAAACCCTTTACACTTAGCTCCTGACTCCCATAGCATATACGCATACTCTTTGTAGCTTCCGGGTATCTCAATATTCCTTTCACTGCCTCCCAATGTTTCTTGCCTGGGTTTGACATGTATCGACTTACTACTCCCACTGCAAATGCAATGTCTGGGTGAGTAGCAATCATTGCATACATCAAACTACCCACTGTAGACACATATGGAATCTTATCCATTTCAGCCTGTTCTTCCTCAGACACAGGACAATCTTGTTTGCTAAGTTTCACATATGGTGGCAATGGAACACTCAATGCCTTTCCCTTCTCCATATTGAAACGTTGCAAAACCTTGTCAATATACTCTGTTTGAGATAACCAAATCAACTTCTTTGATCTGTCTCTCTCAATGCGCATACCAAGTATATGACTTGCCTCACCCATGTCTTTCATGTCAAACGATTTTGCCATCTTTGACTTCAAAGCTGAAATTTCTTCCAAGTGCTTGCCAGCAATCAACATGTCATCCACATACAAAATAAGGATCAGCCAACTGCCATCCTTAGCCTTCTTTGTATATAGACAGTGACCGAACTCACTACGTTTGTAGCCTTGAGAAAGCATAAACTTGTGGAATTTATGGTACCATGCCCTCGGTGATTGTTTTAAGCCATAAAGACTTTTTAACAACTGGCATACCCAATCTTCCTTGCCTTTCTCAACAAACCCTTCTGGCTGTTGCATGTAAATTTCCACATCTAAATCACCATGCAAGAACGTTGTCTTGACATCCATTTGGTGCAACACCAAATCTAATATGGCAACCAATGCAAGAAAGCATCTCAATGTAGTCATCTTGACCACCGGAGGGAAAACTTCATCAAAGTCAATGCCTTGTTCTTGCTTAAATCCCTTGGCAACAAGCCTCACTTTGTACTTTGGCTGACTATCATGAGCGGTGATCTTATACCTGTAAACCCATTTACAAGGTAGAGCCTTTTTGCCCTGTGGTAATTTAACTAGCTTCCATGTCTTGTTTTTATGCAGAGCTGTCATCTCTGACTGCATGGCCAATTGCCAATTCCCGGAGTCCTTCATTTGCAGTGCTTCCTTGTAACATGAAGGCTGATTGCAATCAGTCAACATGACATAGTTCATAGATGGAACAAACCTATCAGGAGGTCGTGTGACACGTCCAGATCTACGCACAATAGGTGGCTCAGGCTCAGCCACAACCTGTGGTTCCACTCTATCCTGTCCTTGCTCCTCTTGAGCCCTGACATTTTGTCTTGCACGTGCAGGTCCATCTTCTTGGAAGACAACTCTTCTAATCTCCTCAACCCTCTCTGGTTTAGAATGATATTTGGATTCATTAAAGTGAACATCATTGCTGCGGACAACCTTTCTGGATTCGGGATCCCAAAGTCTGTACCCCATCTCACCAGAATTACCATAGCCTAGAAAGATGCACTTTCTACTCTTTGGCTCAAGTTTGTTCCTAAATTCCTTTGGAACGTGAGTATATGCCTCACAGCCAAAGACTCTGAGATGCTTGTATGAGGGCATTTTTCCTGACCATACCATCTCTGGCATTGAATCCTTCTGCAAAACCTTGCTAGGAGATCTATTTACAAGATGAACAGCTGTTGATACAGCTTCAGCCCAAAACCCATTTGGCAGTTGTGCATTAGACAACATACTTCTGACCTGTTCTTGTATGGTCCTATTCATCCTCTCAGCAACACCATTTTGAGGAGGATTGTAAGGAGCAGTAAGTTCATGTTTTATACCTTTTGACTCACAAAAGTCCTGAAAGGCCTTTGAAACATACTCTCCACCATTGTCAGTGCGTAAGCATTTAAGCTTCTTTCCACTCTGATTCTCCACAAGTGTCACAAACGTTTTGAAAACACTAAACGCTTCATCCTTGTGCTTGAGAAAGTAAACCCATACTTTCCTCGAGTAATCATCTATAAATGTCATAAAGTAAGAAGCTCCCCCTAGAGATAGGTTAGGCATAGGTCCACACAAATCACTATGAACAAGTGCCAACTGTGTATCTCTTCTACTGCTTCTATGCTTATGTGGCTGCTGTGTTTTCTTACCATACAGACAATGTTCACAGAATTCAAAATCATTAAATGAAAAGCCAGACAAATAACCAGAACGAGACAAGATTTCCCTTCCCTTCTTGGACATATGTCCTAACCGGCTATGCCACAAAGAAACGTTCGGCTGCTCGGTTACATTGATTACATTTTTAGAGACATTTGATACATAAATCATGTAAAGTCCTCCAGACTTTACTCCATGTGCTACTGTCATAGAACCCTTGGATATCTTCCACATGTTCTGTCCAAAAGTGGTGACGTAGCCAGCATCATCAAGTAAACCTGTGCTGATCAAGCTCTTTGTAATTGCGGGAACATGTCTCACATTCTTCAGTGTGAAAGAAGAGCCATTCTGAAACTTCAATTGAACATCTCCAACACCTAAGATCTCACATGTATGCCCATTGCCTAGCCGAACATGATCTTTAGTGGTCACATAAGAGGTAAACCACTCCTTGTTTGGAGACACATGAAGTGATGCCCCTGAGTCTATAATCCAGTCACTCAGTGCATTTCCATCAGATGCTGTAAGAAGAGCTGAGTCCATTGTATTCTTCAAGAAGTAGATGTCTCCTGACACTAGACTGTCATCCTCTGCAACAGTGTTTGTCACATTTATTTCTTGAATCTTCACTGAGGACTTGTTCTTCTCACCATGGTCTTCAGCTTTCTCTTTGCCTTTTTCTGCTTTCCATTCTCTGCAGTCTCTTTTCATGTGACCCTTCTTGCCACAATGGTAGCATTCTATGTCACTCTTGCCTTTAGCAATGCGGCACTTGCTACGAGACTGATTCCTCTTTCCACCTTTGTACTTTTCTTTGGTCCTTCCCGTGACAACTAAGGCTGTTCCTTTGCCTTTGTCCATTGTCTTTCTATTGGTTTCTTCAGTAAGCAGACTTCCTTCTACACCTGCTATGTTCAAACCATCTGGAGGTGCAGAATTACTCAAAGCTGTGCGAAAAGTGTCCCAACTTTCCGGCAATGTGATCAACAGGAACATAGCTCTAACAGGTTCATCAAACTTGACACCTTGAGCTGACAACTGACTATAGATTGTGTTGAATTCATTCAGATGATTGGACATAGGTGTCCCTTCTTTCATCTTCAAGTCAACAAGCTTCTTAAGCCAGTATACATGTGAAGCTGCACTCTGCTTCTCATAAAGATCACTCAGCTTTAACCATGCTTGATAAGCCAAAATCTCGTCTGCTACATTGAAGTAAACGCTTTCTGCCAAAGTCAGCATAATGGTAGAAAGTGCCAATTCATCCATTTCGCTCCATTCATCTTCGTCCATATCTTCTGGTTTTATCCCCTTGAGCTTTATAGGTTTTATCTGCTTCTTTTGTACCAACACGTGCCAAATCTGCTTCTTCCACAATGGGAAATTGGTTCCATCCAGCTTCTTGATATTGTAAAGAGCAGTGTCCTGTGATCCAGCCATAGCTACGCTTCACAGTAGTTTACTTTTCTGGGAGAAATTCGGCAGAGTTTCCCCTGTAAACTGACCTCTGAACCAATATCAACCTGTCAAATGAACCAAGAAAGCTTCAGATTCTGCAGAAATTTTGGCAGAGTCTCCTTTGTAAAATGGCTCTGGTGTACTAAAAACAGACCAAAAACAGCTCAAAAAACACTGTCTCTCTGACACTGTAAGTTGCGGGTAAACCTGTCCTGCACCTGTACTGTCTCTCACT
This sequence comes from Adiantum capillus-veneris, assembly GCF_014529385.1. Classification (NCBI taxonomy): domain Eukaryota; kingdom Viridiplantae; phylum Streptophyta; class Polypodiopsida; order Polypodiales; family Pteridaceae; genus Adiantum; species Adiantum capillus-veneris. The sequence goes on from NC_140947.1 coordinate 31,308,209, forward strand.
GTCCTGTCACTGTCCTATAAGCATTGACTGCGACAATGCCTCAACGGCAGTAAAGCAAAGATGCAATCCCAACTGTCTAACTCACAGTCAATACATCCTAGCTGCCTATCTAAGGGTGCTTGAGGGATCGCTCCAAGACCTGTATCACCGAAAGGATCTCAACATTCGAGAATCCCCCAGCTCAATAAAACCTCACTCAACCCTCAACAAAGGCTGCAGTAAATCTGACAGTACATAGACTTCCCACAAAGTCATACATCCCCAAATTTCCCACTGTATTCTGTAACCGCTGCGGCGGTTGTTTGCTGCGTGACTCACAGCCAGCAAACCCTCAACAGACATACATCATCTCTGACAATACATCCCATGTGGAAGTACCTGCAATGTCAGGATGAAATCTGGAATATCAAGCAGCAAACACAAGCTACCTGATGAACTAGTGGATGTCGCCTACACACTGTGTGTAGATGCGCCCGTGTCGTATGTGACACGCCTCCAAGAACTATGAGCCGTCCTTCGATGTGTAGACAGCCACAAATCAACACTCTGGGAGTGTCGATATCCTCAGCACCTACAGTCGTAGGCCGAAAACCCCAAATTTGCAGAGTCGGATCTGCACCCGTCGAGACCACGTAGTCGAAAATGGCCTATGCATACCTTTGTCAAAGCCGAACGGTGACCGAGATGACCTCAGAATGAAATTCTGAGCACACCAAGCCCTTCGGGATCTCCCACGAGATTTGGGGCCGTGTCTTCGCCTGTCAAATTTCACTCCAATCTGAGCTGGTGACTCTAGCCTCCTGCAGTGCTTCCCCGAGCCTCGATCTGAGCTCTGATACCAGTTGAAGGAGTACGAGCGGAAGTGCGACGCGAGAGAGAGTGCGAGAAGAAGAGCACAACGATATGGTGAACTCGCTCTACTGTAATGTGTAGAGCATAGTGAGTTCTTATTAGGTTTTTACAAAAGAATATGTGTACATACCTGGCGGCCCGCCCACTTACCTGGGCGACCACATTGGGCTTTATACCCCAACAGTCCTCAGCAGCAAACATCTTGAGCACATCTGTGTTGTTGTTGTCAGCCATGGTAAATGCTGCACCTAATGTGAAAACTGCCCGAAAATAGGAGAAACGGAGCGGGAACAACCTGTGCTATATAGCACAAACCGTAGAAGACTATAAGGCACCTGTTATGCAGAAAACGGCACTGACAGAAATTCTGCACAAAATGACGAAATAGCCTATAGTCGAAACGGAGGCCGATATGAGCCCAAATCGGAGAAAGTGAGCAGGCGTGTGTTGGAGCAGCTGGCGACTAAGCCCAGGAGGACGTGACCTGCTCTGACACCAATTGTTGGAATTAGGGTTGCAGAGAAACACACACAACTTGGAGAAGACGAAGGAAGCTCAAGGCACACAATAGAGAGTGTTTTACTTAGTGTGCAATGGAAAGATAGATAGCCCTAGAGTGATGGGCGTATATACAATGCACGGGGGAAAAAACCTCCTAAAGAGGGAAAAAATGCCCCGGCGGTTCTAGTGTGTTCACACACATCACTACCACATGTATATGGTAACATAAAAGAAATATGGTACATACCGCATGTGTGTGGACTACCAGTCCTTATGCTTCCGTATCTCTCAAAACCATTTGAGGTCCAATGTGATGCTTGTGGTGATTGCCTTGGAGCAGTTTTGCTTCAAGAAGGGCATGACATAGCATATGAGAGCCGAAGGCTCAACACGGATGAACGGGTCTTAGGAATTTATGAGAAAGAGTTGTTAGCTGTTCTACATGCCCTAGACACATGGAAGCGCTATCTATTGGGGACTCCATTCATCTTACGAATAGACCATCAAAGTCTCAAGTACTTCATGATGCAAATAAAGCTTTCCGACAAACAAATGAGGTGGGAAAATTTTCTTTCACAATTTAATTTCCACATTGCTCACATTGCTGGTAAGCACAATCAAGTGGCTGATGCACTTTCATGACGACCAAAAGTTAATGTTGTGTCAATAGCAACTCACAATGATCTATCTTCTATGATAGATGAGTATGCTACTGACCCTGACTATAAAGACATAATGTCAGCCCTTGCTTTGGGGAAGAAAGAGGAACCATTCACCTTGCAGGATGGTTATCTTCTCCATGGCAATAGGTTGTGTGTTACCCACTCCCTTAGTGACAAAGTCATGTATGAATCCCATGCTCCTCCCTATGCAGGGCATAGAGGCATTCAACCTACTCTTTGAGGAGTAGAGATGTACTTTTATTGGCCTACCATGAAAGTGGACATACAAGAATATGTTTCAAAATGTGTAGTATGCCAAAAGACCAAGTATGATAGAGGGAAGCAACCTAGATTACTCCAGCCATTGCCAATTCCTAATTCACCATGGGAGAGTATATCCATGGATTTTATCTTTGGATTACAAAAATCTATCCATGGGAATTACGGGAATATGAACAATAGTCAACAGTTTTAGCAAGCAAGCACACTTTATCCCTGTCAAGAAGACTATTAAGGCACGCCAAATGGAAACTCTCTTCATATCACAAATTTTCAAACACCATGGATTGCCAACATCCATCCTGTCACATAGAGATCCTAGAATGACCAGTAATTTTTGGAAATGTCTCTTTGAAAATCTAGGTAAAAGATTGAATTTCTCTTCGGCCTATCACGCACAAACGGATGGTCAAAGTGAGATAGCCAATCTTACGATTCTTGATCTACTAATTACCTATGTTACATAAGTAGATCCACGCTCACAATGGAAAAAGTACTTACCTCTTGTAAAGTATGCGTATAATAATACTATCCATACTTCTACGGGAAAAGCACCTTTTGAAATCATAGAGGGAAGACCTAAAAGTCCCTTGCTACTTAAAGTACATGGGAAGATCTTCGCTACCGATGAGTATAGTCGTGACCTGCAAGCATCTTTTCAAAAGATTAAGGAGGCTATATCCATCTCCCAACTAAGGAAAAAAGCTACTGTTGACAAGCACAAAAGGGCCTTTACGTTCAAAGAAAATGATTGGGTCTTACTTAAGTTTCCTAAGGCTCGATTGAGGCAAACGACAGGCAAAAATCCTATGGGCCATCAAAAGTATTATGCTAAACTAGCAAAAAGATACTATGGTCCTTTTCAAATTTTGAAGCCAATCAATGAGGTGGCTTATCAACTCAAGTTGCCTAACCATTGGCTCATACACAATGCTTTTCATGTGAGCCTACTCAAGCCCTACAAAGGAGAGCCTCCAAATGAACCAATTATTGAAGACCCTCCCAAAATCAAAGATCAAGAAGAGGTACTATAACCCGAAGCTATCCTTCTGCATGAAGACAAGGTACTACGACATGGTAAGATTATCCGATGGTATCTTATTAAGTTCAAAAATTATCCTTTTGAAGATGCTAGATGGATGCACAGAATTTAGCTTAAGGATAGTATGAACCTTGTTAACGCTTACAATGCTCCATAAGAGTAAGCAAATGTACATGTTTCTTTTAATGATCAATGTTTTGTCTTATAAGACTAATTCTCTCTTTATTGTGCACAAATTTAAGTAATATGCATACTAAGAATCATGTTTGGGATGACGACGTCTCTCAAACATCATGTAGAATTTGTCACTCTACTTGGGAAGATGAAATGGACTAAAGAGCAGACATGCTTGCGGCAGCTATATCTCCCAAGCACCAAATGGATTAGTCATCCATCTTGGAATGATGTCGTAGGGTAAAAAAGGGATCCTCTACCCGCTAAGACAAATTGACTAATGACTATGACTTTATCTCTTTTACCTCATAGTCGAGAACGACTATGATTTCAAGAGAGAGGTCATGTCATTAAGTATATAATATCTAACCAACCCAAATGATTTTCTCATATTAAAGTGATCATTTAATGTGGGATAACAAACGGGAACAAGGGTTAGAATAAAGACATTACGGATCTATCTCAACATGGGGCCAATTGTAAAGGGTAGATGGTCTGTCAAAGAGCAAGGTTAACTAATGGAGCTTAAAAGACCTTAGGGCTAGCTTCATTAAACACCTCCAATGGTTAGTGTTAAAATTCCTTTGACCTTAAGCAAGATAGGGATGAGCTTGAGGTGGGAACCCGACCTAAACTTGTCTTTGACCTTAAGCAAGCTAGGGTTGTGCTTGAGGTGGGAACCCGACCTAAACTTGCCTTTGACCTTAGGCAAGCTAGGGCTGAGATTGATGTGGGAACTCCACCTAAGGTGCTTGTTATGCTTGACGACTAAGGTACTTGAGGTACTTGTCATACTTAATGAGGAAGTTGCTTGAGAAGCTTCCTATGCATGGGGGGTAAGATGCTTGAGTCAAAAAGAGACCCTACACACTTAATGAGGAAGTTGCTTGAAAAGCTTTCTATGCATGGGGAGTAAGATGCTTGAGTTAAAAAGAGACCCTACGCACTTAATGAGGAAGTTGCTTGAGAAGCTTCCTACGCATGGGGGGTAAGATGCTTGAGTCAAAAAGAGACCCTACACACTTAATGAGGAGATTGCTTGAGAAGCTTCCTATGCATAAAAGCTTCCTATGCATAAAAGTTCCAAAGTTAGGGGAATCTTTGACCTAACCTTCCACTCACCTAGTGTTCGAGAAAAATGTGTCTCAGCTTAATATCGTGCCGTTTTCAATTTCAAAAATGCCGATTGTGGGCAAGGGGAAAGGGAGAAATTCCGCCCCAAAATAGAGAAAAATAGAGTAAAAACCCGCAAAAAACGACTAATTTTCTAAAATTTCCTCTCGGCAAATTCAAGGAAAGGAATTTTGTATGTTTGGGAAAATGATTTTTCCCGAACACTGCACTCACCCAAGGGGCACCCCTTTTTCTAAAAGGGCACATGGGACACATGTCAGACTCTCACTAAGCTTAACCACATGGGATGCTTGAATGCTATTGGTTGGGCTAAAGAGGGGTCCAATGAGCTTCTACTTCCATCCAACAAATATCTAGATATTTTCAAGCTCTCTCTCTCTCTCTCTCTCTCTCTCTCTCTCTCTCTAAGACACTTGTCAAAAGACTACCCGTGTATGTTGCATATGATTGGCTAGGGGGAGAGGGGTCCAATGAGATGGAAGCATGTGGAAAAGTTACCACTCACCCAAAGCAAGGAGGGGGGGTGCTAGGGGGATATACTCTACACACACACTCATTTGGAAGGACATTCTTACTTGGTGAAAGTTGAGTAACACCACCTCCTTCTCCAAGCTTGTGAGAAGTGAGAGCCTACATCAACACTCTTGGCTATGGAATGCAAATCCAACCAAGAGCCATGCTTCAATGCTTAAGCTTGCCATCTTCTCCATCTCCATTACTATGCTATTATGTATGCTAGCAAGAAGAGTAATGATAAATGAGGAACTATTTCTTTCTCCTATGGAATGTTTCTTCTTCCTCTTCCCTACCCTCATTCCCTGCTAGCTCTCTCCACCTTCGAAGGTGTTTGAGGCCTTGGGACTGAGGCTTGGGATAGTTAATGCTTTCTACAAGTTTATGTTATGCTTGTGATGCATGAATCTTTCCATCTTCATTGCATCACGTAGGTCACAAGGAACACAAAGATTGTATTGTACCAAGTCTCTCTTGATGGGAGAAAATATAATACAAATGCCTATTGGAGGGGGGACCGGCTCCATATGAATCCGGTCCTCAACTATTGTCATGTTCTCTAAACTCTCTCTTGCAAAAGTATTGTTCATGCCAAGTTAACTAAGTACCATGTTTATGTTGCTACCATCAATTAAGTTCACCCGCTATGCTCACAAAGTAATCTCTCAAAAAATGATTCACCTAATTTCCTAATTCCGCTACTCTCAAAGTTCATAGGCCATTTATATTACATTCACCATGTACACAGGCACCTACACTCACATGCTTCACTCTACCGGACTCTGCACATCCCAGTACTTTTACCACATGTATACTCTTAACTAAAAGATTTCCCAAAATGAGCTAGCCATCTAAGTCCCAAAACCTTAACATAATGTGGACCTCCATCGTATCCAATTTGAGTCCTCTTATATACTGGAAACATTTACCTAATATCCCCATTGGTGCCATCTTGGCCAATATTATTAGAAAGGACACAGTGTACAAGGCTACATCGCTAGCCAATGAGTCTTACAAGTTACAACTCACAAACTGTAGCCAATTCACCATTAAGATACAATGTGCAATGCTTGGCTCTGATACCATGTCAAAAACCATACATGACATCCAGGGGGACAAACTTCTTAAGAGATCACCCATCTCCATATTATTACCACACATGTACTGAAAGATCTCCCAAACTATCCTAGCCGTCTAAACCTCAAAATTTTAAGGGGATAGGGACCACCGATCTACCCAATTTGAGTCCTCTTACAGGTCGGAATCATTTACCCAACACTATGTTTCCACCAATAAGGAGGGGGTGTGGGTCATTGTATGGGGTTCTATGTTTGGGGCCATGGCTCACATAGCATAATTTGCATATATCATGTCACTTGGTGAGCTAGGTGAAGTGGAAGGTGGCCTAGTTCACCATCATTTCATCCCATCATCATCATCTTGATCTAGCAATCAAGGCTGCCATTAATCTCTAGGAACTATCCCATGGCACTTGTGTGTGTGTGTATGTGTGTTCTTTTTTTTTTTTTTTTGGAGGAGGGGGGGGGGGGGTTGTGGTAATTAGGAGTTGGGTCAATTGTGTTAGTATGATGCTAATTTAAGACTCTCCCTCACCTCTTCATGACTTGTACCCTTAATAGTCCTATTATGGCCCCCCTCCTACAAGACCGGAGTAAACCCCTAAATTGGAAGGATCTCTTTGTAAGAGACGGTCCTTACTGAGGCTTGGATAAGGCTAGGGTTGAGTTTTTCTTAGGTATATGTAGGCAAAGGAATTGTTGGATTTTGAGGGAGCTTACCAGGCACACCAAGCTTGGGAGAATTGGTTTCTAATTTACATATGCAAGTGAGGGATGTCAACTTTAACAAGCTGGTGGATATCCACACTAGGCTGGGAATAATTTATGATTTGAACTCAACTTCACCCTTTCAGGATTAGAGCTATAGGACTATCTAACAACCAACTGCAGGAAATGGGTGTCTGGGCCCAAGAGATCTATGATCAAGGGCAAGTTTGAAGATGCTAAGATTTTTCTCGATAAACTTCAAGTTGTTGTTGAGAAGGTCTCTCGCCACTTAGATGCTTGGAGTAGATTTTTTTGTCCATCAATTGTATATCATCTTTCACATGCGTCCACTATGTGCGCTCTCCATCCGACTATGTATGAAGCTCACCTCATCCATACATGTGTTGAGGCTATGTACCCACCTCGGGATCTATGGCAATGAAGTGAGGGCACGAGATGCGAGGTAAATTCGATCGTCAGATTTTAAAGGGACGTGTCCAAGTTTACTTTTTGTGTCCTAATTTACTTTTGCTTGCATAGGTCTACTTTATGAGTTTTTGCTTAGCCACTGGGGACATCAAAAGGCATGCAAGCATGTGGATAGGACATTGGGTTGCCACAGTCTAGGTCTCTGGTTTAAGTCCAGGAGCGATCGATCATGTGGGCTTTTTCCTTTGCGTCCAATTTCCTTGAGATTTACGCACTTAGTTCTTTGCAACAAATTACATCTCGAGAGGTCATTTAAGACCCTATGGGACTTAGTGTTGATACTACTCCATGGGCACAACTCTCTTGGAGCCTGCCTTGGAGGCACTGCTAGAAAAAAACCGGGATCTAGTGTAGTTTAATCGGCTGAAATGATAAAATCCCGGTTAGATTTTGAGCTTGCCTTTAAGAAAACCGGTAAATTTACACAACTTTTAATGTAATTACCGGCAAAAGCTTCAAATTTTTACTTGAGAACCGAAAGAATTTCGAGTTTCCCCTTATTTTTGATCGATTAGGAAAAATGTATTTTTCTAGCCCTGCTTGGAGGTGCTTTTGGGCTGAGTGTGTAATGGATGTATTATGGGATGCGTTTTGAGGCTAGGTCAAAATTGTAAGGAAGTAGGAAGTACAATGTACTTGTGGAGGCGAAAAAACAGCACGTTGATAGTTAGAGCTGAGTCGCACCCGAGCTTAGTGGGGGGAGTGGGGGAGAAACTGGTACAGAGGTTGCGCCCAAATAAACTCCTGCGGGAGAGAAAGTCATGGAGAGAATGTAGCAGATTATGAGCAATTTCATTGGAGGAAATGCATCTCCAAATAAGGAGAGCCCATTCTTTCCGAGAAGATAGCTTAATACCTACCTTTTCAGAGGTGCTAGCAGTGCCATAGCAGGGCTTCTACATTCGAGGAAGACTTCCATTTTTTACCATAAATAGGCATCTTCTTCTTCCCACTCCCCCCACCACTCTCTGGCGTGACTCGGCTCTTAGTACCTACTACATGTGTGAGAGATTGGATTAGGATTTGACCTTCGAAAGGGAAAAGGCAACACGGATCGTACTCACCGAGGTACTAACTTCTACTCCATAAGTCCATGGCCATATCATATAAGGGTGCGTCCGCACGTTGCAGTGGCACCACCGTCGGCTCTACCCTAGTCCCACTCCTCGTCCATAAAGGACACGGGGCCAACCCGAGGGATCGACGACGCAAATGAGATCCACCGTCGATTAAAGATTCACGTGAACAAAAAGCTAGGGTTCCCAGCCGGCCGTCGCGCCTTGAACTTCGGACCTCCCCCGCCACACCCCACAACTCTATCCAACCCACCTATCGCGCATCACTACAGGTAATGCGACTGCAGGTGTACATAAACTCTGCCCCCCTCCTGCTACGGAGATCCGGCGGCCCAAATCGTGCCCCCCTGTCGTGAACTCGCCCCTGTCGTCGATCCTGCGAGTTGGACCCCGTGTCAAATATAAATGAGGCAGTCCCACCCCCGCATTGAACATTGCCTGGGGATAGTTGAGCATTCACACGAGCTGTGACGCCCGCCACATGTCTGGTGTGACCGTTTGCAACCAGTGTTCGATGCCAGAGGACCTTCTTGAGAAAAAAAAAGTTGAGTTTAAAATTGCCTTCGAACACACTCTTGGGGTGGCCCACACACTCTCGCTTAATGCGTTGCCGGTGAACAACGCCATGGAGTGCCAACTCTGCCGTTTCGACAAGGTGGAGCTTGGCCAATCCTCGTCAACTCTGTCCCTTAATTCAGTCGTGTGTGAATCTCTCCCACCCTAGCCAGGCTCGGATCAACCCCAACCCGTGCAAAACTGCCTAATGAGAGAGCTAGCCTAGTTAGAATAAGGCTATGATCATCCAAGACTTAGTTCTGTCGGTCACTTCAGCTATTCTCTCTCATCCCTACGCCTTGCTCTGCCTCTAGGCTCTCTCTACCTGCTTGACCATGCCTAACTATTATTAACTCTTATTAAGAGGGGTTGAGGGGCAATGACCACCCTCGACACTATTTGATACGTATATTAAATGAAGCCAAGGTGGTGGGATCAATGGCCGAAGTTCAGGTGCACAGATCTCAAGGTGGAGGAAGGGCACCGAAAAAAGTCAATGACAACGATGGTCGGAGATTTGAATCCACCACCTCAAGGTTGAAAGGTCGATGAGCTAACCACGTAGGCGGGTGAGGCTTATTGATATCCAAGTGAATTCACATTGTTATAAAATTGAACGTTGCTTACTCTCTCCCCTCATGTGTATGTGTTTACTTTTCCTGTCTTTCTTTACTTTTTCGCATCACACGTTTACGCATGCCTCTGATTTTGTGTTCGCACTTCTCCGACATTGATCCCACCGCTTTGGCTTCAATTAATATATGTGTTAGATAGTGCTAAGATGCCATTGCCTCCCCTTTGACGCTAACAAGAGAATCTATTTGTTTATTTATTTTTTAAATCCCCATTTCAAGCTTTTGCCCTTAGGTTTAGGTCTCATGGACACTACACTCTTGCTATCCAGTTGAGGCAGCCGATCAATACTCAATAAAAGTTCGCGATTGCTGAGCTCATGATGCCTGTAAAAGGCCGGTCAAAACCTCCAAAAATGGCCGTGGAAAATAGGGCTCGGGAAAAGATAAGTTTGCTTTATCCAAAGCCTGTCCAAAATGAAAAATGGCTGGCTCAAATTTGGCCAAGAAGATTCTCAAGCCGGTTCAAATTATAGAATTTTTAGTTATAATATGAGATTTTAGAGTGATTATGCCTCTCAAATTTAGTGTTAGCCTTCTCATATGCGTGTGAAAAGGTTCCAAGGCCGTGTCTGCAAAAATTCCCGACCCCTGCTGGAAAAGGCCGCCACTTGAAAGACAGGGCAGGGCGGCTGCTCTACATGAGCAAAAAACGACAAAATTTGTACAAGATAAGAGCCGGTGAAAAGATTACCCAGCAATTCGCAAGAAAGCTTTGTTTCCACGCAACCTAAGTTCTAACCCTTAATATTTCTTGGCAGAAGTCAAACGATCCACCAAGCCTATCCTATAATTGTTTCCATCTTCATAGCGACAGTTCATCATTATCTAAATTGGACATCCTATCCAAGTTGTCAATCCCAAAGATAAGTTGGCAAGCAGCATCTAAAGTTCCTCAAGCTCATATAAGAGGGGGCCTCCATGGGAGCGGGTAATTTGTAGGATTTGATTACGATAGGACACGTTAGACTCACAGACACTCGAAAAAGGGAGGAGGTAATTTACCCATTTCTAACTGCACCCTTTTGAGGTGCAGTTAGTGGAGGGAAGGAGGTGTAATCTGTAACAATTTCCCCCTCTGTGTGGGCATCACTTAAGCACTTGATTCCATTCCATCTCTTGGAGGAAAACGCTTTCGGAGTCCTGCCCTTCTTATCAGCACCCAAATTGTTAGATTTTGCTTCTTCTACAATATCTGGAAGGTCAGGAACTGCCGTGTCTTCAATAATGAAGTTTCTGTGGCCAGTTTCTCAGTAATTATTCAGAAAAGCAAAGAATTGATATATACGATAAGTAAAAGTCATGACTCAGATGATTGGATTTGGACAACACACGCCATTCGTTCAAAGCCTTTATGGTTATAAAGTCTGATGTAATATCCGCCTCTCAAGGCTCGGCGTGGGCTTGAGATTGATCTGTAATTTTCTGTTCTCTTTCTAATACAATCACTCTTGTGAGTTTTGCCAAAAAAAAAAACTCAAGCTCACACCGACTTGATTCCATTCTATCTTAATTTTTAAGGGGTAAGGAATGGTCATTTAATGACCATTCCCGGCCGTCAAGGGTCGGGGGGCCGTGCAATGAGCTCTGTAAAATTACGTGCAGTGAGGTGTTCCACAATGAATGGGGGAGACAGTGAAGCGAGGAAGCATTGCGCGTGCTGACTTGGTTTGCAAGGATTGGAGGAAACGTTGGATTAGTATGAGCGTTCACTTGCCATGCAATGATTGGAAGTGATGCTTGAAAATGATTGGAGGAGGCAACGCTGATTAGGTGTTGAGCTGGAGATCGTACAGTGGCCTGCAGACTGTCAGTTGCATTTCTCAAATTCCGAAAGCTTACTTGGCAATCATTCAGCAGCGCTACATGTTTATTCTGTCCAGTAATGGCAGCAAGATGGATGACCAGGATGGCCTACCCCCTGACCTCGACCTTGACGGTCCCGCATGCAACCAACAATAGTATGTTTCATACAGCGTGCAGCTAGAGAAAACTTCTCTTTAAAACTAGAGATTAAATTTTAGAGGTGAAAATGACTATGTTTGAAGGCCCCAAGTTTTTAAATTTCTTGACCTCCTACTTTGAAATTTGGAGGCGAATTCCAAAATCAAGTGTTGTTGTGTTATAAAACTAAACCTCGTTTTTTTAGTTTTAATATTATGGACTTACAAACATACAACCGACATAGGCAAGTTGCTTCTTACTTTGAAAAATCCCACTTGGCTCCAACTTCCAAGTCCATTATCCTTGTTTAACACAAGGTGCCTGTGAGAGATATATTGATAAAGTAAAGTCTTGTGGCCCCCTTAGAAATAGATTTTAGGAGAATCTAGTTTCCTTAATTATTGTTCTGAAAAGGAAATATACTGCCCTTCATTGGCCACAAGGAGTTTCCCGTAATAGGTGGTCACGCCAACGAGGATGTCAAGCGCCTTCCTCACATCTTTGATTTGCAAACTATCATACTAACTAGCTTATGGAGAGGTTTTCGACTTGCACAAAAGGCAAGGCCATGGATTATGATTACCAAACTCACAAGTATGTCGGACCCATTTCAAAAAATCTCTTTGGTTAGAATCTCCAGGAGATACCCTTTGGCATGAAATGAAAAAGAAAGGGTGCCCACTCTCGAGGCGAAAAAGGAAGGCGCAGGCAGTCGAGACCAGGTAGCATCGCAAGAGGATGGGGCTCGCGCAGAGCTCGATGACGACAGTGATGCAGGACAGGTCTCGCACAAAGCTACATTGACGCAGGTCGACGGGGCAAGGGTAGCGTGTGGTCTTGCACGTTTTTTTTAATGAGAAAAATGATTGACGGCATCAACGCAGAACAAGCATTCGCCTGAGTGGTCTAGCGCAGCAGATGGTAGGGTAGAGCTTGCGGCTGTCCCAGTTCGAGTCCCCATATCATCCTTCAATTTTGAGGCCTGACTTGCAAGGTGAATCGCAAATGAAGCGTCGCCTCAGTGGAATCTACGATGATTCTAGGAAATATAATAACGAAGCTGCCAGTAGTAGGAGGTATTTTACAGGATGATTGTATTAAAATCTCCATAAAGAACTATACAAAGTAACTTGAAGCTCGTGCCAAGCCTTGAGGTATCTCTCGTCATATCCATATGCTACAAAGCGCCACAGACAAAGGCAAGCCAATATCCATGATCACATATCATCGTTACCAGTCGGGACGACCAGGATTGCTCGATTCCACTCGTTCAAGTTCTTCCTTTTTTCGAGGCCAACAATCACTTCCCTGCTTTCTTGAACGATCTCCACGAAGCCAGCTATTGAGAGGCCATTTTCGAATACCTCACGGTTTCTCGCCTTCCAGACTTGTTGAAAGAAACAAAATCTAATAGTTTGTGTGCAAATTAACAATGCTTGGCTTTTCATCACCTTTCCTCCTAAGAACAAATTGTTCTTGAAAAACCCTATCTTCTAGGTCCTTTGAACCCATTTACATGTCTTACTTGCCAGGCCTCTAACGATCGGGCACTCCTTGAATAAGTGAGAGGGGTCCTCACTTGCCATTTTGCACCAAGAGCCCTTATGTGAGCCAATACCTCTAGCTAAAATCTTCACGTCTATTGGCAAAGCCCACCATAGCACCTTCCACAAAAAGATCTTCATCGACAGTGGCCATTGTGGATTCCAAATGTTATTTTCCACCATCACCCATCTTGCTTCCGGCCAATGCACACTCCACTATTTGTTGAGGGGCAAGAACCAATCAATCTTGAACATTAGTGTTTGGTACATAGTCTTGGTTAAGGATTTATAAAAATTCATGTTCTTGGTCCATCGCCAGGCTTTCCACTAAAAAATAGACCCACAAATCGTCATCAAGTACTTGTCTCCAACCCTTTAATATTCCTACTTACCAGCAGTCTTGTAGTGTCATTATGTTCCAAGCAGTCTTGTAGTGTCATTATGGTGGAACAGTGTATCGAGTGCTCAAATTCTTTCCAACCGTTGTTTTTGTCATCCCAAAAATGGGCTAGCATCGGAGGCCTTTGTTATTTACCTTTGTGGCCAGTTCTCTCCAGAATGGGTTCAATAGTTCAACACCTACTTTAGAGAGCAAAGGGGACTAGTGTTTTATGGAGTTTTGAAAATATCTTGTTTACTCTCCCCATTCCTGTGTCTCCATTGCTCTAGTACATTTACGTACCAGCTCACCTTTTGTGCCATCTATTCAAGTTGGACCACCAAGGGGCCAGTATTTTGTCATGTACTCCTATCTCTTTCCACTGCACCCCTTGAAATAGAGAATAACCTTGTCCATCATATCCTTTCTGATAATCTCCCATGCCTGGTCTTGCTTTGTAATTGAGACAACAAATTTGGCACATTGGGTTTTTGATGAATAGTAGGGTTAAGTATCTGGATACCACCTTGCTCCACTACCCTAGCGACAGACTCCCATCTAGCCCACTATCAGAACAATGAGTCTTTGTGTTAATCTTCCACAAGTAACGTCAACAATTCTTTCCAATTGCATTTGGCTATCTTGAGGAGCGGGCTAGTGAAGGCTATATAGAGGAGCATGAACGAATTGATCGCTCTAATAACCCTGCTCGTGAAGGCAAGTAGCGCAAACTCACATATTTGCATCTTGCCCCTTACCCTATCAGGGACCCACTGGAACCTTGCGTAATATCGACTCCCAAGGGGGCTTGCAGGTGGCAAAAAAAAAATTCTTTTGCCACAATCTGACCCATCCATAGATATGGATCTAAAGAGTCCTTTTCTAAGAGTGAGATCAACCTTGACTTCTCAATATTACACTTGGACCCCGAGGCTATGGCAAATGTTTTCACAATCTCAAGAGCCTTCATGATGACCTAAGGGCTAGCTCTCAAGAGAGCAAGGAGTCATCTGCGAAGAGCTTCGGTAGGAGATGGTCATTGCTAGGCAAGGTTAGCCCTTGGATATCCCCTCTCGTAGCATTGGCTTCAAGCATGGTAACCAAAGGATGAGAGCCGATGGCCGCAAACAACAAAGAAGCTAGAAGGAATTCCTACTATACAGATTTTTTGACTTAGAATGCACCGACAACCAACGATTTCATGACATCTTCTATGAAAGACCACAAGGTCTGGTCATAGACTTTGTCTAGGTCAAGCTAGAGAAGGATACACGCTTGCTTAGGGAAGGTTGCATATTCGATACTAACCACCATTATTGCAAGAATGTTGTCATAAAATGATCTTCCTTTGATAAATCCATGTTGATGGGGGGTAATGGCTTTGTTCAAGAGGGGACAAATTCTAAGGGTGAAAAATTTGGGCAATAATTTTATATGCCATTGAGCCACCAATGTTTAAGTTGAGAGTAGCTCATTTTCTTAGGGATAGGGTTAATGAGACGCCTTTTGACGCATGAGTCCAGAGCTCCTTTGAACATGGCTTGTCTACCCATATGTGTAACCACGGACTTAAGATCCTCTCAGATTCTTTAAAGAACACCGTAGTCAACCCCTCCCAACTAGGGGACTTTTCCTTGCCTAGTGCTTGTAGCACAAGAGAGCATTCATCTTCGGTAAAAGCTTTCTCCAAGAAATTGTCTTTCATTTGAGAGATTATCTTCTTGACACTCCTGAGAAGAGTTACTCTGGCTTCATCCACCTCCTGGGAGCGAATCTCGAGCTAGCCTATAATTTGACATAAGTGATCTAGCATCACCTTAGCCATTTCATTTTGGCCTTGCACACTTTTCCTTTCCCACCTGTGAGTGAGTGAATAAGGCACCAACTCGTTTTAACTTTTAGGGCCCCAAAGAAGTGTCATTGGCAACCTCTAGATGAAGCTAGTTCTTTCTAGACAATAATCTTGCCTTCCTAACTTCCTCGAAACATTGATCAGCCAACTCTTAACCCTTTTGTTTTGCAAAACACACAATGGTGAGTGAATTATATTAGCATGACCAAAAAATTACAAATGCTAGTCATGCCCGTGTCAAGCCATGACATCTCCTAGCAAATCGATACATCAATTGATGGGGGAGCCAACTAAGACACTCTAAAGGACCTCAAAGAGAATTTTGGACTAACTAATGGATCAAACCTTGCATACTACCCGGACAATATGACACCAATCACCTTAATTGGCTCCCCCATCAATTGATGGGGGAGCCCACTAAGACACTCTAAAGGACCTCAAAGAGAATTTTGGACTAACTAATGGATCTAACCTCGCATACTACCCGGACAATACGGCACCAATCGCCCTATTCCATTCTTCTGAGAGTGTTTCCCCATGGTGACCATCGCTATCCTGCTTTCTTGTATAATCTCCGAAAACTTAGCAGTTTCAAGAGCATTTTCAAAAACCTAGTAGTTCTTGGCCTTCCACACGCGTTTAAGGTAGCAAAATCTAATAATTTGTGTGCCGATGATAAGTTCTTGACTCTTGAACGCCTTCCATCCATAAACAGATTGTTTTTAAAGAACCCTATCTTCTAGACCTTTTGAACCCATTTCTTGCTAGTCTACATACTGTTGGGAACTCCTTAAATAAATGCGAGAGGTCCTCACTAGCTATTTTTCATTGCGAGCGTCTATCTGGGCCAATGCCTCTTGCTAGAATTTTCAATATAGTAGGAAAGGCTCTCCAAAAGACCTTTCACAAAAGAGCCTTCATCCTAAGCAGTCATTTTGGGCACCAGATGTTGTTCACGATAGCCAACCATCTTGATTCTGGCCATTGCTTGCTCTACTGCTTGTTCAGGTGGAAGAACCAATCTGGTGACATCATAAATTTGTTGTATACTTCCTTGGTTTGTGGTTTTAGGAAATGTATATTAGTGGGCCACTGCCAAGATTTCCACTCAAATTTAAATTTGCAAGTAGGTAGCCAACATCCATCCAAGCCATTCCAAAGCTCTATTGGTCAAAAACTCTTTAGTTCCTTTGAGGTGGAAATTGGAGGCAAATTGGTCTATTCCCTTCCAGTTGTTGTTGTTGATTTCCCAAAACTGTCTAAGTTGTTGTCAAAGACCTCTATTATTGATTTTTTTGTCCATTTCCCTATGTGTTCAAAAGGATGCTCCCTACCTTAGATAGCAAAGGAGATGAGTGAGTTCTAGAGTTGTGTGAAGTACCTTGCTAACTCTCCCCATTCCAAGGGCTCTATTGCTTTGTTGCACTTCCGAACTAGCTCTCCTATTGTGCCCCCAAGTTTTAGGTTATCCCACCTAGGAGCAAGCAACTTATCGTGTATCTCAAGACCTTTCCATTGGCCCCCTTGCGAGTACAGTTTGGCCTTGTCCATCATGGCCTTAGTCATGATGGCCCAAGCGTGTTCTTGCTTAGTGAATGCAACCACAAAAATTGGAACATTGATCCTTCTCATGAGTACTAGGGTTAAGGACCTTGATACTGCCTTGCTCTATAGGTCTCACAAATAGAATCCCAGCTAGCCCATTGGCAGGTGTCGAGTATTTAGTGTTGTTTTTCCATATAAATCCTTTTACCGGCTTGAAGAACTCTTTTCAGTTGAAAATGGAATCCAAGTAATCTCTCGGATTACCTTGGATAGCCCTTCCTGCAGGCTATAGTTGGATGCATTATTTGTGATGATTGTAATCACATGCTTTGGAACACCTTCCCTCGCTATTGCGCGCTTGTATACTCTTGTTAGATAGTCACTCGTCTTCTCTTTCAACGAGGTGTCAATAGCTTCTATGAACATGGACCCTCTTGGGTGGATAAGCAATCAGATTGATTAGCGACTTCTTCTGACAATTAGTTCATCCATCTAACACTATAGTGCAGCCATATGCAAGAACAAAGTCTACCACCGTGTGCTTGAGGATGGTTTCAATACTATTTTTCACTTAATCTACATACTATGTGCACACCTTGTTGTAATCAGAAAGTACAAACCCTTTTTTGGATGTGCTCATCAAAGAATCTTGAAATATGGGGTTGCGCATAACATTGAATGGTATATGCATGGCACAAAAACTTGCATCCATTTCAAGTGCAACTCAAGAAACCACTACTTATCTAATGCCTCATACAATGTCTGTCCATTAGATGATTCTTTACTGGCTTTAGTTGTGCTTGGGTCCGTTGTTGATGTTAAAGCATGCCCATCGAGGGGAGTTGAATGAGGAGTACAATCATTTGCTTGCGTATACACACGCTCCATCTCCTCATTGGCAACAAAAATTTCACCATCTATTGGAACTTCATTAGGAGCACCACCTTTCTTTTTAGTTGCAATACTCTTCTCTGCTATGCAAGAGTACATGGGAAATCTAACATGAATATCGTTCGGTTGGGCCGTACACTTCAACACATTGCCAAGTACTTTAACCAAATGCTATTTGATTCTAGTCGCATTACCACGTGAACTTGTGGCCACAAGACTTGCATTTCAATTCAGATGTATTCTTCCTGGCATTCAGCTTGTGCACATTATTTGTACAAAAATTTAGTTACTATCCGTGACTCCCTCCCACATCTTTAGCTCAGAACGTGGGGGGCTAGCGCTCTCTCTCTCTCTCTCTCTCTCTCTCTCTCTCTCTCTCTCTCTCTCTCTCTCTCTCTCTCTCTCTCTCTCTCTCTCTCTCTCTCTCTCTCTCTCTCTCTCTCTCTCGTTAGCATCGAAACTTTAGGAAAATCTACAGGTTGTATTAACGACAATGAGGGTGTATTCATAGATTTGATGGAAGAAGGTCCTATAAGATATGACATTTTAATCGATTATGCCCAGAAGCAGCTTAAATCATGCGCCCACATGCTGCCTTCAAGGAGTACGAGGCCTTCAAGAAGAGAGAATGTCAGGAGCATAGCAAGCACAAGAGCTCGAGGGGTGCACTATGTAATCATGTTAATGTATAACGTGAGTTCGATAGGAGGGGTTTTACAATGCAAAAATTTTAGACAAGGTAAAAGAGATACATTAAATTAAGGGGGTTTTATATTCAATTTTGGAAAATTTTCCTAAAATAATGGGTCATTTTATTCATTCAAACATGTTAAAAGAGGGGTTTTTTTAATACCCCACAAACGCATATATAGGGGGGTATTGAACGGTGGTGAACCCCTCGAGCACAAGAGCTATGAAAAGTTGATGGGTGCGGTGAAGAATCAAAGAACACAATTTTCTATGAGATGGTAAAACACTTCAGTAGCAGGACCAAAATCATGGAGAATATAGTAAAGTGTGATATCCTTAATCAAATTTTGAAGCACTCAACAATGCTTGGACTACTTGATAGGGCCTTGAGGGAGGAGCAAGAAGTGCAAGAAGCTCTACTACCCAATGTATGCAACACATTGGCAATCGTTAAGCAAGCCTCAAACAAAGATGAGTTTTTCCTTAAGAAAAGCACTTTGGAAATGGTGATGAACTCATCTGAATACTTTCCTGTGGCTGAGGTGGCAAGGGTCATGTAGGTCTCAAAGCCATTCTTGTACATGGCAAGGTCTTGTGTCCAAGCCACCTCAGATCATGGTTCTAGCTTATTCTCATTGGCGGCATATTGAAAGCAACAACATGGCAGTTCCATGTCTAATGAATTGAAGGAACTAGTTTTCTCATTTTGGCAATCTAAGTCACGTGTTTCTCCTAATAAGAAGGATGTTTGTGAAAAAAGATTGGGAAAGAACAGCCACATCAAACACTCCATTCATCTACTTGATGAGCCACATGCATACCATTTGTGTTATGCTAAGGACCATAGATGAGATTCTTTTTAGCACAACTGTTGCTACTATTGATCATGTACGATATATTCTAACTACCTTGTGTTCAATTAGACCATGCCTAGTAGCATACACACCATGCTAAGTAGCATATGGGCCATGCTTCCTTGCATACACAACATCTTGACTAGTGTACTATAGGACATGTGTAGTAGCACACACACTACGTTTGGTAGCATCACGCCATGATTAGTAGCATGCATGCCATGGTAACTAGCATATTCACTATTTCATACTAGCTAGTGTATGGTCCATGCTAGATAGCATAATGCCATGATTAATAGCATACACACCATGATTAGTAGCATAAAGTTCATGGTTGATAGCATATTGGCCATGTTAACTAGCATGCACACTGCTAAGTAGCATATACACTATGCTTAGTGGCTTACATACCATGCTAGCTAGAATATGGGCCATTCTTGGTAGCATACACACCATGCTTAGTAACATACAATCCATGATTGATAGCATATGGGCTATGCTAGCTAGCATACTATCATAAAATATAATATCTACCTATCCCAAATGATTTTCTCATACTAAACTGATCATTTAATATGGGAAGATAGAAGGGAACAAGGGTTAGAATATGGATATGTGTTGCTAGACCTATCGCAGCAAGGGGCCAGTAGGAGGGATAATTATCTCTCAATAGGGGTCCAAATGGAGAGAGGTCTACCAAAGAGCAATGTGCATTTAATAGAGTTTCAAAAGACCTTGAGTCAAGCTTCATTAAAGCCTTTAAATATTAGTGTTAAAAGCCTTTAAGCCTAGGACCAAAGGGGTGACAATTGCTTATGGTAGGTATTTTAACCCTTTGTTAATTTGGACTATGGTCACCAAGTGGATGCAAGTGTCCAAGTGGACACTCCCACTTGCATGGGGTGATCCCTCATTGTAGGGGATGAGAGAGAACACACACACACACACACACACACTCTTCAAGAGCTCCACTTTTTCACAAGAGGCATTAAGGACACATGTCAAGCACCTAGCAGAACACACACACACACACAGCTCATTTGTGGAGGAAGAACTCCATCTCCTTCTCCAAGCTTGAAAAGTAGAGAGCCTACACCAACACATCTTCGCTATGGAATGCAAATCCAAGCAAGAGACAACCTTCAATGGCATGCTCATCTTCTCTACCATCTATATTACTATGCTAAGCTACTCTCTAAGAGTAATCTATGGTAAGGATAATACTTCTTTCTCGTATGTTACATCTTCTTCCTCTTCACTTTCTTCAGTCCCTGTCAGCTCTCCTCACCTTTGAAGGTGTTTGAGGTCTTCTGATTGAGTTCGGGGATAAGTTTATGTTATTGCAAGTAAGTTTAATTTTTGTTTTGGGCATAATATTGTTGCATGAAGCTTTCCATCTTCATGGCATCAACAAGGTCTCAAGGAACACACAGAATGTATTGTACCAAGTCTTTCTTTCTGGGAGAACATATAATACAACAGCCTTTTGGAGGGGGGACCCGGCTCCAAGTAAATCCGGTCCTCAAATGTTGTTAATTTCTCTAATTCTCTCTCTTTTACAAGTATTTTTCATACCAAGATAACTAGGTGTCATGTTATATTCCTATCTTTAGTCAAGTACTCCCTCTCTACCTTCATTAGTAATTTTCTTTATGAAATGCTCACCTACTGTTATTTTAATTCCACTACAATCAATGCTACTAGCCTAATTCCGTTACATGGGTATTAGAGTTACTGGTTTCTCTTTTCTTGTCTAAGAGGAGAAGTCCTAAAAATCTTTTTACAAGGGTTTCTAACCTACGAAAGAATAAGTTAGCATACACCTAAAATTTGTTAGCATGGCTGCAATAATAAAGAGAGTAGAATGAATATTGATGACTTTGATTTTGCACATGAAGGTGCTATTAATGATGCCCCTATGCTTGTGAATGATATATCTTGTCACCAGGCTACAAAAAGAAATGGGAAACCCTGCTCTACAAGGTGAAGTTTTCCAACAAATTTGCACCCATTGGATTCTCCAAACTACCCAAGATGAGAGAGTACTTGGGAAACTTTCGACTAGACTTCCAAAATAATACTTTCTTCATTTAGAGAAGAGGAGGAAACCTACAAAAGAGAAAGAAGTGAGTCTCCAAACCCTTTGAAAGATGTATCTCCACGACTATGGCAGTCACGAAGATCTCCAACTCCTTCTAAGAGAAAAATATTATCGTATAGTCCTCCTCGCAATCCCAAGAAGGAAGAGAAGAATCAAAGGACCTTATTCTTTGGAGAGAAAGAGTTCACCATCTTCTTCATTCTCATCACCTTCCTCTTTTTCCAATGAAAGTAGCAGCTTATCCCCTAAAGAGCCTAGAAGCAGAGAGCATTGGAAGTCTTATGCTGCTTGGAAAAGGTCCAGCAAGCTCAAAAAGTTCAAGGAGGGAGGAAAGAACATCTCTTTTCTCGCCTATGATAGCACCTTTGGTGCTACGGACAAAGTCTTGGCCTTCATCCAGCAACTTGATGCGGCCGTTGGAGATGAGGGATTCACGGAGTCCTATAAGCTATGACATGTAGCTACGCATTTTCAAAAGTCCTACAGACAATGGTGGGCTAGTCTACAAGCTAATGGTGAAGCTCCAAGGACGTGGAAAATCCCTAAGAGCTTCCAAAATGAAGCAATTTTTTGCAAGCAATGTTGAACACAAAGTTCTTATTACCAAATGGCAAAGTTTGAAGTTGTCTCCCTACGAGTCTATCCACAAGTATGTGGACAAGTTTTGGGATTTGCATCTCAAAGCCACTATCTACAAAGAGATAGACTTTGGAGAAAAAAAACAATAGTTTTGTGTTGGACTATTTGAAGACATGATTGAATATGTTAATTTTCAAAGGCCTAGGACCATCTTTGCAGTCATACATCATATTATGGATGCTTCACAAATCAATTTCCAAAAAGGGGCTAAGAGGAATTCTAAGCCCATGGAAACTAAATACCGAAATGATCCTAAAGAGAAGAAGAATGCTCAATTTTTTTCTAAAAGAAACTCTAGCAACAAGAACAAAAAGGCTAAGGAGAAAGGAGTCTACAAAGGTAAGAATAGACTCTCCCGTGAAGAGCTAGAACATTTTTGCAAAGAAAACGAGTGCTTCAAGTGCGGGTAGCAAGGACATGGCTATCGCACTTGGCCCCAAAGAAATGCACACAATGAGCCACCTAGAGCTTCTAAGATTGAAACTCCAAAAGGGGCCGCTCATTGCAAAGGATCTTCACTTTCCTATGCTTGGGTAAAGGTAAGAGAGCATGATGCCTTCATCCTTTTTTATTGTGGCTCAACTCACAACTTTATGTCAACAGAGTTGGCTACCAAGTTAGGCATACAAGCTTTTGAGATGAGAGACACTGTGACTGCCAATGGGGCTTTCAAGGGACAAAACACCTTCATTTCTCCCTTGATTGGGAAATTGATGTTTCATATCCAAATCTACGCCGACAAAGAAGAATTTTTCATCTCCCCTCTCCAGCATAAGGATGTTATCCTAAGGGCACCATGGTTCCATTGCATGGCTGCCAATATGAAGTTCCCTGAAAAGACAATATATTTAAGTATAGGGAAAAGAATATGTACATAGATGCTAATGAGTCGGGTAACACCACACCCCTTGTAAATACGCATGTTTTTTATAAGTCAATGAAAAGCTCAATTTTTGCGTACATGCTTTTTGTTAAGGAATCCCTAAATGATCCTAATGTTTTACTAGATAAAAATGCTCGCAATCAAGAGGAATTAGAGTTGTCTACTTTTCTAAGTAAATTCTAAGATGTTTTTATTGATAATATCCTTAGAGAGTTACCTCCAAAACAAGGGGATGACGATCATGCAATACTCTTTCTACCAAGAATCTCACCATCTAATAAGACTCCTTATCAAGTTTCACAAGCTCAACAAGAGGAGATCATGAGGCAAGTTCATGAATTGGTAGAAGAGGGGATGGTGACGCCTAGCTCTTCACCATTTTGTTCACCAGTCCTTTTAGTCCAAAAGAAAGATGACACATATCGTACGTGTGTCGACTATAGAGCACTAAATAGAATCACTATCAAGAATAGATTTCCCATGCCATGGGTAGAAGATCTAAGTGATAAATTACAAAGGTATACCTACTTTAGTAGGATTGACCTTAAAAGTGGCTATCATCAGATAAGGGTAGTCAATGAAGATATTGTAAAGACCGCTTTTTGCACGACATTTGGTCTTTATGAATATCTTGTCATGCCTTTTGGCTTGACAAATGCTCCGGCCACATTCAACCGCTTAATGGAGAAAATCGTTAGGCCCTACTGCAAGTTTACTGGAGTATTCTTTGAAGATATCATTATCTACTCCAATTCTCTAGAGGAGCATAAGCAACACCTCCAGGTAATCTTTAAAGTTTTGAGAAAGGATAAACTTTTTATTAATCAAAAGAAAAGTGATTTTTTTCTACAAGAGATTCAATACTTAGGTCACATTATCTCTCAAGATGGCATCCGAATGGGATCCATAAAAGCTAGAGGTAATAAAAGGATGGCCTAATCCAAGGAATCTACATGAGCTACGAAGCTTTATTTGGTATGTGTGCATACTATAGATGCTTCACAGAGAAATTCTCGCTAATAGGAGGACCATTACATGACTTAACAAAAAAGAACTTTAGGTATACATGGACTGCAAAAGAGAAAAATGGCAATCCATACAACCTGTACAGATTTTCCACAACTAACTTAGCTCATCTGGAGTCTTTATTGTCGACTTGGTTGGAATAAACTTGCATAGTGCAGTCAACCAGTCTACGACCACCCATACCGAGTCATGACCTCGTACGGTGGTTGGTAAACCCACAATGAAATCCATAGAGATACTTTCCCATTTACCATTAGGAATCTCCAAAGGATGTAAGAGTCCTCCTGCCTTCGGGCGCTGTGCTTTGTTAACTTGACATTCCTAGCAATGCAAGACATAATCTTGAACAACCATGTAAACCTAGCCAGTAAAAGTGTCGTCTTCCGAGAGCATAATTATGTTTAATGCATGGGTTCCCTGCACTTGGACTATTGTGAAATTCACAAAGAATTTGGCGTCGAATGTCCGCATTCGTTGGTACAAAAACTCTCCCCTTGTGGAGTAGGTACCCATTATCAATAGAGAAATTCTTCCATCTTTGTAGTTCATCACTTGATAGAGGAGAACTGGGTGTGGAGGTTAACAAAACACTACCAGCATTGGAGTGAGAAATATCCCTCATTTGCACATGGCTCCACACTTTGGCGTATGCGTCGTCCTACTCATATTTTTCCTTCAAAGAATCCAAAAACTCACTTCAAAGTTTTGTGAATAGAAGAGAGTTGATCCCATACATACGGCTAAGAGCATCATCCACCAGATTGTATCGTCATTTATGATGCCGGAGCTTTGTGTCATACTCTTGAAGAATCTCAGTCCACCTGGCATTTCGACCCTTCAAGTCAGTTTATTGTGTAAACCATTTTATGCTTTCATGGTGGTGAAACACAATCTAAAAATGAACTCCATACAAATAATGCCACCATGTCTTCAAGGCAGACACTATTGCATAGAGTTTGTGTTCACAAGTTGAATAATTTTGTTGTGTTGAATCAAGCTTCTTGCTTTCAAATGCAACTGGCCTCCCCTCCTATAGAAGGACCACTCGAATAGCACGGTTACTGGCATCTGTTTCCACAATGAATGGCTTCAAAGGATCCACAATAGCTAGAATAAGAGTTGTATCTAATGCATCCTTGAGCGTATCAAAACTTTGCTGGTGAGCGGCACCCCACTGAAAGTATTTTCCCTTGTCTTTCGGTTGATCCGTCATTGGCAATATGAGTATAGGTTGTAACAAACCTTCGATAAAAACCTGCAAATTCCAAGGAAAATTGTAACTCTTCTAAATTTCTGGGAGAACGTCACCTCTGAATGGCATCCACTTTGGATTGATCCATGTGTTGTCCATCAAGTGAGATAACATGCCCTAGATAGTGTATTTCCTCCTTGAGAAAATCACACTTCAACTCTTTGGGGTATAACTTGTTTGCTTGTAGCGATTCAAATTTCTACAAATGGGAGCATAGCGGGCCTGCAAAATACCAAAAACAATGTGCTACAAGCCATAAAATGGCATATTTTCATACCTGACAAATTGCACAACACATAATCCATGCCATATGATGCGATAAGAGAGGGAGAGTAGGACAGCACGTGCAGGTGCACCTTCAAGAGCGAAGTTCTACACCGGCACGGCGAGAGAGGAGAGAGGAGAGGAGAGAAGAATAACACAGACATTGGGTGCAATCTCCCCACGTGGAAGAGTGAGCATTTTCCTCTTGCACATATTTCTTTATAGATTCTTCAATGCTAAAAAATGAATACACATTGGCTGACCGGGCATAAATGGCTATAGCTTGTAATGAGCACTTAAGTAATAAATATACATAAAATATGATATCTTCGCCTAGCCTTAGCTCTTTCCACCTATCAACTGCATTTGTTGTGAGCCCTAGGATCTAGTTCTACCATCTAACAATGCTAGATCAATGCCTACTACACAGCCTTAGTCTACAAGGTACATAGGGTACAAATCCTAAATTCCCTTATCCATAACACAAACACTTGCCTCAGATGTTGCAAGTGCTCTTCCTCAGAGGCACTGTATACGAGAATGTCATTGAGAAAAACAATAACAAACTTGCCCAAATACGGTCTCACGACCCTATCCATTAGCATCATGAAAGTTGTGAGCGCATTGGTTAACCCAAAAGGCACAACCAAAAACTTGTAATGTCCAAACCTTGTTCGGAATATAGTTTTAGGTATATCAGCAAGTTGAATGCTTGATGATATCGCGACCGCAAGTCTATCTTTGTGAAAATACAAGCATGAGTGAGCTTGTCAATCCACTCGTGGTAATGGGTATGTGTTCCTAGGGGGATCACCTAATAATTATGTGACTATCACGTGATTGCACTAGAAGGGGTTATTAAATTTATTTTTTTCTCATAGTTTCACATACAGAAGCGTATTGTAAAATGAAATTGGAAAGAGAAGTACAGATTGAATAGGAAAAGGGTGTATTTCATTCATAAAAAAATCATAGATAAGGAGTTTTATAAATAGTCCTTGAATGCACGCGATATACAAAATTTATACATAGTGACCCCCCCCCCCCCCCCAAGACTTGTTCTTAATAGTTATTGCATTTAAACCATGGTATTCAACGCACATGCCCATGCTACCGTCCTTTTTCTTCACCAAAAGGATAGGAGAAGCCCATGGTGAAGAGCTTGGTTGAATAAACCCTTTGTTGAGATAGTTAGCAAGTTGACATTCCACCTCAGCATCCTCATAATGACTCATTTTGTAGGGTGGTTTACTAACCAGTTTACTCCCTGCAACCATGTCTATGCCATATTGCACAAATCATGTTGGCAGTAATCCTAGTGGTAAATCATTAGAAAAACATCTTGATAGATATTCCATTAATAAATCTTTTAGTTGACTAGAAACAATTGCTTGTTGAGAAGAGAGAGTAGTAGCCATTGTTGCGAGAGAAGAGAAAGAAGCATGTGGCGTTGAGGAATTTTCAACAAATTAAACATTTGAAATAAAATGGCACAATGAGTAACACAAGAAAACTTCTTCTATTTCATGATAAAAAATGAGCTTCATAAGCTCTGATGTACATATCATTGGTGGTAAGAAAGGCACATCCTTCTCTCCTAACAACAACACATGTGCGCCATGGGATTCAAACATCAAAGTATTGTGCTCATAGCTACGCTTCAGTGATGGTCCTAGGCTATGCATCCATTCTTGACCAAATACCACATCTTGCCTCTCCATGTTCATAACTTTGAAATCCAAGGATGTTGAATATCCTTGAATTTCCAACAGTGTAGCTCTCATTTGAGTGTCCCACACCTCGACATCATAGCCGTTCATCTTCACTACCTTGTAATGGTGGGAATTTGGAGTTTGGGGCAATTTGAGCCATTTCACTAACCTGTAGTTAATGAAATTGTGAGTATCACAATGATCTACCAAGATGCACACCTTGTGTCCTTGAATATATCCGTGCATACATACTAGCTCATGTGGATTGAAGGTGTGCTGCCACATGGAAGATGTTATACAGCATTTATGCACGACCTCGGTGTGTGTTACCTCCACCTTGGAGAAACCTGAGGAAGACTCAAGAGGCAAGTGCACTGCTTTCTCCTTGCCCTGGCAACAGATTTCCCCTTGGGACAATCCTTTTTTCCATGGCCGCTTCCTAAACATTGAAAACATAATTTTTCCTTTTTTGCCTTCTCAAATTCTATTGTAGAGAGAGGCTCTCGAGACCTCTTGTGTTTCTTGGCCGCCTCTGCGTTGGCTATAATGTCATAATAACTAATATCTAATTCTCCTAAATGATTTTCTCATGTTAAACTGATCATATAATATGGGGAAGTACCAGGGGAGAAAAAGCTAGAATATTGGTTAAGCTTGTAGACCGGCCATAGTAGGGATCCAAAGGGGGGGCCATCTGCTACAAAAGGGCATTGTGCGTTAATGGGCTTCAAAAACCCTAAGTTTTAGCCCATTAAGACTTCCAAAATGCTAAGGTTCAAAAATTCAATAAAAAATCCAATGGTCAAACCTTAGGGAAATTGGATGCCTTTGTGAAGACCTAAAAGTCTTTGCAAATCCCTAGATGGGAGGGGGCGAGCCCTTTTAGTAGGGGATGAGAGGGAAACACACACACACACACACTCAGGCTCCCTTTACACAAAGAGAATAGGGGACACATGTCATCTCCCTAGCCCAGTTGCCCCCAAGGTGCACTTAAATCCTATTGGATGGCCATAGAGGTGGACCAATGAGAATTAGGCTAGAGTACCTTTAGTTTAATTCATTTTAAAACACTTGATAAAATAACCAATAGAAATTAAGCTCTCTAGAAGACTATTGGAAAGTCTCCCAAGGGGTCCAATGAGCATTCAACAGCCCAATGGCTAGCTTGATTCCCATTGGCCAGAAGACAAAGGGGTCCAATGAGATTTTAATTGCATTAATTAAATACCTAAAACTCTCACAAAAGGGGAAAGGGGGACACATGTCAAAAGGCTATCACTTATGCTTCTCAATTATGATTGGCTAAGCTTGGCAGGGTCCAATGGGGTGCCAACATGAGTAAAATCCAAGAGGGGTCGACTGTCATAAAAACTAATATCTAACCAGCCCAAATGATTTTCTCATATTAAACTGATCACTTAATGTGGGAGAATAAACGGGAACAAGGGTTAAGATATGACATGTGCTTATAGATCTATCTCAACATGGGGCCAATGGTAAAGGAGCCCAAATGAGAGATGGTCTATCAAAGAGCAAGGCAACCAATGGAGTATAAGACCTTAGGGATAGCTTCATTGAAGACCTCCAATAATGTGCGTAAACGTCCTTTGACCTTAGGTAAGCTAGGGCTGAGCTTGAGGCGCGGGACCCGACCCAGCTCGAGGTGCTTGTCTTGCTTGTCATGCTTGATGACTAAGGTGCTTGAGGTGCTTGATGATTGAGGTGCTTGAGATGCTTGAGGTGCTTAATGATTGAGGTGCTTGAGGTGCTTGACATGCTTGAGATGTTAGGGTTGCACTTGAGGTGAGAACCCAGCCCAAGCTTAAAGTGCTTAAGGGCCAAGCTTGTGGTGGGAACTAGGCCTATGCATGAGGGGTCGAGGTATCAAAAAGTCAAAGATTCAATCCCTACAAGGAGGGGGCGAGCCCTACATGAGGGGGGATGAGAGAGAACACCCACACACTCACACAAGGCATGCATGGTACAAAGAAAGAAAAAGGGACACTTGTCAAGTTCCTCCTCATGTTGCCCTCATTGTGTGCCTGAAGCCTATTGGTTGGCCACCCAAGGGGTCCAATGATAATTTAGGGGATTTAATTAAGTTATTTTTCATTTATCAAGTCCTCTCTCTCAAAGGGGAAAGGGGGAAACTTGTCTCAAGGCTACCCTTGCTGCTTGTAATGCCTCCTGCTTATGATTGGCTAGGCCTGGAGGGGTCCAATGAGCTTCAAGCATGAGCTACAAGGGGGGGTCGACCCAAGCAAGCTAGGGGGTTGCTTAGGGGGTATACTCACCCACACACACTCACAAACACTCTCATGGTGTGTGCTAGGCAAGGTGCAAGAGCTCCATCTCCTTCTCCAAGCTCCTTGAGAAGTTGAGAGCCTACACCAACACTCTTGGCTATGGAATGCAAATCTAACCAAGAGCTATGCTTCAATGCTTAAGCTTTCCATCTTCTCCATCTTCATTACTATGCTATTATGTATGCTAAGCAAGAAGAGTGATGATAAGTGAGGAATTATGTCTTTCTCCTATGGAATACTTCTTCTTCCTCTTCCCTACCCTCATTCCCTGCTAGCTCTCTCCACCTTCGAAGGTGTTTGAGATCTTGGGACTGAGGCTTGGGATAGTTAATTCTTTCCACAAAGTGCATGTTATGCTTATTGCAAGAAGGCTAATGGTTTATTACAAGTAGATTAGTTACTTAATGCAAGTAGATTAATTGTATTGCAAGGTAGATTAATTGTTGCTTTAGGCACAAGTTGATGCATAAAATTATACATCCTCATGCACTCAAATGATTTAGGGAACACAAAGACTAATGATGTTCATGAGTTCTTGATTGTTTTCAAGCTAAGATTGATTGTTGATATTATGCAAAAGCTTGGTGTATGAAGCTTCCATCTCCATACTGCCAAAGAGGTCTCAAGGAACACAAAGATTGTATTGTATCAAGTCTCTCTTAATGAGAGAATCTATAATACAAATGCCTTTTTGAGGGCGGACCGGCTCCACTTAAATCCGGTCCTCAACTGTTGTCATATTCTCTAAAATCTCTCTCTCTCTCTCTCTCTCTCTCTCTCTCTCTCTCTCTCTCTCTCTCTCTCTCTCTCTCTCTCTCTCTCTCTCTCTCTCGCAAAGGTATTGCTCATGCCTAGTTAATTAAGTGTTATGATTGTTGGAATTAGGGTTGCAGAGAAACACACACAGCTTGGAGAAGAAGAAAGAAGCTCAAGGAACACAATAGAGAGTGTGTTACTTAGTGTGCAATGGAAAGATAGATAGCCCTAGAGTGATGGGCGTATATATAATGCACGGGGGAAAAAACCTCCTAAAGAGGGAAAAAATGCCCCGGCGGTCCTAGTGTGTTCACACACATCACTACCACATGTATATGGTAACAAATCCCCCCTGGAGTGATGCGGTGAATGAGAGCTTGCACATGAGTAAAGGGAAGTGCCATGCCCTGAGGACAGGATCAGTCCACAAAGGGGAGTAAGCCCAAAGCTTTGCAGAAAGCTTCAAGCTTCTCACGAGACAATGCCTTTGTGAAAAGATCTGCAAGGTTGTCTTGTGTTAGCACATAAGCCAAGCCGATCTCTCCTACTGAGAGCCACTCCTTGACATAGTGGTAATGCACCTCGATGTGCTTTGTGCGAGCATGAAAAAATGGGTTCCTTGCAACTGCCAATGCGCTCTGACTGTCAGTGTAGATAGTGTTGGCAGTGTCCTGTCCAACACCCAAATCAACCATAAGGCGTCTGAGCCATACACACTCAACCGTAGCTGTGAAGACTACCCTGTACTCAGCCTCGCAACTCGAAGTGGCCATAGTAGGTTGCTTCTTGCTCAACCATGATATACATGAACTTCCAAGCATGAAACAAAACCCTGATGTGGACACTCGCGTGTCAAAACAACCAGCCCAATTTGAGTCCGAAAAAGCATGTAAGTCTGGAGGCAATGATCCCCCCTTGGGATAAAACAAGCCAAGATGTAAAGTGCCACTAAGGTAGCGGAAAATCCTCTTGACCGCCTGCCAATGCTTAGACCCTAGGCTATACATAAATCTGCTCACCTGTGAGACTGCAAACTGAATATCTCGCCTCGTGTTGCATACATAAATGAGGCAGCCAACAGCAGTTTGGTAAAGAGTGACATCAGCAGGATCGCCAGCATCATGTAGACTCAACTTCAAACCTGTTTCCATGGGAGTGGCAATAGGTTTGCAATCCTCAAGTCCAAACTTACCTAGCAATGTCTCTATGTAACTTTTCTGACACAAGGCAATACCACCATCACACTGCTTAAACTGTATACCCAAATAATGATGCAATAGCCCCAAATCTTTCATCTTGAAAGTAGCATTCAAATCAGCCTTAAATTCAGCAATATGTCTCTCATTTGGTCCAGTGATCAGCAAATCATCAACATAAAGAACCACAATGAGAAGTACATCACCCTCATGCTTTACATACAATGTGCTTTCTGTTGGACTGTTACGAAAGCCTTGTTCCACAAACACTACATCGCGTGAAACCAGAATACGTTTTGTTTGCGGATGATACAACCTGTAACCTTTGCTTTCAGCACTATAACCAACAAAAATACATTTGACAGCCTTATCATCCAATTTTCTGCGCTGCACTTGTGGCACCAAAGCATATGCCAAACAACCAAAAACACGCATGTGCTCAATAGAAGTCTTTCTATCATGCCATGCTTCATATGGAGTAATAGACTGCAAAGCTTTCGTAGGACACCTGTTAAGTACATAAGTGGCACACATGATGGCCTCAAGCCAAAAAGAATGCGGTAAAGCTTGACTTTTGACCATACATTGTGCCATTTCCGTCAGTGACCTGTTTTTCCTCTCAGCAACACCATTTTGCTGAGGCGTATAAGGCACTGTACATTGGTGTTTTATCCCAAGACTAGCCAAAAATTCATTAAATTCATGAGACATATACTCCCCCCCTCGATCGGAACGGAGGGTGCCCATAGTACATTTCGAGACATTTTCAGCCATAGCCAGAAATTGTTTGAAGCACATAAAAACTTCGGACTTCGCTTTAAGCGGAAATACCCATGCATGCCTAGAGTAATCATCAATGAAAGTCACGAAGTACAGGTAATTGCCCAAGGACGGAGTTTCCATGGGCCCACAAACATCACTATGCACAAGCTGCAACCTGCATGTGGCCCGAACTGTGAACCATCCTTTGGAAATTTAGAACGTTGCATCTTACCCAAAATACAGCCTTCACAAACATGTTTGACAGGTGCTTCAAGAGGCGGCAAAGAAGCAACCATATCAGATTTCTGCAAACGCAGCAAACTGGCAAAATTCAGATGACCAAAACATGCATGCCAAAGTTTTGCATCTGAAATAGCCCTTGAATCTGCAACAGTATTTGCAAAATTTTGTCCACATTTGTCATACAAAGTGAGCTTATATAGCCCATGGCACAAAAGGCCAGATGCAACAATTTCATCACCAAAACTGAGATCATGAACTGTACATCTGTCATCCACAAATTTGACTACAAGTCCAAGTCTAGCAAGTGCGGATACAGACAAGAGATTCTTCTTGATCCCAGGTACATAAAGTGCATCAACAAGTGTGAAGGAACTGCCATTAGCAGTTGAAGGAGTACGAGCAGAAGTGCAACGCGAGAGAGAGTGCGAGAAGAAGAGCACGACGATATGGTGAACTCGCTCTACTGTAATGTGTAGTGCATAGTGAGTTCTTATTAGGTTTTCACAAAAGAATATGTGTACATACCTGGCGGCCCGCCCACTTTCCTGGGCGACCACATTGGGCTTTATACCCCAACAACCTCCCACTTAAAGTCCAATGTGGTACGTTAAGTGTGAGAGAAGCTACTATACAAGCTAATATACAAGAGATGTACAGAAGTGATGTACTACCCTACACCTAACTGCTTGCGAAAATGCGCAAAGCTCTCTGAGGGATGTCCTTTTGTAAGTAGATCAACAGGATTTTCTGTGGTGTGAACTTTGACAAGCTGGAGTTTCTTATCCTCGAGCATTTCCCTGATGAAATGATACTTCACATCCACATGCTTTGTCTTTGAGTGATAAACTGGATTGCGAGCCAACTGTATAGCACTTTGTTTATCACAATATAACACAGGCATATCTTCTTTGATTCCCAAATCTGTTACTAGTCGATTAAGCCAAATTGATTTGCATGTCTCTGATGCTACAACATATTCAGCCTCTGTAGTAGACCGAGTAACACAATCTTGTAATCTAGAACGCCATGATACTGCTCCACCAGTCAATGTAAAGACATACCCTGACGTAGACCTTCGGTTGTCTAAGTCACCTGCATAATCTGAGTCTGTAAAACCCTTTACACTTAGCTCCTGACTCCCATAGCATATACGCATACTCTTTGTAGCTTTCAGGTATCTCAATATTCCTTTCACTGCCTCCCAATGTTTCTTGCCTGGGTTTGACATGTATCGACTTACTACTCCCACTGCAAATGCAATGTCTGGGCGAGTAGCAATCATTGCATACATTAAACTACCCACTACAGAAGCATATGGAATCTTATCCATTTCAGCATGTTCTTCCTCAGACACAGGACAATCTTGTTTTCTAAGTTTCACATATGGTGGCAATGGAACACTCAATGCCTTTCCCTTCTCCATATTGAAACGTTGCAAAACCTTGTCAATATACTCTGTTTGAGATAACCAAATCAACTTCTTTGATATGTCTCTCTCAATGTGCATACCAAGTATATGACTTGCCTCACCCATGTCTTTCATGTCAAACGATTTTGCCATCTTTGACTTCAAAGCTGAAATTTCTTCCAAGTGCTTGCCAGCAATCAACATGTCATCCACATACAAAATAAGGATCAGCCAACTGCCATCCTTAGCTCTCTTTGTATATAGACAGTGATCGAACTCACTACGTTTGTAGCCTTGAGAAAGCATAAACTTGTGGAACTTATGGTACCATGACCTCGGTGAATGTTTTAAGCCATAAAGACTCTTTAACAACTGGCATACCCAATCTTCCTTGCCTTTCTCAACAAACCCTTCTGGCTGCTGCATGTAAATTTCCACATCTAAATCACCATGCAAGAACGTTGTCTTGACATCCATTTGGTGCAACACCAAATCTAATATGGAAACCAATGCAAGAAAGCATATCAATGTCGTCATCTTGACCACTGGAGAGAAGACTTCATCAAAGTCAATGCCTTGTTCTTGCTTAAAGCCCTTGGCAACAAGCCTTGCTTTGTACTTTGGCTGACTATCATGAGCGGTGATCTTATACCTGTAAACTCATTTACAAGGTAGAGCCTTTTTGCCTTGTGGTAATTTAACTAGCTTCCATGTCTTGTTTTTATGCAGAGATTTCATCTCTGACTGCATGGCCAATTGCCAATTCCCGGAGTCCTTCATTTGCACTGCTTCCTTGTAACATGAAGGCTCATTGCAATCAGTCAACATGACATAGTTTGTAGATGGAACAAACCTATCAGGAGGTCGCGTGACACGTCCAGATCTACGCACAATAGGTGGCTCAGGCTCAGCCACAACATGTGGTTCCACTCTATCCTGTCCTTGCTCCTCTTGATCCCTGACATTTTGTCTTGCACGTGCAGGTCCATCTTCTTGGAAGACAACTCTTCTAATCTCCTCAACCCTCTCTGGTTTAGAATGATATTTGGCTTCATTAAAGTGAACATCATTGCTGCGGATAACCTTTCTGGATTCGGGATCCCAAAGTCTGTACCCCATCTCACCAGAATTACCATAGCCTACTGTGCGCTCCTTGCCGCACTGTCGAAGCAAGGGACTTGCCTAACACTGTGTGCGAGCCACAGACGGCTCCAAGCACACAACTAGCTTAACTAGTAAGCTCAAAAGAGGGCAATGGTGTGTCACTCACCGCTCTATGCTCCTACCGTGGAGGATTCCTCGCCGCGAAGAAGAAGGAGACGTCGCTGCGTCGCGCTCAACCGCTTCACCGCCGTCGTGCCGCCGCAATGCTCGATCGCACACACTCTCTCTCTCTCTCTCTCTCTCTCTCACACACACACACACACACACACACACACACACACACACACACACACACACACGTACACACACACACACAAGGAGGTGAAGAAGAAGAAGATGGAGACGGAGATGGAGCAAGAGCACTCTTCTATTGCACAAATGAGAGAATGAGTGAATTTTAGGTTTAGTTGCCCTTTATATGAGCTCACCCCATTCACACTTGGGCGCCCATGCTTAGCCAACTAATCCCTTGAATGTACCAATTAGAGTGCGCCTCTCATCGGCGATCACTCTTACCCTTTTCCTATTGGACCGACAAGCCCGGTACCTGACTCTACCAAATAAATAATACAATGTCCACCGTAGGTTACAACGTCCGTCTCGTAGGTGATAGGGTGTCCGTGAGCCGTGAGGGTTAACATGCCCCCCTTCCTGATGTAGATTCTGTCCTCGAAAGCTATTGAGTTGAAGCTCGTTGGTCGAGGTGGAAGAGCATTTGAGATGAATGTCCTTAGCCTTCATTAGTCACTGCAAAATCAAACAACATTGCACAGTAATTTCATTCTCATAAGCGATTAAAAAGCATATGCAATTTTAGGCAGACAATTGATTGGTAACAAAATTTTAAACAATTTGTCAGCAATAAGCATTAAATTGCAATGTAATCAAATGCATAAACAGATGTAAAGGTAAAAAATTAAACAAGTCTGGGGTCGTTAATTTAACGGTCGAAATGCACTAGAGATCGACTATTAATACCATGGGTAAGCTTCTTAATTTTCTATGGTTAATTAAGTTGTTTAATCGCGAGAGCCAAGTATTTCATGTTCGAGGGCTGACTAGAGGCTATACCTAGAGGACCTTGTAGTTAAGCTACGATAAAAGGAATTTCTCATGAAATCATCGCCTGACTGATTACCTTTTCTTTGACCCCCCAAAGTCTTTTCACAGTGATTCAATTTGATATGTGTGCTTATTTTGTATGCCTTGGGTTTTTTGCTTTTCAAGGAAAAGCGCCCACACTGGGAACCTCTAGGGCTCTAGTACCATAGGCAATACATGTGAGTGAAGTACCAAATTAAGCTGAGATTTCTCTTCCAGCATAAGATTGTCCATTGTGGCACTTTGATTTTTTGTTTGTTTATTTTCAGCATTTTAATTTTGTAACTTTGGGGGGTCATATAACATTGATACACCTCCACAGGCTCATCACACTAGTAAACTCCCTTTATAATACTTAAGCTAAATGTCAATAGGGTCAAGCCCACTAGAAAGCCCTAGTACATTTCACACAATGCTGCCTAAATCGGATTAAGAACCTAAGTAACCATTGATTATTAGGAAGGCATTCCCCATGGTATTAAGAGAAGATCTCTAACACCTAGCTTGGTCAAACTAGCTTAGTCGGACTGCTTGATTTTTAAACCTAGACAAGTGATTATGACAAAAAATTACATTGAATTAAATGTTTGATACTAAGCAAATGCGGTGAATATTAGGCTACCAATCACAATTAAAGCAGACAATCATAGATGCAAAAAAGATAAGGGGCAATGCTAATGGACAAGAAACACCTGTTTGTGTCGATGGTCGCGCTTGATTTGAAGAGTGAGTCGAGATAAAGATTCCATGAAGGTCCAAATCCTATCAATAGCAACACGCTCCTGTACACACTAGGAAACAAAAGGAATACCTCCAGGAGGCACATTAGTGGGAAAAGGTACCAACACTTATTGAACACAACAAAAAACATAAGGAACCCTAACCTAATTATTTGCACTCCCCCTAGAGAGTCAAGGGAATAGGATATTGTAGAGGTTGGGGGGAAACCCTCAGGCTAAACCCCTATCCTCGTCGTCGAGATAAACAAAGTCATCATCCATGAGACCATATGTGCCATCTGTGTAGTCCTGTAAATTTTCTTCTTCATCATAGGTGCCCATGTTTACTAAGAAGTTCACTAGACGCCTATAGTCATCTTGGTCAAAAGGGTAGGCTTGTGCAATGGGAGAAACGCTCTCTAATAAGTATGGATCAGACGTGGTCAAGAGACGTATTAGCCATTCTAACT
Organism: Adiantum capillus-veneris; assembly: GCF_014529385.1. Classification (NCBI taxonomy): domain Eukaryota; kingdom Viridiplantae; phylum Streptophyta; class Polypodiopsida; order Polypodiales; family Pteridaceae; genus Adiantum; species Adiantum capillus-veneris. Next base: position 31,345,609 of record NC_140947.1, read on the forward strand.
CCTCAAAATTCCTCTCACATGCTAGCGTACCTATCAAATCCCATTCACATGCAAGCACTGGAAAGACCATGTGAAATATTTGTGAAAAGTAACGAGGGTACCTCTCACCCAAGGCAGAAGTGGATGACTCTAGCGTACTAGCCATATCTATACACGCAAATAGATGATGGTTAGAGTGCAAATATTACAAGGGTCGTGTTCTTGTGCATAATTTGTTTTTATGATTTTGTGTTATGGCTCTTGCTATTTTACTTTTTTATCTCGTTTTTGTGAGTATAAGGCTTTATATATACATTCCCTAAGATTGGAGATTAAGAGGTCAGGGAGAAAGGTTGAGAGGGAAGCAAGTGAATAATGGATGTCCACAAACACTCCCCCCTTCCTTGGGTAGATCATACCATTTGAAATGATGTCGTGACCCTTTGAAACCAGTTGTTCCAAGTTGTTATAGGTGAAGATTTTTGCCAGTAGTTTTCTATTACCTTAGGTGCCTCGTCAAGTTGCAAGGGTGGTAAGGTACTCTCCCAAGATCGAACTTGAAGTGGTTCATCAGGTGATTCTTGAACACTGGAAGGTGTGGATTCCTTTGTAGCTTCATGGAGGTCCACTATTGTAGGTGGAGGCTGTGTAGAAGCTTTTACGTCTATGGATGTATTACATGAGGAGGTAGAAGCTTCATGGAACTCCCCCCTTCCTGAGCTAGGTGGAATAAATTGGTTTTGCCTTGGACCCCAAACTAGCTCTGGACTAGGTGTGTAGCATTCTGTGATCTTTCCCTTCCCACGGTCTGCCAATGGCTTTAGCGTTACACTGTTTGACTCATATAGGTTTGTTGTCGATAGGGAAGGACACATTTTACGTTTAGGTACCCAGATTTGCTCATTTCCATCATAGTAGCCTTGGGCTTCTAATAGTCGTTTTGCAATCCATCGTGATTTAGTCTTGACTCTCCTAGGGCGCACTCTTGGTTTTCCACGGAAATTTTTTCTTGGAATGGATGGGAGGGTTGAGGTAGTTGGAAGTAAGGCCTTGGGGACCCATTGATATGTACTCTTAGGTCGTGCAGATTGATTACTTGCAATATTACTGCTTGCTACAACTACAAGTGTTGAAGTGCTAGGTTCATGGGTAGCCGGCAAAGACGAGTTAACCACCTTGGCTTGTGAATGTTGGCTATCCTTCAACTTTGCTAGAGTTTGCAACGTAGGTGACTTTGCTTGAATGATAGGGGTAAGAGTCGGTGGTCGCGTCGTGACACTACCAGTATCCCAATCACTAGTGCATTTGGTTGCCAACATCCACGTGCGTCCCAGGTTTACGTTGCCTTCCATAGCTCCCGCGGGCATGACTAGAAACCTATGCACTATGCTTGCATTGTCATAGACAACAAGGGTCTGAAGGACTCCAAGAATAGCAGTTTTCTTTTTATTAATGCCCTTGACTTGCATCGTTCTCGGGGATAGGGTCGGTTTCCCTAATTGACACCAAACTCCATAGGATAACAAATTGTGTTTAGCTCCCGTATCTAATAAGGCATTGTATAGTACTTTCCCATAGGGGCTATTTAGCTCAATTGGGTATCGTAGCGGTGGCTCAGATTCTAATGAGTCGTCATTTGTATCCTCGAAAAATGCTTGCGTGATTCCCAGATTAGCCTGTCGTTGGCGTCTAAGACATTGTTGTCGTTCTCGAGCCTCAACTCTTGCTTGGATTTTTTTAAGCTCTGCTTGTTCCTTGGCAGCCTTCTTTTGATGGATAGCTTGCAACTCTTCCTGGCTTAGAGGATCATAATATCTTTTGAATTTACTCCCATTAAGGAATCCAATGGTTTCAACTCCATCTAGAGTCTCCACACAAATGGTACCTTGCGGGGTAATTTCACACACTCGATATGGTCCCTTACCAACGTATTTCAATTTCTTCTTTTCATTACGTACCCCGTACATAAGAACTTTATCACCAACCTTGATGTCTTTATCCTTTAAATGGCTATCAAACCACTTCTTTCTCCTATCCTTCTCCACTAGAGCATTTCGCACAACTAATTGCCTCTCTTCATCTAGCCTTTCCAGGATATATAATCGCTCCACTAAGGGGTTACCATCCCAACCTTCTTGAGAAGCTACTCGAAGACTAGGAATGACAAACTCCCATAGCATAACTGCTTCTTAGCCATACACCATCTTAAACGGTGTGCAATTAATAACAACTTTATACGCAGTACGATAAGCCCATAAAGCTGATGTAAGCTTTAGGTCCCAATCAGTGCGATGAGCCTCAACTGTCTTTGTCAAAATGGAGATGAGAGTTTTGTTGGTACTCTCAGCTTGGCCATTTGCTTGGGGATAATAGGGTGTAGACTTGTGGTGAGATATCATGAAGTTTGATGTGAGTTCTTTTATTACTTCATTTATAAAATGAGTTCCATTGTCACTCACAAGTTCAAAGGGGCATCCAAAACGTGTGATAATGTTCTCAAAGAGGAACTTAGCTGTTGTTTTTGCATCCGCCTTTCGTGTTGCTTTTGCTTCAGCCCATTTGGTTACATAGTCGGTAGCCACAATGATATATCGTGATTGCATGTTACGTGCAGCTGGACTAATCGGTCCTACAAAGTCTAAGCCCCACTTTTCAAATGGTTGGGTTACCTTGATGGGATATAGAGGCATCCTATCACTTCTTTGTGGCTTCTTGAAGCGTTGGCATTCATCACATCCCTTTGCAGAAAGTGATGCATCCTTAAACAGAGTGGGCCACCAATAGCCTGACTGTAAGATCTTTTGGGCAGTCAACTTTCCTGAAAAGTGACCACCAGTTACGCCCATGTGTGCCTCTTGTAGAATATATAAATACTCATCCTCGCGGTCACAGCGTCTAAGAACATCATCTTTTCCTCTCTTATAGAGAGTTCCCGCCAGTAAGCAATAGGGTTCGCATTCCTTGATTAATTTTCGAGCTATATCTTTTCGCAGCTCTTTGGGTGGAAAACCATTAACTAAGAAGTTAACAATCTTTTCACTCCATTCAGGCATTGTCTCAACAATGAACAAAGGAGTATCAAGAAATTCATCATCAACCCCCGTAGGAGCTTCGCCATTAGGGATACGAGATAAATGATCCGCCATGTCATGTTTTCTCCCAGGCCTCACAACAACGGTGAAGTCAAACTCAAGAAGAATTAACAACCATCGTGTAATTGGACCTGTGGAACATGGCTTGTTTACCAAATATATCAATGCTTGATGATCAACATAAAACACAAACTTGGTAACTGTTGAGCCAGCAGAGGATCACACCCACATTTTTGCTCACACCCATCATTTTGTAACCATTGATTGTAATAAATGTCTTTCCGACATTAATTTTGATTTGAGCCATTCATTAAGTAACGGGACTCAATTGAGTTTCCAGCTTGTAATCCCGAAGTAATTTCACCTGTTGATGTAAATAATTAGAGATGTTCTCACCTCCAAGGCTGAGGTATATAAGCCAAAGTTTTGTAACCTAAGGGAGATTCAATTATTAATCAAAGTGAGTTTTTGAGCGCCGTGACTGTGTCTGAGAGAGAGAGAGAGAGAGAGAGTGTCTTATCTTCTTGCTACGCGAGCTACGGGGCCGCCATTGGAGAAGCGACACCGCCATTGTGTTAGCAACGGTGAGAGCTACGCACAGATACCAAGAGTGCGCGCTATCGGCTTCTACGTGTGGTAAGTTCCTACGAGCTTCGGTGTGAGTTTTCTTCCAACTCGTGTGTCGGAATAGAGCGTGCAGCATATCTATAGAACCACAACGAGTAGAGCTACACATTAGTACCATCGGGGTCAAGTTTCGGTCACCTGTATTTTTCGGCCTGTCTTCATACGCGTTTGCCGCACGGAGTGGTTATAGGTTGATTCTGCAGTTCAAGTCTTTAGGGTGTTGTTCTTACCTAGTGTCTAGACTTCCCCTTGAGTTTGAGATCGATTCAATGATTCTAGATCCTGTTTCGTATAGCATTCGTTCGTAGTACGGATTTCAGTCACTTGCGTATTCTAGAACTTAGATTTGATTTCCTTAGTAGTGATTGCCATTAGAAGGTCGAGTAGGTGATTTGACACCCACCTAGTTGTTTCCATGCGCCCGTGGGTCAAGCTCCGTCCTCGTCTGACAAATTCTGTTGTTGGTTGAGTTCTCGCTATTTAGCTTCCGCTAGCGGCGTAACCGCCTTAACATTTGGCGCCGCTGCCGGGGACGAGAGCCCTAAGTAGGTGACCTTAGACTAATCCTACGAGGTGAGTCGTATAAACTACTTTGTATACTTTAGTTAGAAAAGATCTAGGAGTGGTGGACTCCGAAGGTCTCGAGAGATACTAGGAACTGGGGTATTCCTGGGTCTTCCGTGTTGACAGTATTTTTAGTTTAGCTTAGATTAGATTGTTTTTGATGGTGTTTAAGTGGTTGTTGACATAAAAAGCATTTGCTACTCCTTGCGTGGTAGTAAATCTCTTTATATTTTCAATTGCAAAAAAATCCATTTTATGATTAGAAGTAGCTTAGGTAGGGCCTGATTTGATCCTGATCTAGAGCTATCAATTGGTGTTCTATTTGCTTGATGTGTTTGATTGCATGTTAGATCACTGAAAAAGTCGCTTTGGTAGTGAAATATGCAATAAACAAAGTTCAGAAAAATTTTCTGTGTAACTGATTGTTGCTGAGCACTTAAAAGAGCTATTGGAAGAGTTCTGTGCTGAAAAACTGGAAATCTGCAACTTTAGACATCATACGCGTATGATGTCTCAGGACCTAAACAGAGACTAAAATTGAAAATTTGACATTGCCAGAGTGTTTAGAAGGGGGGTTTTACCCTAAGATCAACTTAAAACAAGAGCATTAACACTCAAAGAAACCCAAAAAGACAAGTCGGAGTCCAAGAAACGCAAAGAATAGGAAATTTTGGATTCAAATCTTGTTTTTACATTCAAACCTGACAAAAACACTTGAAATTCAATTATAAACATTGGAGAAGGCTTAAAACCAAAAATAGTCAAAATCTGGGACAAAAGACATCATACGCATATAATGTCTTTTGGCACATCCACTGCTTATTTTTTATATCTGACCTGACAAGATTGTTACAGGCACTGTTGGAAGCATAAATATCAAGTTTGGACCCAAATTGATGAAAAAGACATCATACGCGTATGATGTCTTTGACCTAATTTTGGACATATTTTGATACATTGCTAACACAGATCCATTGTAATAGCTGTCTAGAGGTTATATTTCAAGTTTCATCCCATTTGGATCACAATTGACCCAAAAAAACAAGTCAAAAGCGAAAAATTGCCAAGAAAAGCCTAAATTAGCCATAACTTGCTCAAACAGAGTTCAAACTGAATTTTGTGAGTGAACAGAGCATAAAGGGGCCACTGAGAGTGAGCGTAACCAAAATAGTCAAAATCTGTGAAAAAAAGACATCATACGCGTATAATGTCTTTTTCAGCATAACTGCGACAAAATTCTCACTTGATGAAACAGAAGTTGTCCAACTGACAAGATTAAACAATTGACCAAGTATCAATCAGTTTGGATCAATTCTGACCACAAAAACTTGAGGAAAACAAATTGCCGAGACGGAAAAGTTAAAGTCCTTCAGGGGAATTGATGAATTTGAGATCGGGCAGGAATCTCCGGAATAATCAACCAAAACAAGGGGAACCAGCAAGTGTCATATCAACCGAGGGAAGTGTAAACCAAAGTTGGGTGCAACCATTAGAGCCGATCTTTGAAGGAAGTGTCTCTGATACTTCTTCGGAGAGATCTTACGAGATTTTCACCGAAAACTTGGAACACTTGAACCTGAACAACAGAGAAAATATGGCAGCAGGATCATCAAACCCTTCCGCCACCATGAAGCTATTGTTCATAAAATACCAGTACGACAATGAGCAAGGTGCCAAGATCTACAAAGATGGAATGGACCGCTATTGTGTAAAGATAGAAGATAGACCTAGTGAGTTCAAGGACTTAGTGCCTGTGAGCTATAGCGGAGATAGATATCTAGATGACGAGGGTACCATGTACTTGGTAGTCCTAAACCCCAACATTGTGGACAAGTGGGGATTGATGGGCACCAAAGCCAAAATAGATTAAGAACTCGAGGAGAAAGCACCAATAATGAACTTCCCTAATGCGAGGTTAAGAAGAGAGAATGAAACTACAAGGATCAACACTGATAACATCTATGTGGGGCTATACAAATATAATAATGGGGAGCAAGATCTCTATTATAGATGTGAAGAACCCTACACCGGAGAGTTGACAGACCAAAAAAGACTCTATGTCTTTACCTACACAGAGGGATCAGAAGTGAAAATTGCCGCTTACGATAAGTATGGCAGGCAATACTCAACAATGGGCAAGAAAGAATTAGAAGGATATACATACTTTGGGGGACCACTACATCAGTATTATGTTACTTCTAGCTCACATAGACCAGCACCAACAACTGGAGTGCAAAACTCAATGACAACAGGAGGACAAAGAACTCAGGTTGCTGACTCTTTCAGCCAACCTTGGGACTCGAAGCTCGGACCAATGGGATCATTACATTCCAGAGAGTCAATGGAGACGAATTGAGGTAGTGCAGTTCCAATCCCCACCTATACCACTCCAGGTCCAAGGTTTGAAGCGGAACCATCACATTTACCTCCCAGTAGTAGATTCAGGGCAGAGGAACCGACAAGGGTAACCCATGAAGTCCATGATGCTAGAGAAAGCTTTAGCCGAGACACAGGAGCAATGAGATTGGTAGCAGATCATAGACGTATGAGACCATCTCAAGTAGCCAAGTGTATGCCAAAGAAGTATGGTGGTTCAGGAGATCCGTATGCACATGTGTCACTCTTTAAGCAAGTCTTAAGAGCTGAGCAGATAACAGATTTCCATACACAATACGAGGGATTTGGTCTTACTCTAGAAGGTACTGCATTGACATGGTTTCAACCAATGAACATAGGGGGATTCCATGACATTGACCATTTGCTAAGAGAGTTTGCTGAGGAATTCTCAAAACGAGGGATTAAGCACAATACGGTCTCACAAATATATGCTTTTAAACAGAGAGAACACGAAAAAGTGAAGGAAGCTTCACTTCGCTTCAAACAATACATTGAGAGATGTCCAGTACGTGAACGACCACAAGATGACAGACTATCTGTTCTCTTTATTGAGGGACTGAGGAACGACACTCTCAAGAAGAACTTGCACTTGAAAGCTTGTACAAGTTTCGAGCAAGTAACGAGAGAGGCATTATACTTAGTGGATAACTGTACGGTTTATGGAGAGGTGTCAGCGGATACAGATTTTGCATCCAGTAGCTCCTCCTCCGTAACGAGCGAGACTACCACTAAAAAGAATGTTCAAACAACAACCATGCCAAATGTAGAGCAAATGATAGAAGATGCTCTAAAAAGGATGGCACCATACCAAAAACCATTGCCAAAAACACTGAAATGGTGTGCTATTGAACAAAAATGGACAAATCATCCAACAGAGGAGTGTTATTACAACAAAGGGTATGTAAGGGAGTGCCAGTATGCACCTCCTGCTCAATTAGCACCACCTCAGATACATCCAGTACCTCGATACCCAACGGGAAGTGTACCAGGACCTATGGGGATAGAAAGACCGCAACCGGTATTGGGACAACAACCACCTTTACCAGGAGCAAGACCAGTGGGCATTAGATATGCACCAACCTTAGAGAATCAGGAAGAACAAGCCTTAGTGCCTGTTCAAGCCTATTACGAAGAATCGGGTGCACACATGTCTCCGACAGTGTATTACCCACCAGAAGAACTAAAACAACCAGAACCATGGGGCATGATGGGGGATGTTGGAACACCAACAGTTACAAGTGCTTCTGATGAAGAGAGATACAATATGGACGCAAGAACATTGATGTTCATAGCTCATGGAGGGTTAACAGGACAAAGACCATCCTATCCACAAAGGACGAATCAAATGGGACCAAGACCAGCACTAGGACCCTGTTACAAGTGTGGGGGTGACCATCTGATGAATGTTTGCCCACATACGGAAATCATTAGAATTAACGCTTATTGCAATGAGTGTGGGGTTACTCACTTCATTGAGGATTGTTCAAAGAATCCAAACAAAGTGCAAAAGATGACATTGAATATGATAGAAACTATTCCTACCAGCAGTGGGTCTGAAAATGAAACTCTGATACCAACGCAAGTTGTTACTAGAGCTCAAGCTAAGAAAACCACTAGAGAACCTGAGAATGGAAAGTTAGCGACTGAAGTGGTTAGTCAAGGACCGCGGAGTCAGAAAAACACATGGAAAGCTAGAAAAGCACGCATGAAGTTGAGAAAAGAACGTGAAGACGCTATTCTAGCTGAGGAACTAAAGCAAACTAAAGCTAGATTAGAAAAACTTGAGAGTCAAAACGGGAAACGAGAGATGAGCCCGGAAAGAACGAAACAAAAGAGTATCAAAGAAACAACGAGCTTAAGCTCAGGGGGATCAGTGCTAGTCGACAAAGTACACGAACCATTGGACGCACTGATGAGAGCTTATGAAGCTAGGTTAAAGAACAACCAAACACAAGAACATAGGTGGATGACATACCCAAACGCGGAATTGGAAAAGCAGACTTGAAATGTGCCAGAGAATGATCAAAACTGCACAAGCCTTATTAGAACCACCAAAAGAAACAATGAATTGTGGAAAGGAAAACCCAATTCAACAAGAGACGATACGGGTAGCTGAAAAGACTCCCAGTGCACAAAAGCCTGAAAATACACAAAAGGATGACCGCATAGTATTGAACACAACCGATCAGGAGATAGAGAGTTTTCATCCAGACATACAGAGGTCTTACGGAAGAGATGATGATTCAATGAATTTTGGAAACAAGTGAGAGAGGCAAACTTTGCAAACGAGCTAAGTTGCCAAGCTAATCAGACAAATTGGGAAAAGGACATCAGGAATCCTCCCATAGTGGAATTTGAGGCAGGATCTCAAGTGGACTTGGATCTGCAATCTTACTGGGGAGATGGGGGCTCTGTTAGAACAATGGAGAGCAAACCTCATTCACTGAAAACCTTACCTTCGTACTTAGGAGAGTATGAAGCAAAATCGGAGATTAGAGCACTTCCCTCACGAAAAATCTCATCAGAAAAAGTCATGGACTCGCAAGGATTGATAGAGATTTTGTCAACACCAGTGACATGCACTATCACTCTAGCTGAGCTTTTGCGGCTAAGACCACATATGTGGACCACTGTAGGAAAATGCTTGGAGAAATTCGGGATAAAAGATCCAACATCGAGATTGCAAGAGAGCATAGAGGAGCTGAGCAAGCCACAAAAGAACGCTAAGCCTGTCCTTAAACAAGGTCGGAGAGTATTGCGAAGGTGAAGAGGGGAATACAACCTTACCAGTTGAATTTCAAGGAGTGAAGACGATAGCAATACTAGACAGCGGAGCAGGGGTAGCCATTGCTACAAAAGAAATTTGGAAAAAATGGGGGAAACCAGCAATAAGGAAGACTAGGTTGAAACTCCAATTAGCAGATGGACACATGGAGAAACCTATGGGTTTATTAGAGAAAGTCGTAGTGACTTCTTGCGGCATTGAATACGAACATACTTTTGCTATTGTCGATTTTGGCAAGGAGAATAACTATGATATCATACTGGGAAGACCATTCATGAGACAGTTGAAAATGGTCCAAGATTGGGGCTACGATCACATATACTTGAGAAATATGGAAACCACTACACGTGTGAACCTGAAAGACCATAGCTACAAAGATGTGAACCGAACACCGGTGGAGGAGTTTGATTCAGCTACTTTGGCGGGATCCGAATTTCCAGCTTGGTTAGGTAAACCCAAGGAGTTATGGATGTGTGGAGCTTCGAAATGTGGAAGTCTGAAATGAGAAGATTGTGTTTTAGAAAGGGCTATCGAAGACGAAACTTATGTAGGAGAACCCTTCCCAGAGGACACGTTTGAACCATTAGAATGGACACACATTCTAGCAACCCTAGATGTTTGTGCAATTCCGGATGGTCCCACAACGAAATTTTGCGACAAGGACGGGTACGACGTGGTTCCGTATTTCATGTTGAGAACTGTACTCGAAAAAGAAACTGATAGAATAGATGACCTGGAAAAGCTAGATGAGCTTCGCCTAAAAGCAGTAGCTTCCATCTACGCTCAAAAAAGGCGACAAAAGGAATTTTTTGATAAGCATGTGCGGACTAAAGAGTTTAAAGTTGGGGACTATGTCCTAGTTTACACTCTGAAACAGCATGCTAAGAAGCTTAAAAAGCGAGGGGTGGGACCTCTGGTGATTAAAGATCTATCACCAAGTGGAGCCGTCAAGCTTGCTACATTAGACGGAGAAGAAATGCCCAATTGGATTAGTGGATGCAGAGTGAAAAAGTATCTGTTGCCGCTAACACAAGACATGCTTCTCAAAATACATCAAGTGAAGCTGCGTGTCCAGAAAAAGAGAAAGATTGAGGAGGAAGCGCAAGCCGAGGCGAAGGAAAGAATGGAGAAAAGAAGACTACTGCGTCAAAAACAGCGCAATGAAGGAGCAATACGAATAAACGCAGTCAGTATAACAGAAATGGATAATGACAAAGAAGAACCCATCATTGAATGCAAAGTAGGAACCAACCAAATCAAAGCCAGAGCACTATTGGATTCAGGAGCTCAAGCTAACCTACTTTCACTCAGTTTGTATAGACAATTGACAAATGACAGTAAACTACAAACTGCCAAGCAAGAGTTAAAGAGTTACTCTGAGAATTCAATCAAAACTGTCGGATGCACAGTTTTACATATACAGATTAACCAATATGTGTATCCTCATATGTTTTACGTGGTTGAAGACCAAGCTACACAACATCCATTATTGCTAGGACAACCATGGCAGAAGCAATATAATGCAATGATTGACTGGAGTTCTAATTCAGTGCTTATCAAATACGAAGGTGAAAGTCAATCAGTTAAGTTCACCAAAGGAGAATAGCCAACTCCAAAGGACGAATCCAAAGACAAAGATAAACAACAACCAGAGAAAAAGAAGAAGCAATGGCAACCAAAAGTTTCTATACAACCGAGTTACTCTTCGACGAGGAATTCTCAACAGTGGATAAGGAAGACAAGCAATAATATAACAGCTCAACCTTGGGATAAAACGGAGTCAACGTTGGTATGGAGACCAAAAAAGGTGGTGCCAGAAAACACAAACAGAGTCTTCAATACCAGACAACAGAGTGATCCCCGACAATCAAGGACAGTGAAACAGATCTGGATTCCAAAGAAGTTCATGACGGCACAAAGCTATAGCAAGCAAATTTGGATCCCAAAGATTTGTAAACAGGAACTCCCTTCAATACAATCAACGGAAACTCCTAGGTATTTCAAGGCGAGGAAATCAACACACAGAACAAAGCAGGTTTGGGTCGCAAAGAGTTTGTGGCAAGCACAAGCAAAGCGGAAGCAGATTTGGATTGTGAAAAAAGACAACAAGGTAACGAAGAATCCATCTACTGATTCTACTACCGAAGTGCCAAAACCAACCCAAAACCCGACCACCAATCCTTCAATCAAACAAAGAGAAGCTTTATTGGAAAGAATGTTGTATCGTCGCTCTACAATTGCATTGGGAACTTATGACCAAAACAACTACAATGCTTCACCCACAGACACTTCATAGTCGTCCGGGAGGACTCAGACTAGGAGGGGGGGAGGTATACAGGAGCTACAAAGCAGCTACAAGCGGAAAAAACAAAGAAAAACAAAAATTATATTACAAGGGCAGTGTCTTACATGATTTTGCAATTTTTTATGTTTGATTGTGGATATTGATAATATTTATGCCCTTATATACCTTGTTTTGCAACAAAAAGAGATCAAATGATGAATTTGGGTCTCTAGATGTGTAAATATCACTAAATAAGAGTGTTTTTGGAGCTAAAAAGTGGAAAAAAGTGGTAATCCAAGTCCAAAAATCACAAAGAAGTGTATATTCATATACACAGGGTTACCAGCTATTTATCGTGTATGTTTGGAATTTTTTGGCTTCAATTTGCTATTTTTCTTTATTTTTTATGATTTTCTTAATAAAAATAAAAGAAAAATAAAAAAGCAGGTGAAATGAGATCGGAAAAAAGAAAAGAATAGACGGTGATGATCCTAATGACAAGGGCAACCCAGGATAAAAATTGGGTACAATTCTGAAAAAGTTGCGGAAAGCCCGAAATGACAGAATTTTGGCAAAGTGGACAGATTTCTCAGAAACAGGTCAAATGGAGTCCAAATTGAGAAATTTCAAATCCTAAAGTGCATTTCACGACGAGATAGGAGCACATGTCAAATTTGGTAACAAGTGATCCGGGAAGCCCGAAGTTAAGTATTTTTCACTTCACTATCAAGCTCATTTCCACTATTACCTTCTTGGAGAGAGCAAAGAGCACACAGGAGCATCCGACCTTCTACCGCCTTCTACGACTGCTACGAGAGCTCAGAGGACACCAGACATGAGAGGTAGACTCGTTGCCATAAGCTTTTGATGCTTATCGTTAACTTTTGTCGCGAAAACTCACCAAAACCAAGAAACAAGAGCAGACGGGGAATGGGGAGGAACGCTAGGTAGGGGCACAACCGCCTAACCAAACCTTGCAAGAAATTAGAGGTGGGTTACCCTAGTATAGGAGATGAGTTTCTAGCACTCAAAGCTCGAGAAAGAACGACTGGAAAAACCCTAGGTCAACAGAGCCTGCAAGAGGCAAACAGAAAAAAGTTGTCGGAACAACACAAAACTTCTCAGGAAGCTTAACAACATCGAGGGCAATGCAACCTTGGAGTATCTCCGGGTTTGGATCACCAAAAGTAGGTCGGAACAACCGATTCGGCTGCGGACACACAAAGCGTCATTTTGGCATAACGGCTGAAATTGACGACCGAATGAGATAAAACTTCACGAGCAGTTTCAACTATACATGGATTACTTATGTTTGCAAGCAAAACCCAAAAGAAAGCTGATTCACTTACCGATGGTGAAAAAGACGCTTTCGGGCAACCAAATGGAGAAAGATGGAGAACGGGGAGCCAAAGTCAAGTTCAACCAAATAGGTGGCTTCACAACATATCCAATGAGCTGGAAATGCAACTCTCGAGAAGAAAAGTTGAAGAAATTCAACTCCAAGGCAAAAAGACGACTTCGGAGACTGAAATGCCTATAAGGGGGCTTTTTAAGTTGAAAACTAGTTAGCAGGGCTTAGGGCACTAGCACAAAGCATTCTTTGCACAAAAAAGACCAACATTTCAAGAAAAGACATCATACGCGTATGATGTCTCACAGCATAATTTTCACATCCATTTCAACATTTGAGTGCATAGCCTCATTCCACATGTTAATCACATCCTATGAACCAAGTATCATGAGAATTGGAGTTAGAAAACCCAAGGAAAACCAAAAAGACGCAAAGTAGGCCATAAAATTGATTTTTGGTCCTAATTTTGTCAAAATAACTCCAAACTCATTGAAACTTTGTAGGATTGTTGATTAACACATCTACAAGCTATCTGGAACCAAAAAGCACCATTTTGACACATTTGTCATCATACATCCATTATATATATCTAATACATGCTACATATGAAGTTTGGAACCATTTGGTCAAGTGGATCACCCCAATAGCCCAATTAAGAGAAAATCCTTCATACAAAGCCTATTTTTGTCCCAAATCCAACATATTCAAGTCCAAACCAAGATTTGAGTATAAACAGTCCTTCACTAGCACATGGAGAGTCCACAGAACCAATCCCATGAAAAATTGATGAAAAAGATATCATACGCGTATGATGTCTCCAGAGCCATTTTTAGTCCAAATTCTATCCAAACTTGATAAATCCACTGAATAAGCCTATCTAAAGCCAAAACCAAGCTTATAGAGAAAATTGGTCCAAAAATGCACTAAAAGACATCATACGCGTATGATGTCTCACTATGTGATTTTGGCACCTCAGGGCTTCAACCACCAAACAGAAGTGTTCTACATGCCATTTGAAAGTAATCCACCAAGTTTTACCCAATTTGGATCATAAAATCCAATTCCCTTTCAAAATTTTTCCAAGAGCCTGAACCGGACTAAACTGGCCAAAACTTGACCAAATGGGATCCAAACTCAAATCCAAGCATATGATACTCATGTATACACTATCAGTTACAAGCACAACCAATATGAAGTCATTCTGACACAAAAGACATCATACGCGTATGATGTCTCAAGCATGTTTTTGAGCCCAGTTTGCATATTTTTTCACCTACATTGCATCCTTAGGCCCTGAATAGCTCATGTTTCAATTTTCAAGTCATTTGAATAGTTAAAAGCTTCATTTCGGCTTTCAGTACTAAAAAGACGCTAACTTCTGAAATTGGAGTTACAGGATCCATGGATTCCGCTAAGTCATCGGCAACTAAGAAAAAAAGACCAACCATCAAGGATGCTCTTGCAGAAGCAGAACCTTTTGATATTCCCACAGAAACCCTCAAGCCAACCAAGACTTGGGTGGAGGAAGCAGTACTAGAAAAAGAAGGAATAAAGATCTACCAGGGAACTTTCAGAGATCCTCAAGGGCAATCGGTCGATGTACCTATGATCCCACGAGAATTAGTGGATTATAGCAGATCAGAGAACATCAGCAGATACCTGGAAAAGGCTGACTTACACAGGTTCTTCACCTCGAGACCATCAGGTGTAGACACAAGAAGAGTGTATGAGTTGGCAACATCCATTCAGAAGGATGGGAAAGCCACGTTGACAGCCATGGATGGAGAAACAGTTGAAGTACAGATCACTCCACAGCTCATTGCAGATGCATTGAAGCTGCACAACAAAGGGAGTTCTGTAAGAGAAAGAAGGGAGGCCATAGAGGTCTATGGATCAAAGAAACAAAATACAACCTACGGAGATATGGCAGATCAACGAGCGGCAACCCTTTGCCGATTATACAACCAGTTTTTCCATGTGTGCAGTAAAAGACCGCAGAAGTATACTACACCACCCCATGCCATTGCGACAACCATCACATGGGCACTGAAGAGCAACATGCCAAAAGAGGTGAATTATGCTCAATACATCCACGAACAAGTAATCGCCATGCACAACCAGAAGCCAAAGTACATAGGAGGAGGAGAAATCCTAACAAGAATAGCTTATGAAGCTATTGGAGCTAGGGATCAAGGGCCACGGGTTCCCTCCCAGAATGAGTGGCTTAGAGAAGCCGATGAAGAGAAAGAACAGCAAGAAGTATCCAAGAGGGCGTCCACAAGAGCACGCCGAAAACTAGAAATAGTTTCAGAACCTGAAGAGGCTGTGGTCGAGCCGCTAAAGAAGAAAGCGAAGACGAAGGCTGATCCCAAGCAAACCAAAAGTCAAAAAGCCGCAAGAATGGAAAGGCTGGTGGAGCAGTTTAGAGCGGAAAGAGCTCTAAAGGGGGACTTTGAAGAAATGTGGGTGCCAGACCCCACTAAAGTCGGAACCAGCTCTGCCAGGCCACATGTTGATCAATATGATCAATATATTAGAGCTTATGAGGAGTCGGAGGCCATACTGGAGCAGCAACCTGTCGAGCCTTATACTGAAGAGGAAGTACAGCTTTTAAAAGCTGAGCTGAAAAAGGACGACAAGGAGAAGAAGGAAGTAGATGAGTCTACTGAACTTCGAGAGAAAGACGGGCAAGCAAACAAAGGGAAAGCCAAGATGTCTGAGGACAATCAGCCCTCTTTTACTGATGTACCAAGCCCGAAGAAGATGGAAATTATTGTGGAGGAGACCACAATAGAAATAGAAACAGAAGTTATGGAAAAGCCGGAGGCCGGGACCAAGGAAAAGGAGATAGATCCAGTTCAGCAAAAGAAAGATGATTATGAGGATCTGGTAGCGATCGGATACAGTGAAGAAGAGGCCTGGAGGCAGTTTATGGGATATCCCTACGAAAACAAGATGATCGGAAAGGGACGAAGGAAAAGACAAAGGGTACAATGGAGAGTAAAGAGAAAATGGACGAACAGAACATACTAGAAGAGCCGAAGCCATTGGAGGTGGTGGCAGAAAGAGCTGTCAAGTTGACAGATGAAGATGAAAAAGACATGCACATGGTGCATGAACTGCTCAGCAAGATTAGAGAAAGATCCAGAGCAAAGGAAGTAGCAATTGAGACAGCAAAACAAAAGGAAGCAGAGTTGCAGAAGAAGTTAGAGAATGCTATGACTGAATCTGAAAGTCATAAAGCATCACTCTACGACGCAGAAAACGAGAGAGACGGCTTGATACTCCAACTAGCCGAAGCTTCAAGAGAGGTAACAAGTTCACAGGAAGCAAAGGAGCGAATAGAAGATGAGCTGGAGGCAGCCAAGGATGAGCTCATTGAGCTAAGGGAAAGAGTCGAACTTCAAGAAAGGACAATCACGAGACTCAGTACCACCCCTAGAGCTAGCAGAGTAGGAACAGAACAAGAGGGAGCCCTCGTACCAGCTCTGGAAGATCAGGTCAGAAGTTTGCAAAGAGAGCTAAGGTTAGAGCAAGTGCAAAGATTGCACATGGCGGAGGGATCATTGGCTGCAGAGGAGAGGCTCACATCAGAAAACCAAACACTAAGGACAGAAAATGAGGCCCTCCGCAAACAGCTCCAAGACCTCCAAGAGCAACAAAGAAGAGAAACAGAGCCACCACAAGAAGAAGCAGGGGGAGCAGCCATAGAGCTACCAGAAACTGGAGAGGCAACCACAATTGAAGATCCAGCCCCAGTTCAAGAAGTGGCCTCGACTTCCGGAATCTCTGAAGAAGAAGAACAAAGGCTCCAGGACCAAATAGAAAAGTCAACAGAGGAAAGTGCCAAGGCCGAAATGGAATGGGAAAGGAGACTCCTCATCTCCATTAGACTTCAAGGTTTAGACACAAAAGTGCTCCATGAAGAGTGGATGCAACCCAGCCTGCCTTTCCCTCTGATGAAATTTGAAGTGATAAAGACGAAAAAGAGAATAGAGGAGGAGCAGTATGTCGCTCTTTACGAAGGCGACATCACAAAGGATGAACAATCAAAGAAGATTGTAGATTCTCAATCTAGATGGAGGAAAGGTTGGCTGAACAAATACCCAGCCTACCTCATCTACTTGGTAGAGGCTCCAAAGGAGATTCGGGAGGATGCAACCTTCTACCCGGTGCCAAGAGTCAGAAACTGGAAAGAGCATGGCAGGATTGCAGAAAAGAAGCCAAATTGGCTTAATTATCCCAGGATGCCAGGACCAAAGGAAGGAGAGAGAATAGGTAAAGCCTACATGGTGAAAACCCTAACGGGCACCATCAAACTCTTTACTGGCTCTCCTGACCTTTCGTGTCAGATGCTAAAGAAAATCTGCAGGACTCTCTTAGCATGCATTGAAGTGTTCGCGCCAGATAAAGCCACTACCTCGAGTCTACTATCGACGGCCGACACAGTGACGGATATGATGTATGATCTTTCATTGCAGCCATCACCAAAGGTGTTACATCTCTTATACCAAAGAATTATGTTTTTGCCTGGCTTCCACATGCAAACATTCGAAGAAGCTTTCTACACCGGCTTTTTCACTCACGAAAGCAAAATATTCGGCCCAACCTTGACCATCGGCAACCTACGCTACGAATCACATTTGCAGATGCTCAAGACGATAGGACTCTATTGATCAAGCCTAAAAGTCATGTCAGGGACGACATGAACGCGGAGGGGGGGAGTGTTGAGCCAGCAGAGGATCACACCCACATTTTTGCTCACACCCATCATTTTGTAACCATTGATTGTAATAAATGTCTTTCCGACATTAATTTTGATTTGAGCCATTCATTAAGTAACGGGACTCAATTGAGTTTCCAGCTTGTAATCCCGAAGTAATTTCACCTGTTGATGTAAATAATTAGAGATGTTCTCACCTCCAAGGCTGAGGTATATAAGCCAAAGTTTTGTAACCTAAGGGAGATTCAATTATTAATCAAAGTGAGTTTTTGAGCGCCAAGACTGTGTCTGAGAGAGAGAGAGAGAGAGTGTGTCTTATCTTCTTGCTACGCGAGCTACGGGGCCGCCATTGGAGAAGCGACGCCGCCATTGTGTTAGCAACGGTGAGAGCTACGCACAGGTACCAAGAGTGCGCGCTATCGGCTTCTACGTGTGGTAAGTTCCTACGAGCTTCGGTGTGAGTTTTCTTCCAACTCGTGTGTCGGAATAGAGCGTGCAGCATATCTATAGAACCACAACGAGTAGAGCTACACATTAGTACCATCGGGGTCAAGTTTCGGTCACCTGTATTTTTCGGCCTGTCTTCATACGCGTTTGCCGCACGGAGTGGTTATAGGTTGATTCTGCAGTTCAAGTCTTTAGGGTGTTGTTCTTACCTAGTGTCTAGACTTCCCCTTGAGTTTGAGATCGATTCAATGATTCTAGATCCTGTTTCGTATAGCATTCGTTCGTAGTACGGATTTCAGTCACTTGCGTATTCTAGAACTTAGATTTGATTTCCTTAGTAGTGATTGTCATTAGAAGGTCGAGTAGGTGATTTGACACCCACCTAGTTGTTTCCATGCGCCTGCGGGTCAAGCTTCGTCCTCGTCTGACAAATTCTGTTGTTGGTTGAGTTCTCGCTATTTAGCTTCCGCTAGCGGCGTAACCGCCTTAACAGTAACAAGAAGGTAATAGCAAAATTTCTTTACTGCGTAAATCATAGCTAGACCTTCGCGCTCTGTAGTAGTGTAGTTCATCTCTGCATCATTTAATTGGCGACTTGCAAAGCTAATAGGGTAGTCCAATTTATGTTCTCCTAGTTGAGTTAGAACACACCCAATAACAAAGTTTGATGCATCAATATGCACATGAAAAGGTACATTCCAATCAGGTGTTCGCAGGATTGGAGCACTTGTTAGGGCCTTCTTTAATAACTCATAAGATTGATGACATTCTTCCGTCCAGTGAAACTCGATAAGAAGCTTGTACAATGGACGCGCTATCTAGGCAAAGTTTAAAATAAACCTTCGATAATAACCAACATGGCCCATAAATCTTTGAACTCCTTTATAGTTCGTAGGTGGTGGCAAATCGGCAATGGCTTTAATCTTACTCTCATCTGTGGATATCCCGTTCTTGGACACTATATGCCCTAGAATGACTCCATGCTTAACCCAAAATTGGCATTTGAAAGGGTTCAATGAGATGCAATAAAATCTGCACCTTTCAAATATTTTTCGTAGATATAACAAATGCTTCTCCCAAGAAGAATAAACACAAAGGTCGTCTAGAAAAGCTTCACAAAACTCCCTTAGAAATTCTTTAAACGCAGTGTTTATTAATCGTTGGAATGTAGCAGGGGCATTTGTTAAGCCAAAAGCCATAACACGAAATGCAAACACTCCAAACTCTATGATAAAAGCAGTTTTAGCTTGGTCCTCTAATGCAATTGTGATTTGATTGTAACCAGAGTACCCATCTAAAAAGCTATAAGCTTCCTTGCCCACAACTCGTTCAAGCACATGTTCTGAATATGGCAAGGGATAATGATCTTGTTAAGTATGGAGCCTGATTTACCCTTGTAATTTTCTGTGGTAAAAGCGCACATTTGTAAGGCCCCCATTATGAGGAGAAGCCATCGTGCGTGAAGGAAAATCACTCACCGAAAACCAAAATTTTCACGGACAAGAATCAGGAGCAACTTTAGAGGCCTCAGGGGCGGAGGCCCCCGAGACTTTTTTTTCGCCGGAATATTATGGCCGGACGGCGTCCGGAAAGTGGTCGGAAAAAAACCGGTTGGTTGGTCGGTGGCCGGTAGTCAATGGCCGATGGCCGGTGGTGGAAAGTCAATGGCCAGTGGCCGGTGGTCGGAAGTCAACGGCCGGTGGCCGGTGGCCGAATTCAAAAGCGGATTTGTCTTCTCAAGGGCGGCCACACATGGGCGGATTGGAGGGTCCGATTTGGACTTATTCGCACAAGGACGGCTACACATGGCTGTCTCTCATAAGAGAGGGCAGCCATTTTGGCCTATAAAAGGAGGCCATTTCTACACACATTTCATAGTGTGAAGTTGATGCAACAAGGTGAGTGTGAGGTGGGAGAGTGAAGCAAGGCGGGAGCTCCATTAAGGGTATAATCCCTTTGTAAACTACTTCTTGTTTTGAAGTACTAAAGCCATTGAGTAGCTGCTTTCCCGTGGACGTAGCCCACATTGGGTGAACCACGTATATCGTGTGTACTCTCTCTCTCTCTCTCTACTCTATAATCTCGTGTATATAAATCTGTCTCTCTCCATTAAGTAATCTACTCAATTATCTATTTAGCTACGTCTTATTTCCTAACAGATCTCTCCTAGTAGCTGCATTAAGTTTCTTGAGGTCCACGCACACTCTTAGTTTCCCATTCTTTTTTGGCACAATGACTATTGGAGAAACCCATTCTGAGTGCTCAATAGGGTATATGAATCCACATTGGATAAGTTTTTCAATCTCCTCTTGTACAATTTTGGCGTACTTAGGATTCATTGGATAGGGTCGTTGCTGGACGGGTTTAGCAATGTTGATCATGGGAATTGTATGTTGCACCGCAGAAGGTGGAACGCCCTTCATGTCATGATATGTCCAAGCAAAGATATCCTTGTATTCCTTGAGGAGCTCCTTAAGTACAGCCTCTTCAGTTTCGGTAAGGTCTTGAGCAATAAAGACTGGTTTAGACTCCTCACCTGGTTCTGCTAATTCTATCTCTTTAAATACCGCTGGACCATCATGGACTCCCCTGCTTCCATTGGTAGGTATTCATTGGGCTTTGGCATACACAACCTTTCGCTCCCCCATGGTATAAGATTTAAAATGTTCAGGAGCCGTATGTAAGTCAGCAGGCTCTTGTCCTGGCAGAGACCTTTCTTTTAGTTCTGCCTCCTTTTGTTGTTGAGCTAACTCTCGGTTTTGAAGTCTTCTTATAGTTCGACTCAATTTCGGCTCTGTGACCTCCAATTGAGCGAGGTCAATGGGTCGCGGGCTGCACCACATGACACTCTGGAGATGTTCACCCCAATTGTCTACTAGCTTTCGATGAGCATCACATGCCCCTAGATAGCTAAGCCATTCTGCAGTAGATCTTTCCTTGTTTATCCTAGCTCTCACATTTGCTCGATATCGTCGTCTCTTATATGACCTTTGTTTCTTGTTAAGGTTTTGATTTTGGTAAATGTTTGAACTCGACTCGCCTGATAGGTCTTCGCTTGTATCTTCTTCACTCTCATATAAATTACCATAGACGGTCGTACTAGGCCTTGAGTATTTATTTTCTATACTTGGTTCACTCGATGTTTCCTCAGGTTCTGAATCCATTTCTTCCTGAGATTCCGTTTCCGATGTGTATTGGCCTGAAGCCTTTGAGGAATCATCAGTTTCACCCTCAGGTAGGTGTGCCTCTTTCTTATCATCGGATGTTACATGCGCTACACCTAACATGTTTAGTGGTGCAATGTGTGGTATCTCTTCCCCATCTGGTGTTACCCAGGTTGTTCCTCTAGCTCCCCATGTATCTATAGTTTCCGCTAGGTGCACCCAATCGACATTGTCTGACTCAGCCATTCCGGGTAGGATATCCATATAAGAAGAGTTCTCCCCAATATCCGTGTCTTTGTTACACGTGTAACAATACTGTAATGGAGCTGAGTGAATTGTTGTGTTTGATCGATTATCAATGATGAATTTATTTCCTAGAGGATGCGTTCGACCACTTAAAAGATCAACTCGAATGACAGAGTCTTGGAACTATAAGTAGACGTGGTTTTTGGACCAGTCATGCACCATTTTTGCTTCCCTCATGAATGGACACCCTAAGATCATCTCAAATGACATAGGATGCTTGGAAAAATCCATAACAATGAAAGTCTGCCTTACCTTGTGTCCCAAGACCTTGATCCTGAGATCCTTTAGCATTCCAATAGGCGTAACAATAGATCCATTAGCCATTTTTACCACTACGCTTGTGGCTTCAAGGTGAGGTCTCCCCATAGACTCCCAACAACTCTTTGTCACCATGCTGACTCCCGCACCACCGTCAAGGACCCCCTTTACAGTTAATCCTTTAGTAGTGATTGGTAGAGTAGCATTAGATTCATCACCTTCAAAGTATTGCCCCAACTTGTTAACGGGTATTTCAATTACAGATTCATGTCCCACTAGGTCAGATGGTGGTGCTAAATGTTCCTCATCATTCATCACCGAGTCAGGTTTGTTCATATGTGCAAACTGTGGTAATCCGGCCTGTAATTCTCCATTGAGAAGCGCTCGCAGTGCTAGGAATAATTCTGGATCTCCGTATAACTTAGATATGATAGTCGTACGTGTTTCTGAGGACATGAAATCCATCAGCTTGGCAACATTTAATGGCATCTTGTGGGACGTAGGACCCTGACAAGAGAATGGTGAAGATGGAATCTCCACTTCCTCAAGGGGGTCGGGCATTCCCTCCTTGAACATTCTCTCTAGTAGGAAAGGTGTGTGTCCACTTTCAGATGTCCTACCCTCAGTCTCTTCCCGAATGATACTGGGTATAGCTAACGGCTTGTAGTTCTTGTGAGGTTGAACTTGTGTGGGAAACACTGTGTCCGACATCGGGATATGTTTGGGTTTAGGTTCTAATTTTCGTTGAGTTTCTTCCACCAAACCCCTCAGTTGTTGGACTCGTTCAATTTCCACTGTTGGGTTTGGATAGGTTCCAATCTTTCTCTTGCAATCCTCATTTTTTGTCTCTCGTGGCTTATCTTGGGGGTTCGCAACTGGGTGAGTTAACTTTGAATACTCTTTTGGTGTTCCGTAATTCCCTCTCGTGATCCTCCTCACTAGCTTTTTCCTTTGTAGTAACAGTTTTGGTCTCCGTGGACTCTATCGAATCTGAGTCATCCTCAGGGTCATTCATATACATGGGATCCTCTCCTGTCCCTATGTTAGTCTTTGAACTAGGTTTTGAGCTACAAGCATTAAGGGATTTCTTTCTTCGTGTTTTCTTCTTTCTCGCTCGGCCAATGGATGCAGCATCTCTCTCTTCGAGGATGTAATTTTGCTTTTGGAGCATCGACCGTGTGAGTGCATTCACTGGTGCTATGTTTATAGTTGGTGGTGTCCCATCAACAATCTCTATTATGTTCAATGGTGTGATTTTCGGTGCGTTTGGATTGTTAGGACACTGTGCGATCAAATGATCTATGCCACAACGATTACAAGTGAGTATTGGCATTGCCAATGCACTCCCTTGACTTGTTTGCATTAGTGCGGCATTCTTTTGCATTCTAATGGGGCACTCAGCTACTCGATGTGGTCCACCACATTCGTAGCACTGAAGAGGTGGTCTCCGTGCAAAACTATTAATGTTTTGGCCTCTTGTTGCTAGCGCAATAGCTTGATATACCGGTTTGATTTGTCCCCAATGGTCTTCCATATAGTACATGGGACACTCGTCAAGCATGTCGACTCCATAGGTGATACTAGAGTCTATGTCCTCTTCGCAATCTACATAAGTACTAGATGACTCGCAACCTATTTGGTTCATAGGTGTAACTCTTGGATGAGGGGGTTGCGGTCCTAGCACTGGAGGTGGCAACGGTGTGGTTTGGACCACATTTTGGGTTCTAGGGACCATGTGCTATAATGGCAACTGTTGCTCCATGGGTGGGGTAGGCATCAATGCACGAACTCGAGGTGAGTCTGCCCAAGCTATAGGCGGTCTATTTTCCATGATGCGTTTAACCATTAGGCAATCCTTCGCTTGATGGCCATACCTACCACATGCGTTACAAGTCCCGTTAAACTTTACTCTGAAAGTAGGGCATTCACTCGTAGTATGTGGGCCCAAGCAAATTGAGCACCATTGTTGCTCCCTTCTTGGATACATATGAGTGTTTTGTGGAGCACGATTACCCCTAAGGCTTTCTTGGATGGCCTTGGTGAGATCTACCAGAGTCATCTCAGATATCGTTTGCTCTTTCACGTTTGGCTTTATCTTCATTGGCTCATGCCCTGACGCTTGCGAGCTACTAGACTTCGGCTCGGCAGACACTCTTTCTCCTGCAATCATTAAATTATCCTCCAATTGGATTGCATTCATGGTGACTGCTTCCCAAGTAGTGATACCTCTAATGACTAGGCCATTATAGATACTTTCATGTCGTAGTCCCCTAATGAATCTATCGAGCAATTGGTTGTTGTTGAATCACTCGCTTGGATTGCATCGAGAATTCAAATTCTTTAGGCGACTAATGAAGTCTCTCACGGATTCACCTTCTTCTTGTTGGGCTTTCTGGAGCTGAGAGGCTACACCCCAAAGTACTCCCTCTCGTATGTATTCTTTTAAGAACAGTCTCCTAAGAGTAGAGTAGATCGTTTTCTCTTCTACTCTTAAGGTTCTATATCAATCTCCAGCCTTTCCGCTTAGGGTCAAACTCAAAGCCTTACACTTATGTAGCTCATTGTGCTCCTCCAAGGAATCGCACACATGTTCAAAGACTTCCATATGCTTTCTAGCATCTCCGTCTCCACTGAATTTCTGTGTGAGCTTAGCTACTTGAACTGCCTTGCTCCTAGGCTCTCTATCAGGTGCACTACGCATGTTTTCCGCAATAGAGCGACCGATAGTTTGAGCAAATGCTGCCAAATCTCCTATTTGAGCAGGTATAATGGGTGTATGTGCTCCTGGAACCACATGTGAGATGGGAGTTGGCCTTGGCCTTGGCATACGTGTGGCTCTTGGGTCCCATATTTCGTATGGTGGTGTACCAGACAGTGGTCCAAAGTTTACAGGCGTGGCCCTAGGCATAGGGGGTGCCTGATATGGCATGTTATTATTAAATGGCATGGATCCACTTGTATAAGAGCTTGGATAATGCCATTGTGGATTGTAAGCTCTTGGAATAATCGGAGGTGTAGGAGCTACATGAGGCTGAGGTACGACAGGTGCACATGATTGATACATACATGTAGGTATAGTTGGGGGCACTGTGCTACTAGGCGTCGGCACAGTATTAACAAATGAACTCCATGGTGTACTTCTTGTCATGCTCACCATTGGGATATGCATGGTAGCCGTAGTGTCATTAAGAGAAAGATGAGCTAGATCTGGGAAGGTAAAGCTGCCACTTGTGGGCTCAGATTGTACTGAGGCTCCTGGCGAAACAACATATGGAGGATCAATGGGGCTCACTGAGGGAGTCTCCATTTGTGATAGGGTTGGTAGGTTGGCCTTTCCCGTATCCAAGAATCTCATTAGGCCTGTTGAAGGCATGTTGATCCCTGTGTTCTGTCTTTCTAACTCGGCAATCCTATGGAGGACATCACAGACTTTCTGTTGTTGCTCATCTATGCTAGTAGCACCCGATGTGGATTGTAGAACATCTAACCAACCCACATGATAGGTGTGTCCTGTGTACCAATCAGTTAAAGCTTCCGCTTGTAGGTCATACTCCCAATTTTTGTTTAGGAATATCCCATCTAGGCCTGGCATGCTGGAGGTTTCCCTCAAGGTGGAAGCATTATTGCTCCCCATCGCTTGCCCCTCCGTGACTGCTACCTTGGGAGCACTCGGTTGCTCGGCTGGCATGATTGTTGTCATAGGAGCCTTTGCTTTCAGGGCTCGACTTTGTTCTAGCCTTCGTAGGTTCTCAATTTCCCTCTCCCTTGTTGCTTGCATATAGCGTTCGATCTCTTGTACTTCGGCAAGACTCCTACCATCGGGTAGTAAAACCTCAGAGGGAGATAATCCTAAAGGATCAGGAGGTGCAGTGGATGGAACATTCACATGCACACTCTCAAGAAGCATAGGGTCTATTTTAGGCATGAATGACGAATTTACTTCCCCACTCCCTTCATTTATTTCATTAACCGCATGTTCGGAGCGAGTAGCTCTACTAAGGGTCTCTTTTAAGCGGCTAAACACGCTGGACCCGGACCGTGGGCCCATGGCATGCATGTCTTGACTTGAACTATTAGGGTTTGGTGTAGGATACCCCTCCATGACTTCGTAGTCAGAGGAAGAATCACTAGACGCGATATGAGGATCTTGGGTCGCGCTACCTTGAGTCCCGGCTAAAGGTCCAAAACCTAGGGTGGAGGAATAATGGGTGCCCGCGTAAATGGAGGCACTACCAATATGCTCGTGCTCTAACACTCGTCCAGAGCATAGGTTCATATGACTTGGATCCCCTAGAAGTGTCAGTGAGTGCCCGTGAAGGTTGCTCACCTAGTAATTTTGGGTGTTTTGCAACCCAAGTCTTTTCTTATTTATTTATTTTTTGATTTTTTGGTCTTTTTTTTCTGACCCAGCTATAAAATAGAACGTATGATAGCTCAAAACGAGCGTCTCGGTCAAAGGGAGGTGCCATGCTTTACAGCCCTCCGTTTGGTCACTTTATGCCCTCGGAATCCCTAAAACTATCAATTTCTAGTAGGAAACTAGGCCCAAATTAGAAAGTCTAAGGGTGCAAGTGGGAAGAGAAGGGAGGAGAGTGGAGGACTTGCCCCACATGCTCTCATTCCCTCTTGAGGGGGTAGGGTATATATATAAGAGTGAGTCTAGTATATATCACAAGATTGAGGACTAAGGCTTGGGCCTGGGCTTGGGCTTGTGATCCTGATCCCGATCAAAATTTTAGTGTAGCCCCCCAGTCACTCACGCTTAAATATTTTCGGTTTTTTTTTTAATTAAATTTTTATTTTTATTTTATTTTTTTAAGGCGACGACCGCGCGCGGTTGAGGTGACCCTTTCTTGGCCACACACACTGTCAACACCTACCTAACCTCTCTATCAACAGATCACAGCTCACTACTTTATATACTTACTAACAGTGCTACTAACCACTAACTAATCTACTAAATAATCTGTTAACCACTCTGCTAATTGCTTACTGACAGTGGGCTAACTGTCCACCTGCTTCCTCTCTCACTACCTTACTGTGCAAAGACTGTGTGCAGGCAAACGTTGACAGAAAACTGTGTACAGACTATGTGCAAACAGAAATTGCTAACTGCCTACCTACTTATTCATTCACTGCGAACAAGCTAATGACTACTAATTGTGCAAAGACTGTGTGCAAACAGAAAACACAACATTATGCAGAAATCACAGAACTTGTAGACAATACAAAAATTAACAACTTGTAGAAAAATAACTCGTTCCTCTTCCTCTTCCTCTTCTTTCCTACTACAAACAACTCATAGGAGAAGCACAAAGTGCCTCTTGGGCTTAGTGCAGGGCGATTCCCCGGCAACGGCGCCAAAAATGTGCGTTCCTTGCCGCACTGTCGAAGCAAGGGACTTGCCTAACACTGTGTGCAAGCCACAGACGGCTCCAAGCACACAACTAGCTTAACTAGTAAGCTCAAAAGAGGGCAATGGTGTGTCACTCACCGCTCTATGCTCCTGCCGTGGAGGATTCCTCGCTGCGAAGAAGAATCGGTGATCTTGCTTTGTACTTTGGCTGACTATCATGAGCGGTGATCTTATACATGTAAACCCATTTACAAGGTAGAGCCTTTTTGCCCTGTGGTAATTTAACTAGCTTCCATGTCTTGTTTTTATGCAGAGCTGTCATCTCTGACTGCATGGCCAATTGCCAATTCCCGGAGTCCTTCATTTGCAGTGCTTCCTTGTAACATGAAGGCTCATTGCAATCAGTCAACATGACATAGTTCATAGATGGAACAAACCTATCAGGAGGTCGTGTGACACGTCCAGATCTACGCACAATAGGTGGCTCAGGCTCAGCCACAACCTGTGGTTCCACTCTATCCTGTCCTTGCTCCTCTTGAGCCCTGACATTTTGTCTTGCACGTGCAGGTCCATCTTCTTGGAAGACAACTCTTCTAATCTCCTCAACCCTCTCTGGTTTAGAATGATATTTGGATTCATTAAAGTGAACATCATTGCTGCGGACAACCTTTCTGGATTCGGGATCCCAAAGTCTGTACCCCATCTCACCAGAATTACCATAGCCTAGAAAGATGCACTTTCTACTCTTTGGCTCAAGTTTGTTCCTAAATTCCTTTGGAACGTGAGTATATGCCTCACAGCCAAAGACTCTGAGATGCTTGTATGAGGGCATTTTGCCTGACCATACCATCTCTGGCATTGAATCCTTCTGCAAAACCTTGCTAGGAGATCTATTTACAAGATGAACAGCTGTTGATACAGCTTCAGCCCAAAACCCATTTGGCAGCTATGCATTAGACAACATACTTCTGACCTTCTCTTGTATGGTCCTATTCATCCTCTCAGCAACACCATTTTGAGGAGGATTGTAAGGAGCAGTAAGTTCACGTTTTATACCTTTTGACTCACAAAAGTCCTGAAAGGCCTTTGAAACATACTCTCCACCATTGTCAGTGCGTAAGCATTTAAGCTTCTTGCCACTCTGATTCTCCACAAGTGTCACAAACGTTTTGAAAACACTAAACGCTTCATCCTTGTGCTTGAGAAAGTAAACCCATACTTTTCTCGAGTAATCATCTATAAATGTCATAAAGTAAGAAGCTCCCCCTAGAGATAGGTTAGGCATAGGTCCACACAAATCACTATGAACAAGTGCCAACTGTGTATCTCTTCTACTGCTTCTATGCTTATGTGGCTGCTGTGTTTGCTTACCATACAGACAATGTTCACAGAATTCAAAATCATTAAATGAAAATCCAGGAAAATAACCAAAACGAGACAAGATTTCCATTCCCTTCTGGACATATGTCCTAACCGGCTATGCCACAAAGAAACGTTCGGCTGCTCGGTTACATTGATTACATTTTTAGAGACATTTGATACATAAATCATGTAAAGTCCTCCAGACTTTACTCCATGTGCTACTGTCATAGAACCCTTGGATATCTTCCACATGTTCTGTCCAAAAATGGTGACGTAGCCAGCATCATCAAGTAAACCTGTGCTGATCAAGCTCTTTGTAATTGCGGGAACATGTCTCACATTCTTCAGCGTGAAAGAAGAGCCATTCTGAAACTTCAATTGAACATCTCCAACACCTAAGATCTCACATGTCTGCCCATTGCCTAGCCGAACATGATCTTTAGTGGTCACATAAGAGGTAAGCCACTCCTTGTTTGGAGACACATGAAGTGATGCCCCTGATTCTATAATCCAGTCACTCAGTGCATTTCCATCAGATGCTGTAAGAAGAGCTGAGTCCATTGTATTCTTCAAGAAGTAGATGTCTCCTGACACTAGACTGTCATCCTCTGCAACAGTGTTTGTCACATTTATTTCTTGAATCTTCACTAAGGACTTGTTCTTCTCACCATGGTCTTCAGCTTTCTCTTTGCCTTTTTCTGCTTTCCATTCTCTGCAGTCTCTTTTCATGTGACCCTTCTTGCCACAATGGTAGCATTCTATGTCACTCTTGCCTTTAGCACTGCGAGACTTGCTACGAGACTGATTCCTCTTTCCACCTTTGTACTTTTCTTTGGTCCTTCCCCTGACAACTAAGGCTTTTCCTTTGCCTTTGTCCATTGTCTTTCTATTGGTTTCTTTAGTAAGCAGACTTCCTTCTACACCTGCTATGTTCAAACCATCTGGAGGTGCAGAATTACTCAAAGCTGTGCGAAAAGTGTCCCAACTTTCTGGCAATGTGATCAACAGGAACATAGCTCTAACAGGTTCATCAAACTTGACACCTTGAGCTGACAACTGACTATAGATTGTGTTGAATTCATTCAGATGATTGGACATAGGTGTCCCTTCTTTCATCTTCAAGTCAACAAGCTTCTTAAGCCAGTATACCTGTGAAGTTGCACTCTGCTTCTCATAAAGATCACTCAGCTTTAACCATGCTTGATAAGCCGACATCTCGTCTGCTACATTGAAGTAAACGCTTTCTGCCAAAGTCAGCATAATGGTAGAAAGTGCCAATTCATCCATTTCGCTCCATTCATCTTCGTCCATATCTTCTGGTTTTATCCCCTTGAGCTTTATAGGTTTTATCTGCTTCTTTTGTACCAACACGTGCCAAATCTGCTTCTTCCACAATGGGAAATTGGTTCCATCCAGCTTCTTAATATTGTAAAGAGCAGTGTCCTGTGATCCAGCCATAGCTACGCTTCACAGTAGTTTAATTTCCTGGGAAAAATTCGGCAGAGTTTCCCCTGTAAACTGACCTCTGAACCAATATCAACCTGTCAAATGAACCAAGAAAGCTTCAGATTCTGTAGAAATTTTGGCAGTCTCCTTTGTAAAATGGCTCTGGTGTACTCAAAAACAGACCAAAAACAACTCAAAAAGCCACTATCTCTCTAACACTGTAAGCTGTGGGTAAACCTGTCCTGCACCTGTACTGTCTCTCACTGTCCTGCACTGTCCTGTCACTGTCCTGTAAGCATAGACTGCGACAATGCCTCAACGGCAGTAAAGCAAAAATGCAATCCCAACTGTCTAACTCATAGTCAATACATCCTAGATGCCTATCTAAGGGTGCTCGAGGGATCGCTCCAAGACCTGTATCACCGAAAGGATCTCAACATTCGAGAATCCCCTAGCTCAATAAAACCTCACTCGACCCTCAACAAAGGCTGCAGTAAATCTGACAGTACATAGACTTCCCACAAAGTCATACATCCACAAATTTCCCACTGTATGCTGTAACCGCTGCGGCGGTTGTTTGCTGCGTGACTCACAGCCAGCAAACCCTCAACAGACATACATCATCTCTGACAATACATCCCATGTGGAAGTACCTACAATGTCAGGATGAAATCTGGAATATCAAGCAGCAAACACAAGCTACCTGATGAGTTACTAGTGGATGTCGCCTACAGACTGTGTGTAGATGCGCCCATGTCGTATGTGACACGCCTCCAAGAACTGTGAGCCGTCCTTCGATGTGTAGACAGCCACAAATCAACACTCTGGGAGTGTCGATATCCTCAGCACCTGCAGTCGTAGGCCGAAAACCCCAAATTTGCAGAGTCGAATCTGCACCCGCTGCGACCATGTAGTAAAAAATGGCCTGCGCAGAACTTGGTCGAAGCCGAACGGTGGCCGAGATGACCTCAGAATGAAATTCTGAGAACAGGATTTGGGGCCGTGTCTTTGCCTGTCAAATTTCACTCCAATCTGAGCTGGTGACTCTAGCCTCCTGCAGTGCTGCCCCGAGCCTCGATCTGAGCTCTGATACCAGTTGAAGGAGTACGAGCAAAAGTGCGATGCGAGAGAGAGTGCGAGAAGAAGAGCATGACGATATGGTGAACTCGCTCTACTGTAATGTGTAGAGCATAGTGAGTTCTTATTAGGTTTTCACAAAAGAATATGTGTACATACCTGGCGGCCCGCCCACTTACCTGGGCGACCACATTGGGCTTTATACCCCAACAACAGTAGTGAGCACAATCTTTCCAACTCCTTGAACTGAATAAGAGGCATTGTTGGCACAAGTGACTGAATTCCCATGAGGGACAGACTCAAGAGAGATAAACAATTCACGATGTGAGGTAATGTGCTTTGTAGCACCACTGTCGAAATACCACACATGTGAATCTGCAGCAACTGACAAGCATGCATCATGGACATTAGGATTGTAAGTGCACTCTACGCTAAAAGCCCATTCTGCATCAACATCAGCATTACAGTCTCCTTTCACAGAAGACTCAACAATGGATGCATTTGTAGTGGAACCAGCATTTGCAGTGGAACCACCCTCTTTCTTCTTAGCCTCTTTGGCCTTCAACTTAGGACACGACTTGATCAAGTGATCATTGGATTTACAATAATGGCAACGCATCTTCTTTTTGCCCTTATCACTAGAATTGCCAGACGAAGTTCTGCCAGCAGAAGCATTTGAACATAAATTTTGCCACTCGCAGCAGAACCATAAGAAGTGGCTACATTGCTGTTACCACCCTTTCTTTGACAAGCAATAAAAGACTGTTCAACTGCACGCTGTCTAGTCTTGTTTTTTCTGGACAGTGACTCTTGCAACAACAATGTGCATAATGCATCAAACTTGACAACTTCTGGATTTCCTTGGGTCATAAGTCTCCAAGTACTAGCAAAAGTCTGGTAAGAATCTGGTAAGGCATCAAGAACAGTCTGCACAAGGGAACTGTCTGAAATAACTTCACCTGCAGAAATACGTTGCTCATTGATATCCTTGACACTAGCGAGGAAAGTGTCCATATCATCTTCCTCATGCATAATCTTCGACTCCAGCTCTTTACGCAGCAAAGCAATTTTAGCCTCATTGCGGCTTGCATAAAGACCTGCTAGAATATCCCAGGCCTGTTTTGCAGATTTTGTTGAACGGATGTGAGGAACAATGGTGCACTTCACAGACAACGCAATCAATGCATGAGCCTACGCATCCTTAACATCCCAATGAGCTTGTTCTACAGTAGGCAAAACAACTCTAACAGCTGCAATCCTTGCAGCAAGACCTGCAACATCCTCAACATCGCCTACATCCTCACAATCAGAACGTACATCAATGCCCTTCACAATGTTCTAGACACCCTTTGACACAAGAACATGTTGCATCATATAAGCCCACATAGGGTAGTTGTCTCCATCCAACCTGTCCTCAGCAGCAAACATCTTGAACATATCTGTGTTGTTGTTGTCAGCCATGGTAAATGTTGCACCTGATGTGAAAACTGCCCGAAAATAGGAGAAATGGAACGGGAACAACTTGTGCTATATAGCACAAACCGTAGAAGACTATAAGGCACCTGTTATGCAGAAAACGGCACTGACAAAAATTCTGCACAAAATGACGAAATAGCCTGTGCAGTACTGCCTGTAGTGGAAACGGAGGCCGAAATGAGCCCAAATCAAAATTTTGAGCAGACCGAGCTTTTCGAGCTTGCCCAAAATTTTTGTTGACCTACGAACGCTCGCCAAAACTCACTGAAATCGGAGAAAGTGAGCAGGTGTGTGCTGGAGCAGCTGGCGACTAAGCCCGGGAGGACGTGACCTGCTCTGATACCAATTGTTGGAATTAGGGTTGCAGAGAAACACACACAGCTTGGAGAAGACAAAGGAATCTCAAGGCACACAATAGAGAGTGTGTTACTTAGTGTGCAATGGAAAGATAGATAGCCCTAGAGTGATGGGTGTATATACAATGCACGGGGGAAAAAACCTCCTAAAGAGGGAAAAAATGCCCTGGCGGTCCTAGTGTGTTCACACACATCACTACCACATGTATATGGTAACAATGATTAAGTTGCTATTACCAATTAAGTTCACCATCTATGCTCTCAAAGTTGCTCACTCTAATTCTCTTAATTCCGCTATTCTCTAAGTTCATAAGCCATTTCCATTACATCGACCAAGAGAGGGGGGGGCTGATTTTGGCAAGGCATTATCACACACACACTCACACAATCTCATGTGTGAAGCAAGAAGACTCTCTCTCCTTCTCAAGCTTTAATGGAAAGCTCATGATCTACTCCAAGCTTGTGAGAAGGGAGTCCTACACCAACAACTCTTGGCTTTGTGATGCAAATCCAACCAAGAGCCAAGCTTCAATGCATGCTCATCTCCTCTACCATGCTAATTACTAAGCTATGCTAAGATTTTATGAGTGATTATGTGAGGAGATATACTTCTTTCTCGTAAGAATACCCCTTCTTCCTCTCTATCTACTCTCATACCCCGCTAGCTCTCACAATCTTCAAAGGTGTGTGAGGTCTTGGGTCTAAGACCGTGAGGGAATTGATGTTGTGTTTTATAAGTGTGTGCATGGTGCTTGAAGCTTCCATCTTCATTGCACTAGAAAGTTATTGAAGGAACACAAAGTATTGTATTGTAAAATGTCTCCTTTGATGGGGGAAACCTATAATACAAAGCCTTTTGAAGGGGGGACCGGCTCCATGTAAATCCGGTCCTCAACTGTTGTCAATATCTTAATTTCTCTCTCTTTTGAAGTATTGTTTATGCCTATCTAACTAGGTGTTATGCTTTTTGTTGCTCTCTCCATCCAAGCACTCTTGCTATGCTCATTAG
Organism: Adiantum capillus-veneris; assembly: GCF_014529385.1. NCBI lineage: Eukaryota > Viridiplantae > Streptophyta > Polypodiopsida > Polypodiales > Pteridaceae > Adiantum > Adiantum capillus-veneris. The sequence continues at coordinate 31,379,668 of NC_140947.1, forward strand.
GAATCTATTCTAATGAAATGCTCACTATTTTTATGCTATTTTTTGCTACACACAAGTTACTAGGCCATTAAATGTTACATTGGTATCAGAGCACAAGGTTTCTCTTTTCTTGCTCAAGAAGGGAGGTCCTAAAGCTAGCTATAAATGGTTGGTATTAGTAATTGCAATTGAGTAAGTAGAATAGGGATTGTTCTGCCTTGTAGTGCGCTTGCTTTGTGCAGATAACGGGGCATCACCGTCGAGAGCTATGGTCTTAATAGTGGATTCCTACGGGGCTTGCCTACGACTTAACCACTATTGAGCTATTAGAAGCTTGACAAGATCCAGTATTGTTTCGGTGTTGAAAGACCCTCTCTTCTATTCCTTGCAATTAATGATATTCGAGCCACGGGTACAGGAGCTTGAGTGCTTTTCTAAAGGGGTAAAGAGGAGTAGCAACTAGGGCTTGAAGTGCCAAAGTACAGCTAAAAAGTTTACACCTAGAAATTGTTAGAATGGCTTACAATAGTAAAGAGAGTGAAATTAATGTTGATAGCTTTGATTTTGCTAATGAGTAGGCTACTAATGACGCCCCTATGCTTGTTAACTACCTTGTTTCTAGGATTCAACAAGCTATGGGCAATCCATCCCTCTACAGTGAAGTGCAACGGCAGCTTCGTGCTCATGGGATTCTCCAAACTCCCCACCAAGAAGAGAGAGTACCTAAGAAGCGTCCTTGTGAGACTTCCAAAAGAGGCCTCTCTCCGATTTGGGAAGAAGAAGAGGATCCATACGAAGGGCTCAAAAATTTACTTCTTGATGATGCATCTCCTTCCCAAAGGAGAACTCAAGAGCCCCCAACAAAAGAACGAGAAAGAAGTGAGTCTCCTGCCACAATAGAGATGGCTCCACCATGAAGACAGAGGGCAAAACGCTCTCCATCACCTCCTAAATGGACAAGACCATCGCACACCTCTCCACACCATAATTCAAAGAGGGATGATTAAAAAAAAGAGAAGAAAAAGGCGAGAAAGAGGTCACCCTCTTCTCCATCTTCTTCATCCTCTTCCTCTTATAGAGAAGGGATGGTGTAGACAAGGAGGACCAAGGCAAGAAACAGGTGAGAAAGAGGTCACCCTCTTCTCCATCTTCCTCAAATTCTTCATCTTCTGAAGAAAGTGATGGTGCAACTTTCGAACCACCTATGCCGCATGGAAGAGGTCGTCCAAGCTCAAGAAGTTCAAAGAGGGAGGAAAGAACATCTCTTTCCTTACCTACAATGGCAACTTTGGTGCTACGGACAAAGTCTTGGCTTTCATCCAACAATTCGATGCGGTGTTTGGAGATGAGGGCTTCACGGAGTCCTCTAAGCTACACCATGTAGCTATGCAATTTCAAAAGTCTGCCAAGCAATGGTGGTCTAGCCTACGGGCAAACGGTGAAGCTTCAAGAACATGGAAAGCTTTGAGAGCTTCCATCATGAAGCATTTTTTGGCTACTGAACCCAAAGACAAAGTACTCACCGAATGGTGAAGCTTGAAGCTCTCTGCTTACGAATCTATTCATAAATATGTAGACAACTTTTGGGACTTACATCTCAAAGCCATTGTCTTCAAAAAGATGGATTTTGGAGAGCAAAAACAACAATTTCGTGCGGGCTTAACTGAAGATATGGTGGAGTATGTCAACTCCCAAAGGCCAAGCACCATATATGCGGTCATACACCATACAATGATGGCTTCACAAATCAATTTCCAAACAGGGGCTAAGAGAAATCTTAAGACCACGGAGAACAAGGATCGTAACAATGAGCCTAAGGGGGAGGACAATGTCCAAAAGTCTCCTAAAGGCAACGCCAACAACAACAAAGCTAAGGAGAAGGGCTTTTATAAAGGCAAAAATAAACTCTCTCTTGAAGAGCTTGAGCATTATCATAAATATAACCACTGTTTCAAGTGCAAGGAGCAAGGGCATGCTTATCGTGCTTGCCCCACCAAGAATACACAAAACGAGCCTCCTAGAGCTACCTTGTTCAAAATCCAAGAAGAGGAAGCTCACCACAAAGGATCTCCTCTATGTCATGCTTGGGGAAAGGTAAGAGAACATGATGATTTTATTCTCTTTGACCCTGGTTCTACTCACAATTTTATATCCACATAGTTGGCCACCAAGCTAGACATCCAAGCCTATGAGATGGGAGGTGTCCTACCCGCCGATGGTGCTTTTAAGGGGCAAGAAGCTTCAGTCACTCCCTTAATTGGGAAATTGAGGCTCCATGTCCAAAGATATGTGGACAAAGAGGACTTATTTATCTCTCCTCTTAAGCACGAGGATGTAATCCTAGGGGTACCATGGTTTGATCGCATGGCTGCCAATGTTAAATTCCCTGAAAGAAAAATCTACTTTAGGTTTAGGGAAAAAGATATGTACATGGATGCTAAGGAGTTGGGTAACACCATACCCATTGTAGATACGCAAGCTTTCAATAAGTCAATAAAGAGCTCTATTTCCGTGTACATGATTTTTGTTAAAGATTCTCAAAATGAACCTAATGCTTTAGCAAAACAAAATATAAATAATCACAAGAAATTAGAGTTATCCAATTTTCTCATGGGATTTCAAGATGTTTTTATTGACGACATCCCTTGTGAACTACCTCCTAAACAAGGAAATGATGACAATGCAATTGAACTTCTTCCAGGAAGCTCACTGCCTAATAAACCTCCTTATAGAGTTTCTCAAGCTCAACAAGAGGAGATTATGCGGCAAATGCATGAGCTAGTTGAGAAGGGCATGGTTAGGCCTAACTCATCTCCATTTTGTTCACCCGTGTTATTAGTGCAAAAGAAAGACGTCACATATCGTATGTGTGTCGACTATAGAGCACTAAATAAGATCACTATCAAGAATAGGTTTCACGTTCCACGGGTAGAAGACCTATTTGATAAGCTACAAGGGTCGACCTACTTCAATAGAATTGACCTAAAAAGTGGCCACCATCAAATAAGGATAGTTGATCAAGACATTGTAAAGACCGCATTTCGCACTACATTTGGTCTTTATGAATATATTGTCATGACTTTTGGTTTGACCAGTGCACTAGCCACATTTAATCGCTTGATGAAGAAGCTATTCAGGCCTCACCGAACCTTTTTACTGGAGTGTTCTTTGATGATATTATCATCTACTCTAATTCATTGCAAGCAACGCCTCTAGGTAACATTTCAAGTCTTACGAGAGAATAAAATTTATGTTAATCGAAAGAAAAGTGTGTTTTTCTCACAAGAGATTTAGTATTTAGGTCACATTATCTCTCAAGATGGCATCCAAATGGATCCATCAAAGCTAGAGGTAATAAAAGGATGGCCTAATCCAAGGAATCTTCATGAACTAAGAAGATTTATAGGTATGTGCACATACTATAGACGCTTCATAGAAAAGTTCTCACAAATCGCGGGACCATTACATGACCTAACAACGAAAAACGTTAGGTTACATGGTCTGCCAAGGAGAACAATGCTTTCGAAAAGCTTAAAGAAAATCTTATCTCTCAACCTGTGCTCACACTACCGAATCTCTCAAAGCCATTTGAGGTCCAATGTGACACTTGTGGTGATTGCCTTGGAGCTGTCTTGCTCTAAGAAGGGCACGCCATAGCCCACAAAAGTCGAAGGCTCGACCCTGTTGAGCAAGCTCTAGGCATATATGAAAAGGAACTCCTCGTGCTATTGATCCCGATTTTAGAGAGGTGATTTCAGCCCTGGCATTAGGGAAGAAAGAGGAACCATTTACTTTACAAGATGGTTATCTTCTGTATGGCAATAGACTATGCATTACTAACTCACTACGTGAGAAAGTAATATATGAATCTTATGCTCCTCCTTATGCGGGGCATAGAGGGATTCAGTCTACCCTAAAAGGGATTGAAACATATTTCTATTGGCCTACCATGAAAGCAAACATAGAAGAGTATGTTTCTAAATATGTGGTATGCCAAAAGACGAAGTTTGATAGAGGGAAGTGTTAACCCACTGGCGTCCACTTCTAGTAGTCATGGGTCGGGCTTGTCGGTCCAATAGGAAAAGGGTAGAGTGATGGCCGATGAGAGGCGCACTCTAACTAGAACATTCAAGGGTTAGTTGGCTAAGCATGGCCGCCCAAGTGTGAATGGGCGAGCTCACATAAAAGTCACCTAAACCTAAAAATCACTCAATCTCTCATTTGTGCAATTGAAGAGTGCTCTTGCTCCATCTCCATCTTCTTCTTCATCTCCTTGTGTGTGTGTGTATGCGTGAGAGAGAGAGAGAGAGTGTGTGATCGAGCATTGCGACGACAGCACGGCGGCGGCGAGGTGGGTGAGCGCGGGACGACGGTAGCTCCTTCTTCTTTGCGGTGAGGAATCCTCCACGAAGACGAGCGTAGGGCGGTGATTGAAACACCCTCGCTCTCTTGAGCTTGCTAGATTAGTCTGGTTGTGTGATTCTAGCCATTTGTGGCTCACACACAGTGTACGCCAAGTCCCTTGCATTGACACGTGCGACAGATGCACACATTTTTGGCGCCGTTCCCCGTGAAATGCCCTACATTCAAGCTTGAGTAGCACTCTATGCTGCTTTGTGGTGCATTATGAAATGTAGGAAAGGTAGAGAAAGAAGGTGTGTGGCTTGTTGAGAAGGATTTGGTTTTGCTGCAGCGTACTGTTTTTGTTAATAAGGTGTTGCAATGTACTGTGTTTTCTATTCATAAGGTGTTAGAATTAAGGTAGTAAAGCTATAATGTTAGTTCTGTAAGGTACAATAAGTAGATTTGTTAGGTAATTAGTTGTTGTAGTACTATGTTAGTGTGTAACAGTAGCTCTTATAGTTATAAGTAGGTAGGTTAGGTGTGTGTATACTCGCGCGTGCGGCGCGGCCGCGGCGACCTTATCCCCCAAAAAAAAAAATAATAATAATAATTTAAACTTTAAAAAAAAATAAAAGATTTTAAAGGTAAGATCGAGATCGGGATTATTCCAAGCCCAAGCCCAAGCCCAAGCTCACGCTCACGCTCAGGCTCAGGCTCAAGCCTCAATCACCCTTTAAAATTACTTATTTTAACCTCGCGCTAAGTAAAAATCAACCCTTTTGAGGACCAATGGAGCTTCGGGTAACCGAACGCTGTGCTGTAAAGCACACCACGACCCCCTGAGAGATACGCTCGTTTCGAGCTATCACATGCTCTAATCCAAAAACCGATCATTAAAAAACATTAAAAAACAAGTGAAAACGGGGTGCAAAATGCCTAAAAGATTAAGCGGTTAATCTTTGAGGTTATTCGCCGACGCTTGTAGGGTGCCAAAGGCACATGCATGTGCGCTCTAGTCGTGTGCTAGAGACCGAGCAACTAGCGAGCACTTGGAGTTACGCGAGTTCTCAATACCCATATACCTTAGGCTCTAGGCCCTCAGCGAGAACCCAAGGTATTACCACTCAGGACCCGGATATTGCGTCCACATTGACTTTTCCTCTGACTACGATGTCATGGAGGGTTACCCAATACCTAATCCTGATAGCTCAAGCCAAGACATGCATGCAATGGGTCCACGATCCGGGCCGAGCATGCTTAGCCGCTTCATCCTGGGGGAGGGCTAATGTTAGCCATTTTTCGGCTCTCCGTAATTGCCATAGTGAGTTACCTTACCCTACCAAAATCACCTAAACACTATGGTTATTCTTACCTTTTCACTGTACATAGGCGTGTGTGAGTTAGGAAAATTTTCCCATATCTTCTTAAAACCCTCAGCTAGCTAGTCATTGGGCTATTGGAGCCAAAAAATAAACAAAATCAAAAAAATAAAATATATATGGCTCATTTGTGTGTATATATTTCATTGTACATAGGGCCTAAATATAGGGAATTTTCATAATTATTTTGGTATTTATTTAAATATCTCTACCTAGATGTGCGTTATTTTCCTATGTATGCTATGTACATTGACTCACCCTTACCACAATTTTTCTTACCATTTTGCATACTCTTTATTCCATATAGAAGGAAACATTTAGTAGAGCCACTCGCTCCGAACATGGAGCTAACGATGTAAATGAGGAGGGTGGGGAGGTAAATTCTCCATTCATGACAAACGTAGACTCTATGCCCTTAGAGAATGTGCACGTGAATACTCCATACATTGCACCCCCTGACTCTTCAGAGCTATTCCCCGAGCCGAGGTTATATTACCTGATGGTAGAAGCCTTGCCGAAGTACAAGAAGTTGAGCGGTATATCATTGCGGCTAGGGAAAAGGAAATCAAGAGCTTACGCAAGGTGGAGCAATGAAGAGAGTTAAAAGCGAAAGCCCCTATGTCAATATCATTGCTAGGAGAGCAATCAAGCACTCCTGAATTAGAGACCACTAAGGGTCAACCCATAGAGAGCCACATTGCATCTAGTCCAAAAAACACCCCTAGCACCTCAATCCTAGATGGAGCATTCCTAAGTGAGAACTGGGAGTACGAACTACAAATGGAAACTCTAACCGACCTATACACAGGTCACACCTATCACGTGGGTTGGTTAGATGTCCTACAATCCACAACGGGTGCTACTAGTGTGGAGGATCAACAACAAAGAGTTTGTGAGGTCATCCATAGGGTTATTGAGCTAGAGAGACAGAACAAGAGGATCCACATGCCTTCAACGGTCCTCATGAGATTCTTGGATACAGGGAAGGCTAAATAACCAACCTTATCACAAATGGAGACTCCCTCAGTAAGTTCGATGGATCCTCCATATGTTGTTTTGCCAGGGGTCTCACTGCAATCTGAGCCCACGAGTGATAGCTTTACTTTTCCAAGTCTACCTCATCTTTCCCTTGATGTCACCACAGCTACCATGCCTACCCCAATGATGGGCATGCCAAGAAACATGCCATGGACCTCATTTGTTAGTAAAGCACGGCTACATGGTAGCTCAATGCCGACAATATCCCCTACAAGTGTGTACCAATCGTATGCACCTATGGGTCCTCGTACTCATGTAGTTCCTACCCCTCCCATTGTTTCAACAACCTATGCTCCATAGCCACAACACCCAAGCTCTTATTTCAATGAGACCATACCGGCTAGCATTAGCATGTCACATCTAACGTCTGCTATGCCTAGGGCCACACATATGAACTTTGGGCCACCACATGGCACAACAACGTACCAAACTTGGAACCCAAGGGCTTCCTATGTGCCAAGCCCAATGCCAATACCTACTCCACATGTAGTCTCTGGATCACCTTCACCCACGGTACCTACTCACTTAGGTGACTTGGCAACATTTGCTCAAGCTATCGGTCGATCTATTGCTGAGAATATACGTAACACGCCTGATAGAGAGCCTAGAAGTAAGGCAGTACAAATAGCCAAGCTCACACAAAAATTTAGTGGAGATGGGGATGTGAGAAAGCATATCGAAGTGTTTGAACAAATATCTGATTCTCTAGGAGAACACAATGACCTGCATAAGAGTAATTCTTTAAGCCTAACCTTAATTGGGAAGGTAGGGGATTGGTATAGAACCCTAAGGGTGGAAGAAAAAAATATTTACCCTACCCTTAGGAGACTATTCTTGAAGGAATACATACAAGAGGGAGTGCTTTAGGGTGTAGCCTCTCAACTCCAGAAAGCCCAATGAGAGGAAGGAGAGTGGGTGAGAGACTTTATTAGTCGCTTAAAGCATTTGAATTCTCGTTGTAATCCAAATAAGTGGTTCAATAATAATCAATTGCTTGATAGATCATTAGGGGATTATGACATGAGGATATCAACAATAGCCTAGTCATTAGAGGTATCACCACTTGGGAAGCAGTCTCACCACCAATGCAATCCAATTGGAGGATAATTTAATGATTCAAGGAGAAAGAGTGTTTGTTGAGCCTAAATCTATTAACTTGCAAGCATTGGGGCATCAGCCAATGACCCTAAAGCCTATTGCTAAGGAGCCAAAGATATCTGAGATGACTTTAGCAAATCTCACCAAGGCCATTCAAGAGAGTCTTAGAGATAATCGTGCTCCACAAAACAATCATATGTATCCAAGAAGGGAGCAACAATGGTGCTTAGTATGCTATGATCCGCATAGTACCAATGAATGCCCTACTTTGAGAGTAAACTTCAATGGGAATTGCAATGCATGTGGGAGGTATGGTCATCAAGCTAAGGTTTGCAAAGTATTTAAGCACATGATGGCCAATAGACCACCAACCTTAGCATGGACAGACACACCTCGAGTGCATGCATTGATATTGGCCCCACCTCTTGAACAAGCATCACAACACATGGTCCCTAGGGCCCTAAATGTTGTTCAAACAACACCCTTACCACCTCCAGTGCTAGGACCGCAACCAGTCTGTGAATCAAGTGGGTTGTGAGTCATCTATTGCTTGTTTGGAAGTCTGTGAGGAAGATATAGACCCTAATATTGCCTATGGGTTGGATGCGCTTGAAGAAAGTCCATAATACTACATGGAGGACTATTGGGGACAAGTCAAACCTGTCTATTAAGTAGCTGCTCTTGCTGCAAGAGGCCAAAATATTAATTACACTACTAAGAGACCACCTCTTCAATGCTATGAGTGTGGAGGTCCACATCGTGTGGCCGAGTGTCCTATTAGGCCACAAAAGAACACCACACTAATGCAAACCAATCAAGAAAGCACATCTAAAATGCTGATACTCATGTGTAATCGATGTGGCATAGATCATTTGATTGCCCAATGTCCAAATAATCCAAATGCACCGAAGATCACGCCATTAAACTTGATTGAGGTTATCGAGGAGCCATCACAAAGTACACCTGTGGTAACAGTAAACGTACTCACACGATCGATGCTTCAAAAAAAAAATTATATTCTTGAAGAAAGCGACACGGCATCAATTGCCCAATCTCAAAAAAATAAGAAAACACGAAGGAAGAGATAATAAAAAGCAACAAAGTGAGACCCCAATTCAAAGACCAACATAGAGACTGGTGATGACCCCATATATATGCATGACGCTGAAGAGGATTCTGATTCAGGTGAAACCATGGAGACCAAAACGACCATTAGGAAATAAACCAACAAGAAAGATCGTCATGAGCCACAATGGCCAAGATCCAAGAAGAAGATAGGAACTTATCCAAACCCTACAGAGGAGATCAAGTGGGTCAAGCGATTAAGGAGTTTGGTAGAAGATACCCAAAGGGATCTAGAGCCACCACCTAGGCAGATCCAAATTACTGACACATTGTTCCCTACGCAACAACAACCTCAGAAAGTCCATAGACCCCTAGCCATACCTAGTGTCGTCCAAGAAGAAAGTGACTTAAAGTCATGGGAAAGTGGGCATACTCACTTCTTGTTGGAAAGAATGTTTACAGAGGGACTACCTGACCCTATCAAAGAAATGGAGATCCCATCTTCCGCACATCAAGGGACTGAAGCCCAAAAGGTGACGTTACATATTACCAAATTAATGGATTTCATGGCTTCAGAGGTTAGAACTACCATCATGTCCAAACTATATGGAGACCCTGAGCTATTCTTAGCTCTTCAATCTTTTCTCAATGGAGAACTGAAGGTCGGGCTCCCACAATCTACACAGATGGATGGATTTAGGGAGATGCCAATATAGGAGAAACACTTAGATCCACAACCCAACATAGATGAGAACCCTATTATAGAAATACCTGTTAACAAGTTGGGACAATACTTTGAGGGAGATGAATCCAATGCAACCATACCAATCACTACCAAGGGATTAACTGTGAAGGGAATCCTTGATGGTGGCATTGGGGTTAGCATTTTGACTAAAAATTGATGGGAAACTATGGGAAGACCTCACCTTGGAACCACAACCATAGTAGTAAAGATGGCCAATGGGTCTATTGTTAAACCTATTGGGATGCTAGAAGGTCTCAAGATCAAGGTCTTTGGACATAAAATAAGAATTACCTTCATTGTTATGATTTCTCCAAGCACACTATGGCATCTGAGATGATCTTAGGACGTCCTTTCATGAGGGAAGCAAAAATGGTGCATGATTGGTCTAAAAACCATGTCTACTTGCAGTTCCAAGATTCCATCATTCGAGTGGATCTTGTAACTGGTCGAGCACATCCTCTAGAAAACAGGTTTATAATTGATCATAGATATGTCACCACAATTCACTCGGCCCCATTGCAGTATTGTTACACGTGTAAAGCGGACACTGATGTTGGGGAAGATTCTCCTTATATAGATGTACTACCTGGGATGACTGAGTCGGAAAATGTGGATTGGGTCCACCTAGCAACAACCATAGACACTTGGGGAAACAGGGGACGACCTGGATAACACCTGAGGGGGATGAAATGCCACCAGTCGTACCCTTAAATATGCTAGAAGCAATGCATGTAGCTTCTAATGACCTACAAGATGAAGGTCTGACTGGCATTGGAACCAATAGCGTCTCACAAGACTATAGCCCACACGATTTGGGGTCAGAATCATCAAGTGAAATTGACTCTAAGGATGAAGAATCTGAGTTATATCTTAGTGTAAATGTGGGGACAAACCATTCAGGGCCCAGTGGTACCCTAGATGACAATCTATCCAAGGGAGCAGAAGATACAAGTAGTGATTTATCTAGTGACTCTTCACTAGAGATCGGCCATAATCAAAAATTACACAAGAAGAGTAAGAGATATAAGAGGCGACGATATCGAGCAAATGTGTGTGCTAGAATAAATGAAAATAAATCTACCGCAAAATGGCTTAATTATATAGGGCATGTGATGCTCATCGGAACTTGGTAGATAACTGGGGTGAATACCTTCAAAGTGTTATGTGGTGTAGTCCACAACCCATTGACATCGCACAACTAGAGGCTACAGAGAAGCTAAATTTGAGCCGTATCGTAAGGAGACGACAATATCGAGAGTTAGCTCAGCAACAAAAGGAATAGAAAGTGAAATCACAGTCCATAGAACAATAGGACCCCACAGACTTACACCCTGCACCTGAACATTTCAAATCCTACAACACAGAGGAACGTAAGGTTGTGTATACAAAGGCTCAAAGAAAACCTATCGATGGAAGCGATGGACTCTATGATGGTCTGTGATAGTTAAGGAAATAGAGCTAGGAGACCTAGGAGAAGAGTCCAAACCTGTCTTCATTGCCCACGATCGGACAAAGACTAAAGAGTGTGTACTTAAAGAACTTCTCAAGGAATTCAGGGATATATTTTCTTGGACATATCATGATATGAAAGGTGTTCCACCTTCCATGGTGCAACACACAATCCCCATGAATAGCATGGCTAAACCAGTTCAGCAACGACCCTACCCAATGAATCCTAAATATGCAAAGATCGTCCAAGAGAAAGTTGAAAAGCTTGTGAAACGCGGATTCATATACCCTAATGAGCACTCAGAATGGGTGTCTCCAATAGTGATTGTGCCAAAAAAGAATGGGAAACTCAGACTGTACGTGGATCTCAAGAAGGTCAATGCCGCCGCTAGGAGGGACTTGTAATGCCTATTGCCCCGCAATGGAGCAATAAGCACTATGGGAATGGATACCCTCACACTGCCTTACATTATAGAAACAACAAGGTATATGAAGACTGAATAGAAGACAATACACAGGAACCAAACACCGTCGTCTTCATTAATATGTAACAGAAAACAAAATTACATGCATGAGAATGATATATTGATTGCATGAAAGATATCCACAAAGATTGGTATATGCCCCCCCAAATACACCTGCTGCTCCAGTGCAGATAAAAAATGGTGCAAAACCCTGTCTTGTCCCATGATATCTCATGAAGAACTGTCCCAAAGCCGCATGACTCCTAGTCCGCAATGGTATATGCCCCCCCAAATACACCTGCTGCTCCAGCGCAGATAAAAAACGGTGCAAAACCCTGTCTTGTCCCATGATATCTCATGAAGAACTGTCCCAAAGCCGCATGAATCCTAGTCCGCAGGACCACAATGTGCGGCTTATGCCGTAGAATTTGGCACGCACGGTGGATTGCACGAACCGATAGGTTTAGCCTCTTTGTGTCGAAGGCTCCGGTTGTTGCTCCTCTTCCCGCTCTACTAACGAGGAAATATCGATGTAGCCAAATCCCCAAAAATCTTGCCGATGGGCCCTGTAAACCTCCGCCAACAACTATGTATCTATCTCAGGCTACTCTGGACAAGGATCCCTTGGAATGAATTACGTTGGCAAGGAAACAGACTGAGGGGCCTGTGGTAAAGGGGCAAGAGGGGTATGACTAGGGTAATAACGAGCCAAATATCTGTTTAGAGCAGGCCAAAAATGTGGACATGGTGGGAGACTAAGTGAAAAAGAATGAGCTAGTGTCTCCGCCCAAAAACAGACTCTGCGCTACTCCCTACGAAGATGGCAAATCACTCGTTGTTGCAAACAAGAGACATGGGCCTGGGCCTCAGCACATTCTTCTATAAGTTTCACCCAATCAAAAATATCAAAACCTTCTTGGACAATGCTCTTACCTCTGTCATTAGTCGGCGACTCAGGCTAGATGACCACAAATTGTTGAGTTGGTTGTTGTGTTAGTGCCTCGTTAGATAGCCTTGACTTCCAACTCTACATTTGACCCTCCAAAAAAATGTGCAGGTCCTGCTGCATTTACACTGCTAAGGTATCAAGATCATTCATATTAATCATCACATCA